>NC_092348.1:27615321-28339073 GCF_963676685.1 Mytilus edulis | reverse complement strand
ATTGTACAATGAATTAATGTACTATCATGATTCCCATCTCAAAAACTAGTACTATGTAAAAATGTTTGTTTTCCTTTATAAAAAGTATGCTTGATATTTTCCACTAATGGCATGGGCACTATTAAACATTGATTTCATGTTTCATTATGCATACATGTACATGTCTTACATGTATATCCCAGATTAATGGAGCTTCAAATTTTGAAAATTTCCTTCCAAGTCATTCTAACATTAAAGGGAGATAATCTATATTTGTTTTGCTTTTGGTAAGTGTAGGGAGTTGATTTTAATTTGTTGGTACAACTTTTGAACTAAAAACAATTTTGTTTTATGAGGTGGACATGTATAAGTTGGTATATTAAAGGAGAGTTAGAAGACTAACATCTGACTGTGCTGTATGGACTTTGCTCATTATTGAAGTCTGTAGGGTGACCTACATTTGTACATGTACATGTATAGTTGTTAATTTCTGTGTCATTTGGTCTCTTGTGAAGAGTATATACATGTACATTGTATCTATTGGCAACTATACCAACTCTTTTATATAAGTCAATTCAGAATAAAATACATTTGTACTGGTACATTGTACATCTGTTTATTTCCATATCATTTGACTTTGTACTACATGTCTGCATGCTATTTCAGTTAGGCAATAACTTTATGTTTTAGGCTCTGACTGCATCAATTGGTGATTTGATGGTCGCAAATTAAATTTACTGGCAACATGTAAGTGGCTTCATTAAACAGGTACATGTATTTGCAACCATCACATCAACCATCACATCATCAATTGATGCTGTCAGAGCGTAAAATACAATACTGCTATCCCATTCTAATGAAACTAAATTACAGAAAAACACATAACTGCCACCATTTCAAAATGCTAATGGGGTTTTAGGTGCAAGATTGCTGTCTCCCCCTACAAAACCTTTAAAGGAGCCTTAAAAATTATTTTAATGTTATTTATTTGCTACTTTATAGTTTTCCAATCATACCATGGTAAAATTTATTGTTTTGTTTTAAATAGTGTACATACATGTACATGTACAGCCAGGGGTTCTACCTACTATGTACAAATGTATACAATTAATTTTTATTTACTTGAAGAAGTAAAAAAAATATACACATATATAATAAGTTAATTTGTAGGATACTTATACAATGAATTTTATTTACTTGTATAGGTATTGTAAAAAAAATATTGGCTTAGTTATGTACCTTAGACATTCAGAATTTTTTATTTGTATAAGTCATCCTATCTTCTTTTCTTGAATTCTTAGGATTTCTTTGCTCTAATAGAATTCTAATTTGCAGATGTCTTTATACTAATCATTTACATGTAAGTGTAATTTCATGGACAATGAAAATCCCATTCAGAACACTGCTCATTTACAAGCCCCAAAGGAGCAATTTTTGAAGGCCTTTAACTTAAGATCTTTGTGCAATCAGTTTCTTTGTAATGAATTAATGAGATGAAACATTGAACTCTAATAAAAAGGAATGAGCTAACCTGGTAAAAATCATTTAAGGCATGATTTTGTATCTCAAAACTTGAGATTTGTTGTGGGATTGTAAGAAAAATTAACTTATACCAGTGATTTTTTTTTTGAAAATTAAGGGGAGATTATTAAAACATAATAATTAATAATTATATGTGTATATTTTTTTCTTCTTCAAGTAAATAAAAATTACTTATTACTTGTACAAGTAGTACCCCTGACTGACATAATTGCTCTTTCAAAATTTAAAATGGGTAGCCACCATGGGGGAAATCCCCTGCAAATAGTGACAGTTGGCAGGTATGAAAACAACTTCAAAACGTGCATTTAAAAATCTGATAAATACGTTGTTTCAGCTTGCTTTAACATTTTCATTAAATTCATAAAATTTAAAATGTTTATTGTGAATTGGTGACGTTATGTGATCAAAATGAATGCATATGACACAATGAAGTTACATTAGAATGGAAATTGTGACGTCACATTATGCATTATAACAATAATGTAGAAGCAAGAAAATCCATGACATGAGACAAGTAAACAGGTATTTTTGCAAATAGTTGCCTCGATTATGTTAAAGTTCATTGACAAATTGACAGAATATTTATATAGCCGCAACCAGTGTATTATTAACCCTTTGATTTGCTGAGTAGAATACTGGAATACAATGTATTTATCTTTATAAATTAAATATTTGTGGACAAAATAATTGAATTCAATCAATCATGAATGTATGCAGTATAACTGAGACTAGTCTCGGAGTATAATGATAAATGAACTTGTAAATGACCGTTTCATGATATTAAGATTTAGTACATTTAACATCATTGTTTTTATTAATTTCAAGCTGAATATATTTTATCAAAATAAAACGTTTTTATTATTAATCCATCAGAAGATAAGACAAAGTATCACAACAATCAGTAAGCATGGTAAGAACAGAGACATACAATATGTCTCTGGTAAGAATTATTATGTTATTGAACTGACAATTAACGATCCTAAACAAGCCATAAATTTTAAATATGTCCACATGTTTCCATAAATTTCAAGAATATATTCCATAGAAATATCTGAATAAGTTTATTTCGTCTTCAATGCCCTGAATATTAATATTTTTCAGTAGGGCGAATGGACTCTATGGGAGAACGAACTTAGGGCGAACATGTTATTAGGGCGAACGGACGCGATACCAAATAGTCGGTCAGACAAGGTTTATCTATCAAGGGCAGTCGCTATCCCATATAAAACACCATTAGGATAGAGACCGCCATTGACAGTAAAATCTTGTTTGGCCCACTAAACAAGCCCCTGTGTTCAAACCAAATACAATGTATATATATCATACTTTGTGATGCAGATGGTGCAACTCTCAACCTCTGTTTGATGTCACTAGATACCAATCGGGATTCAACAGGAGGCTGAAGTTGAACTGACTGCCAAAACGTTTTTGCATAGTTGATGTCCTCTTCTGATGATCCGCTAAATTCTGTAACTTCACCTCGCGTTAAATCAATCGTCACAGCCATAATTTTGTTGTGTTGCTATCAACGCTTTCTTGGTGTCGCTTACGGAAATGAAAATTGCCGCTCATACCAATGATTGAAATTACAGCATATTTATAAATAACGAAGGTAGGCATTAATTGTTCAGTATTTTTTTTATTGAACATTTTTTTAAATCCTTATTTATTACACGAAACATTCAAATGTCAAAGAATATTTAATTGATGTTCTGGATTATTTCCCTTTTCCCGCAGTTTTTCGCTGTCGGGCTATTTTTATTTATTTTTGTTTATAACAGAATGAAATTAAAGTAAGTTCTGATTAATTATTATAAACAGTACGTAAATTTTTTGCAGATGTATACGTACCTACATGAGGTTCGGAATTTTTGTCAAATGTTCGGACTCCTTGTCCCCCTCTGTCACACAGGGTTAAAATCCCCCACCCCATAACACCCAATTCTCTCATTGACTTTCATAAAAGGTCATTTACCAAAATGTTATCAAATTCTAAATTTCTTTTAGATTTGAGACCTTAATAATACCAATGCAAATATAAGGTTAAAGTCTGAGTCGGCCTTCAAGTACAGCTGTCATTTATAAAAAATAAAATAAATATCGCAAAAAGGAGCTTCGCATATTAAACTAATCAGTATTTTCAACATATCATGGATTATTTTGTTCCTCAGATAATTCTGATTTTAAGAATCAATTTTATACTCTTACTTTTTGTAATTTCACTTAAGTCAGAGACATGTATAACTACATACTGTATTTATATGTCTCTGCTTAAGTACATAATTTATTGTATATGTTTAAGGGAGCAACCATTTGATTTTTATGGGGGGGGGGGGGGGGGAATACAAAAAAGACATTTCTTATTTCAAAATAGTTGTCAGTCAACAAACTATTGTGTATGAACGACCCATAAACCACTTATCAGATCTTGCCCGTTGGTAATTACAAGGAACCACACAAACGTGTTATTTACCCCAAAAATGTAGTATATGGGTGTCAGAGACTCCGAGTTTAGTTCTCTTTGTAAAAATAAGTTATGAAATCTATTTAGAAATAAGAATAAATTGTTGTAATTTGTTGTAGAAAGCTTAAGCGCAGGCTAAAATTTTCACCTTCGCTTTTATTGTACAACGAAGTTAAAGATTCTGAGAGGAAATATAAAAAAGTGATGGACAAAGCCATAAAAACTCATAGACGTGATATGGCTAAAAAATTAAAAAATCTCAGATCTCAAAATTCAAAAGAGTATTGGGATATTTTGAATAAGCGGGAACACACGAAACAACCGGACATTAATTTTGATAATTTACTAAATTTTTTCAGAGATCTAAATTCAGGCACCCCCGATCCTATTGAGTTACCAAATGTAGACCAAGATGCTTTAGATATTTAAATGGTACAATTAATGGTCCAATTACAAAGGACGAGATTATGAATTGTATTAAGAAACTAAAAAGTAACAAAGCCTGTGGCGACGATATGATTATAAATGAATATATTAAATCTTCTAGTGATTTTTTAATTGATGTATATGTTGAATTGTTTAACTTACTTTTTAGAACTGGTATTATACCAGAATCGTGGGTAATTGGCACGATCAAACCATTTATAAGAATAAGGGAAACAAATTTGATCCAAAAAACTATAGACCAATCACAATTGTCAGTTGTGTTGGGAAATTATTCACTTCGATTTTATGTAATAGATTATCAAATTTTTCCGATGAATTTTTATTAATAAATGAAAATCAGTTTGGATTTAGAAGTGGCTATTCAACAGTCGATTGCATATTTATACTGCACTCTTTCTTTGAAATTTTGAAATTAAAAAAGAAAAAAATGTTTTGTGCATTTGTAGATTTTGAAAAAGCGTTTGACACAGTCAGAAGAGACGCATTATGGTATAAGATGTTATTGAATAACATAAATGGTCATATGTATAACATAATTCATAAGATGTATGATAATATTAAGTCATGTTTATCTTATAATGGCAATATATCAGATTATTTTTCATGCAATATTGGCCTACGACAAGGGGAAAACTTATCTCCTTTTCTGTTCTCACTTTTCTTAAATGATTTGGAAAACTTTTTTATCAACGAGAACTTGATTGGTTTGAACACTATTGAAGATGCACTCGAGGAAAAATTAGATATTTATGTTAAATTGTTCGCAGTCCTCTATGCAGATGATACTGTGCTAATGGCGGAATCGGCAAAAATCTTCAACTATTGCTAGATAAATTCCACTCATATTGTGATGTCTGGAAAATGAAAGTTAATGTAGAAAAAACAAAAATTGTAATTTTTAGTAATGGAAGACAACCCAAAAATCTCAGTTTTACATATGATAACGCTGTTATAGATATCGTTCAAGAATTCAACTATCTTGGGATCTATTTTTCACGAAATGGGACATTTAAACACTGTAGAAACCACTTAGCAGAAAAAGCTACAAAGGCAATGTATGAGGTAATCAAAAAGGGGAGAAAACATGGGTTATCTATTAGTTGTCAATTAGATTTATTTGACAAGTTAGTGAAACCGGTCTTATTGTACGGTTGTGAAATTTTGGGGTTTGGGAATACGACATTTTGGAGAAAGTTCAATTAAAATTCTGTAAGCTTCTTCTGCACCTAAAGTCTTCTACCCCAAATTGCGTAATATATGGTGAACTTGGACGATATCCCATCAATTTAGATATTAAAGTCCGTATGGTATCATTTTGGTTGAAATTAGTATGTGGTAAACCGACTAAATTATCAGCGACCATTTATAAACTACTGTATAAGCTGTCAAATGAAAATGATGTAAAATTTAGATGGTTAAACCATGTTGAATCTATTTTTAATGAAACGGGATTATCTTTTGTGTGGTTGTCTCAAACATGTATTAGTGACATTTGGCTAAAGAATACAATCAGAACATCACTCCAAGATCAGTTTCAACAAACATGGTTATCAAATGTGCAAGCATGTTCGAAGACATTAAATTATCGAATCTTTAAGGATACTTTTGGGTTTGAGAACTATTTTGATATTTTAGAATTTCGTGATATTTATACGTTATGCAAATTTAGAACCATCAACCATAAATTACCCATCGAGAAAGGGAGATGGACAAATATTCAGAGAGATAGACGAATTTGTAAATTCTGTAACTCTAAAGATCTTGGAGATGAGTATCATTATATTATGATGTGCACAGATATGTCAGAAAAAAGAAACGAATGTATTGATAAAAAATATGTAAATCGTCCAAATATAATTATGTTTAAGAAAATTATGAATTTAAATATAAAATCTAAATTGAGAAAGCTGTGTACTTTCATTAGATTTATAAATTCCCATGTGTGCCCTCCTGGCTAAATACTATCAGTATAATTGTAAATAGTGTACATATTTTGCTCTGTGTATTCATGTATTTATGTCTGTATTATTGATGTCATGTAGTGTCTGTATACCATTGTAATTGCAAAGGTTTGACAGAATAAAGATATATAGAATAATAAAATTTCAAAAAAAGTTATGTAGTTTATCACATGTTTCAAATTTTCAGTTATGTAGTGAATCTGTGTTTCCTGAAATAATTAGCAGAATCATTACTTATATAAATCCTTGGTTTGACACGCCATATAGTCTCACTCCGAATCTTCTGTCTATTTACAGTAGGAGCTACCATTTGATTTTTATGGGGGGGGGGGGGGGGGGGGGGCTAGGATGAAAATTTTTGTCCTGCATTTTTTTTTAGCTGTAATCTCTGTCCTGCCTTTTTATTTTTCACTCTTATCGGTCCTGCCTTTTTTTTTTCTTTTAATTTATCCTGACTTTTTTTTACCTAATTTGTCGTCCTGACTTTTTTTTTTGCAAGTGTCACATCCTGCCTTTTTTTTTACTCAAAACTCCTGTCCTGCCTATTTTTTTCATGCGGCTCTTGGGCTGATATTGAACCTTAGGCTGATAATACATGCGATATGAAAAATGTCATGTAATAATCTGATATTACCATTCTTAATATTTACAGATATATATATTTTTCATTATAATGAACATGAAATTTTATACAAAAAGGAATTGAAGTATGACTGAGTTGATAATTTGATTAAATTGAGTTTGTAATATATAATAAATCTTGAACTTCGATCGCTTTCGTGTATTATCAAAATGTATCCGATACATGAATTGTTATTTAACTGTTAATACTTTTTAGATTCGGTACCTCGAGTACCCGCTGAACGAAATGCCCGAGCACATACGTTAATATAGTACTAATAACTATACTAGGAACGAAATAATCTGTATATTTTATTTTATACAAAACCATTAGTTAGAAATGAATTCCAAATTGTATGTCGCAGGAGATTCAAGTTTTAATTCTCGTAGTTGAGAAAATTAAAATCTTCACTATTTAGCTAACTGAGAAACACAACAAATATTTTTATTGCAATTAACATGAAATTATACATGAAAAGTAATTAAAATTTTAGTTGACAATCATAAGACCATCATAAGTCATGTCGCGAGGGGTCACAAGTTTACGACAAAAGTTATGACAAATCGTAACTTAAGAAACTTTCGAAAACATATCTTACGACTATGACATGTCATAAGACCATCATAATTAAGACATGTCTTAGTCATAAGATACTTTCGAAAACCTTACCAGGCCCCTGGTCTTTATTTGTAACCTATTATACCGAATTCTAAACACCACGGCAAACAAATCTTTTTACATACACAATTGATAAGTTTGACTTATTCCCCTTTGTTCGTGTTTATACCATATGAGTTTCAAATGTTTGACAGAGTCCATAGCAGTCCGGAATGCTTTTGGTTTTACTATTAATAACTCAATATGTAACCGGAAACAGAAATGAATTATTTACTTTTCAAACCCCTTCTAAAACAAATATCCCCTAAACCAAATAAAATCAAATATATAGAAGCAAACAATCATTTTATATTAAAATAATATGCAACCAACTCATAAAAGCTGTATATTGTCACCATGTTGGACTAGAGTTCAAAACTATACTGTAACTCTCAATCTTTGTAAGTGTATAAGGGGTCTTTATATATTATTTGCAATTAAACTTTGCACCAGATCAAAGTAGAGCTATTTGACCGTATGGTGTAATTTTAATGCTCTCGGATCGTTAATTAAAATATGTACTGTAAACTTATTACGTGCAATGCGCATTTAACCATTCTGTATCACTTTATGGAAAAATTTCATTATTCATATTCAATAGTATAATGATTTTGTCTTTGTCCTCCGTTAAAATCACTCTTTTGTCGAATATTGTAACATAAAAACTATTTTTTTGTCTTTAATGTGTTTTTCAATTAAGAATGATTTTATTCAATATAAGCAAAATTACCATAATGATAATGAAATAATGCTTATGCAGCACTAGACATTTTTATAAATCACGTTGCTGTGGAAGGATTGTCTGTAATAATATGTCCGTATACAAAACATGTTTTCAATAAGTAATGATGCTTTCAAAATTTGATTAAAAACCAATTTTATGCATGGAGAGGTTTCAATTCCGTTTTTAAAAATTAATCTGCTGTATTCTACAAGGCACTGGTAGCTAGGCATTGTAAATATATACATGTAGTGCAGAAAAGCTGGTACATGTGATTATAAAATCTTAAATTATGAAAAAGCAATCACAGGACTTTCTGCTTCGTCAATTTTTTGACTTGCCAATTTGTCTAAACAGATTTTGAATATTCTGTTTTAGAACTAGTTTTATTACAGCATAACGTTATTGCTATTTGACGCTTTGGATGTTGAATGATTTTTTAGACACCTGATGGTGATCTCACAAATCATGATCACATATATTACGAATCATGTATAATATCTACTTCTGTTCCAGTACTTTACTTAAACTCCTCGAAAAGAGCATTTTAATAATATAAATATACTATCTTGTACATGTAAGCATGCGATAGCATTATAAAAGAAACAGAAAATAAGATGTGATTTGAAAAAAGGGACAAATTTTTATTGAATAAAAGAAACAGGAACCTAATTGAAATCCTCATCTTTGCATGAATCTACATACTCTCTCTACAGAAAAGTAAAATCATTTGTGACGCACGTGTTTGAAATATCACTATGATGGACTACAAGCAATGTATCCATGCATTCAGAATTTTTACAAACTCCAAGATCGCAAATAACGGGGTACGTATACTCTAGCTGGATCTAACTACAGCAGGCATCGTCCATCCTCATCCTGACTGGACATGGTGATATCTTTATACATCCCAAAACAGCCAACCGGACGCCTTATACACATGGTTATTACTGCCGGACAGGAAAAGGTCAAATGACCAACAACCATATTTATAAATATCTGTGAAACAGTAAAACCTGTAGAAAACTATGTAAAACATTTTTGAACAATTTGATGTTTTAATAGACAAAATTTGAATATTAATATTGAATATCAACAATTGGTGCATAATTAGCCTTGTTATTTAACTGTTAAAGTACATGAATAATCAACTATTTAGAACTTCAAAAAGAGTTAAAGAAGCCTATCTATATATTTCCTTTTTTTTTGGTCACTCAATGTTTGATAAACAAATGTTTTTTTAATATATATATATACTTTGAAAACATATGGTTGGGGCGTGAGATAAAAAAAAAAAAATCCCTCGTCCCCGCTCCAAACATAGACGATGAATGGCCCGTGATTAACATGATTAAGCTTCAATCAATAATATATTTTATATCTCAACATATATCTTTGCGTGGATGCTTGCAACAAATCAATTCAATTTACATAGCATTCCACCATTTACTGCCGTCTAGAGAAGCAGATATTTAGTCACTTGTGCAGTAAAACTGCACATTTTTGTCGAGACCACTGAGTTAAAACTGTATTAATTGTTTATAAGGTCTCTCAACATCATCTATATCTTACGCCTTTATTGTTTTAATGTATTGCTTTCTGTATTATTTGATTGGTTTTGTCGACAAACAAATACCCATGTTGTTTTTGTTGTAAACAAGGCTTTACATGTTATTTTTGGAAATACCTGATTATGTGCACAAACGAACATGCTATGATTTATAAATATGTGTCTATCCGGCATCAAATTGAAACGATTATTTGTTTATACTCTAAATCGTCATGTAAAGTGTTAGGTGTTTTACTCTGACATCCAGCAACCAACAAATGTATAGAAATAAACAAATTAAATATTTGATTAATTGTATTTGTATATATATATATATATGTACGTCTGAGTCAGTGACAACTCTACAACAGAAAGCAAATTTACAGATCTAACATTGTTGGGTTGATGTTTAGACGAGTTGTATATATATATATGTATATACAAACATTCTTCGATCTAGAACTAAATTATTAAACTGCAATTTTTAAATGAGTGTTGCTAGTATTTTCTTAACTCTTTCCATCGCATACATGCCACAAATAACTTTAATAAGTAAAGTCAATCTTTCGGAAACGAAGTTTTAAGATGGCGACGAGTTTTATTTGGTATTCACAATAAGTTTTTTAACATTTTTTATCATATGCAACAAAATATCGATGCATAACCTTTACAATAGTGAGTTGTGGTGCAAGTAGGTTTTCAGACCCATCTTTATCTAATTATATTCTTAGATCCGACTGCTGATATTGTAAAACAGATTATAATATTAATTTTATAAGTAAAAATAAATTGTATCCGACACATACGTAATAACACGATACGTGCCATGTATTTAAATGAGGATATTATCAAATTATTAAATTGTCTGGTCTCTGAAGTATTATAGAACTTGATTATCACATGTTGTTTATTAAATCAAACCATTTCGCTATAGTTTTTCCAAGAATATTTTGATAGGTAATCTTTAGAATTATGATATCATGGGTCTTCATCAAGTTTTCAGATCAGATTGAAATATGGCCATCTTTGGTAATGTGGAATAAATAAGCTGCTACAATTCGCTTGACTTCAGTAGTTTGTTTTCGAAGTATGTTAATTTTACTCTTCTCTGTCAAGTCTATTTTGCAAAGGAAAGTGCAACTCACCATTTTGGACTAGGGATCACTAATAGCAGAAGGGTTAATAAGTCTCTCGCCAGCAATTTTGTATTTTTTCCCCCACATGTGTCTCAACAAAATCTTGACCTTAAACATTTAATGTTTTAATGTATTGCTTATTGTAAAATTTCTTCGGTTTAGTTGACCAACATTGTCTATTGAATCTGTATTATATATCCAATAGTGTAAAAGTTGTCTTGTGGGTTTCTTCCACCTTTTCAGGACATCTAGATTGTGTTCTCTCTCAAGTGTAAAGTGCATGGAATGTTAAGACATTTCAGATTCTAGTATAATGTATTTTTAAGTCATTCGAAAAGGATTTTATTGTTGAAGTTATGGTTACTTCCTAAGAATAACATAACATTTCAATTCCATGGAAATTTTATTTGGAACAATATTCTAATTTGAAAGGTATTTCAAACTGCTTTTTCTAAAAATTAAATCAAATTTAACAAAAAAGAACGCTAATCACTTTCACACAAGAAAAGTATTCTTCCAACATAAAATTCCTTTATCATGCAATACAAAGATAATCTGAGATTTTATACATTAATTTAGTGAGAACATACGGTTTTGCCAGCTTTTCATACAATGCTTGGTTAACCCACAGAAATTTGGTTATGGATAAATAAGGAATCTGTTATGCGAATAAGCTATTTATTTTGAGTTATCGAAGATAAACTAGTATAACAAAAATATATTTTTTTCCGCTCCTATAATCAGTAATTATTTGCGTTCCTCTAATCATGGACGTATGATATTGATGATATTACCACCATGGATTAACGTACTAAATCTTATATCGCATTGAATTTTTATTTCTGGCAGATCGGTAAAAAGTTTAAATCCCTACTCAAGCGATATTTAACAATACAAATGTAAACAAACCACATATGGCTTACTTATAGGTTAGACAATACTTGGTCATGTTTTATGAAGATTTAAGCCCAAGGCTAATCCGAGGGCTTAAATCTTCATAAAACATGACCAAGTATTGTCTGACCAATTCATGTATAGCAATTCATAGTGCATTAAAAACCATGTACTATGAACATTAGAGGGAAAAAACTGACTTTTCATTGGACGAGAAGGGGTGACTATGTTCTAAATAACAAGACTATTATTAATTCAATTCTACAGTTGGAAATAAACTCATCATATATACCAGGATTAAATTTTTTATTTACGCCAGACCGCGTTTCGTCTACAAAAGACTCACCAGTGACGCTCGAAACCAAAAAAAGTTAAAAGAAAAGGCCTAATAAAGTACGAAGATGAAGAGCATTGAGAACCAAAATTCCTAAAAAATTTGCCAAAGATAGCTATGATAATCTATTGCTGAGGTAAAAAAAGTCTTAGTATTTCAAAAATTCAAAAGTTTGGTATACAATTAATTTATGAATATGACCATATCAATGATAATTCATGTCAGCACAGAAGTGCTGACTACTGTGCTAGTTATTCCCTGGGAGAATTAAACTCCACCATCAGTGGCATCGACCCAGTGGTTGTAAATAAACTCATGACAGATACCAGGACTATATTTTGTATTTACGCCAGACGCGCGTTTTAGTATGTTAGAAATCAAATATGGAATTTGAGTCAAATCGATGAACATGAATGTGACAGCTAATGCCCTTTAAATTTGAGATCAATACATAATGTTTCTAAATTCGAATTTTAAAGAAATTCAAATGCAGAATAAGATTTCCCAACTTCTACATTATATTTAGAAAATGCCCTATAAATGCCATAAAAGATACATATTCATACACACATTTTCAAAAGATATTGGTATCAATTGAGACCCGCCTGTTGTATCAGAGGCTTAGTTTTAGACCTTAGTTGTGATATCGGAAACCTGATACTATTTATTTGCATGTATTTGATATTTTCACAAGGAGGAATTTTCGCAAGACTAGCATCCTTTGTGGCGGCAAACTCCACCCTTATCTTGTTTCGATCATCATGAAGATACATGAACTTTCCCTTTGGATCGTACATTGAGGCGATAAATGCACTTCCAATGTTAACGGCGATTCCTAATCTTGCGTTTGAAAATTTATCGGACTTGGCACAACTTTTTGGAATTTTTGTCCTCAATGCTCTTTAACTGTATACTTGTTTGGCTTTTTAACTATTTTGATCTGAGCGTCACTGATGAGTCTTGTGTAGACGAAACGCGCGTCTGACGTATCAAGTTATAAGCCTGGTACCTTTGCTAAATATTATTATCATAACTTGGAAAATTGAAAGAAGAGCAAATTTCCTTTTCAAGGAGATGAATTATATCACATTTATACCATTTCCACATGGTACCATCATCATGAAACAGAGCTGAAGGTATGGGACCAATATGATAAGTCAATATCCTGACTACAGTCTCATTCTCACGAACAGAAGCAAGAACTAAAGCACGACGAACTAGTTTTACTAGGTGTTTATGTGCCTTAACAAAGTCATCTGATTTACACTTGCGTTTTGAGGTCTTGGTCATGTCATCGAAAGTATTGACAAAATTTAGAAGAAAAAAAAAATAATTCTAGTGTTACATTAGGGATAAACAATTAAACTCATGTATAAAATGCAAAATCATATGTCAAAAGCCCCCCCCCCCCCCCCCAAAAAAAAAGTAACAAAATTCAAATTTTTCCCCATCTTGAAATTTGAAAAAAAATATCAAAATGTCTTTTTCTTTCCATTTTATAAAAAAAAACTGCACCGCATGAAATGTCTACGACCGGGCAAAAATGTTAGCAAATGGTATTGGCTTTGCGAAAAAATGGTTTTTAGTCTGCAGGTATGCCGGTCAATTAAAGTCGTAAAATAAGCACCGTTTTCTTGATCTGTCACTCTACAAATAGTCGACTACCTTTAATTTTAATAAGAAGTAGTCAATACGTAAATAAATTTAATCTATATTTGTCATTAGGACTGCAAATGGTTCAGAATCCTTCCATGCCCACTATAATGAACAGTTCTACTCGACTCATCCTGCTATATTTTTTTAAGAACATTGAACAACAGTCGGTGAATTACCTTAAGATTAGTTATATTGATGAACGGGCACCCCAATCAAGAATTTAGAAAGAGAAACGTGTTTATTTCTTTTAAATGTGGGCGAAATACCTGTTAGAATAGATAACAAGAGCTAAATTCGTTCACTCCTTGTGCATTATATATTAAGCGAAAACTGACCTGTGATGAATGTTCGTATTTATATGTCTTTAGAATGTTTGTTTTTAGCTCAATGTATATACACTTTTAAACACATACCAATGTGCTACGACATGAATGTGCTATGAAATGATTTTTTAACCATAAAGAAAAATAGGACTTAAATAATGCAAAAGAGCAACTGTCCTATGTAAAAAGCGCAAATGTCCTTTTCTAAAAAGCGCAAATGTCCTTTTCTAAAAAGGCGCAAATGTCCTATGATTTGAAGCGCAAGTGTCCAAAAAAAATAAGCGCAAATTTACTATGAAAAAACGCAAACGTCCTGCGCCGATTTGATAGGAGTTGCAAGATTATTGGATTATCTAATTCAATATGCAAAAAACAGAGGAGTAAATAATTGAAAATGGTTATTTAGAGGTAGGGGGTAAAATATTCAGATCTTCTTTTTCGTTATTATTGTTATCACTAGTTTTAAATTACAGTTAGAGCCGATTAATTCAATGAAGATTTGAGAGCGATATTTATAATTTAGATAACAAAGAGGTCATGAAAATGCAATGCAATTCCGACTATATACATGTTTTTTAGGAAACAGATCTAGTGTTAAAATACCTTACATTAAAGGTAAAATATATTCATGCATTCGACACAAGTATAAACAATTACTTATGGTCTTTAATTCTTATTGCTTTCTGACCAGTAGAAATGGCAGTTTTACACTTGTCTTCACATGGTAATTGGGTTTTGTCGATATCGTTAAACTAGTAGTCAACAATGTCTTCACGAAATCCGTGTTCTGTTATTTCCATATGTAATTAAACTTGCCTGTATTGGTATCGACAGTACTTTATTTATAGTTGGGAGAAAATAATCTCTATTTTTTCCAAATACATACTAATAATACCTCAAAGCATTTTTCAGCAAGTTTGATTTTCCCTTGATAACCTATCGATGGTCTTGCAACCATTTCAAAATCCTGTACGTGCATATGTTTTTTTGTCTTTGCTTTGAATAAATGATTTTTCTTAACTTGAATACATAATAGGACAAATTTTAAAAGTTGTCGTGACTAATGGTCTATAAAATTGAGAAAGGAAATGGTGAATATGTCAAAGCGACAACCACCCGACCATAGAGCAAACAACAGCCGAAGGCAACCAATGGGTCTTCAATGTAGCGAGAATTCCCGCACCCGTAGGTGTCCTTCAGCTGGCCCCTAAAATATGTATACAATTGAATTGGTCTCAGTTGCATACTATGTCCTCAAGTAATTGTAATGCTATGATGGTGCCAGAAAGAGAATTGAAGCAATGATGTGTAGATAGGAATGTCTGCAATGCCGTATGAAAAATTCTACTATTAACTCCAAAGTCAGACCAACATTTTTCTTTGATAAGCCTTTGATTTGAACTATCTCGAATCAAAGAATCAAAAACAAACATATTAAACCACAATGAAATGATGACACATATATAAAGGATATTATTCTGAAACTCCTCCTTTTATATCAATCAGTATGCGAAGTGAAATGAATTTCTGGGTGTTTGATGTAAACCTCGGAGGCGAATTTGATGCATCCAAAGGAGTAGATAAAGCTTAGTTTAATATGAAAATCAAAGTTAATTTTTCATATTAAGTTTTTTTTTTTTAAATTTACAACAAGTGTAGATTAATCGATCAAACAAAACGTCATTGGGAGCTATACGTTCCTTTTAAAGACACTTTGATGCAATATTAGTATTATATCTTTTGTCAAATGTTTAATCAAATGAAAACTAACATCAATATAGTAATTGTAAGTCGTTCAAAATACCTGAGTAAAACAAAGCAGTATTTACTCTTTCTAAACAAGGAAATACGAAAAGAGAAATTAACAAAAATATAACTCCGAGGAAAATTCAAAACGGAAAGTCCCTAATCAAATGGCAAAATCAAAAGGTCAAACACATCAAACGAATGTAAAACAAATGTCATATTCCTGACTTGGTATAGACATTTTCTTATGTATAAATCACCTTGAAGCTTACATTTAAAATTTTATTTAAAAAAGTATGCTTCTATAAATGCTTGAATGTTATAATAAGTTCTACTTTGTTTTGGCTCTTTGGATAAAGCATTATTAAATGACAAAACTGTCAAAACCAAAATCCATAGTACATTGTATATGTTATTCTTTAGTTTTCTATGTTGTGTCATGTGTACTATTGTTTGTCTGTTTGTCTTTTTTTTTCATTTTTAGCCATGGCGTTGTCTTTTTTTTTTTCGATTTATGAGTTTGACTGTCCCTCTGGTATCTTTCCTCCTTATTTTACATTGAAGCTAAATGTTATTCCGTAACTAAAAGTAAACCATTAATTTGTAATACACTCCCTTTTACTATAAATAGTAAAATAACAAAAATAACAAACACTAAAAATTCTAAATGGAAAATACCTCTGCAAATTAAAAAATCAAAAGCTCAAAAGATATTGGTGCCATTTTGCGTCTTAAATGCCCAATATTATATTTGTCAAAGTTATAAACTGTAACTGCATTCCATCGATCTTAAAAATATATCTTTCGAAATCTATTTTTGGTATGCCTTCTTTGTCGTTTTCATTTTGTAACGCATGCAAACTATATCTGGGAATATTTTTCGACAAATGAATATTTCATTTCACACCAAGAAATGTCTACCACTTTTTATAGACAACATATGTCAATGATCTGAAAAGGGAGTGATAATACAGGCCTTCTTTGTGAAAATTGACAGTTCAATCTGATCACAAAGTTGTAAAATACTCAGTGAAGTGTTTTCGAAAGTTTCTAAAATAACGATGTAGTATAAGGTGATGTTAGTACTTCATTACATTTGATCAGAAAGCCAAGAGAAAATTGGATTATATCAATTTTCTTTGGTTTCTTTTTTCCTCTCTATTTTTTTTATTTGAGCAATCCTGGTCATTCTTGTGTAGGCAAAACGCGCGTCTGGCGTACAGAATTTTTAATTTTTAATCCTGATATCTAAGAAGAGCTAATTAACCAGAACAGCAGATGACGATATTTCTTTACTGTATCATCCTTACCTTATTTGTAAAGTAAAACGATAATTGCAGCAAAAACATTGGTTTAGGTTTTCTATTGTATTACATTGTATTTTTAAGCCATTTGTGTCATTTTTGGGAGTAACAACAACAAGTATTGAATGTGTTGGATTGACTTTAATTTGAACCCCTGGTTGACTAAATAAACAAACTATACGGGTCAGGGATAGGTTAACATAATAGTCATGGCCCTTTTGTATATCAATGACGAACTATGGTAGAATGTACGTTATAATTGAGTGAACGAAACGGAAAATCACAATGCTGTTCTCTATGATCTGTCTTCAGGTAAAAATATTTATTGAGAATTGTCACAATAATCTAGTTTAATTAATCGGAAATAATAGGGACATACAAAGCTATGTGGAGCAAAGGCGATGTATATTCAAAAAAGTGTCCGATGTTTTGTTATCCTGCTATCAGACATTTCACTGAATTCATACAAAACAGTTGTTTTGATTAATTTATTTGATATTCAGTTAATGTTTGAATATGTCTTATATCCAGTTTCATTTTTGTCAAACACCATTTGTTTTCTTCTTCATGGGGGATTATTTGATGGTCCGCCTGTCGTAAATATTCAAGTTCAAAGATTAAGGAGTTAAAATGGATGCCGAAACGGAACATTTTGTAGCAGTATTAATTTTTCTATTCAATTTGTATTCCCTACAAAACAGCATATAATTTCGGCCAGCCTCTCCTTTCCTTCCGATTCTAAAACTTGCAAATTACCTATCTATACACTAGTAGTATATAAACGGCAATGTATATACATATATTGCATATAAAAAGGTAAAATTACAAAAATACGGAAATCCAAGAAAAATCAATAAGAAAAAGTCTTTATCAAATGGCAAAATTAAAAGCTCAAACACCCCAAAGTGGATGGAAAAAACAACTGTCATATTCCTGAATTGGTACCGGCATTTCCTTAGGTAGAAAACGGTGGAATAAACATGTTTTGTAGCTAGCTAAATCTCTCACTTGTGTGACAGTCGCATAGAATATTAATGTGTGACAAAACGAAGACATAATAGGTAAAAGTAATGTTAATTATCCTGGAAACATGCACCAATTCACATTCATATTTCATACTACTAAGTAACATGTACTCACTATTAAAAAAAAACTTCGGTCATTCAATATTATCTCATTTTATTAAAAGTATAAAAAAGTTGAGAATGTAAAATTGCTACTCTTTTCTTTTTCGAACTTAAAAACATAATTGTCATCTGTTTATGATAGTCAAAAGAACAGATGTACTCTAAATATGGCTGAAAATTGGATCTGGAACGTAGTATGTTCAGCGGAAGACTTGTTTTTTTTATATAGAAATGGTAATAAAATACCGTATTCAACAAACGGAATCATTAAGATCATATTTAAGCCTTTTGTTTTATTAAGTTATCTTTTGCTTGAAATGTCAAATATTGTACGGTTTCCCAAACAGAACACAGCCCACTTGTTAGCGATCCATTAATACGCATAGGCCACTTTTATGTGTTCTAATAATTACAAATCCTCGAATTTGAAAGCCAATAAAGTTTATCAGTTTCATCCAGCTAAGACACGAACTAGCCGAGACTTATATAATAGGCTTCGCTTAGATCGATAGCGATACATTAAGTGGAAAAAATTTAGATTTACTTGGTACTAATGAGATTGGTCGTGTAAAGATGTCACTATATTATATTATATGATTCAATTGATACGTGTTGAATGCTATCTCTGAAGCACAATCTTGTTTCAACTCGTTAATAACAGTCATTCCTCTTCCAACAATTTAATAAACAAGAAAAGTTTTAACACTACTGATAATGTGTTTTTCTTAATTTAAAAGTAAAAATGGAAATGTTTTACAACTTATTGAATACTTCTGAATAATGTTCAAGCATCAACTTTAGCTGTCCTTTAAATAATTAAATTAATTCACCTTCCTCATTAATTGTATTTGACATTCTGTAACTCGTTGCACAATAATACTAAGTCGTGATCAAATGAAGTAAATATATACCCAATGGAATTTGCCATTAAACTGTTTTCATTACAAATGCAAGTGTGAAAAATCCGATTTGTTGAATTGCTTATCGAACCATCTCATCTTATTCTAGTTATGTTTCTTTGTTCAGAAACGGTAACATCTCTGGCAAAAGTACATATATCAAAGAGATGGAAGATACTAAAGTTTCAACTCATAGTTCGAAAAGAACATACGACTATAGCCTTCAATTGTTTTAAGGTAGACGACTGTTTCGTGTACAGATACCATAATCAGAACCAAAACAAAAACAATTTATCAAAGTCACCAGGCTTATAATTGTGAACGCCAGACGCAGGTTTCGTATACAAAAGGTCATATACAAACATTAAAAGGCTTAACAGTACTTGCAAAAAACAGGCAGAAAATACTAAAAGTGAAAATCAAATCTTGTCAGTTGAAAAAAAACAACATCAAAGATACTAGTCTTATATAAAAAAAGAAGATGTGGTATGATTGACAATGAGACAACTATCCACAAAAGACCAAAATGACACAGACCTTAACAACTATAGGTCACCGTACGGCATTCAACAATGAGCAAAGCCCATACCGCATAGTCAGCTATAATAGGCCCCGATAAGACAATGTAAAACAATTCAAATGAGAAAACTAACGGCCTTATTCATGTATATTTGTTTTACGCCAGACGCAAGAGATACTAAAGACAGAAAAAAAAGCTTTCTGTTATAATACCGGCATAGTAGACAGTAAACCATAGGTAAATAGGAACAGCTAGAATATACGAACACATTTTGTAAACTCGATATTATTGGCTACTATGTACACTACTGTTTTATAATATGATCTATACCTTATTACCCTAGAACGATAAATTAGAGAAAGAAAACCAGAAAGAAAGATGGAAATGCATACTACGTGTATTCTTATATACAAATTCCTGTACTCAATTTTAAATCCGTTTCAATTTACCTTCTTCGCGTAGACGTTTGAGTATTACATACATCGACACCCCTTTATCCAAAACCAAATGACAAATTTTCCGAAACATGACATTTAGACATCAGTCAGTACTTCCTCTAACACCATCCTTTTCAGATACATAATCATAGATATAAGTCAAATAGACATTCTAATTGATCTTTCAAATGTACAAATTCGACTTTCCTTTTCCTGTTTGTCCTTGAAAAAATAGGTGAAACTGAATTCAATGCATACGTGATGATCTGTGACAAATAATGTTCTAGAAAACAAGATATTTAAGTGTCTAGACGACTCCATCTCATTGCAAAACCTTAGAATGTAAAATAGCTCTTCTAATAGCTTATAGTCGTGTTTTAAATTTCAAACTAACGTTGTAACCAACTAAATATTACTTCCTTTTCATATTAGTGTCACAAGCAGAACATTTCGAACTAATTGTTGACAGAATAATGTTGATCTATGAAAATAAAGCTTTGGTTTATAGAATACAAAATCTGAATTCCTACAAACAATTATGATTTATAATAAAGGAAAACAATTCGATGAAGGTTGTGCTGTCATGGTACAGTTTTTTGTGCCTTAAAACAAGACAATTTTTCATTTGAAGTTAACATGTTGCTATTTACCATCTTATACTATAAGATTATGAGACCATTTTTGTAGTTGAAATTATATGGAGTTAATCCACTTTATTTTAAGCATATTTGTTTTAGTACTTTTAATATCGCTATAAAAGAGGGGCGAACGATACCAGTGTGACATCGTGTTGTTCATGTTAGTCCAAATCCGTAATATATTGATATCAATCGGACGATCTAAGTAAGGGAACGGGATTGTAGTTTCGACATAAGGAACATATTCAAAATAATCTGTGAAATTGATATTCCTTAACAGTCAACAAACTCGTGATGGCGTCCCTAAAATTTATGAAGGGATGATTTAAATTTTTGTAACTCTTGGTTTAATAGCTTCCCTGTGAGCAACAACTATTTATCAGGGAATCATGATAGGCAGTACAAGTCCGGTAGTACAGAATCGATTGGGAGATACAAATGTGCATTTTGCTTGCGTATACAGAGAGCGATAGGTGGTATAGGCAACACACGTGATTTAATAAACACTTTTTAATGTGTATTGTCCATCTAAAGGTTGAATAAGCGCGAGGGGCCGCCAACGGGTCTGTGAGATTTTCTCGTTTTGTTGAAGAGACATTGGTGACGTTCAGCTGTTTTCTGCTCTTTGTTCGCGATGTTTATTAAATATGTTACACATGAACATTCAATAACACATATGTATATATTATACAATCAAAATTTACCAAGTGATTAAATGAGAACCGCTCCCTTGGCGCTGTCATGCTGAATGACCGAAACCCCCGTTTCAGCAGGAAAACTGACCACACGATAGGTACGACACCTATACATCATGAAAAGACAAGAGAAAATAATTTCACACTAATTCACTACTTTCAACCGTATGGAATTATATTGTGTGCATTAACTTAAAGTAAAAAATTCACTTTTCTGGACCGATTATTTGATGGAATGAAGAGAGGAAACGATAAAAAGTAGTCACAGTCATAACATTTCACGCTAATGTAATTTACTGCATGCCAAAAAAAATAAATAATTGATTACTAAAAAAAATTATACTGATCAGACAATTGAAAATGTTAATGTCGTTATACTTGTATCTCTCTCATTATGTAACCAATGCGTATGAATCTTTACATATTGGAATCGATTGGTAAATATTGAAAATGTCAAAAGAAAAAAAAAAAAATAATTATTGTAATTTCAAAAAAAAAAATGGATAATAAAGAAACATAATTCGCTATTACATAGAATAATATTAGGATTTAGCTGCCCATTTCTAACATTAATATTATTTTTTTCTGTGTCCCGTTTATATGATATGAAATTCCAGTTAAGGCATTTCCAAACTTTAAATATGTTTGCTTAAAATCTATTTGTCTTTGCACAAAATTATTTATAAGTTATTAACATAAGTATTACCTCACCAATTTGACAACAAATTATTACACCAAATTGTCTGTATTAAGCGGTACGCATCTTATACGAATGTTTCGTACAAACAAACTCACTACAGGAATACAATGAATAACATTACACTTTACAAATTATATTAAATAAAATAAAATAGCATTTCATGTTGAAATATGTGAGAATTTTCTATTTTTGTTTTGAAATTTTTATAAGCTACTCCATTATACTTATTAATTTTTAATATTACAATTTCAGCAGGTGTTGCTTAACAATTATTTCCACTCTGTGTAATATTAAACTGCACTTTATATTTTTTTTATTTGTTATTTCATCATTTAAATCTCTCACCTTACTCTAATATTGTCAAGTGCTTTGACGGAACAGTTTTCCAATGGGAACATTAATAATTATTACTAATGGTGTTTAGTTTATGTTTAATGCAATGCTTCTTAACAACCATGGTGTTAGCCTTAAATAACATTTGACAAATTCTGTGTCAAGTTATTTTACTAAATTATGCATTACTAGTTGCAACAACCGTGTCTTACTATATGCGATCCTTCTATTTTTTTATATTCAAGAAACAATACAAGAGAAATGTCCGTTAATTTCGCACAAAATCATGATGGACAAAGAACATGATACCGAAACAAAAAAAAAACAATGCATTTATTTACCATTCGTTCGAACGTTACGAAGACACAGCTGGCAGGGGCAGTTGGTCTGTAATTTGTTGGATCCGAATATCTTTGTTAGGCTTTGGTATAGACACGACGGAAGAGCTGAAGCTGAAGAGGAGCTACAAGAGAGAAATCTGGCAACTATTTTAAGGCTGAAAATAGACATTAAGAGACACATAGGTTGCACAAAGTATCATGACTCTTGAACAAAGATGTATTTAGTACTTCTTACACAAAAACTGTTCTAACCGATTGACATTTGCATGAAAAAGAACCATTTAAATCGACACTACATAAGTTGTATGGTCACCATCAAGAATGTCTGTATCTCAGCTCAATATCGCGCTTTATTAAAAGGTTTTTCAGTCTACAGTTTTACTCATTTCGACAATAAAACTTGTTTACAAATTCGGTTATAAACAAACAAGGACTCTTCATTGGATTGTGGGCAAGTGAAATACATTGTGAACATCGGAAAGAGCAATTTGTTGTTTTTGAATGAACAAAAAAAAATGTTTACACATTTTAAGGAGTATAGAAATTTCGATAATGTGCTATATCATGATATTAAATTCGCATTCACGTGCGATGACTAGGCTACGTTGTCAGGATATTAGACAATTTCTGAGTTACAATTTCTTTTTTATAAGGTGTATACAGACATAAAAATAGATGAGTCAGTTTTGTATCGCAACGAGAGCAACCCATAATATCTGTTCAGATAGTATCAATGTTTTATATCCATTTCAAAAATATCATATGCTAATATTTTTCTTATCAAGAGACAGAGAAAAATATCAATGTTTCATATCCATTTCAAAAAATATCATATGCTAATATCCATTTCAAAAAATATCATATGCTAATATCCTATTTTTCTTATCGAGAGATGGAGAAAAAATCAATGTTTTATATCCATTTCAAAAATATCATAGGTTAATATCCTATTTTTCTGATCGAGAGACAGAGAAAAACTTATGACGTTATGGATCCTAGTCAATAACCATTTATAAAGGTTTTAATTTTTCGTTGAAAATATAATGGAATTTTATGCGACTGTCATACAAGTGAGAGGTTCAGCTAGCTATGAAACCATGTTTAATCCACCATTTTCTACATAAGAAAATGTCTATACATAATCAGGGATATGACAGTTGTTATTCGATCGTTTGTTGTGTTTGAGCTTTTCATTTTTCCATACGATTAAGGACTTTCCTTTTTGAATTTTCTTTGGAGTTCAGTATTTTTGTGATTTTACTTTTCGCATGTCTTTATTTTGTCGTTTTAAGAAGGGCAACCGATATACTTATCATGACCTTTAGCAGATTTTAAAACATTATTGATTAACCTTTGTTCTTAACGAGTAAGTTATTGCTTTATATATGCAGACATCTGTACTTGAAAGATGTTTAAAAAATGTAAAGACTTAGAAGATGAACTGGGTAAATTATTTGCACATGTCAAAGTTGGTGCAAACAGATTTTAAGATAAAAGAATGATACAATATGGTAAGTAAAACAGCACAAGGATTAATTTTTGTTACAATGATTAGAAGAAAGTTCACACTCGGAGAATAACAACTTACAGAAACAAGAAAAACAAAGTCTTTTTTGAAAATAAAACTATAGTAATGAAAAATTACACAATTATGGTAATTATATATTTGTTTAAGGAACAAATATACATTAAGTCATTTTGAGAATGGTTTTCCTCAAGATTATAGATACATGAAAATACATCAAAATATTTGTACTTATTTTAAAATAACATATAGGGATAAAAACATTGTATAAAACTTGTTCGGTATATAGAGGTTTACCTCCAAATTTATTTTAAAAAAACCTGCTTAAACTACGAGTTGTGTGTGAGAATGTCTTTGATAAAAATATTTGAAAGAAAACGATAATACAAACCATAAAAACCGAAACAAGACAAAACAAACAAACAATAGCGGTCATGTTAAGATTGTTCGTCTCCCCCTTATAAATATTGAATATGCAGTTCCAGCTGATTTTGTTTTATTATAATTCATATTTTCAATAAGTGAAATATTCAACCCCTTTTTTAATTTCTATTTGACATACTGTAAATGGCTTTTGCTTTTATTTATCAGTTTGTAGCAATCAGAATATCTAGCCTCAATTAACTTCTTTGACTGTTTTGTCCGGTTTTTTTTAGAAATTTGAACAATTTCTACAATTATATATACCCAAACAACGGTCGTTGAGACTTATGTATGTGGATTCCTTTTACTCTTTGTTTTTTACTTATAGTTTGTTTAAGGGGGATTATTTAATTAAGAATATCCTTATGACTATACACACTTGGAATCTATGCTTATTTCCACAGCAGATTAAACATTCGAGACAGCGCTATTTAAATACAAAAATGGACATTTTGTTTTTAATTTTTCATATAAGAAGACAGCGAGAGGAGTAAACTAAAACAAGTTCGATCGGGACAGACAACACCACGATAAAAGAAAAAAAAAACCCAAACAGACAAAACAATAATTATACTCTTTAAAATATTACACAGAACACTTAATGTTAAGCAAAACAAACCAATAAAAAAAACGAAAATGAAATCAATCATAAACATGATAGAATCAACTTTGTTTGTTCATTTCTGTCCATGAAAATAAAAAGATAATACAGTATTACCAAGTACATTAAAAAGCACCAAACGTTTCGCATCCTCTTTAAATTAAATAGAGAAAAAATTGAATGATATTTGTGCTTTTAACTAAGCGATAAACATATACCATATGTTATATTCGTAAATACAGAAATACATAATCCGATTTTATCTTTAAACTCCCATCTAAATATTTGTCAAAGCTGTTCGGAAGATCTTCTGTAAAAACCATTTAAGTTATAAATGATCATTACCACTCCATCATAAACGAAAGAGATAAATTAAACAAGATTTATAATTTGACAGTGATAAATGGAAGTATTTATTTAATATTCCACAAACAACGATGTTTAGTTTAGATGCAAACCGAACATCTAAAGAATGTAGCTATTCTGCTTCTATGTAAATCGCATAAAAAGAAATCACCGTTATACGATATACTTGACCAGGTCACTTTATAATGAAATAAGATAATTGTAATCTAATTAAAGCTTAATATGCCATTAACATCAAAAGATAGTATTATTAGAGGGGATTGATTATCCCAGAACTAATTGCTAGTAATAAAAAAGCAAGTCAGGCATCTCAACGTTACAACCGGCCATCATCTCCCAATACATCTTTGTATCACACATAATCGAGCATGTAATTACGGAAGGTAATTTTTGTCTTTCGTACGTCAAACACTTTCATCAACTATCTGTCTAAAATGACTATAAAGTCAGTATTAGCAACGCATGAAATTTTTCTTCGTCATCTGGAAAAAAAATGTTAGACAAAAGAATGATAGGAACGAAATAATCTATCTTGATCTCTCTAAAAGAGAATACAACACGAATTTGATGCATTTAGCAGTCTATCTCTGTCTTAGTGCAAACAGATTTTAGGAGAAAATGATAATACTGTTATAGACTATTGTTACGCATTACTTGGTTTTTACAGTAAAATTGATGATTGGAGTAACAAACGACATCAACATTGCATAGTTATGGTGCTTTTCTAGATATACCTTCATTAGGAAGACTCTAATTCAACAATTTGAAAATCCCTTGAATAGTTGAGGAACTATACGACTAAAAAAGCAACATAAAGGTTTACGTTAATGCGATAAACTCATACACTCATTTCAAATTCCAACTTAAGAATTAATATTATGAAGTATAGGATCGTTAAATGATTTTTAATTATTAACAAATCAAGATATGTTTTGTAAATCGATTCTTCCAATTTTATACCATTGGTTTTTTTTCAGTACAAAAAGTTACATATCTATTATCTGTCTGCACTCTGATTGAATCTAAAATTATCAATTTTCTTTATAGAAAATCAAAATTTGTAATCTATTGTGCAAACATTAAGATTAAATGATTGGTTTTAGTTGCTTTATGTCCAGTGTCTGTACCTTTTGAAAACATAATAAATACTTTAGAAACCACATAAGTATGTACTTCAATGTCAATCGACTGGGGTTAACAGGTTGAACATTTGAACTAATATTAGAAAAAGGTAATGTTGATTAGAACCGAAAAATTATTCAAATCTTCTATATTTCGATGTTTGATACGACTTTTGTGCATGTATGCCTTACTTTCTACCTGCATTAATATACCCTGGTAAATACCATTATATCTTCTTCAGAACTTGCAATAGTGTTAAATCTGTCTTAACTTCAAATGTATTCCCAATTCCAAACTATATGACTGGCTTTCATGTTTCTAGTCTTAGGGATGATAAATCGCACAATCAAAAACTTCTCAGAATCAAGCAGAAAAATTATCTGAAACTGACATTATAAAGATGTTTGTTTCCTTGATTGGCAACATATTTGTTACGTTTGGATGAAGTGTTTTTGCACAAACGATCGGCATACCTATGGGCACCAACTGTGCTTCTTTTCTTGCCGACTTGTTTCTCTATTCATATGAGGCTTGCATTACACATTAACTTCTTAGGACGAAAGAAAAGATGTATACTAAGCAGTATTCCTTAAATTCACTCTCCACTATACAGATGATGTTCTCTCGCTAAATCATTCAAAATTTGGTGACTATGTTGAACGCATCTATCACAACGAACTTAAGATAGAGGATACAACAGATACAATAAAGTCTGCCTCATATCTTGAATAACACATAAAAATTGACAATGAGGGGTCCAATTTACCGCAAGAGATGATTCCAGCCTCACAAAGTGAAACTGTCCATGTCTGTAGATACATTCCAGCAGCGCCTGCAGACGGAGTATATATATCCCAGTTGATACGATGTTTACTATCATGATTTACATCATATATTGATTGTTTGGTTAGTATTTAAAGCCACTTTCAACACTGCATGTAATGTGCTATTTCGTGGCGGTCAGTCACAAAATCAGTGTTGACTTGCCAGTGATTACAGTAATTGAAATACGTAGACCTCTCGGCCACCGATGTTCCGTCTTTAATAGAGGGTCTCTGCTTACAAGGAAGCTCTTAAACCAAGATTTCAAATTGGGGAAGTTTAAATTATCCCTTTGTAAATTTAACGGTCGTCATCACGTTTTTTTTTTTATTCGAGTGTCGATCATGTGTCTTTTGTAGACAAAACGCGCATACAAAATTGTGATCCTGGTATCTATGATGAGTGTATTCAAAAGGTTACATACAAAAACATACGATAAAAATCGTGTTCGTCCCATCAAAGACTATCATATCATTTATCAATATACACAAGTAATTGAACTTCCTGCTTAATTATTATCCCATTTTAAATAATTCTAATACAGTGTAATTTTACCCACGTTTACATCATCATAGACAGGTTATATTAACAAAACAGAATTGCGCCGTTTTTCATCAAACACTTTTCTAGATACAGTTCTTTCAAGTTGCTCTTACCGATATTGTTTGGCTCGTCAGAAACCTGATATGTAGGAATAACCTCTTGAATAACATTAATTTTCTTTAAGAGTTAAAAGACTAGACTAATAACAAGTATGGTTTTTATTTGAGTTTGTCATATATGATCAGTTTGAACACAATCTCAAAATAAATCTCAGATCGACTTTCAAAGTATTCAATTTGTTTCATCAATGGCTAGCATTATATTTAAACCAGACTACGCTTTAGAAAAACATGAATATAAAATCAAACAGCATTAAACTTCCTAATTTTGACGAATGTTCAGTTTTAGTCTAAAATCGATAGTTTTACAGATTAGTATATGTTAAATTTATAATATAGGTAACAAAATTTACAGGTAAATGGTGCTCAAAGAGGGGCGAAAGATACCAGAGGGACAGTCAAACTCATAGATCTAAAATAAACTGACAACGCAATGGCTAAAAAATAAAAATAAAAACAGACAAATAATAGTACACAAGACAAAACATAGAAAACTAAAGACTAAGCAACACGAACCCCACCAAACACGTTTTGATTCCATGTATTTGGTGCAATTAATATCACAAGAAAAGAAGAGCGTGGTACAATTGATAACTTTTCAATTTTTTTTAGCACAAATCGATTCTGGTCAACCAAACAACAATATTATGAAAATGAAGGATATGAATTTACTAAGACAGAAAGATCAAAACGGAATCTCATTTTTGGTGCAAACTACAACCATATTTTAACTACAACTGTTACCTTATTTATTCATTATATATGAATGACAAGCTAGAATTCTAATTCGATTCTAGAATATTTTACAATTACAGAATTTCATTACAACCTAAACTGATGTGTGGTCAGATGTAACAATTATTGACTGCCCAAGGGTAGAGACTAGAACTTTCGATAATCCAACTTGGACAAAACATCTTCTTTTATGTCATGTATGCGGTTAAGATAATTGGACTACAACACTGTGATATCATGAACTGTCATGTCTAAAAGCATTTCCGTGTAATTGTGACGGAAAAGGACATGTAAAATTCTTTAACACAAAATGAAATTTCGTCTTTACGACCCACGGCTGGTCAATTTGTTGGTTAATTGTACGTACAATTTATGGCTATTTTTGGAAATTCAGCTATAAGATCTACAAGTGTGCTAATCTCTAAGGATAGTTTAGACGTGCATATTGAACCCTGCATGGTTGAACACTTAGATATTTTGTGCAGTAATTTGTCATTCTAATCAATCCATTCTTTTAAATTGATTTTGCTTTATATAATTTGTTTTTATCGTAGAAAACTCCTTGTCTAAAAAGACGCTATTTTTATCAAATGCTTAACTATAGGATATTTATTTTGTCCGTTCTGGTCGCCATTTACGAGCGTTAACATTGCCATGTATGTCAGTTTCATACAAAATGTAATGATCTTTCACTATTTTCTACTGCAAAGAATCATATTCCATTATCGAAAGGACCATTTTAAGAGAGGCTTGTCAATTATTATAAATTGAATTAAATTTCCCAGACGGATGAGGATCGACTCTTTCGTATCTGATTGTATTAATAGAAAATATTACAAGTTGCAAAAACATAGTAAAATAGTTTGCAATTAGGTTAACAATTTCCTGTAATCATAAATGCGCGATCGGCATTGGAGTATAAGCAAAAGAATATCCAGAAAATCATTTTCGTCGCAAGAAGGTTAAAAGTGTTATTTTCTGTTGCGTTGTGATATCTTTTGGAAACTTTTGAATCATCACTGTGTAAATTAAAATTGTGTTGTCTTCTTGAATGAATGCAAACTGTCAAATATGTGTATATTTTGGTCTTTAAATCTCGTTTAGTAATGGTAATGGTTATTTTATCATTTAATTAACATTTTTTTTTTATACCAAATTAACGTAATTATAACCATGATAACATACTTTTGACAAGAGTAGTGCTCCATGCTTTAAGTTAATTGTCTGAAGCAACACAAGGATATGTATAGATTTGTTTTTACTGTACACATCCTTGCACAACACAAATGATTAGATGTGACTATATATGTTGAATTAAAGATGTAGATAAGGAAGGTTTCAAGTACTTTTACTACGTGAGAGCCGTAGAATGCATATACAGATTAAGAATCCACACAGGGGAAGCAATCTTTGTTTAATCTCTAATATATTTTCAATCAGTAAGTTTCAAGGGATCTCTCAAATGTCATTGTAAGAAATGAATGGCATTGATAAAAAATACATAGATTTAAAGATCAGTGATCAAGAGTAAAAAGAAAGTCTCCAATGACTTCAGTTGACACCAATCTATAATTCTCTTTCCCTAAACGTTTATGTAACAAGGTTATAATTTTCTGGAAGGACCACTACGTACGCTTATTTGAATCACTTTTACAAATTATTCCTGCTTGGTCTCCGCCATCATTATATAGCTAGTCCCACTCATTGAAATGATATAAAAAAATCGGTAAACAATTTAAATCCTTCTATTTAAACACCCTAGATGTTGGGGGAACTATAATTTATAATCCTTTCTTTTACATTTTTTTTGTTATTCAGTCGGATTAATCATAAAATACGGTACAGACGGGGCAATTAAACTAACAAAAATGCTGAACTCCTAGGAATAGTCAATGACCGTTAAGTTTGTTAATTGGTGTGGAATTTACCAATTGTTTTCATGTACCCGGCCCGAGTCACGAGTATGGATTTTAGTGGTTGCTTTTAATTGCGGTGTGAAATATTTTTGTTTCATATTGTTTTACTTTCAGTCATGTCAAGACCTTTTATAGTTGGACTACAGTAAAATTGGTTCTGTACATTGTAAAGCGGTAAAATTGATTTTACCCACGTCATTATGACTGTAGATGGATTGCTAACTGATTGTGACGTGGTATTTCGTTAAATCATGATTCTGATTACGGTTAGGGTGTTGTAAATTTAAAGTCGGAATGACTTTTTATGATAACTTGTTGTCCTTGTGACATAAAACGTTGTTTAATTCAAAATGACATACTTTGGGAAAAATGAAATCCAAATAAAGCGAATAAGGAAAAATATTATGATACAAACATGCAGAAAAAATGTCTAAAATTGGTTAAAAGGAGAATGTATGATAAATCAAACTTTGTTGCCCATTGTCCTTTCCAACAATAAGAACCTTCGAATTTTTGTTGTAATTTCTACATTTGAGCATCATGTTTGTGTTGCAGAACTTTTGAATTCCTTTCTTTCTAATAAGAGAAAAACGATAGTGTATAAAACAAAAACCGCAATGATAAAAATGCCATCTACTTCAAATAAATGCAATGCTGTCTGTGTGAAAATGATATGCGCCTTTTAATTAACATTTACAAAAGATTTCCAATCATTAAATGAACATGCTTTTAAGTGATTAATGGAATATAAATATATTAGGAAAAGGTCTTGATGACGATAAGACATTGCATCGGTTATATAAGTCATTTATTTACAAAAATAACAAAAAGCAAATAGAACTGGTTCCCGGCAGCCATTATGCAAGGACAAAACTGTTTGCTCTTCCTTCCGGTTAAATTTTAACCATATTGAATATCTACTATAGTTGTTTAAGGTTCAATTTTCTTTTCATCTTTCTCATATTGAGGAGTCTGAGAACATTTATAAATGAATTTGATAGCATTTCCAACCTTAAAGATGAGCCAGACTCATCCGTTTTGTAAAGCACTTGTATCATTTTCCGGATGGCGGTATAGAATTAGCGATTTAGGTTTTGTTAATTGGCAATTATTGTCCATTAACGAGGAATGGAGAGGTTTATATACGCATTTGTCTACTTGTAATATCTCCGTCTGATATTTCCGATTGTCGTTTCTCAATTGTGTAGTAATGTTAAAATGTCATTTTACCATACAATGAAATCAGTTTTTTTTCTATTTCAGATACAAAGAGGGTCATCTTGGATCAATGTTATCAATTTACTAAGTTGGTAGAGTAGGTAGATTTTTTTCGGAAGTGACGTGTTGTACTGCATACATATAAATTTAATTTTAATATTTTCATTACGATAGAATTAAGTCAAATAATTAGAATTATATTAAATATTTAGTATATTCTTTACCAAGACCTTGTTGATAATTATTCCGTATCAACTTCACAAATAATACACAATGGTTTGAAATATAGATTCATGGTACTGCCGATGTTTAAGTATTCTTTTAATTGTCTTTATGAATATTTTTTTTTACTGTTTAGTCTGTTTTTTTTTTGTACATATACAATTTGCAATAACTCCCGTCCTTGTTTTATTGTGTTTTTGTGCTGTGGAAAAAATACGTATTCTCGTTTTTCTTTTTTGCTAATATGCTTTGTTTATAAATATGCATTTTTTGTGTTTCTTTGAATCATATTGAATATCCACTGTAGTTGTTGAAGGTTCAATTTTCTTTTCATCTTTCTCATGTTGAGGAGTCTGAGAACATTTATAAATGAATTTGACTTGACGCTGTAGTTATTCATCCCATCATTTGTGGTAACATTTTGTATTCTTGCCTTTCAGTTTAGCTATTGAGCTATGTCTATATCCTTTTTGTGTTTCTTTGTTACATATGACGTGGCTCTGTATGTTTACATCCCGTCATTGTGTTATTGTACGATGGCAAATTTTTGTATTCTTGTTTTTCATTTTGATAATGTGATTTAATACAATTGTCATATAAGTGAGAGGTGTAGCTAGATATAAAACCAGGTTTAATCCACCATTTTCTACAAAAGAAAATACATGTACCTAGTAAGGAATTTTACAGCCGTTATCCATTCGTTTCATGTGTTTGAGCTTTTATTTTGCTATATGATTATGAACTTTACGTTTAGAATTTTCATCCGAGTTCTGTATTTTTGTTATTTCACTTTATATTGCAGGTACACACAAATCAACATTTATATTGTTCTTTCAAAATTGCAGGGATACACTATAAAAACTCATTGGTGCGTGTCAAAGCTTATACTTATTATGTTTTATTATATAAATGATGCTGATTTATATGAATGTCCCATTGGGATAAATTCCGATTATCTCACTTGTGACACTTTCCACGTCTTTTGCCGGACACTCACTTGAGACTTCCAACTGAAGATTTGCTTAAACTAAAATATTGATTCAGTGTGTCACTTACCAACACTTGATAGTCCTGTTATGTTTAAAAACATGTCTTTGTCATGATAAGTCGGAGTTCAGGATACCATACTGCCATATAATACATTTGGGTCTTTATTTCTTTTTGTAAATATATGCAATTCCATGGTTGTTTTAATAGAGAAAATAGAACAATCAAAGTATGGTGATGAAATCATGTCTTCTTGCTACCCATGTCTGATTAGTATATTATGTTCATTAAAATATATATGTGATTCTTGCAACTAAAGAAAACCATGTTGTTTGGCAAGATGTATTATATGTTTTGAAACAAAACTAAAACATTTAACTGCATCGATTTTTTTTTTATTGTTTCATGCAACTTTGTATTTTTTTTTATACACTTGCTTTGCTTTCTCAATGAAATATATCTGTGGTCTAATTCTATTCATCTTCGTGATAATCTGAGATAAGATTAAAGGGAAAATGTTCAAATCATCGCGAAAAGAAACTAGACAAAAAATCTAAACTGGTTTTTATAATTCAGACAACCAAGAATGAGAAGCACGACCTCTCCTCCTGCTTTGGGCGTCTGATTTGTTATGCGAAATGTATAAATACCTAATTATGTCTTGTAGGAATAAGTTCGACCATTTCAATGCTTGCAAGTGCAGTAAAAAGATCTCCCATTCATCAAAGTACATCCGATTTGCGTAGAACAGTAGAAGCTTTCTAGTTTGTTGATCGTTTATTTGCATTCATCCTTTGATACGCACGTTATATTTGCCACTATGAGTTAGGCGAACACGATTCGACATATCAATTCTTGTTAATGTTTACTAATTTCAATGTGGCGTATCACGCAACACGTTCGTAACCGTTAACTTTTCATACCAAGATGTAGAGATATATAAGGCTTCATTAAAATTTCATTTTCAAATAAAAGTGGGAGTGTTTTTTCGGGTTTTTTTTATTAGTTAAAATACAGTAGAGGTGATTTGATCCTATCAATCATTCGGCACGAGTTTATTTTTTGTATGTTCTAACAAAGTTTCAACACACGAACAAAGTTTGTAAGTAAATGCTATCTTATAGTTCATATTTTTTTCTCTAATTTATGTTCGATAGGATTGTTTTTTATTTACGCGTTAGAACAAAACATTACTCCATTGGCTTTTTACAGTCAATAGTTAGGAGAGACCATTATAATATATCGTTTATTTGCCTTTCATGTGTGGATTCTTGGTGTTAATATAAAATATAATTGTTTTGGCATACATAACGCCGAAAATGATCGTACAATTGAGCCCTTAACTTCTAATCTTGGATCCGGCTCGGACTTCTGCTGTTGTAGAACAATTAGAATTTTGACTTGAAGGTAGTTTTGTCAGTTCTTACTATATATTTCAGTACGCGTTAAAATGACTCTAAAACAGTATCGTCAGAATTTTACTGGGTCGTACCCATGAAAATGATAACAAAGTTTATTTATGTCATTATGGTGAGATAGCTTAGATGCGTTTTTGTTTTATTTTTGATTTTGTCATTTTTGGTTTGTTAAATCCTAAGAAACCAAAACAAAACAAACAAACAAAAATGCAAGAAAGTGCAGAGTGTCGCCCCTGCTCTTGAAATGTTATAATCTTTTGTTGTGTATACATTGTACTACATATGAGAAGAAGAAGATTTATATTTCAATCTCATTGTAATACAAATTACGTGTAATAACGTAAACGAGAAAATATTGACTGGTGTTACTTCCATTTTAGTCACCAGGCAAGACACTCACTTATGGGCAAAGTAAAAAAAAATGGTCCAAATTATTTTTTTTGGCCAAATTTCAACAATGTTTAAGTGCATTTTCTACTATTGTATCTTGATACATATACATTTAAGTTAATAAATCCAAAAGGATATAAAAAAGTATAAAGAAACAAAAAAGTTCTGAGACTTTATTGAAAGAAACCAATAAAAAAAAACTAAATCAAGTATATCTTTTGGGAATATGATTTCAGACAAACACTATCAAATATTAATATATTTTTCTCCACATTTGATTGCAGAAATCTAAATATTACTTTTAATTCAAAAATTAATAATCTCATCTTTGATTATTTTTTTTTTTAATGTTTGTGGCTATTTTTTGTATCAATTCATTTAAAGTTGATTGAAAAAGTTTTGAATAAAAAATAATTCATCAATAAGTTGATAAAAACCTTCTGCTTATCAAAATTAACCCTTTTTAAAATTCACTGAGGAAAAAAAATTGATAGATAAATCTTTTAATAAAAAAGATATATCAAATGGAAAATACATCCAATTTCCCCTGTTTTTATTGCACTCCTGACACATTATACACACAACTAGTACAACATGCTCATGATGTTTTTTAAATTTTTAATCATTACTTGTTTATAAAGACCTAAATCTGTCATTTGAATGTAATTTCTGTTTTAACTTATGCAACTTATGCACTTCAGATCATATTTAAATTGCTTTTTCTGACACATTCTTATACAATTGAGGGTAAGTTACCAACTGTGAACTTAATTCTATTAAATATTCATTAGAATTGCTGTTTGACAATTTAAAAAGAGATCTGCAATGTTAAAAGTTTTTTCTGAACTCTTTTTTTTTTTTAAATTATTACCTATATAAGGTACTTTATTTCCCCTATCTTGTTGCACTCCTGACATTCAATATATATCATATCAAAACAGTTTATACATCATCAAAACATACCATGATTTCTATATTTAGTGTTTATATACATATATGCCTTTCAGATTTGACATTTTATTTTCATTTAAACAATATTTTTTTAGCTATATATCATACATTTCACTTATTGTATACATAAGTTCACGTCTCATCACATTTCGCTACTAATTTTTGTAAATGGCAGTCATTGCAATGTTAAAAAGGGCTGAATTTTGTGGCTTGATGTGTAGAATAATCCTGCTAAATATCTTTGGAAAATTTCAAGCATTAGAAAAATTACATTGAAAAAAAGATGCTAAAATTGTCAGGAGTGCAACACTTTTACTTGACATTTTGAAAAAAAAGTTTTATTTGAAAGACGCAGCAACTTGTAATATGATGATATGTTCTATAGATTCTTATGTATATTATGATTAGTATGTCTTAGTGATGATTTCATTTCAGAATGAAGCTTGTCAATTCAACCGTTTTGATACAGATGTGTTTTGAAAAAAAGTTGTGCCATGTCAGGAGTGCAACACAAAAATTAATATTAGTGAGAAATAGAATGATTTTTGCTTAAATGACTCACACCTAAACATAAACAAAAGTCAATCCTGTAAAACAAACATGTCCTTTCTAGAATAAATAGGTAATTTACCTGATAATTGATATAAATAATGTGTGACAGTCAAATAAATAAGGCCTCCCTATTAGTGCAACTTTGAAGTTTAAAGACTCACACTGAAAAAATACAAAAACCAATATATGTTTCTGTTTTATTTTTCAAAACTATAATAGATACAAGACTACACCCAAAGAGTAGTCTGATAGACAAGGATTTTTTCTTTAAGAATCATATCTTGCGATGTCAGGAGTGGAACAGTTTTTAAATGACATTTTCTTGGACTTACATTTTAAGATAATCTCATCTCCTAGTGACTTATTTGCATCTAAACATGTTTTCTAACTATTTGGTTACTTGTAAGAGTTATAATAAATTTTTAATTGTAACTTGAAAAGCAGGACTTTGATCCAAGAAATATAGTTTGTCCCAAGCAAAAATTCTTGAATGACAATTTTTTACATAATTTTAGAATTTATGAATGTGATTGTCATAAATTGGGCATTTTATGAGAAATAACCATATTTCAGTTTCAAAAGTTTTATGATGGTTTCATTTAATACTTATTAAATTATTATAACTGTAAAAACAAACAATTAATTTGGTTGAACTCCTGACATGAATTTACCACAATAAGAAGTTTTGCACATATTCAATATTCTTATCTTTGAATATTTCGCAAATTTGAGTTCATCTTGCGGATCCAACCTTAAAATAAATGAAAGATGGGAAAGATAGTTGATGAAAACTAAACTTACTAAACTTACTTGAATATAAAATCAGACAGACTAAGGGATCATAACACACTTTCAAGGTCAATATCGACTATAATTTTGATGAGCAGAAAATTGAGAGAAAACTCTGAAAGAAGATCCACCTCAAGGACACACTAGACAAATATAACCAAAGAAAGAACAAGAAATGAAAAACTTAATTACAAAGACTTAAACCTGAAAACAAAGACATAGATATCAAAAATAAAAAAAAACACACCAGAGAGATTGCCAACAGAAGAGAAAAAATAAATTTACACAAGCCAAAAAAAAAATGCAAACCCACAGAAAAATATCCAGTCGATAAGTAAAAGTACAGGTACAGATACACCATCTAGAGAAATCAGAAAGAGAAGACTAAGCATAGGGAAAATTTGTCCTGATAAAGCCAAATCTTGCCCTAAAGCATTTGAATACATCATAGTCACAGCTAAACCAAGGTAGTTGTAAGAAATTATCAGTACTGATGGAAGTGTGCTAGAAATTGATGGGTGCTGAAGTGAAAAACAAAGTTGTGAGACCCTTAATAGACAGATAGATCTGGAAACTTGAAAAAAAAAATATTGCATTTTCAAAAAAAATAGAGGCTAAGACTCATCAATTTCTTGTACGCAGCTGACATCAGTTCTCATTAACTGAATTTAACTCTGACAACCACCTTGGTGTAGCTGTGGATATGATGTGCTCAATTGATTTAGCACAAGATTTGGGATGGTCAGGCAGATAATGTCTTTTTCTTTGACTTTTCTTTCTGATTTCTCTAGGTACTGTTAGTGCATCTGTACTTTTGCTACATGACTGGACAATTTTCTGCTGGTTTGCAACTTTTTTAGCTTTGTCAATTTTCTTCTTTTCTTTTGTTGCCACTTTCTCTGGTTTTTTTTTTTGTTTTTTTTTTCTCATATGTGTTTTAATTCTGGTCAAAGTCTTTTGAATTAAGTGTTACATTGTTTTGTTTTCTTTGTTCTTTCTTTGTGTATATTTGTCTAGATTATCCTTCAGATTTGGATCTTCTTTCAGTGTTTTTCTCAATTTTTACTCCTCAAAGTTGAGGTTGTTGTTGACTTTGTATGCACTTACGCCTTATGATTTTACTCTAAAGTTGGGTTTCACAACCATCTTTCCCATCTTTCATTCATTGAAAGGTTGTGTCTTTAAATTAAACTCAAAATGTGCTAGATGGTTTATTATGGTAAATCCATGTCAAGAGTGCAACACAATTAATTGTTTGTTATAACAATTATAATAGTGTAAAATGTATTACATGAAACCATTCTAAAACTTCTAAATTGATGTATGGCTATTTTCTAATCAAATGACAAAGTTTAAGACAATTAGCTTCCATAATTTGAAAATTATATGAAAATTTAGCATTAAAATATATTTACTTGTGACAAAAAACAATTCTTGGATCTAAGTCCTACTTTGAAGTTTACCTTTAAGAATTTAGAAAACATGCTTAGATGCAAATAAGTCACTAGGAGCTGAGATTATCTCAAATGAAAGTCCAAGAAAATGTCGTTTTAAAACTATTGCACTCCTGACATCAAAGAAATGGATCTAAAAGAAACACTCCTAGTCTATCAGACTACTCTTCGGGTGCAATCTTGTATCTATTATAGGATCTTTTGAAAAATAAAACAGAACCATATATTGACTTTTGTATTTTTTCAGTGTAAGTCTTTAAACTTCAAAGTTGCACTCCTGACACTCAAAGGGAGGCCTTATTTACTTGACTCTCACACATTATTTATATCAATAATCAGGTAAATGAACTACTTATTCTAGAAAGGACATATGTGTTCGACAGGATTGACTTTTGTTTATGTTTAGGTGTGAGTCATTTGAGCAAAATTCATTCCATTCCTCAGTAATACTAATTTTTGTGTTGAACTCCTGACATGGCACAACTTTTTTTTGAAACACATCTGTATCAAAACGGTTTAATAGAAAAGCTTCATTTTGAGCTAAAATCATTACTAAGATATAACAGTTTTAAAACAAATAAGAATTTAAGGCATATCACTGCATTAAACAATTTGCTGTGTCTTGAAAAAAAAGTGTTGCTCTTTTGACAATTTTGGCATCTGTTTTAACATAATTTTTTTAATACTTGAGATTTTCCGAAGATGTTTTTCAGGAATATTCTACACATAAATCCACATCATTTGAAATCAATTTATCCAATCAAATTATCATCATAGTCGATATATATATGATAGGAACCATTTATTTTGACTTTGCCCTTACTCGTCCTCTTCGTGCCTGTCAGCACATAAGGCCTCAACCAGTACTCGCCACATTTGCCTGTCTTTTGCATTCTTCACAATCTTTTTTTCCAGGTTTTCCCAAGGTCTTACATCTCAGTTTCTACCATTCTAAGCCAGGTCTCTTTTAGCATCCCTCTTTTTCGTTTTACATCAGGTGTTCATCGCAAAGCAATCTAGATGATCTCCTCCATTCTTGTCCTAAATAAATGAACATTCCATCGCCATCTCTTCCTTTGAATCTCCGTCTCAATACAACATTGATTGGTTTAATGGTACAGGTCTTTGTTGTTTATCATATTCGGCCAGAATATCTTACAGGTTATTCTCAAGCAGGTGTTATGGAATGAGGAAAGCGATGTCTGATAAGATTTATGCCCCATGTTAAAGACTGACTTCACATAGCTGGTGTATATTTTGATCTTCGTTTTCAGACTAATTGACCTTTACCGTATGGGCAAGACAACAGAATGACAATTACCTGTGACAGTGCAAACTGTATAAGAGGAAAAGCCAGTGGCACTTTAAAATATATAATTTCAAAATTTGAATTAACATTTATAATTGAAATGTGACACAATATGAAATTCTCAATATGATAATAAAATAAAAGAGAAATAGGACTATATGTCAATGAAACAACACAAAGCACCAAAAGACATACAGAGATTAAAAGATGGACGACAGATACCAAAAAGACAGTCAAACTCATAAATCTAAAACAAACTGACAACGCCATGGCTAAAAATGAAAAAGACAAACAGAAAAACAATAGTACACATGACACAACATAGAAAACTAAAGAATAAACAACACGAACCCAATACGCTAATAAACAAAGATGCTATACAAAAGAGGGACGAAATATACCAAAGGGACAGTCAAACTCATAAATCTAAAACAAACTGACAACGCCATGGCTAAAAATGAAAAAGACAAACAGAAAAACAATAATAAACATGACACAACATAGAAAACTAAAGAATAAACAACACGAAACCCACCAAAAACTAGGGGTGATCTCAGGTGCTCCGGAAGGGTAAGCAGATCCTGCTCCACATGTGGCTACCGTCGTGTTGCTTATGTGATTACAAAAATTTTTAATGTATGTTAAGGTCTAAAAAAAAAAAAAAAGTATAATCAATAATATAAATCAACAAACGTTTCTTTTGCCTTTTTTCTTTTAATTTTGCCTTGATATAAGGAATAATAAGAGTACATTTTCCTTTGCATTCGTTTGTTATTGAAAAATAAAGGCAATACATAGCGTCATTCTGACTTACTAAAGCCAAACCAGAAGATTTATTTTAAAGATCTGCAACTATCAACGACTTCCACAAAGGACAATATAAAGATATGATATGATTGTCAATGAGACAACTCCACCAATTTGAAAGATCAAATGGCATAGAATTATCAACTTACATCGAAATAACAATCGCAACATCTTCGATATTAATAGTTTAGTACATACAACTCGGCGATCTAAAAAATTATTGAAAATCAAACAGTTCAATCTCAATCTGTGAATATTAGGCTGTATTTCAAAGAAGGTTTCATACAACAGCGTTTCGTGAGCGTTGGATGCTGAAGACATAATGTTGCACTATATTTACTGGATTGTGTTAAAAATTTCTATTCAGAAAATGTGATTATATGACATTGGTAGTCTTCTTTTTCAAGCAGGGCAAATTGATATTATTAAACATAATCTGAAAAAAGAAGAAGAAAAAGTATCATTCTTTTTATTTTGAATTCGAATAATCTTTTAAACATAATTAATTTGAGTTTCGTGTAACATTGTATAACAATTCATGTTTGATATCAATGAACATTATAACCCAAGTGATGTAGACATAGCAAACTACAGAAATATGCACCTTGAAATATATATTTAAACTTTGAGAAGCTGATGGATTAGGGTTTTGTTCTCGCTAAATGCAATTAAAAGTCATCTCCTCAGCCAGTTAAAGGCAATAAGTCTTAGAGAGTAATCAAATAGACTGATCATTGTCGCACTGCTGAGTGTTTGTTGGGAACCAGCCTTACACCAACACGTCTTGGTTGGTTAAACACGTCCTAAACAACGTAAGTTCAACCATTGACGTCACGAAATTTCATTTATGGGTACGAATAATTGAGTTTTCCATAGCCATTTAGATTTTAGAACCGGCAAATCACATTACCAAGATATTTGCATTAAATATCATTTTTTTTATTAAACTTCTGTAAATGAAATCCTGACCATATACCCGTTTTTTTAGATAAAATTTAGTAAAGAGATCTGACCAATTTGTAATTTCCTTATCTTTGTTTTAAAAATATAACGTTCATTCAAATCCGAGACGTTACATATAACTACAGTATAAAATTAGAAGATGTGGTATGATTGACAATGAAACCACTAACCACCAACGATCAAATATAGTGGATATATGAAATTATAGGCAACCGTACAACCTTCAACAATGTCTCGGAAAAAAACATACCCTATAGTCGGCTATAAAAGTCACCGACGTCAAAAAATATAAATTAATAATATTCAAAATTGCGAACAAACGGCCTAAGGTAGCAATACACAGTTAGAAGTTTATTTTCGCATTATGGCCCCTGTGAATTTTTTAAATATGAAAGTTTTTGTACAATAAAATTGATTTTTAGATACTTGAAGAATAATATAGCCTTCTTAGTTGGTTTATATGAACATTTAGATTGTTTTTAACATGTTTTATAGGCCATTTATATGATTGACAGTCCGTATTTTCCTATCCGTACCGTCCATAGGTACATAAATTATTGTAGTGTTTATCAACAAAGATTTTGCGCTCGATCTTTTCAATTCAATTTTATGGAAAAACGAGCAGAAAAGCATATGATTTGTTTTGACCACTTGAAAGATATAAACCTATGGATTCAGGAAAGGTATCACTGTAATTGATTGAAATTTTCCTTTAGACCAAATGTTGGAGACTTTTGCGACATGTTCATCCCCCTTTTTTGCTATATTTTGTATCTAAGAAATGCAGATTGTTGCCATGGTTACACCCAAAAGGGATTATATTTCACCCTTATGACCATTAGAAATCAAATCTATGGAAGATTCTCTTTCTTTAAGTATATACATGCATAACACACATATAAAGCCTTCTTTGTTAGACAGGAGGGGAAAGAGGGTGTTTAAAAATTATGAGTGTCAATTTTAAGTTTTTTTCCTAACTGTGTATTGCTACCTAATCTTTACGAAAAACAAATATTATTATACTATCAGACATGAACCAACAACAACCACTGGCCTCAAACCCATTGCAAATGTAATACTTATTGGACATTTTAAATGAACATAAATAGTTTATCGCACTACCTTGTTTTTAAAGTTCAGAAAGAGTATATAGAAATATGTGTTTTTGTTTTTATTTTGTTTTGTTCCCAGATAACATTTGGTTAATTTGAACGACAAGTGCACAAATAACACAAATCTGATGTAAAACTTAGATTTACTGGTTCACTGAATAACTTTGTATTTACTTTTATCCAATAAAATAGAATTATTTGCTCATATATCAACTACCAATTGTGTTTTGATGACTTGTTACGAGAACTACGATTTAATTAAGTAACAAAAAAACAAATAAAACTGGTAATGAAACTTGAAAAGTACATAATCATCTAAGAACAATACTATAAAATAATCACCTAGTGCATAGCAAAAGTAATTAGAATTGCACTTTGAGGTTCAGGCAAATATTTAATGGATACACATTGGAAAATTATTCCAAGGTTTTCAGATTGTTACAACCGATGCATACGTGTTTGAATTGCTCTGAAGTACATTTTCCATATTGTAATAATTTAATTAGCTTCGAGTTTAACGTTAACAGTTAACTGACAATACTTCATCAGCAGAAGCATATCATGCAAACCATTTTAACTTTCTTAACCCGTTGTTTGTCAAGTACCTGTTGTTCAGTGGTTGTCGTTTGTTGATGTGGTTTATAAATAAAGGCAACACAGTAGTATATCAGTGTTCAAAAGTCATAAATCGATTGAGAGATAAAAAAACAACCTAGGTTACAAACTAACCCCAAGGGAAAGATATCAACTATAAGAGTATAGAAGTGCAACTAAAACAAACGCCAACATACTTAGAAACGTAATATTTGATAATAACTGCCATATTCTGATTTAGTACTGGACATTTTAAGAAAAAATGGTGGGTTGAACTTCATTTTATGGCAAGCCAAACCTACTGCTTTTATGACAACGTAAAAAATATCGCTTAACTGAAAACACTACGCGACAAAAAATCAAAACAAACACACGTAAGAGCACTCTCGTTTCTCGGTTTTGTTTATATATATATATAGATTAAAACGTTGGTTTTTCTGTATGAATGGTTTTCCATTCGTCATTTTTGTGACCCTTTATAGCTTGCTGTTCGAGCTAAGGCACCATATTGAAGACTGTGCTTTGAATTATAATGGTTTATCTTTTAACAAATTATAGCTTGGATGGAACGTTGTCTCATAGTCAATCAGACCACATCTTCTTGTGTCTATTGTTTTAGGTTTTTGATTTTCAAAAAGTTTCACCTATATCCAGGAAACATTAAAGGTTTTTTGGTGCAGAAAATTTGTACCATTAATGTTAATACTACAACTGGATATAGACCATTTTTGATGGACAGTAAATCCACAAAGTTATCAACAGTCATGTCGCTTGCTTGCGACTCATTTCACAAATATATCATCGTGACAGAAGAAAAATTATCGTCATGTTAACAGAACATGCACATAGTTCTGATCCCTTGTCCGGTTTGGCTTTACATTCAATTCATTTTAGTTTTATCAGCTCTCTAAATTGTGTATTAAGTTTTGTATTTTCAAATAGTTTGGATTCGCGCATCATAGAATAGATCAGAATATACATTGCTTGTCTCAATATGTATCTGCTTTAGTTAAACTGGTACCGTTAATGTTATCATACTATGAGAATTTATTCTCTTGTATCTTGGTTACTAGTATATCAAACAAAACACTTAATCAACTAGTTTGATATACTTAACAAAACAGTTGTAGATCCTTATATTAGAAGTGCTTTAAGACTGCTGCCAATATATTAGTTTACTTAATTATAGTGTGTCTTTGGTTTTCAAAGATGTTCTTTAAATAATTACAGTATCATTTAGAAATCGAACTAGTTCATGTAGAAGTTCAAATTTAGAACTGGTTCGGCATCAAATATTTCTAAACAAATAAAAAATGCATGGTTTGAATACATAGTTCAACTTCTAATCTATTTTTCTCCATTGCTGAAGCATATGATAAAAAGATCATATTAACATGTCATTTTTCATATTAATGTATTATCATCCCTCAGTCAATATAAGCCTTCGAGTCCTTGCCCTGTTAAGAATTTAAATAAAAGACAAAATTTCAAAAACAAATTAGGACATAACTCATAAACGGAGTCCTCTTTGACATATTCCCCATATCCATTCTCAATTTTATCCTTCAATGAATTTAATCATTAGGCATTTTTGTAGATGTTGTATTGATGTTCACAATATCTATCTATCTATTGTAGATTTCAAAAGAACTTGAACTCTTAAATAAGTCAAAAATATTTACTTAAGGAGGCTCGAGGGTATAAAAATTTCAGAAAAAAATCAAACATTTGTTTTTCATTACAAATTTTATTTATTTCATTTTGTAGTTGTTACTTTATCATATGGTACAAAAATCATTCAAAACAATCAATTCGTGTTGGCCCCAGATGACTTTCAAAATGTATACATCATTGAAAAAGTTCCAAATTATCTCCCTTTGGTGGAAAAAGGCCATTTTTTGGCTCTAAAATTGAAATATCTTTTTCAACTCATCGGTGACCTATCTTTTTTAATATAATTTCCATATAAGCTGTACTTAAACTAAATTTTTGTAAAATTTTAGCGATTTCTGTTATAAATTTCTTTTTTTATTTCGATATTACCTTTATTTCTCCTATTACTTCAACAGGAAAAAAAACACCTTTACAAAAATGTATGCTTCTTTCGAAGGCAGATTGTGAGCTCAAATGAACGGTGACCCCACTTTTTTATTTTATTTTTCTATTAACTATAAGATAAGGTTCATTTATAGAAAATTATAGAGAAATCCTATATAAATGATTTAGACCCGCGAACCCCCTTAAGGGCAATAACTCCAATAAGGACAAAATCTATCTTTACCTCTATTATTGACTGACTGGCTTGGCGTTCTTATCAAACGTTTGAAGCAGTAAGTTTTAATGGCATTTTCTCTTAAGTTTGAATGACAAAATGAACTTTAAAACAGTTTCCGCTACATTGTAAAATTGATTTAGAATAAAGTTAAACTTAGTTTTTACTTACCTGTTTTAGTCAAATATGTTTCATTACAATTTTTGTAGATAATAGTTGAAACTAATTTCAAAAAAGTTTTATTTTTTTTTTATTATAACATACGAAAATGCAAATTTCTCTATATCTTGAGCATGATGTTTGTATCAGACAGTAAATTTATGTTGATCTTTTTTCCGCAGAGAATATTTTCTCATCACTATCAATATCGTATCATAAATATTTTCAACACTTGCACAATATGATGATAATGTTATACTCTATAGTTGGACTGTTTTTATGAACATTTTTAAAAAGGTTTATTTAACATCAATATTGACAACTGGTGGTGTTTCTGTTGTCGAGGTGCTTGGCGTTGGTTGTGGTGTTGGTGTTGGCGTAGTTGTTGGTTGTGGTGTTGGTGTTGGCGTAGTTGTTGGTTGTGGTGTTGGCGTAGTTGTTGGTTGTGGTGTTGGTGTTGGCGTAGTTGTTGGTTGTGGTGTTGGCGTAGTTGTTGGTTGTGGTGTTGGCGTTGGTGTAGTTGTTGGTTGTGGTGTTGGTGTTGGCGTAGTTGTTGGTTGTGGTGTTGGTGTTGGCGTAGTTGTTGGTGTTGGTGGCGGAGGTGGTGGCGTTGTGATACAAGAGTAGCATATGAGTGAACAACGGTACCTCGGTTTCAACCACCCCCAATACCGCGCAGTAAAGGCCACTTCATTTGATCCTTGAAGTAAGTTTTCGTTGTTTCTGATGTAAAATCCATGTTTAAAGAATCCATGGCGCGTTACACTGAACGGTCCTGCAACCTACAAAACAATTATAATATAAGCACCAAAAATAGAATAAATAAATAACGTTTATAATTTCTAATTACGAGGAATGTGTATTTTAGTTATCGTTTTGATTAACATCTGCTAAATATAGCTTTAATGATATGAATGAACCACGCTTTTCTTTTTGGTAGCTGCATAACTTAACAGTCGGAAACCAAAACTGTCATATGAAGTCATCTCTTTTTAACTGATGGAAGGGTTTATCACAAACGAATGCTTTATTTCTAGATAAACATTACACTTATTTATTTTCATTCAAAAATCTATATGAATTAAAATGAAGCAAAAATGTTCCTGAATTAAAGTATTTCTCAACTTTTATATAATTACCTCTGCAGATTTTACGAATCCGCGAATGTGAATTTTAGCTTTAAATGTTTCTGTTTCAACGTCACATGGGAGATCAAAAGTACAAGATCCTTCCATATCTTTAGTTCCAGGTCTCCATCGGTGTGTTCTTCTACTTCTACCCCAAAAGTGACCTTCACCAACACATATTACTGACAGGAGAACGAAGAGAACAAATCCAAAATACTGCATCTAAATTAAGAAGAGATTTTGTTATAAAAAGATACATGTATGGTTGAGTTCTAAAAACGGCTAGACATTTAAAAGTATTTCATATAGCATCATACCACACTAAAGGATCACAATAATGTATTATAGTTTATTCCGTGAGGATGCCGAATGGAATTGTTTCCCTAAAAACTGTTTAATCCCGCGACATGTCCAAGTGGCTGATCAAAGGAAGATGCTCTTTTCACAACAAAAAAATTACGACAAAAATTGATCGAATATTATCCTGAAATGTTCATGACTTGTAATTTGTTTTTTGATGTCCTATTAATAAGAGCCCCCTTCCTTGGTTAACTTTTTTTTAATTTGTATACAACATAGTGGAACAGGACGAAACGTTGATATGTTTTGTTAAGTCCATGCATTGTTAATTGTTCATTTTAGACTTTTTGTTATCTTGGTATACGTTTTTAAAAGTAACTATGTAAGATATCAAATTTGAACGAACCGATGAACACGAACTTGACAGCTAATGCCCCTTTAATTAAAAAAAGAAGTAATGCATATGATTTTAATACATGTACAGCTGTAAAAATCCTTGGTAGTCTATTTTGACTTCACATAATTAACCTATTAGAGAATCTTGATCTTTTCATATATAAGATGTTACGTTTTATCTGTTCAATTACTAAACAATAAACATATAGTTTTCTAAATTATTATTGGCTAACTATTGAAACTAATTTGAAAAAAATAAATTATGTGGGGTAATGGTCAGTCAAAAGTAACCCAGTAATCAAAACAATACCGACAACCTTTAGCTGTATATGAGCATATGCATATACCGAGTTTTGAATATCAAATCGTTTTCAAACTTTTCCCGTGTTTTTTTTAAGCGCAGTTGTCCTATAGAAAAGGTCCAAATGTCCTTTAAAAAAAGTACAAAAGTCAGAAAAGTTAAAGCCCAATTGTCCTTTAAAAACCTCAAATGTTAAATAAAAAAAAAACATAATAAAATATTCGCATAATAAAATAATTTACTTACACCTGTTCACAAATAATGTGTGGTCTGTTTTGTGTGAGAAAATAAATCTTAATGATACATGTGTAGTTGCAACTTATTTTATAAGGCCATCCGTTTGGATTACGTATGTAAAACAAGTTGGCGTCAAAGGTTTTGCATAAATGTTCAAGTACAATATATCCTGGTTGAGAACATATGATCACATATGTACAGGAAACATCTAGCCTGCATATAAGGACAGGTTAAACAGAGTTGAATAAACAAAATTCGGTCAACTTATATTTATATTTTCATTACTTCCGTTAAACATCGACGTCATATCAAACTAAATTGTGCATCATCGATGAAAAAAGCATATCATTGTAGTCCTGTCATGTAATGTTGTTATTTTAATGTTATATTTAACATTGCCATAAAAGCGGGAGGTATGGGATGCCACAAAATCAGGTTCAACCCACTATTTTTTCTTAAAATGTCCTGTACCAAGTTAGGAAAATGGCTATTGTTATATTTTAAAATAGTTTCTGTGGTGTGTTTCTATTGTGTCGTAGTTCTCCTCTTATATTTGATGCGATTCCCTCAGCTTTTAAATTAGTTTGTAACCGGGATTTTTTTTCAATCGATTTATGAATTTCGAACAGCGCTATACTACTGTTGCCTTTATTTATGTACTCCTGACACGCATTTCATCTTCAAAAGATTCATCAGTGAAGCTTGAATCTGATAAAATAAATGAACAAGTCAAGTACAAATGTACGATGTTAAGATTCATCAGTGACGCTCGAATCTTAAAATAAAAAATAAAAGTCCAAATAAAGTATAAGTAACTAAGTGAATCGGCTTATTGATTGTAAAAAAAATCTGATCAAAATACCAGGCTATGAAATTTGTTTACAGGAAGTTGGAATTATTAATAAGTCTGTTATATACTAGTATGTTGTCATTCATGCACAATGTACTGCTACTAAGTTCAATATGAAAAGATGATGAGTGTGCAAGAAATACACCAATGAGATATTCGAAGCGATAAAAAAACAAAAACAAACACGAAATTAAACCAATTTAATCAAAGTTGAACAAAAACTTAAAAAGGTTATCGAAAATAGACACACAAGCTCTTTAAATCAGGAATATTCTAAATAAATTTAACAACCTTCTGTCAATACCGTAAAATGTATAGACAAAGAGCTACATGTAATAAGTAAATAAATATAGCTTTTAACCAGTACCTTGGCATGCGATTGATATAAACCTAGTCTTTGGCGTACTTAATGCTTCCGTTCTTGTTTTTGTTTAGCGGAACATAGACATGCATACAGTAAACTCGCTTAAAGTCAGCACTGTATACCGTTATATAATTTCGGTTTACCAGACGATATTATCAGAGGTATATGAAAAGCAATAATTAGTAATACTGTATCATAGAATTTTGGCAGTTACAAAACGTAATCTCAAGTGGAATTGACTGGCAATTCATAGAATGCACAGGAGGACTTCATAGACTGGTTCCCTGTCCTTTATCCGTTTTGGCTCTGCCTTAGCAAGACATTTTTTCTTATAATAAATGCGAAGACTTCAATATCATACTGGGTACTAGGGTTTATACGAGATCATTACGGTGGTGCTGGTTTAACATCAGTATTCTCTTTTCCCCTGGTCGATTAATAGTTTCCATTACCTTGTATTTGTTTTATAAAAAAAAAAACGTACACGTTGTATATACAATTATAATAACTTCAGGAAAATACGCTGTTTTTGTTAAATTCTATATAGAATAGACTAGAGAAGTGATTTTTTTTATTTATCGATATGCATGTAGGAAGATACTCATGCAAGGACATATGGTTCTCGCTTTGTATAACAACCTCGATCTTGAGAAATTTCTATTTTCTTGTAAAATACTCAAAATTTAATTTTCTTTACCAAAGAACATAAATTAAAAGAACAGTACAATAAATGAAGTAACCGGGATTTATAATGAGGTGTTATATCGCGTCAACGCATGCTCGACGTTACTGAAAGCACGCTCTAAGGAATTAACCTGCTGATATGCAATCTGCGGAAAATATATACAAACACATGATCTGTAAACGTTTGTCTTGTCACATTTGATAATGCGGTAAGCCGATGATGACAAATATTCTTCTTCTATTTTTACTTGAAAACAGGTATTACCATACTAATAACTACACATCTTTAACCGACACGTAAAATCTAAGGAAAAGCCATTAAAGTTTTGCTCAATTATGAAATGTCATTTTCAGGAGTTTTCGACTAACTCCGTGAGGACAAGAGGTATTATTTAATTTGTAATATATCTTTCCCTCGTTTTCCTTGAGATTTATATCGCAATGACAAGCGGTAGGAGTAGAAACTTCATTTGGGACCGACATGTCAGAAACATTTGACTATTCAAAGCAAAACAATATTACCAATTTCTTATCACTGTTCTTGTAAATAACACCATTTTTTTTAAGGAGTCGACGTCATCAGACCCCCTTGACTTCAAATCCTGCCATCTAAATTCTGTTATCCGTCAATTTCATATTGGTTATTAATAATAAATACTGTGCGTTGTTAAATTCTATACAGTATAGTCTAGAGAAATAACACATTTTCTTCTTTTTTTAATTATTTAATAATAATATCTATATGCATGTAGGAAAATATATTCGTGCAAGGACATACATGTAGGCTTATCGTTTTGAATGACATATAATATTAAGATGTCGGTCAACATAAAGGTATTTCAGTATCTGTGTTATTTATCCCTTTTTTCATTTTTTTTTAATTTGCAAACAGTGCACCAGGCCTTCTTCGATCGTTTAAACTCTTCTGTCCCTACTTGTGTTTTCTTATTGTCTGACGACCAACGACAGAGAATTCGACTTTCTATTAGTGATTGTTTGGTTTTGGAATCGTTTCACCTGCAGTTTTCATTTTCATATTTCTTTATATCTAAAAAAAAAAATCTATCAGCATATTATATGACTGTAGAAATGTGTTTTTTTTACCGCTGCTTCACAGATATAAGTCATTATTACATCTGTCAAAAACCAGATGCTGCATTTAAGATAAACTTGTGATGGTTCATAAAAGGACTGACAACGTGAATGATGTAATCTCTATTACCATTTATTTGAAATTTTTAGACCTAGTCAAAGTCTGAAAACGAATTTGTTTTTAATATTTTTGACGTTGAATGTTAATTTCATATGATCAGTCTGGGCAGTGATTGTAATGAAAGCCTCTCTGGTTCATTGGAAATGAAATACATAACACATATTCTTTATAAATAAATAATATTAGTTATAATAAGAATAAAATGCAAACGAAGACAATTAAGTGAGAAACAATGCAATGCACACAAACATGTATAACAAACAGAACACTGCATTGAACCTTTGGATACAAACATGTATTACCATGGTTGTTATATGAAGTAACAAACAGGTAAAGTTTATCCAAAGCTGCATCATTATTGACATTGTGTATATTATATTGCCATTTATATATCTTTTGGTTATTTTTGTCAATGGGTTGCTGTCCCATTGAAGTTCACATCATATCATCTTTTATTAATTTTGCCTATTAAATTTCTAATTACTTTCTAAAGGAATTTTAAACATGAAGAAAATTGTCAAACTGGTGAAAATGGTCACATTTGGCATCTTCATTTAAGCTCTGGCAATGGCTTTTCTAAATAAGCTTTCATTAGTTTTAATTATTTGACAGCTTTAAATCAAGGCATGCTGTTTTAATACAGCCTACTTAAATACCGCTTTTCATGTTTCAGAAGTCTCGTGTACGACGAGATTTGAATTATTTTCGTCGATGTCGTCTCTGCAATCTTTTTTTGATACAATTATATGGAACTGGACAATACCCGAGAAATATAATTTCAATTGGTTTATGATTTTATGCATTAATATAATGAATAATAGGTCTAATTCCAGCAGCACTTCGGTACTCATTTTGACCGAAAACTGAAGTAACCCCCCACCCTTTCATGTTTAATTGATGCGGTTCCCCGGAAGGACAAGTTCTTGGCGTGTAAACATCTGTTGTTAGATTGCTGAGAGTGTCAAGAATGTGTATCACAGAGTGTTCAAGTTTAAGGTCAATATTCAGTATTGTATCTGCTACGAAATAAAATTTAATTTTGCCGGGCAGACGTGCAATGACGGAAATATAATGACGACACGTAAATTTCAGAGCCGAACGTCTTGAATCACGGTCGATCCAAGCTGGCTTTTTTTCTGATTTTATCCCCCAAATACCCCATCAAAAGATCTTGAAAAGAACACAAAATAAACTACGCTAGTCATTACCCCTTTGTGGTATGAAACAATATTGAATTTCGTGAATTTAATGTTAAAGAAGAAAACGCGACACCCAATTTCAACTCTATTCATTTGGTAATATAGATGGCAGATTAAATGCTTGTTTACTTGATGGAGTGAAAGCTTAATAAATCATTTAACCTTTATAAATCTTCTTATCAATAATAAATAGTCTAAGCTTAAAATTTAAGACGATGATTAGGAAGAAGATTGCAACAGAATCACGATATGATTTTTTAAGTTTCATTTTAATATATAAGATTGCTTATAATAAAACAGACATTAATATTTCATAGTGCCTTTCTGATTTGAAATTTTAGAATTATTGTTATAGCAATATTTTCATCTTCAATACAGAAGGGAGACATGACGGAAATTAATAGTTTGATATAGAGTTAATAAGTTCGACATTATTGATGTATGACTTCTATTATGTGCACTATTAAGTTTTCTCTTTCGACCTGCATGCACTTCATAATTGCGAATTAGTCTATACGATTTACTTGATCTGTTTATATATAACCCTCTATCAAGACATTGATGTATCCCGTGTATATTTGATTGTTTATGGTCTTTCTGTGGTTATATCTGAAAACGAGTTTGAAAGGAAAAATTGAGAGTTTTTTTGTTGTTTGTTTATGCCTTTAAATTTTCTTCGTAATAGTGCAAAAAGAATGCCCCTTAAAACCGATGAAAGCAACGAGTAATCGATCTTTTGCCGTGCTGAGATCCTCAATTTACGGATTTTTTTTCCTTTCTTTTAATCTTTTTTATGGGATAATAAGATTTGACCATCGGTGTGTTACTGTTAAAGAACTTACTGTCTATTTGGGATGCAGAACAACAATTTAGGTCACTCCTCCGTTTGCTTTGAGTTTTATCAAGTTCGTGTAAGGATTGTGCCTTTCATACGCCAAATCCATTCCTTTTGCATTATTATATCCGTATCTGAATTCACAGAAAGCCAGACAATACAATAAAGTTGAAAATGGAAATAGGGAATGTGTCAAAGCGAAAACAACTCGACCATAGAGCAGACAACAGCCGAAGGCCACCAATGGGTCTTCGAGCAACGAGAAACTCCCGCATCCGGAGGTGTCCTTCAGCTGACCAAAAAGAAAAAAATACGGACAAACAAACATTCTACTATTTAGCGAGGCATTACGCGCCCGAAGAATGCTGTCTGGTTACCATTCTTCCTTTGGTAAGGGATCAACATGAAAAACAACCCAGGAAATGGAAACTCTAACTATAATAATCACACCCAGCAATGATAAGGGAGCTACCATTTGATTTTTATGGGGGGGCTAGGATGAAATTTGAAAAAAATAGGCAGGACAGGAGTTTTGAGTAAAAAAAAAGGCAGGATGAGAAACTTGCAAAAAAAAAAAAATCAGGACGACAATTTAGGTAAAAAAAAGTCAGGATAAACTAAAAAAAAAAAAGGCAGGACCGAACAGAGTGAAAAATAAAAAGGCAGGACAGAGATTACAGCTAAAAAAAAAAGCAGGACAAAATCTTTCATCCTAGCCCCCTCATAAAAATCAAATGGTAGCTCCCTAAGAGGGATTGGAATGCATTCTTGATCGCATGTGTGTTGTTTGTAAAACTTAAAATTGTTCTATTACAATAGGCGGCATAACACAAAATAATTCTTTAACAGCACGACACATCAACGTGTGCCGGTAAAATGAATTTTAAGTTTGTGACATTTTTTTCTGGCATTTATACAACTAATATTTTTTACCAGTAACAGTAATATGTATTTTAAGTCTGTGACATATTTTTTACTGGAATTAATACAGCTTGTGTTTTTCGAAGTAAAAGTAAGATTATATCGTTAATATTGACATTATCAGATTACAAAACAAACTCAATGTGACGATTTTATAGCAGAAACCATGGTGCGATAACGAGCAAAAAAGCAATCAAACATTTCAAGATCCATTGGTGAGATTATTGTATTCTAATTGTATCTAATTCTAAAATGTTGCTAAATAAATTCTAAAACAACCCCATCTACATACTGACGCATGTAACAAGATGTTATGACACTGATTTGGCGATGACAGTTTCTCTATTTTTCAGTTACGCAATAACAAAAAAGCACATCCATGATGGCTGACATATTGACTATACTAGAAGGCTGTTAATGAATAAAAAGAAAAACAGCACTAACAAAATGTGCGTATCTCACAAAAAAGCAGTTGGTTTTAGAAACTAAAGTAAAACACCAGGATTCATCCCATTTCCAATCAGATGCCTTGTCTATTGTTTTTGTATCTTCTTTTCTTCATCTTCATGTATCATTTTATATCCATTTGATCGTATTGCAACTGGCAAAATTATGATAGTCTTAATTGAAAGTGGTTATCTTCTTAAGAAATCAATTCTCTGTAAGGAATTTGATGCCATGTGAATTGTATTGACCTTGTCGGCGAAATATATTAACCTTGTTGAGGAGATAAAAATCTGATTTATCATAAGTTTATGAGATATTTCTTAAATACTCACATCATAATGCTAAAACGTTTGTTCTTGAATAATAATTTGCATTTATTATGATCACTGTGTTTTCCCAGCCTTTCCCCGAGGAATAATTTTTGAACTCTCTTTCGAACTTATCCGATCCTGCAGTAAAAAGTAAAATCACAAAAATACGGAACTCCGATGAAAATTCAAAACGGAAAATCCCTTATCAAATGGCAAAAAAGCTCAAACACATCAAACAAATGGACAACAACTGTCATATTCCTGGTACAGACATTTTCTTATGTAGCAAATGGTAGATTGAACCTGGTTTTATAGCTTGCTAAACCTCTCACTTGTAAGACAGTCGGATATAATCCATGATATTGACAACGATGTGTGAAATAAAAACAAACAGATATAAAATAGGTAAAAATGTCAAAAATAGGGGTACATCAGTTGACGTTCTGTTATTATCTTAATAACTATAAAAACAAAGAGGTATATAAAACATTTACAGTACCATGACACAATAACACAAGGACGGGATGTATAAGTACAGAGCAACGTCACATGCAAGAACGAAACATAAATGCCACACAGACAAAGCACATACATTGTAAAACCAATTAAGTGAGTCGTTTATTTGCTTGTCCATGATAAGTATCAATATACCGATGCTTCATGTGGGTATAGGGATGTTTTAATCGAACGAAAAGTGAAGGTAAAGCACTCTACGGACTTTAACAACCCTTGCAACCACGTCGTAAAGGGGTCGTAGGTAGTCTTTTGCAAGACACCGTTTCTATTCTATCACACATTTCATTTTTCAATTTAGATTTTTCACATTATCACGGTTTACCAATTTTGAAGAACATTAATAATGTAATACTTTTATCCGTTCTCTTCACTTTGACGAATATTCACGAAATATTTGCAGCTAGACGTCAAACAAGCAACGAAACAACTAAACTAAGTTTTTCTACCAAAGATTTTGATCACGTGATAAATCAAACCAAATGAAAATTGAGAACACAAATACATCAATTTACAAAAAGTGCATCTAGAAATCTTAATTTGGTATTGATTGAGAGATAAACGTCAAAAACAAACCATATGAAAAGTTGTAAATTACCTAGCTGTAGAGAAGAGGTAGATAAATTTGATTATATAACACTGACGGATGGAGATATGGAAAGAAAGCAATGCGCATAATTCCGTAAATGGACATAACATTTATAGACGACAACATTCTTTGGTAGACTGATAAAAACAGGCACATGGTGTTTCCTTGATTTTCTTATTGACTAGTTATGGATCAATGATTCAGTTAATGTTTGTTTTATTTGGTAAACCAGTTCTACTGATACATGTAGGTACAATGTACACCATCCACAAGTACATGGATGCTTATTCATTGTTGAAGGCTGTACATCTCATTATTTTTTTTGTAGCCAGGAGTTTCTACGTGGACTACTGTTGTTTCTATCTTTATCTTATCATGAAAAAAGCACGAGAAAATACAAAAAGTTAAAAAAAATATCTGAAAGCTATATTTCTTTTTTATTTTATTAAAACAATTGCTCGTACAATCTCAAAAGGAGGCGAAAGATACAAAAGGGATATTCAAACTCCTAAGTCGAAATCGAATTGCCAATGCCACGATTAAAAAAAGTATGAACAGACTTTAACTTCAGTACACCAAACACAACCAATACAAATAATACCGGGTCACACATCAGCGTAAAGAACCGGCGTACGCCAGGCGTGGTCAAAAACCATGTACACTGCGAATACGCTAGTAATTTTGTCAATTATATCTGTATCGTACTTAAAGCATGTTTAGGACGTTCAAGAAGCATACATTGTACATATGCGTTTATCGGGTGTTGGAGTAACGTATGTTAACGTATGTCTGGTGTTTGTCTAACGTATATGAAATGTACGCAACGAAGGAAAGACGTCTTTGAATGTATTGGAGATGTGACCCGGTCGTACCCTGGACAATTATCAGTGCTTTCGACGTGTCTGTCACATGTAATTATGAGGTGTTTCACTGAACAAGTACACATTTTTATTTAGGAACCAGCCTCAGTGGGATTTTCTCGCTGCATTGAAGACCTATAGGTGTCTTTCGGGTGTTATTTGCTATTTGGTCGGGTTGTTGTCTCTTTGACATACTAGCCTTCCACATTTCAAGTCTCAATTAAATTGTTTGTACTACTTCTGGATACGCCACAGGTGCGTACTATACGAGCACTGAAACAACACCATGTGTATGTTACAAACACGCCCCGCATACGTCCAAGTGAAAGTCCACGTAGAATACGAACGATTTTGAGGCATACACATGTACACCGTGCCCTAAACGTGTCCCAAACTTATCTGTATCGTTTTCCATTGCGCTTTTAACGTACTGGTATATATTACGTGTGTGTAGCGAACAGGTTTACGCTTGAAAAACGCTAGAGCTTTTGTTGGTAATATCTGCCTTTTGACGATTTGTTTTTTTTGGGGGGGGGGGATTGGACCGATTTTGGTGCTTATTGCTCCTACTCCTTTGTTTGCTGAGTATGCTGCATAACGTTTCCTGGAGCTGAAGCGTTCACCTAGAGTATAATTTTGCATTTCGACGTACTTTAAACTTATGCAACGCGTGTTTAATACCGGCGTCTTACATCAGCGTATAGCTCCGACGTACGCCAGGCGTGTTTAAAAATCATGTACGCTGCTAATACGCTAGTAATTTTGGATGCATTCAACTTGTTAATCATAACTGTAACGTGTGCATAACGAGCTTTAAGTGTGTATTTGGCGTACGAGAGGCGTACCTAACGTTTATCGGGCGTTCAAGAAACGTATGTTGGCGTATGCATGGCGTTATATATGGAATGCACGCTACGAAGTGTTTAAGACGCGTCCTGGTCGTATCTTGGACGTTCTATTTTGGGTTTTTTGTTACAAACACACCCGCATACATTTTAGTTAAAGTCGAACGATTTTGAAGCGTATACAACGTGCCCTAAACGTGTCTCAAACTTATCTGTAGCGTTTTCAGCGCGCTTGTATTACGTGCGTGTAGCGAACAGGAATACGCTAGACACACGCTTGAGTTGGATGAAACTAACGTTTACCGACTTTGTCAATTTTCTCTGTACGTTTGGTGCAAGCCGGTCTAGATCTGTACGCCAATGTGTGACGCCGGCATAACGAATGTTTTAATTGTTCTTCTTGCGTTCACCTAACGTATACGGACTTAGTAAATTTTCTGTTTACGTCTGGTGCACGTCGCTCTATACATGTACGCCAATGTGTGACGCCGCCATAAGTAACCGGTAGGAACAAAACAGTATAAATAGATAAGTTTAGATGTACAACGCACTTTTATAATTCCAACAATTGTGTGTAGGAAGCTTCAACTTATAGAAGATAATCTAAGATTGTAAACATTCACACCTCATTGAATTTGATCCTGTTGTAATTAAAACTACTTCCTGTATAATTCTATAATCCTGATCCGGAATTTTTAGTGTCTTTTGACTTTTAAATATCATAGTATTACTTTTAAAGCACACTAAAATGTTCTGAAATTTTTATTCTAACATCAATCAACTTTGTTTGCCTGATATATTTTTTGTTTGTTAAATCTAGATTTTTATGAACTTATTCCACTTTACGAACATGTGAATCTTTTAATCGTTTAATGTTTAAACTATGCATTATACCAGTGAGCGTATACATTTTGCAGATAATTGAAAAACATGAACAGACAACGCCAGTGATAAAGGAACAACAATCTGAAGACAAACATATCCTGCAAAACACAACATCGAAACATATATTATTTTTTTTTTAAATCTAGAAAGAATTCTCACAAATAGCTCGGGAAAACAGTTAACTCGTAATACATTTCGGATTTACGCAATAAGTGAAAATAAAAAAAAAAATCCTCCTGCGCTTTCTCAAAAGTATTTTTACAGTGTGGTCTATTAATTGTGGGGCAAATTATAATAGAAAAATAATAGAAAAATTCATCAGCTCAAACTATAGACAATTTTATGTTAAGAAGATCTTGAATTCTTTTTACAGCTTCAGACATACTAATTTTTTTTTCAGCAGGAAAGATTACAAAAAAGTTAGAAAGTTAGCATTATGTCCGCCGTTGTACACAAAAAGCTATTCTGTATACGGCAGTAGGTGTTTTCTTAAATTCATACAAATATTTATAAAGAAATGATCATTCAATCTTTTGGCAGTTGTTGTTATCTTTCACAAAATGATTATTCTTTACTTTTTTTAACAGATATCAAATATTTTCATTCAAAATAATTTACGATGCCAGTATTTACACACCATGTTCAAACAAACAAACCCAGTGTTAAGAAAATCTTCTAATCGCAACATATGTCACTAGATATTCAGATATAGCATTAAACAAACATTCAAAGAAACATATGAAAAGACAAAGTTATGACTTTCTTACTCTAATCAAAATTATCTTCTTATACACAGTTGACATTTCGCTTCACTGATGAAAAGTTAGGGCAAAATGTGTCAAAATGATGCACGATTACGTTGTTATTGTGTTTGGGTGGAGAGTTATGGTAGAACTTTATATAATAACTCAGATATTTGATATTTGTTTGATAAATCAACTGGAATAAACCCTGTCATTCATATATGTGCTGACAAAGAAACTTTATGTAGAAACTATTACTATATATCTAAGTTTTGCCTTGAAGTCTTGGGTTAATTTTCGACAGATTTTCAGAGATTGATTTCGGTCAATCATCAGAGGAACAGTTTCGAAGGATTGACGCTGAACCGAAATAAAAATGATGTTCAACGACCGGAAACACGGAATGCATAGACATGCAGTTTCTGTTTTCTTTCTTACATAATAATTGTGTTTGCTTACATAAAGATTCTAGTTATAGAAAAATTCTTTCATATTTGCGACAAAGTAGTTATATTACTTTATTAAGCATTTAACCTTATTTGACTCGAGTATCACTGATATTTTGTATATGTACAAAATGTACACTAAACGCCCGTCTGGCATACAAAATTATAATCCTGATGTCTTTGATGACTTAGGACACCACTCTTTGAATCCATGTTTTAAAATGAAAAGATCTTCTTATAATTTTCTTTTAACCACAAATCACTGCAACACCATCAATTTTGCGCAATTACTTCCGCACTATTAAAGAATTAAATAGTTCTATAATAGTTTCCTTGTACTTAAGACATACTTGATGCAATCCAGATTATGTTGTGACTTGATTGTCAACTTCAATTTTCAAATTTACAAAGACGTAACAGAGTCAGGCAATTCATCAACTATACACAATTTACTGGGTTTAAAAACAGGATCTAGACTTCAGAATGCTGCAGAATAGTTTATGATCGAAATAACATGGTATATCTGTAGATAAATGAAGCATGTCGACAACATGCATTATGTCTGACATATTGACACGAATTGCAATAGTATGTAGAATTTATTGAAACTTTTCGTAAGTTTTGCAGCCGCATGAACTATTTAGAAATGTATCTAACATGGTGAAGATATTTTTGCATGTGTCTGTCTAGTAATAAAATAACATAGTTTAACTATAATCAAAATACCTAACAGGCATGTTTTATTGTAACAGATGTGAAAAAATTCCGGTCATTTCGACACTCTGCTTTGGAGCTGACCTGTTTTTCATTTTCATCAAGTATGATGAAGATTGCAATAGTGATACATACTTGGAACCGACCACTTAATACCCGGGAAATGTAAAGTTGGGTAGTGGAAATAAAACACATTTCGTTTAGAGACCTGTTTTTGTTTTTAGTGCAATACTTCCAACACACGTTTTTGCTTTGATGGTTTTTCTTTTTATCTTTTTTTAAGGGAACAGGGTGGGTGGGTGAGTGGTAGGATGGGTGTGTCTGTGTGTGTGTTGGGGGAGGGGGAGGTATAAACGAGGGGAAAACCCGCTTACTTAATAGTATATATATAGTACTCTTTTCCCTGTTACATGTAAGACGTCAATGCTTAAAAAATATATTTTGACAGTTTAACACATTGAATATGAAAATACACACCGAGTCGACCTCAAAATACTTGCATAGACTGAAAAGATTGCTATTCAAACGAGACAAAGTATAGATTTAAAAGAACAATTATAAACACAAAGGAAAAAGAAAATGGAAGACAGATGAAGACACGGAAACAAATGGAAAACTGATGACTAGTATAAAATGTCGTCTATAGATATAGTTGTACTACATAATAGAAATCAATCTTCAACAAAGGAACACTAATATTTATTGTATAGAATGATCTGTCTGTCAATCACTGTAACAATTCGACGGGATTTGTTGGAATTGGATAGCATACATGGGCATTGTATTTGTATTATAGTGCAAGGGTATTTTTAATCAAATAAAGAACACTTTGAAGTATGAACTTCTACCATGGCTGCTCATCAAAATCTGTACAAAAATATTAAATTAATATGATCTTCGCCAGCTGTTTTTTTCACTATTAATGAAATTGACCTGTAAGATACGACAATAGGCAAATCCAGTTTCCAGTGGGTCATTAGCCGCATTTGTATTTTTAACTTTCATTTTTTTCTATAAAAAAACAAAAGCAGTTTTAGATGGATCCAAGTCTACTATTATATTTTATGATTTACTTTTTATGATTTCGAAATAAATTCATACCTGTATTATTTTGTGTAATAATATTATTATGTTAAACTTTGTAATTATCTATGACTCATGATAATTTCTTGTCTTATTCTATCTCCCAAACGCTTTTGATACTTGCTATATTTTATGGGTTCCTTTTCTCTTTTTGCTCCTTTTCCCTCTCCACATGCGGTAGGTACCCTTCTAGTTGCGTTTTGTTTGAGCGTAGCGGTTTATTTAGTTGAACTATAAAATTAAAAGCAAGTGTGATGAAAGGGCAAGTGCGACAAAGTGAGACAAGTGTGATAAAAGTGGGACAAAGGTGGTAAAAATAAGGCAAATGCGGGTAGAGAAATTTATGCTCGGTAAAGGTATGGCAAGTATGGTAAAAGTACAATAAAAACAATAAAAGTAAGTCAAGTGCGATAATAGATATGCAGCTGTTGTAAATATAAGGCAAGTGTAGTAAAAGTCTATTTATTTCGAAGAATTGACAAATGGAACAAAACAGCTAATTCGATAGTTTCTGAGTCACCAAAATTTTAATCTGATTTTCTTCCAACAAACTCAATAATTGTATTTTGTGGATCACGTGCAAGTGGTCACGTCAGGAAAAATGTTGGAGGATTTAATTAGATATTTTAGGTTTGATTATTATGCAAGTCAGTAAATAGTTGAAACAAGTTTCATTCAGATTTATACAAAAATATTTTCCATTTGATGACATGAATGGAGGGATTGGTCGAAAATAAACATAGAAAAGTTCCGAATCGACTTTAACATTTCGACTTTTAGATATTACAGTCGATCCGATCGGATTTGAGAATGTGCTACATGTATTCACATGCTTCATTTACAGATTTTAAAAATCTAATAAAACTGTTTCACGGTGTATTACACTCTTTTAAGACAAATTGACATTCAGACATTATTTTCAAGCTTCTTGCAAATAATTCATGCTTTGTTATTTTTCAAAACAATGACTTTAATACACTGCAAGGTTTACTTAAGAATGAATATAATATTATTCAAATTCGTGCAACATTAATCCTTTATTATTAATGAATTTCCTATTGATTGATACTGATTTGCATTCAGACTGTGTTTCTTTTACATTTACTATGCATAGCCCTCTCCTAGCTATCATGATATCGGTCTGTTTTAATTTGTCATTTGTTCTTTCTGTCTATTTACACCACTTTCAACGGGGACTAGACTACTTAACTTTCTGTCTGAGAGTAATCGGGTGTACTGTTAAGCAGTTAAAGCCTATCAGCTTATAAAAGTTCCAATGCATATACTTATTTTGTAATTCGAATACAAGGCTTTTGTAAAATATGCATGTTTCCACAGTATTAAGGATTCTCTTCCGTGAATGTTTTCAAAGAGATAAAAAGAGATAATTTTCCGTTTGACTTTACAAAAGTTATGAAATAAAAAGTTAAACCATTAAGCATCTATCAGGAAGTTGGTAGATTGATACATTTGAAAGTATTATTGCCAATGTTGCCTCAATAATCTTTAGGAATTTTGGGTCCTCAATACTCTTCAAGGTCGTACTTTAGTTGACCTTTGGCTTTAGTACTTCTTTTTTTTAAATCTTGCGTCACATATTAGTCTTTTGTTGACGAAACGCGCGTCTGGCGTATACATTTTTGTATCCTTGTATTTAAAATGAGTTTATTTACGACCAAGGGTATCAATATCCAAGTAGTCAGCACTGATGTGTTGACATGAATTATTATTGGTATGGTTATAATTAAGAATTTACTGTTTACAAAACGTTTTTCGAAATACTAAGGAATTTAAGCTATAGAAATAGATTACATTAACTGTATTTGTCAAAACCTTTGAGCTTTTGGGTCAATAATGCTCTTTAACTTAGTTCTTGATTTGGTCTTGTTATTTTTTAAATTCGAGTGTCACTAATTATTATGAGTCTTTTGTAGACGAAACGCGCGTCTATCGCACACAATTTCCATTCTGGTATCTTGGATGATATAAGAAAGAAGATGTGGTATGATTGCCAATAAGACAACTCTCTGCAAAAGACCAAAATGACACGGAAACTAACAGCTATTAAACAACATGAAACATATGATATGATATGACAGGTGTTATAAAAACACACAAGGAAGCATTTCAATGTGAAATATTTTCTTTTTTAGAATGGAAAATGGCATAAGTTAATTAAGGACGAACTATACGTCGACAAGAGGCTGGCTAGGGATTAAAAAAGTGAATAAGTTCCTGTCTTTACAAACGCATATGCAAATGTGGCGGAATTGAATAATATAGTTATTACGATATACTCTAAGAGCTTTACATTATATAGAGACATTTCTGTTATTGGAAACTTTATGTTGCCCTTTTGAAAGTGTTTTGGTTAATTTGTTATTTGGTGTCTGATGCAGTGCCAAATACCCATCATCATATTTTATTGAAGCATTACCACTCAACACTAGTTTTGTACTTGACAAAGCTCAATGAAGGGTTACCGTTTAGAAGTAAAATTATAGCCAAAGCAACGAAGACCAGATTGTTATAAGAGTAGGTTTTTTTTCGACAATTTAATTATGTATATTTCTAGTTTGAAGGGAAATCACCTTACATCTGAAACATGACTACTTACATTATTGCAATATGAAAACCATCGCTTATAATAGCTTTCCAGACATCGTGTACGAAATTAGATTGAAACAGAACTTTGTACTTAAAATTTTATAATGAGATAGACATGCAAACAGTTTAATCCAGTGTTTCTACATTTTAGAGATACAAAATATTAATTTTTAATATTTTCAACATTTTTTCAATTTTTAGTCACTTTGATGATCAAATCATCACTAAGTATCTGTATCACAGAGTACAAATGTACATTTTGATATTAAAATTTTATCATTACGGCAATCTCATACCCAAACAATTTTCAAACCTTAATTAACCAATTGATTAACTAAATAATGAATGTTTTTTAAGAACATGTACAAGAACTTCATATAAATATTTGAAATAGACGAAGTTATTTTTACCTCATTAGCTTTGTTTATACCTAACATTTAAAATTGAAAAATTTTACATGCAACTTTGTAATCACATTGAGGATAATTATAAATTGCATGTAGCTTTTCTCTTTCATGTTTTTAACGTATGAAATTTCTTCTTTGTAAGCAATGTTACTGACATCAAAAATTGTAATAAAACAACAAGAAACGATGGATTCGGCTATTAAAATATCTTTAATTGAAATCGTACAAATACAGCTGCTACAATTCTGTACGCAGAGTAAACAATCAGCTTAAAATAATGTGGCCAGTGGTCAGAGAGGAAAATATCAATTTTCCTATGTTATGATTTATTATCTATAGAATGATACAGACCTTATCAGATAACCGAATTAAGACATTGATACTATTAAAACTACCCTCAGTAAATGTCATTGACCAAATAGCGATGGAAATTTGTCCAAATGGTCATGAATAGCGGTATACTCATACACCTAAGAAAATGGATATATAAGTCCTTTTCGTCATGTAACACTACATTTTTTAGACAAAGTATGCACAGTGCATTCACTTTAACTTGTTATTATAACTTCTATCTTATACGTTTTAATTTTTTCAACATTCCAAGGCATATCATGACATTGCGATTAACCACAGATTTAACATTTTATTAATCATACTATTAGATGGCGTTGATATAAAATGCCCCAAAAAATCCTTATCTATAAACACTACAGCTGAAAGCAATCAATACGCATACAGAACAACACGGAAAGTGGTGTTCCCGTGCACGGAGATTATACTTTATATATGGCTGTCGTGTATTTTACTTTTAGGAATTTGTTGTCTTCAATGCTCTTTAAAAGAGGGACGAAAGATACCAAAGGGACAGTCAAACTCATAAATCTAAAACAAACTGACAACGCCATGGCTAAAAATGAAAAAGACAGAAAAACAATAGTACACATGACACAACATAGAAAACTAAAGAATAAACAACACGAACCCCATCAAAAACTAGGGGTGATATCAGGTGCCCCGGAAGGGTAAGCAGATCCTGCTCCACGTGTGGCACCCGTCGTGTTGCTTATGTGATTACAAATCCGGTAAATAGTCTAATTCGGTAGGTCACATTCATGAAAGGGCAACTGAGCACTTAATTCGTCTTTTTTTTTTTACATTTCTTTTTATTCAAGCGTCACTGATGAGTCTTTTTGTAGACGCGCGTCTGGCGCAAATACAAATTTTCAATCCTGGTACCTGTGATGAGTTTATTTACACTATATATTAACTTCTATTCTGTTTTATTCTATTTTTATTAAATTTAAGAAATATATAAGAGTATTGTCAGTTCAAAGTATGTATGACCGTGAAACTATGGAAGTTAATAATCGTTATAAATGACGCACTTTTTAAAATGAATCAGCTACGTCTACCTTTCGGAGTTCAAACACGGCTGAACGTAATTCGCTGCATGATCAATTTTAGAAATTATTCACTATACATTTTAACGCCTAATTATTGATATCATGGAAAAGTGAGGGAAAAAAATGTGATTAAACTAATATTGCACTATTAAAGTAAAAGAGAATTCGTCACTCTTGATGTTGTTTTCAATTTCATTTATTGTTATATTCACTAAGCTACAAAGGCAGAACAACAGACATTCTATTGAGAGATAGGATCGTATATCGAGGAACTTAATTTTCTTTTATGGGTCTATCGGTTGTAACATCGGATTGATCCGTTTAATTTCTTATCAATCTGATTAAAAATTGAAGGTGATATCACCATAGTAAACTTATCATTCTGTATGTTATATCTGATCAGCAAACGGCAAAATATGAAATGTCAACGACAGAGCCAAACATATAATAAAATATATCCGGACTACGGGTAATAAATGAGGTTTTGAATAACAAAATCGTTCTCATGAAAGAACAATTAATTAAATCCTTGATTTTTTTATACGTCAGAATCGATTTATTTCAATAGATATCAAAATAATGTTCCTTCGTTTAAGCCATGTATTCATGTCAGCTGAGCGTTTCTGATAACGAGATAGAACACACAAATAGAAACAAAGATCAAATTAAATGAGGCATACATCGTAAGTGGAAGATTAAAATCCCAGTGGAGGTAGATTGAGACGGGTAAATGCGAAAGTGATTTAAACGTGTTGAGACTCATGCATTTTGAATTACACGTTTAAATTGGTTGTCAAGATTGCAGGCTCAGCCGTCGACACAGAATCTTGAATAATAAACATTATAAAGACGTTCACTGTAAAATTTACAGACTATTGCTGTTGTTTACCATAAGTTTAACTAGTGCTAGAAACATAGAAAGCACATGTTGATGTGAAACGGCACATAATGACACACCCAATCTGAATAAAACTTTAAATACTGTCTAAACAAACCGGAAATAGAATAGCAAATTAGCATAATCCGAATTCTTATACTTTTGATGGTTAAATTGAAGATGTTTTATTGCATATAGGTCTTTTGATCAAAATATGGAAGTTTTAGTATTTAGTATAAAGTATTCCATACCATATTTCTATGGTATTTGTGATAAAAATGGAATACTTGAAAAAACAATCCAAATCATTATCTGTATATATAGATGATATTCAATATTTAAGGTGCATGCATATCTATTAAAAATTTTGCACAACCTTTAACACATACATTTTATGATATTTAAAAAAAAAACATGAAACGTTATACATTTTGACAAATTATTAAACCGTTCTATGGATATTAAATAAGACCCTCTTCCACTTTAAACCTTTATTTTTTGTGCGTTTATCCTTCACGTTGGCATTTATTAATTTAATGGAAAAGGTTTTTAAAGCATTAAAAAACAAAGATGAACGTCGATGTGCGTTTATGTATCAGCCTAAATAAAAAAAAACCAAGAATGTGTGTCAACAGGTCACTATGCTTCGATTGCACCATCACTTTCCCAGGTTAAACGTATCATGACATCTTGCTAAGTTTCAAGTAAAAGCGACAATAAACTACTTTATATTCACTATTTCTATGATCAGTAAATCGTGAAATCATGGTAGAAATACAAATTTTGCATATCTATTAATATAGGTTAACTTAATGAACAACTGTATATAGTTTCAAGTTGATGTAACCACAAACTAAACGAAAATTTTAATTATACCTCAAACCAAATTTTAACCGGATATGGGACGGAGGGTCGAACTTACGGACACAGTGACCAAAATTATAATAAACCTCTACTATCATAGCGGGGCATAAACACATGCCTCAGTGGATAACACTGACGTTTCTGATTCGTCTTAATTTGAAATTCAGTATTGCGATCAGTTTTGGGGTAACCTATTCCCATTCATTTGCAGTTTTCCAATTGATCTGCCCATTGGAATAGGAACCAACTAACATATGGTATTATTATCTTTTTTGGCGAACATGCGTTAAATTGCCAGTGCTTTTATCTAATATCACATTTTTGAACGTTAATAGTTTACAATTTTCATGATATTTATCAATGCTTAAAAAAAATATAACGATCTAACCATGTTAGCGTTCATATAGACAAAAGAGAAACAGACCGCGTTCTAAGTGAATATGCAACACTTGCTTTTAGATGATGAATAATGAAAAGTACATTCTATCAGAAATAACAATGAAACATCTATGATTAAATTGACATTTCATATAAATATTGTTACGTTAGAAAAATTAATGTTGCATTCATATATCATATTTACATTATTATAGACCATCTACTATACATTTGAAATTAAATTTAACATTAATACCTGGAGATTTGGGATTTAAAACTCATTTTATTGCTGAATTAGTCTTCAACAGGGTAAAATAGTTCATCATGGCATTTGCCTAGGGACTTTCTCTTTTAATAATAGAGGGACTTTTTAATAAAAGTTTGTTGCATTTTACTGTAAAATTCTCACATAATTATTAACTTCAAAGACACTGTCATGTAAATCACCAATAAACACTGGCATATTTCAAAGGCTTACTATGATAAAAATGTCATTTGGTCCCAAAGGTATAGGTCATCTCGTAGTTGTTTTCAATTTACGACTTAATACGAATTTTGTAGATCGTATAATATCAATTGTAATCATATTTGTTCCAACTTTGGCGAGATAATACGAGTTATTGCGAGAACATAGAAAACCTCTCGAGGTTGCTTTCTTCAATGTTTCGAAGAAGACCACTAGTCTACTCTATCAAGTCCTGAATTCCCTTTTGATCTCATGTTAATTACTTCCTTTCTTTCGGAGGCTACATGGAGAGATTCGTCTACAAAGATGATTTCATTCTACAATTCCCAACGTCTTCCAAATTTCTAACTAACATTTCTATTGAATTGACAATAGCGACCGATAAATTAAATTGCCATCGATATTTATATCTACGTTTGTCTTCTCTATCCGTGTCAGTGATCTAGGACAATTCTGAGAGAATTCTGCATTCAAGTCATGAATTTTATTCGACTGTCATACAAGTGAAAGGGTTAGCTATCTATAAACCATGTTTAATCTACCGTTTTCTAAATTAGTAAAGGCTGTACCTATTCAGAAATAGGACCGTTGTTTTCCATGCGTTTAATGTTTTTGTGCTCTTGCATTTGCTATTTGATAAGAGACTTTCCGATTTGAATTCGGTATTTTAGTTGTTTTACTTTTTTGTGATAGTAACTTTTATTGTTTCCTAGAATATAATCACTAAACTTTTAATAAACTGTCCTCCCTTTTTTGTTTTGATTGTATTTGAATAATAAGAAACATTTTTTAAAACAGTATTAACAAAAATACTGAACTCCTAGGTAATTTCAAACAGTCCATGAAAACTGACAAAATCAGACGTTAGACTATATCAACTTAATCTTAATTTGAATTTTTGAAAACTAAGGCTTTCTACCTCAGGAATAGATTACCTTACCTCAGGAATAGATTACCTTACCTCAGGAATAGATGACCTTATAGCTGTAATTGACATAATTTTTAGGACGTTTTGGTACTCAATGTTCTTCAACTTCGTACTTAATTTGGCCTTTTTAACATTTTTCTATTCGAGGGACACTGATTTATGAGTCTTTTATAGACGAAACGCGCGTCTGGCGTAAATATAAAATGTCAATACTGGTATCAATGATGAGTCTATTTACTTGATAACCTGTCACTCAATGAACCACATATCAGTGAGTGCTTGCATCTCATATATCCTCGGTAACTTGACATTAAGGATATTACGGAAAGTAGAATGTTTGGTTTATATCTTGATATTTTAATAAATATTGACACAGATTGTTAAAAAAAATCTATTACAAACGGAAGGATTTCAATTTTCCAACTGTTGATTAAAATTTTCAGTACGAAAACAACCTCCTTCCCATTGTAATGAGTTTACATATTTCAACTGATACATATTAACGCAACTGGATTTAAACACTAAATCACATTTATTAGCAGATGTGTGATATTTACCCTAAAATATTCTAAGATATGAGAAAGCACAGCTATATTCAAAACTATATATGTTTTATGGTCACCATTACGAATTAGTTGACTGAGTATATAAACTTACTAGCGACAGTTGTTTTCAATTCTTAAACTTTATACCTGCATAGCCGTTTGAACTGTAATGTTACCGGTTGTGATATTTAGACCGAGTGTGGATTCAATGGGCCATTCCAGTTAATTTCTAACAGGTGGGGATAGATGGGGAGATTTTTTTTCATACCTATCAGAAAAAAACATCATGAAAAACTACCTATCCGATCGATAAATTAAGACCTATCAGATGTAGAGTTTCTGCTCATATTGGGTGGATGGGCTTTCATGGGAGAAATTGACCTATCAGAATTTTTTACTGCAAGGATTGTACCCATCAGAATTATAAATACAATACCAGATAATGCATGATACGAAACTTGTCTACATTCCAAAGCACCCCTAAGATCTGAAATAGGTATTTTTTGTAACCCCTAAGATGTAATTATTTTTAATTATTTACTGCTGCAAGAGCCGCAGAAATTTTTGCGTATAAGTGTACGTGTCAGATGAAAAAACCTAAAATTTCACCCCTAAGATGTATAAATTTTACACCCCTCAGAAAGGACCATTCATCCCCCTTTAGCAGATATTAACTGGAATGGCCCAATGCTCTTCAACTTCGTACTTTATTTGACCTTTTTAACATTTTTTTCGAGCATCACTGATGAGTCTTTGTAGACGAAACACGCGTCTGGCGCAAATATAAAATTATAATCCTGGTATCTAAGATGAGTTTATTTCTAATGGCTGAAGATGCCTGTCTAGAAGATGACTCTTACCCTGCCGACAAACCTGGGGTTGAAGTCATAAAACTTTGCTCAGTGCTCGGAGCCAAAAAATCCAGCATTTTGATTGGTCAATTTAGAAGTATGAGTACAAAAACAGACTCGAAAATGTTATGATTTTAAGGCCGTGGGTTGAAGTCATAAAACTTTCGAGTCAGTTTTTTTTACTCATACTCCTAAATCAACCAATCCGAGCACTGAGCAAAGTTTTATGACTTCCTTTGGAGTTCATTCTATTCCTTTATATAGTGTTTGCTACCTTGGTTTGTCTTCTTATAATATCTATGAGATTTCAATATCGGCAAATTGATGTTGCCTTAATTATGTTTTTTATTCCGCGCTATTGCAGAAAACGTCAACATTTTGCATGCACTAAACAAAAACCCGACAAACCCTAGCATACCGGTATCAAACTCTTATACATGTAGATATTGAGTGGTTTTGTGATGACATTAAAAGAATATGAACTTCTTACCCTAACGGATCACGTCTATTCACCCTTTGTTGTTTGAGGGGGGTTGGAGGGGTCCTGATACCGAAATCCCGGGCTTAAAAATATGAAATCCCGAGGTCACGAATTTAAAGAAATTTAAATCCCGACATCCCAAAATTCGAAAAAAGTTTCCCGGATCCCGAACGAATCAGTCCCGAAATCCCGAGCTTAAAAACACCCGATCCTGACGTCTTGACAGGGGTCCTGCGCCCCCCATCCCCCCGTATTGTTTGTGGTTAAGGGCTCAAATTTCTATTACTTTACGTTTCCTTGTCTTCTTCTCCCTTTATTTTGAAGAACTGTTTCATATCAGATTTTGCCTTTAGTGTACACTGTAAAAACAAGTGTTTCCTAAATGAGGTGATTTTCAGATGAACAAAAAATACAACTTGTCGAGTATTGTCGTCCGTAAATCAGTCGTTTCTTAGATTTTATTTTGTGAATACACAGGCTTATCACTATATCACATGGGAAGATATACTGTTTAATCTCGTTAAACGAAAAATTTGCTAATATGAAAATCCTTGCTGTACCCCAGCAGTTTAGCCTAACGTAAAACAATTTTATTTAAATGATTACAAAAGAAAGAGTTATATAAAATATTAGGATTGAATATTATAACGCTTGTGTCAATCGTGTAAAAGCATTTGTTAATAAATTGCCGCTAAATAAAGTTAATCTGGGATGCGGCTTTCGACCTAAACATTCCACATCGGTTAAAATATTAATGCTCATTTGCATGTCCGAGGTCATGATATTTCCAAAATGAATTAAACCAAAAAATTAAAACACGAATAAGATGACCATATAATGTTTATAACAGTTAAACGTACTTTTTAATCCAAGTTGTAATCATGATTCTTCTAGCCATGTACGTTTAGTTGTACGTTTCCCTCTCAGCTGAAGCTACTAGGACACTGGATACCTTTGGCGGTATTAAAAGGCTGGTAACGTGTGTATCATATTACGTAAACGCGAGTGTTTTTCTGTGTGTTTAGTTATCTTATGTCAAAAACTCTAATCCGTTTTGGCAATAACTGACCGATGACCCTCTGTCAATATTGATTGCTGCAACCCTGGATGATCATGTCAAGCATCTGTTTATTTTTACCCTTTTCAGGAATTACAGTTTTATTCAACCAAAGGAAATCATATACAAAAAAGACCAGTATTTACTTTTCTTTATTAGAGCTGCATGTTATAAAGTTTTAGTTTGATGACGTTTTTTACTATTCAAAATTTCTGGCTTTGCTAATGAAGCTGCTCGCTCGGCTTTATGTTGACAAATCGCTAAACTATCAATTAGGGCTATTTCTTTACCGTCATTAAACTGTTTAAAATAAAACACGAGTGTTTGAAGATAAACAGAAGAAATTTGTTAAAAGCACACATGTTTATTCTAAAACACTTGCGTTTAAAACAAAACATTAGCGATTTTCTTTCAAGTGTTTGAAATGTTTTTAATATTACACTTGTTTTTACAGTGTAGTACCGTTTGGATATAGAAGATATGTAGAGATGTAACATACATGTTAACAGTCACTCCAATGTGGTTTCCTCTATGGAAAAAGCCTTGTGTGCAGCTCTGAAAATAAAATATTCAAATAAAGTACAGGATCAAAAGTATTCTTCGCCTGATTGGTTTGTTTTCCTATATATTTCATATGAACACGCATTTGTCTAAAAGATATTTTGAAAGCATTTATTGTTAGATTTTAAAGAACAAGAGGCTGAAAGACCAAGAAGTGTCAAAAAATATTTGTGTGTAAGGTCATAGTTTTGTCTTCATTTTCTTTGATTTGTTTTGATTGGTACTCATAAAATATTTTTTTACAATTTAAATTGGTTTAAAAAATTTAGCAAATTTGTTTCAAATGTCCATTATGTCAATATGATCGTAAGTTTTTCAATGAATACTTTCATCACCTTTTTATCATGTTTATTGAAACATACCATAAGCTTCAGTCGAACCTCTTTCCACTTATAACTATCTCCAGAAATAAATGATCATTCAAGGTAGCGGTCATTATTACAATATAGGCTTTGGTCGATTTCATTTGATCAGTTGTGGTCTATCAATTATATATTTTTAATTGTCGTCGATACTAATAAGTTACTACATTTTAGGTAAAAGGTCAAGCTCAGTATGAAAGGGTTTAGATAAATTCCTTGTAAAAGAGATACGGATCGTACGGCTTTGTCAATCGTCATTAACCTCCATATACACAATTATAACGATGTAAGGGGCATCCATATTGATTTTCGTGATAAATGCCTAATAGCTCAAAGGTCTAGACTAAAAGCTTGTTATCATATCTATTATTACAAACCAAGAGAGGCGGCGATGAACCAAAAACTGACCCGGTGTTGTAAGGTCTAGAAATCAATAACTTATCAACAGTCAAACATGTAAACATGGCAGTGTACAATACATCAGACCCAACACACTATAACACACAAACAACAATTTATGTACACGTACATTTTATATTTATATTGTCTTACACTGTACGAATACTGTTTTTATTCTGCAATTTAAGGGCATGCGATACAGTTAGAAGTGAGGTAATGACGTTGCTAAGTAAACGTAAATTGTTATTTTCGCGACGTCAAACTGTGACATATCGGGAAAATATATATTTTCGACTGTTTTTTGTGTGATTTAAAACTATTTAACTTGAAAACGAGCAAATGAACCCCTCTTTTGTAAAATGGCATTTTAATTTTGAAAGAAGATTATTTGAACCAATTGTAATAGAAAAGTCATGCAGCATTGTTTTTTTTTTAATTTGATGAATAAATTGCATTATGCCGCAATATGCCGTTTTTGTTGTCTTGAAACTGAAGTCATGATGGCAATACATCACGATAGTATGGAATACATGTGAATTGTGCGAAATTGTCAAGTCAAATTATTAAGAGAAGTTGTCAAGTCAAATTATTAAGAGATAATATTTAAAAACAATTTAGCAATCTGCTTTATTTTCCTTGTGACGGAACTTTAATATTTTATTAACACTGAAGTGATACTAATTATAATGGAATGGATACTAATTATAATGGAATGTCTACATCAACGTTTATTATCTGTGGTGTAATCATTTAAGATATAACATTAATTACATAAGTAAATAAATATCTAAAGATTTAACGGTTCAGTTTTGCATTTGATCTCTTATAAATAACATGCCAAGAAAAAAATACCCATGTCAAAATTTATGTCTTACAGTTTAAAAGTTGGTAACGCTGTAAATCATAAAGCTTATTTACAAATCAAAATAAATCTCCAGGCGCATTAGTTACAAATCAAAATATCCAACTATTCAATTAAGAAGGTAAAAAATGCCAAAATGTATAGAATAACTCAAAGTATTTGAAATTTATCAGTGACAGGTGCGCACAAAAATTCGATACATGTGTTATCTGCCAATTCGTATTTAATTGAATGCATGCTTAAGTATACCACCTGTTGAACTTTTATCTTGTTTACCTTGATGCAACTTTTGTCCTCTGCATATAAAAAAGATTCTACTACTACATCAAAAAAGAATCGATATATTATCCATTTCAAATAAATATTTCGAGCTGGTATAGACAAAAACTTGTTTTACACGAGAATCGGTTATTGATATGGTTATATTTATTAATTTACTGTTTACAAATATTTGATTTTTTTGAAAAACTAAGACTTTTCTACCTCAGACATAGATTACCTTAGCTGTATTTGGCAAAACTTTTAGGAATTTTGGTCCTCAATGCTCTTCAACTTCGTACTTTATTTGGCCTTTTTAACTTTTTTGGATTCGAGCGTCACTGATGAGTCTTTTGTAGACGAAACGCGCGTCTGGCGTATATACTAAATTTAGTCCTGGTATCTATGATGAGTTTATTTGTAATCTGCCAAAAAAAATTTTTGTGTGGTTGACTTTTATGTTTGGCTTAAGACTAGGAAAACCAGATAATCACAAGGGTATTAAACATGTTAAAGAAACATTTGAAAAGTTCTTTACTCCGTGAATGTATGTATAAAATTTAGTCGCACAAAAATTGGAAATTTTACAATTCAATAATGTTCTTCGTTAATAAGAACATTAATCTTATAATCAATTTGGAGTGACACCACAAAAATAATGAATTCCGTGAAAAATTCAAAATGTAAAGTCCCTAATTAAATGGCAAAATCAAAAAGACGGACAAATTAAACGAATGAACAACAACTGTCATATTGCTGACTAGGTACAGGCATTTTCTTTTGTAAAAAATGGTAGATCAGACCTGGTTTTATAGCTAGCAAAACAAAAGTTTTGTATTTGCACAATCCTTTAATGCACCTTATCAATAAACTGCACGAAGAATTGGAATTTTTCTCCCAATAGTGCATATGGGCAATACCGTACCGCATACCTGAATAAATTAAGGCAACAGTAGTTTACCGCTGTTCGAAACTCATAAATCAATTTAAAAGTTGCTTTAAACTGGTCAGTCTTATTAGTTTATTCCATGTAGGGCACCATTTAATTTTCATTACATTTCAAAAGTGTTTTTTTTTATTACTGCACTACTTGAGTAATTAAAAGATATAAGATTAATGATTTCAAGTTTTATTTTAATGTTTCTGTATATAACTTTAATTGATTTTATTTGTTTTTTACATATAAACCCTTAATTTGTTTTATGAATAAGAATTTTTTAAAACATCTAATAAGATATTAAGACAAATAAAAACGATTGTACCACCACTCCTTGCAAAAAAGTGAAAAAGATACAGTACAAACAACGATATTATCTGTTTGAGTTATCAGCATAACAAGATTATTTACCGAAGCTGCAAGGACATACATATTTTAACACAACAACTGCCGTACCTTGAATGTTTGCTAACCCATGTAGCTCTTCAACTGAAAAAGTATTTACTGAACAGAATGTATGAATATCTAAAGAGATATTGAGTTTAATTGCTTTTACGTTTTTATTAAAAAAAAAGATTGTATTTGAACGTTGTTTTATATACCTCTTTATAATGTAAACTCTTTTATTGATTTGAAGTATTTAGAATACTTAAAAACGCTGTTTTTTTTAAGTTCATATAAAAGATTTCAAAGATATCAGACTAACAATTTATCACGGCATAGCTTTTAATGACTCATAAATGGCACTTGAAATAAACGGTTAAAAAACACCAACCAAAAGTTCAAAAAATTATGTCAATTATGCATGGCTCAGACTAATAGAAAATCTTTGGTATTTCAAACAATTTTTAACATTTTACAAATATTTTATTTATAGGAGTGATAATGCATTAAATGAAAAATTCGAAAAGGGACATCTTATGGACTCGGTGAAGTAAAAAAGAAAGAGGGTACGACACAAATATTCTATCATTACAAATAGCACTTTATGAATTTGGTGCGTCAAGAATAACCAGGTATAAACAAATATTTGAGGAAATGTATGACTGAAATAGCAAAAAACATAAAAGGCCGACCTCGCCTGAGATTCTATTTAGTTTCGTATTAATTTTTAAGTATTTATAAACGAAAAATTAAAGATACGTATCAAATAAATTATGAATTATGTCAGCGGCAACGCACTGACTACTTAGTAGTTGATACCATCGAGTACTAACAGTCTAACAATAGCGGTATTGGACCAATGCTAAGAACTAAATTGACATGTATAGACTGGGTGTATTAGAGTGCTTTCAATGATTTACCTTTAGCAGGAACGCTTTAAACCAAAACATTCACAGTTAGGATGTTTAAGTACCCTAGGAGGTAGATTTACGACGCAAAGGGTCCATAAAAATAGTCTAAATAATTAAAAGGCATTTTGTTTTTGGAACCGTATTTAAAATAATCAAACTTATAAACAAACAATTTTAGAAATATAGATCATAATGACTACTGAGCTGTTGTTACAGTTCATCAGCAGCGATATTTGTCTAGTGCAAAACAATGAAATTACACTTTTAAAATATGGTATTGTCAATCCAATCATGACCTAGGTTCGAAACTGCAGAATGAAATTCTAACCCTCTTCTTGAAAGTTTGACGGAAACTGAATATTTCAAAAGACTCGGAAATTCGGAAAAAAATAATAATGGCTTTTATTACTAAAGAAATATTCTAGTAATTAATCTCGGTTAAAAAGCTAGTAGTTGTTTGGTGATTGATAAGCTAGTTAATCTGTCAATAAGAATAGAGCTTCGCTTGAATTTGGTTATCTGCGTTCAAAAGTGGTAGATTAAAGAAAAAGTGAAGGTAAAAAGTTTCATTTTGAGAATATGAGGTAGATTCATGGAATAGCGCCATCTCGGATTTGACTATTTCAGTACACAATAAGTCTAGTAATCTGCAAAAATCTGAAAATTTGTAAACAGATGTGCAATTTCATTGCATTATTCAAAATATTAAAACAAATACCAAATTATTGTGTTTTAGAATCATTTTTTTTTCAACTAAGCCATTTATAGGGAGATAACTCCTTTAGTAAAAAAATATACTGGTCTAATAGGGAATTCTCATAGATGTCTTTTTATGCACACAAATGGGTTTTTGCATGATCATTCTAAGCCAATTTAAACAACTTTCAACAACTCATAGCTTGACAAATAGCACGGTAAGCCATCCTTCTTTTCGCGAATCAATGAATGTGTTTGTAGATAGATGTTTTTGTGTTTTGTTGAATTGTTTCTTTTAAAATTGTTACACGATGATGACTGCTGTACCCATATTTTGACTTTTTTATTTATTATGTCTGCTTAGTTCAGTCATCATTGTAAATATAACCAAAATTAGATGAGACTGTCATCAAAGTGAGAGGTTTAGCGCTTTAAAACCAGGTTTAATCCACCATTTTCTACATTTGAAAATGCCTGTACCAAGTCAGGAATATGACAGTTCTTGTCCATTCGTTTTTGATGTGTTTTGTCATTTGATTTTGCCATGTGGTTATGAACTTTCCGATTAGATTTTCCTCTGAGTTCAGTATTTTTGTCATTTTACCTTTTATAATATTTTTGAAAACAGAATAGAAAAATCTTTTTCGGGAAACTTATACCTATGATATACCTTTAAAGATGCTGGGTTAGATGAGCTTCCAACGTTTGAATATTTGCATGAATAATAAGAAGGAAGAAATACAAACACCAATGACTGGATTGAAAGGTGATAAATATTCAACATGACACAAAAAGACAGTAGATACATCATGCATTGCCTTTATTGAAAGGCAAAGTCTAATAATATTAAGTTTGTATTCTTATTTTGCTGTTGAATTTAATAAAAAGACTGATGATACATAACACAGGTTTTCTCGTTTTATAATACCGATCGTTTTATAAAAGACATTGATTTTTTTTTATTTCTTCCGATGATTTTGGCACTGCAAGAAGAAAGCGGAAATGTAAAAAAAAAACATATCAATAACAAGTTGTTATTATCATTTTGACAACGATTGGGGTTCTAGGACACAGTTTTGAAAATACTTTTTGAATAAACTACCAAATTTGTCTTTTTGTTAGTTGCAAGAAACATCCGAGGTATTCGTAATCTAAAATAAGTTGGTAATTCTGATAAAAGCGACTGAAATGCAATCTTATAGATTTTATCTACTAACAAAATGGTCCCAGAATGTGCTGAAATAATTCTTGACGGGTTATAAAAACGTCTTTAATTTTCAATACAATTATCCCAAGTTAATAATGATACTATTTTCAATTTGCAAACATCGTAAGATTATGCTTACTGCTAAACAATTCGTTTAAAAATGTGCATAGAGTGTACATATTTTGATATCCAAATTATACACAAACAACTTTAGAAAAGAGATGTATTAGAAGAAGATTTAAAATGATGTATACGGCGTTTTTGCATAGCATTTAATCTTAGTCATGATACACAATATAAAAGTTCCAGAAGTATGCTTTCATTATCCAATCAAGTTTAAATTGTCTTTTCAGGGCATACATAAAATCATTTAACCAAGGACCAAATGAAACTTTAATGATCATCATCTAAAACCTGCACGGATGTAAAGTCATCCTTCCATATTATCTTTGACAGGTGATGCTTTTTGTAATCTCATGTCTTGTAATTCAAACCATTTATTTGCCACGGCTACAAACGCAATACATCCAAAAGCACAATTTATACAAGTAAAATCTCAAAGGGCAAGTAAACAATACTTAAGATCTGATAGAAATTGTAATCTTATGACAATAACATGTAAAGGTTTAACATCCTATGGTAAGGTCTTAACCTACAAGTAGTGCAGAAATGATTTAATATGACTTTCATTGTGCATTTATAAAAGATGTAGAGCTTCAAGCACTTCAATGCCATTAGTATTTATATTTCAACTGACGAATATATGTGCATTTGTATTCTTTTTCGTGGTATAAAAGTATATCTTTTCAACGCCGAATGGTTAACTTACATCATTGGTCTTTTATAGTTATGATATAACATGCTGTTGGTCGCAGACAGTTCTATTGTTTTAGTGTCATGTAATTCAGAAATCACAATGTTATTGAAAAAGAGTTTAACAATTGGAAATATACATATGCAAACACTGCGATAAAGTATATAACAGAAATTGAATGAAAATAGAAAAAAAAACGATGAATGGAGTGAAAGTTTCATTCTGCTATACTAATAAAAGCTTTGAATTGCTTGTATGTGTTATATGGATATAAGAAGATGTGGTTTGAATGCAAACTAGACAACTCTCCATCCAAGTCATAATTGATAAAAGTAAACCATTATAGGTCAAAGAACGGTCTTCAACACGGAGCCTTGACTTACACCGAACATCAAGCTATAAAGGGCCCCAAAATGTCTAGTGTACAACCATTCAAACGGTAAATCCAACGGTATAATCTATATAAAAAAAACGAGAAACGAGAAACACTTATGAACCACATCAACAAACCGCAACTACTGAACATCAAATTACACCTTTTTTCCACTGCGTTTGAGCTTTTCATTTTGGCATTTGATAAGGACAGTCCGTTATAAATTCCACTTAGAGTTTTTTTTCTGTTATTTTACTTTTTCACTTAAGATGTCTTTAATTGTACGAATAAGTATGTCAATATAACTTACAAAAACATGGTCTAAAAGGCACAAAAGGTGGTGGGTTAATCTGATACTGGCCTATCCTTGACTAAATGAGAAAGGAAATAAAATGACTGTATATGAATAAGAAAACATGGTAAAACTATTCTCGCTACTACCTGAAACTTACCACGGTTGAAAACGGGGGCTCAAGTGAAATCGGTCTACATCTGCCTGTATGTAGCCTTTCTGAATATATTAAATACCAAATCTCGTGTGTTTACTCCCTGTCTTCTCTATTATTGTATTTGTTGTTGCAAAATGAGGAATCAGTTTGAAATATTATCTGCTGTTTTTCCACCTTTCAATACAAACAATCATGGCAAGCATTTAAAGTCAATATAGGCTTGAAACAATTATCTTAAAACCCGTATTTTGAGATTTGTGAACTTATTGAAAATTCTTATTCAATATATATTGACATTGAACAATATCCCTTCAAAAGAGATGTTATAAAAGCACAAATGTCGATAAATTAATTTCTTCATCTATAAGTCCATTTTGCATGACATTTTTGATATATGATTTATTTACAATACTGATATTCAGAACAATAGGACTTTATAAATAACATATAATCATTTTTTCACGACAATACAGACTAAATGATTGCTGCTAAGTTTCCGCATTTCCGTCCTTAAATTGAAAAATCAGTTTGATTCATGATCAGAACCTTTCCACAATTTCCTTTTCCCTTAATGGCTCTGATAATGTAAGTACGAGAATTTTTACAAGGCAGTCTTGATATAATGATTTTTCATAACATAACTATGTAAAAATTATGTTATTTCGTATCTAGATACGTACAGACACGTCATATAAAACTGACCTTAATAACTATTCATTATTAGATTCCATGCTGAGCGAATAATCTAATATCCAACTCGTAGTTGCATTTAGTTGAGCCTTAAAACAGTTAAGTCTCAAAAAGGTAAATGTGATTGATCATTATGTGTGAGTATTTCCATACAAAAAGTTATTTATCGGATCCATAATGAACCATTTATACGAATTATACCGTCTCTATCATGACATCAGATGACAACCACTCGGAAAGGCATTTATCATTGGTCATTGTCTGTTAAGATTGAAAAGACCAGAGGATTTCCTATAAGATTAGTGGTAAAAATCAAAGATTAAAGACATGTTCATGGACAGAAGAACAATAAAAGGTTAAATGTAAAAATTATTACATTTCATACTAGATAAAACAGCCTGAGAAAAGCATAACCTAGTGCAATGACTAAATATAGTATGAGCAGCATGTAGGACTATACGTTTTCATACATGTATAGCAATACATTTTTAGTCTTGTTTTCGTTCATCAAAAACAAAATCAATATAAGTGATTACAATCATTAAAAAATCTCGTCGACAAAAGAACTATCAAAGGTTGAATGTAAAAATCATAACATTGACCCTAATCTAAGGCATCGTAGAAATCATTTGACTATACCAAACTAATCCACATTACATAAGTGACACTGCTTTTCGAATAAACCTGGTCTTTGTAAGTACTAAGAATAACTGTGAAAAAATGATAAAGGGGTACTGTGGAACACTGAAAATCTCGAAAACATTCTTGCAAAGGATTTTTGATGTGTTATAGGTATGAAAAATACAGAAAGACCAACACCATACTCTGCGTTGAAATACAGAACGCATGACAATAAGCAGCAAAAAAGAACAATTTATGATTTATGACCATAAACGTTGACGTTAGCTATATTCATAAATAAAACTACGTAGAAATTAAAAAAAAATGATATTATGTAAGAGCAATCAAGAGATTGCATATATAACCGGTTCGGTATACACACACAATATATTATTCATAACTCTACAAAGCACTTCATAATCATAAAAGATTACAAGAAACGGGGCAATCATACTCCGAACAAATAATGGTTATTTGACAGCAAAACCGAACTAAATCCTGTGATTTTTTCACTTGATACATTGATTGTTATTGTTTGGTTAACGTCAAGTGGTATAGTTTTCATGCATGTCCCAGACTTGAACAAATAAAAAATAAATACAAAAAGTACGTTCTGCAATCGTGTCAGGTTAATAGGCGGTAAATTGGAAATGCCACTGTAAAATGATGGTATATTGGATAGGAAGAAAATATTAAGAATTGCAACATGCCAAATACAGACACAATAAATGTTGTAAATGTTCTTATCGTATTGAGAGCGTGGCAATCTCATTTTATTCGACATTGCAATTTACATCTCCGTTATGACCAGACATGCATTCTAATGTATGCTTTTCTAACAGGAAAAATGATACCTCTATTTGGCAATAACTTTACTGTTGGTCGTAAGAAGACCAATAGTTATCATATTTCTTTACCGCAAACACCTTGGGAATTATAATTTCAGTTGAAACAGTATAAATTTGAAAGATGACAAATGATAAAACTTGTTAGTACAAGTATGACAATTATAAATATTTACTTCATAGTACTATATTCAACGAAAATGAAATAATAAATAAATGCCATACTACCTTCAAGAGCATAACAAACTGGTGACGGTATACATAAATATTGGAAAACAGGTGAAACAAACCTTCAACATTAAAACTCTCAGCATCATTTCAATAAATAATTTCTTTGAAAGCGTGTACAATAATAAAATATAAGTGCACATCAGTTTCATGTGAATACTATATGTGAATTTACCTTGAGGTTCAAAGGGAAAATCAAGGTTCCAACATGAATAATTTCCAGTGTTTTACCCAATTGTCTCTCATGATGATATCCCTGTATTACAAATTTGTGGTTATTTTATGTAATTTTGTAAAGAAAAACCCTTAAGCGAGATAGATTGGCAGTTTGGTTGTAGTTTACTATCAATGAGTAGAGCTGTGTTCATAAGTGTACCATCTTTTCTACAGTTAACGTTTGCGGCGATACTAGTACTACATACTACATACTACCAAGCAATATTACGGACAAATATTTGGTAGATTGATATACGCTCGGTTATTTGAATCCCTTGGAAGATATTCGGTTTAAAACGAGTTTGCTACCGTTTGCATGACAGTTTTTTAAGGTGACAAAATAGATTAGTTCCAGAATAACGCATTGAAATATCATAGACCTTTATTTTGATAATCATTAAAAAATACCAACAAGTTACTTATTTACATCACGGTTAACCATTATAATTAATGATATATTTTTGTGTTGTCATTTTAACGATATGTTTTAACATTGCCATAGAAGCGGGAGGTATGGCTAGCCGTACAACCAGATTCAACTCACCATTTGTTTTTCTTACAATGTCCTGTTGCGAGTCCGGAATATGGTAGTTGTTATCAAATAGTTATTTTCTATGTATGTTAGCGGGTCTTTTTTTGTTGCACTTCAGTGTTTCTGTTGTTCCGTTATTTTCCTCTTATATTTGGTGTGTTTCCTTCGGTTTTACTTTTTAAACCGGATTTGTTTCTCTCAATCGATAAATGACTTTTGAACAGCTGTATACCACTGTTGACATTAACTAAGGTTTCAGGTCGTTATATAGCAAAATTTATTTCTAGGTCCAAACTTCATGTGTCATGTTGTAAGTGATAGTTCTGTACACACTGAATGCATACTAAATCTCTGTTCTTATGTGTTCATTATAAAAAAGAGAAGTTTGTGTGTTGTTTTTTTTTAACCGATTTTGAACCTTTGCCTGACAATATATCTGATATAATAAAAGGCATTTCATAGTTTATGGTAACATAGTATATACTGATACCGATATATATGTATGCAACTTGGAGCTAACAAATAACAGACAATAAGTTAAAACTTTCATTTATCCAACATGAGGATGTATTGCATGCAGATGTCAATGACATTGTTTTAATTCTGCGTAGATGATTTTCTAGATGTTCTAGCTTAAATGAACTTAAATCTAATCCGTTTGGTTTTACGTTTTGTTTATTCAATGCAGTACATCAACTTAAGTATTTAAAGTGAACCAAATTACTCCCGACTTAAAATAGTAAATGCATAATAAATCTTCAAGCCGTACATTACTCTTAACCAAGTTCAAGATCAAACTATTAAAACAAGTAAGACAGGTGTGGGATCACTGTCCGATTTAGTGTGTCATAATAATTGCCACTTGTGTTATTTTTAGTGTCTAAAGCTGAGATACTTGAAAGTCAGCAATAGATAAGTTTGCATAAATGTTTATGTTCACTCAAACGTCGCAATATTTAAGGAAAAATGGTATGGAACGATTAAAAATGCAATCAAACATTTCTTATACCAATGCATAAACTATTTAACAAATTTCTTTTAAAAGGGAAAGTCTTATATAAGTTGTTATATATGTTGTTTTATTGGCTTCAATCCTGAATGATTGTTTGGATCCTCAAAACAATTTGTTTGCAATTGAACATACAACGAAGAACATTTAAATCAACCTATCATGCTCAACCAGGAAGAAATTTAATCATGAATAGACATAATTATATATTATGTAAATTGTTGAGATTATTAAAAGATGGTGCACGGAAAAGTCAATAAGATGGCAATTACGATATAAAGGTTGGCATTAAATAAGCATGTTCTTAGACAGGACAAGGCTACAATGCAACAGTAGCGAATTAGCTGATGATCATTGACGAATAAACTTGTGAGAAAATTTTCGTGGCTAAGTAAATATCGGTTAGCCATTACGCAATAAGCAAAACAACATTATAAGATTTGAAAAAAAAAAAATTTCAATATATGCATCATGTATACACAACTCTTTGAGTGAAGTAATTTATATCCAACTAAGTCGGACATCACGTGACTTTTGTGACGTAAACTAGCCTCCATTTTGTATTGTTTTGCTCCATATAAAATGCATCGGTGCTTCAATAAAGTTTAATTTTCTCAATAACATGACCTGTTTTCTAACTTTTGCAAATCAATCCTTGATATTCAAACACATGTCTATCAAACAATGTTGGTCCTAACAGTTTTATTTCTTGGCAATTACTGTTAAAAATCGAATATTTCTGGATTTTTCAAAATGGCGGATTATGTATATGGAAATGTTGCATTAAATCAAGGACTTTCCTGGATTAAATTTGATTTTTCATGTAGAATCGATGGTGTTTCTGTTATTTTCTTTTGTAATATATCGATATGATTGGTTTCAAAATATCTTGATAAAAAATATTATTTTAAATGTGACACGGGAACATTTTATTTTGACAGATATCCAGGATATACTGTTACCAGAAAATAGTTAACAATAAAATTTATAATAATTTTTTTCTCTTCTTTTTTTTAAAGGTGTTTTTCCTGTTTTCTGTAAAATTTATCTTCCTTTAGAAACATATTTATACATTCCTTTTAGAACAAAAAAATATTTACGTCCCAAGAGAGAAAAAAAATCACAACAATTATTATATATAAATATTTTATACCTTCAAACTCCCATCACCTGACGAACAGGTGAACTCTGACTTGGGGTGTAATGTTACATAACAATATATTGTCAGTTAGACGTGCAAACCAAAAGCAACCAGGTGACTTTAAACATCCTGTGTATACATGTATTACCAGAGTTTAACTTTTCTGATATACAAAAGTTTTCATAACTGTACAAATAAATATCTTCTCTTCTCCGTGTCAAACCAGAAGGAGTATTATCATAATAAACTTTAAGAAAATATGAAAATTATAAAAAAAATATATTTAAAGAAACATTCTTTTGCTTTAAAAGATAATCAAATCAATATTTATGTTTTTATAGCTATTTTGAAGAAATATTTTGATTCAAATTTTAATTTAAATGGATTTTGTTTAAATTCATTTCGTAGAAAATTAAACGAGATTTCATTGAATATGATTTTATTATTTATTTTTTAATTCAATATTTTGAGCAAAATCCAGGTATTCAATAAATCGATATAAAGTTAAACTTGGGTAAAAAAAATGTTATTGTATACATTTCAACAGAGACATATAATACAATTGCTCTGATTTCAACAACATTGTATACCCGACAATATTTATCGACAGAGTTATCGGTCCTGTATAGGACTGATATAGTTGGGTATGGTTTTATTTTTATTCATCAATATATTGAAACAATATATGTAATAATAATTATATGGAGCAATAATAGAATGCATAAAGAAGTCTATAGAGCAAGTTGTTTCAGTTATAACTTTATTTTTCATAAAAAGTAAAATCACAAAAATACTGAACTCTGAGAAAAATTCGAAACGGAAAGTCCCCTAACAAATGGCAAAAACAAAAGCTCAAACACATCAAACGAATTGATAACAACTGTTAAATTACTGACTTGATACAGGCATTTTCTCCTATAGAAAATGGTGGATTTAACCTGGTTTTATAACCAGCTTAACCTCTCACCTGCAAGACAGTTGTATCAAATTCCATTATATTGACTAACGATGCGTGAACAAAACAAACATACATAATAGGTAAAAATGTCAATAATACAAAGTCGTGCTACAATTTTACTAAAATTGGATAAAATTGGATAATGGCAATAGTTAGAGATGTTTGGTATAGGAAGTCATGGAAAAAATCTCCAATAGACATTTCGAGGTCAACATATATTCAGACAGGTATCTCTCATAGAGAGGCAAAAGATACCAGAGGGACATTCAAACTCATAGATCGAAAATAAACTGACAACGACAAGGCTAAAAAGACAAAGACAAACGGACAAACAATAGACCACAAGAAATAGCAGACAAAACAAAAGACTGAGCAACACGAACCCGACCAAAACTTGGGGTGATCTAAGGTGATCCGGAAGGCTAAGCAGATCCTGCTCCACATGTGTCACCCGTCGTGTTGATCATGTATTTACGGACCCGGTAAATAATCTAATTTGGTAGGTCACTTCGTGAAAAAATGAACGGGATAACTGACACATCAGGATTTAATCTATATTTCCGAAAAAGGTTTAGAATAAACCCAAAAGAAGCTATCATTGTCCTCTACAATCAACACATATGTTATAAAGAAACAACTACAGTCCATGTTTCTGACTTTGAACAGACGCAAACACGTATTTCAGCCTAAAACTAATGTTTCAAATCCATAAAGTCAACATTTGAAGAAATTTATTAAACATCAGAACGTCTATAGTTTTGAGTGATATAGAGTAGATGTAAATAAACTACTTCAAAATATCAAATACAAGAGGAACAATGCTATTATAGAACTTGAGTGTCTTTCAAAAAGCTGCAAAATCTTCAACAATGAATTTAGGGACAGCAAAGAACATTTAAATAAACATTACATGCTCACAAAGGGAAAAAAATGAATCATGAATTTGAAATTTAGCAACAATCTAGAAATCGCCGACAAGGTAGCAAGTATAGGTAATCGTTATGCTTTAAACAATGAGCCAAAAAAACAAACTTTTCACTTAGTTACATTGAAATTGCATACAGAAAACAATTCAAACGGGAAAGATAACGCAGTACTTCATGTACAAAACTTCAAACTAGTAACAAATATTGTAAACACATAAAACGACAATGACGAAAATACAGGACCACTACTTGAAACAGACACATACAAAATGTGAACGATAAAAAACACAAAGGCACAAGGTTCAGATTTAGGATTACTCGTACAAATGTAGTTGCTGAAAGCTAGTTGAACGAAATTAACAATACAACGTATGTACATGTGTTAGTATGTGTTTTTTTTTATTTTTATGTAAATTTTGTTTTTAAGACAATTTTCGTTCATTCCACTCCTGATATCAGGCGAATTTGTCTTTTTTGTTAACTTCTCATTGAAAAATTATTTTTGTAAGTAACATCATACCTTGATGATAGATGTTTTCACTATAAATATGTTGCTGAGGAAACCGTTCAAATCATTACGATTATAACGTAATATAAATTTAAGTACACCTTTTCAATTAAAAATAAGCAAATAGATTTAAGTATTCCGACTTAATCTTCTTTGCGTTATAAGATTCATTGAAATAACATGAGGAATGGCGTCGACGTTCTTAAATTATATTTTTGTCCTATACATTCATTTTTCATATGTTATAATTTCATTTCAATTATATATACATGATATAATGCTAAATATACAATTTTATGTTAAAAAAGAACAGACGATTAGTTGAAACTTGAATTAATCCAAAATGAAGATTTATTGTATGCAGATGTCTGTTAATATTTTTTTAATTCTTCGTTCTCGATACTCTAGATGTCATAGGTGATCAAATGAAATTAAGAACGTTTGCTGCTCAGTTTAAAAATAAATAACTTTCCATAACACTAGTATATATTGATAGGGGATTAATTGAGGAATAAAAAAAGCAAAAACAATATAGGGGTCAATGTGCTTATTTTCGAGATATTAGCCATGTGCATTTTGGCAGGAAAATGTTCTCTCTTGGCTTTTCATAGCTTTATCATTGACGAGTTAAAGTTCTCAAAAACTATAAAAAAATAAATAAGATTATATAAGACTTTTACAAATGGCTTATAATTATACATGTAAAAGATTTATAAAAAGTAAAATGGGGGTCAATGGGCAATATTTTAAAGGCATTCAAACGGACAAAACCAGAGGATTCTGAAAATCTGACAAACATCCCAAAACATGACATGCGAACTTCATTAACTAATACGTTCGACTTTACAGTTTGATGCATTAATTAAGGACATTTACTTTTTTTTCAAAATGTTCCAAATTACACAATATTTTTCAAGCTATAAAAATCTAATGCTAAGAAAATTAGAATTTTCTTAATTTCAATCTGTGAGATCTCAAAAATACATTTTAACAATCAAAAACATACTAATAAATTTGTGAGAATGAAGTCATTTGTAACTTTTCATCTAAAAACTACAAAAAATCAATTCTTGACTATCGGCCAGTAATCGCAGACTTTTGTTTCGCTTTTTGACCTTTGAATTTGAAATCTGAACTGTTGTCACAAAAATGAAAAAGAGTGGTGAACATACAAGAGGGACATTCATACTCATAACACAGAAAAGTGAAGACCGAGGAACACAAACACACAAACAATAGTACACAGAACAAACCAATCAATGAAAGTTTCTCTGTAAACGCTGCATTTATTTCAAGGTCATGCTCAAAATATTATGAATTTCTCCAAATTTTGAGCTAATATATGTATGATAAGACGAGGTGCGTTAATTGTTTTGCTAAGTATTTAATGCATAAATCTTAAAGCAACGCAATGCTCGTCTCCAAATTCAAAGTCAAAGTATTAACAAAAATGTATGACAGATGTGAGATCACTGGCCGATTCAGTTTGTAATTATTATTGCAACCTTTTGTTAGTTTTGGTGTCTGAAGCTCAGATACTTAAATGTCAGCAATTTTACGTTTTGCATTAAATGTTAAGAGCTCCTAAATTATTGCAATGTTTTTAGGAAAAGTCTTTGAGTATAGAATGCTTCAAAAACAAACTTTTAAAAATTGCACACAAAAAAAACAATATAAGATGCATAAACACAGAACTCAACAGATTCAATTAAAAAGACATCGTTAAAAACACATATTTGCAGTCAAATTTATTCTTATTTGTAGGTAGCTGCAATTTCCCTGACATCCCGAATGACTGGTTATTAAAATCAATTTGTTTCAAATTACTGAAACAGCAAAAAATATTTGAATTAACATTACATGCTCAATCGGGAAGAAATGCAAAAAGAAACGATTAATAAAAGATCGTGCAAGAAAAAGTCAATAAGACGGCAATTCAGTTATAAAGGGTGGCATTAAATAAACATGATCTGAGTACAAGACTACAATGTAACAGTAGCGAATTAGCTACTATGACAGTATTATCATTGACGAATAACCTTGGAAGAAAATCGTCGATTAATATCAACATTTTACCATTACGCAATAAGCATCTGATTCATTTCGGTAATAAAATAGAAATGCTTTACAAAATGTATCAAACAAACTTTGCCTAAAATGTATTACGTAAATTATGTATAAACTCTTTAATTGACTTATTTTCTTTATTTAAAAAAATCAATAATTTGAATCGAGTTTTTGAATGTGAATGGCATCAACCCTTTGGAATCATTTTCATAACAGTGTAGACAACCACAATACTTTTGTTGATAACAATACTGAATCATTTACCTTTAAAGTGTTTGCCATCGGCTAACTATAACAGTGATTTTATGCTCACTCAGTCTGTCAGAGGCCTTCTAATGGGGATTTAAATAGAATAAAAGAGTAAAAAAAGAGAAAGTTTAAGTTTTCAACATTTATATCAATACACACTAATTGGTCCTCTGCTAGGTATTCGAATTATTTGATTTAAGCATTTAGCACCTTTGACGACCTCACTGATGACAAACGGGTGTACAGACGAAAGTTTATCTAATCTGACCCAGTCAATTGATAATATGACCGCGCAAAGAAATGATCGTGTCCACGCTGTTATGGAAGTGATTCTTTTTAGAGAGTAGAATTGTAACGATATTGAACCATCTTTAAAAGTTTTTATTTTCTTTGTATAGATCTTGTGCAATTTCCATTACATTTTTTCATTCTGTGACTTATACAAAGAAAGTACAAACAACTGTCAACAGGGTGTTTGCGGAAAAACCTGATTTGTTGGTATAAATATGTTGGTTGGTTGTCGTCTCATTGTCATTAACTACCTGACATTAATTTGTATCTTCTTTTATTGTGAAAAAATCTAGTAAAATTGGAAAATTATAAAAATTGTAAAATTCAATGCAGAATCAAAAAGAAAATATTTTTTTCATATAACCCAAAGGTAGCATGGGTAGTTTACTTTTTTAATTGGATCTGTATCAATGACTGCTATTACGATATGATGAGTTTATGATTTATTATTATCAATTAGGTTAACTGTAATTTTCTGTATGCTTTTGTTGCAAATGAAATTTTGAAACAACGTTACTGAACAAACCACGGCAACTATTGTATTATTTCATACAATGTAGTAAATATGTATGATCTATATCTATCTAAATTAACCAAAAACATATTGAATTATCAAGAAAACATGATTCCTCTTCAATGTATAGAAGAAATTTTATGAACAAATTATTTCATTATTCCGTCTCTTCTTGCGAGATTCCTACAGGCATTCGACAAGCTCGTGTTTCTTCCGCTATTTCGTCGTATCGGAGTGTAAATATCTGCAAGCATTATTGAATACAGTATCATCTAGTATTATTGTTCGCACAGACGTGTTTTGGTCGTCTGTAATTTTACTGATATTATTTAATTGGTACATTTTTCTATATTTCCGTGTTTTATTATTGACATTTTGTTTTCCCAATGATAGATATGACAGGAGACTAAAGTTTATTGCTTAGTTAACAAATGTAACCAGACAAAGTTTATATTCCCTTCTCGTCAAATATATTGTCAATGATTCTAATGTTTTAGGAAATAAATACTGATTACGAACATAATGGTTCGTCTGTAGTCTGTAGAATGCATAAACTTTGGAGATGTTTTAAGTTTGTCCTGTGACGTCATCATAGCTTGTCTGAATTTGATATATCACGAATAGTTAACGTGTTCGTAAACACTTGTTTTACCTTTGATTTGATCTTTCCTCGGAGGATAATGGTAAACTAAAGGAGAAGACTGTATCAGTTTTTACTGTACATGGTATATTTAAATAAAGCGTCATTGTCGTTTACTGTATCCCCATGCAAGGTAAGTGAGGAGTGCATGCACGTTAATAAACTGAGTATTACCTGTTGGAACGTAATTATGACAAAAGAAAACAAATACAAATTCTTTATTTCAATGCAAACCTGAAAAACACATATCACGTGCAGAAGCTAACAAAAATTGATCTCTGGAATCTTCATTACACAATTGCACACAATAACACATTTTATTTTTCTTAACAATTTTATGAGGTCTTGGCGGTCGAGTGGTCATCAACTTAGAATCCCGCACGTGGCAAGTGCGTCGACTCAAATCGTAAATGAATATAGGATTGTTAGTTTTGCTGTCGAAGGTGTTGGCTCTCTTCGGACACTCCGACTTCCTTCATCAATAAAAACTGACCATCAATAGTGCTGAAAGTTGCATAACACACACAAAAATCAATCAATCGGAATAATTAGCACATGTTGATTGCAATCATGTAATACCCATCGTATTATCTTACCATGTTTGAAGTTGAAAAAATGTTACAATATATATTATATGGATGGTACAACGCTGTAAACAAAACAACCAACATAACCATGGGCGTTTTCCTTTGCATGCATGGTCAACAAAGAACGATGGGATCATAAATTATATCTAAATGTTTAAAATTATATCTTTGGAGCCAGGTACTTTTTTTCTTCAATTGGTCAGGCTCTTTGTGGCATTTACCAACCGATTACTAGTTAAAGCGCCTTTGCCAAACGGCATGGAATCAGGTTTTATATATTTTTAATTTACATTACTTTATAACTTATGTGGATATTTTTTCAAAGAAGTATTTCTCTAAAATAAATGTCTTGTTAACGAAATAAAAAAAAAAAGATAGAGTGACATTTGTATTCCACTGTCACATATCACAATTATTGTCGTGATTAAATCAGGAAATGCTTGACGTAGTGTTTACGCAAAATATAATTTTACTTACATGTTGAAAACTTGCTTTTCAAGATGAAATAATTTGTATTTTCGAATTTCACGGTAAAAAAGATTAATAAGATATTTCTTTCCGAAAAGAAATGCAAACAATATAATAGCATTAAGACTCTGAAAAGACTTTAGAAAAACGAACAATATTATAACAATAAGACTCTAAAAGACCTTAGAAACACGAACAATATTATAGCATTGAAACTCTGTAAAAACTTGAGAAACCCAGACAATATAAAAGCATATTGAAACTCTGAAAAGACTTGAGAAACCCGAACAATATAACAGTTTTGAAACTTCGAAAAGGCTTGAAAAACCCAAACAATATGATAACACTGAAACTCTGAACAGACTTGGTAGTGGTATGATCTATCTCCCAGGACCATTATATTTCAATTTGTCAACATCTCAGACTTTAAGTTACATTTTCACTAATTTTAGAAAAAAAAACATACATTTGTATATCTAACCTTCGATAAAAAAACAAAAACAACACTGTGTTAAATTTAAAAGCCGACTATGTCTTAGCTTATAATGTATAAAAAATGAAGCAGTCGAAGAGCTTTAACGCAAACTAATTCGAGATCGAATGAGATACTATAGGGACATTTCAACGTATAAGTCCAAAGTAAACTGACAACGTCATAGAAAAAATAGAAAATGACCAAAATGACAAACAAGTTGAAACAACAGTACACAAAACACAAGATATAACCTGCATACAAAATCAAAGTAAACATCCGGTACACAATTAAAGTTGAACTAAGACGTTTCAGTGCTGTTAAGTCGAGGTCCATTTATGGTTTTGATGCTCAAAAAAGAGTTCTACATTCGGCTTCCTAAATTGTTATTGTCATGGCCATACCCTGGAGAGGTTAATCTTATATATGACACTTTGTTCGTTCATGCTAACATTAAGTAGGAATCCCTAGAATTTTGTGGTAATTATTGTGTTTTTACTGATTCAGAAATGTTTTTCTCTAATCATGTAGGCAATGACATAAAACTGCCAAACACCAAGGTCTTGGAAACAAAAGTTGATAATAATAATCATATTAGTGTTAGATTCATGTAGTATAAACACGACTGTCGTCCTTGTTGTGTAAAATAAATGCATAAACACGTCCTTGTGGTATGAACTTAAATGCTTATACACACGTGCATGTGATGTGAAATAGAATGCAGACATGTCCTTGTGATGTGAAATAAAATGCTCAAACGTCCTTGTGATGTGAAATCAAATGCCTATGCGTGCTTGTGGTAAGAAATAAAATGCTTTAACGTCCTTGTGGTGTGTAAATGAAATGCTTTAACGTCCTTGTGATGTGAAATAAAATGATAAACGTCCATGTGATGTGAAATAAAATGCTTAAACGACCTTGTGATTTGAAATTAATATACTGACGCTTCAAAGTGAAATACAATGTCATAAAAATTATGTACTAGATATAATGCCATTATTATATATAAATATATATATCTATTAATCTTCTAATATCTGACAATTTAATAGTCTACTTTCTTCCATTAGATACGAAAAGTGGTTTCTTTTTATCAAAATAGAAGAGGAAACTAAAAGAAAATGATGTTGTATATATTTCATTAATGATGTTTTATTCGTTTTAATCTCCACATGTTCCTATGATACTTGTTATCGTAAGTCTATGCATGTTTACGTCTAATTAAAAAAAGATGTGTTTGATAGATGATACACATATATACTTTGACTTTAGTTACTAAACTGTAATAAACATTTACATTGATAGGTCACGAACTCTTTGCAGTTTTTGTTAGTATGTATTTGTGTTTGGTATGTGTTTGCGGTATTTGTTTGTGGTATTTGTTTGTGGTATTTGTTTTGATAGTAATTAGTCTAACAGACCATGCAGCCAACGTATATCATTTGGTTCTTCGATGCTCCTCTGCTTCGTACAATGTACTTATTTTGACTTTTTTGTTTACTTTTTTATTCGAGCTTCTTTTGAAGACGAAACGCGCGTCTGGTGTACCAAATAGTACTCCTGGTATCTATGATAAGTTTATAACATAGACACAAGCATTATATTTACGATATAAGTTTTCTTAAAACTAGGTATTATTGTAGATTTTCTTTTCATTTTTGACAAGGGTTCTGACCAGATTGTAACTTTATGTAGTTTATGACGCTACTTTATTATATATACTCTGAAGAACATGAACCTATCTTTAAAGTGTAGGACGGCAAGCAGTCATAGCAAGTCAAGGTTGTTAAAAACTTCCATTTGTTGTCATATTGTGTTGAAGACTTTGAGTTTGATTTAAGTCATGTAATATCCGCCATAAAAAAAAAAAAACAGACAAAAAAGGGATGTAAACAAAATACAGATTAACGACGGCCTTCTTCAATGAGCAAAACCGATACAGTTTTGAAAGCTATATAGTGATGTGTGCAAAGGACGATGATTCCAAAGTTGAAACAATATATACGCTTACATCTTTCAGCTACTGACATTAACCAGTAGAGAGAAAAAATGACAGACGACAATACCAACCATATACTACTCGGAACCGGTCATTTTTTTCATAAAAACGGAATGTCACCGTGTCTGTCGAATATTATCTTCATTTCCAAATGACGTTAATATGGTGTAATATGTTTGGTTACTTGAACATGTACAACTTTTTCTATGTTTCTTATTTTCTGAATAAAAAGAAAAGTTGATCAACTCGAAAATGAATAATGTAATGGTATCTAATTGTGTATGGTCTTATATAATGTTTTTGTGTAGTAATTTCCTTTCACTACTTTCAATTTCATCTAATAAGGCTATTTCATAAGCAGTTGTTGACGATTCATTTATATATTAACATAACATTAATACAAGATCTGTACATTCTTAACATAAGTAGATACAACGAAAGGCAATATTGATTTCAATATATTTAAGATTTGCAGTATTTAGGTCAATCTCCGAAACAACGGCGAGTATCCTTCATCAAATATCATCTCCGAAACAATGGATATTGCTGTTAATCAAATATCATGTCCACTTCTTCATATAAAATGTTTCCTGACAAACCGCATGATTGTTGTAACTGAACACAGATGACTGACAGTCGTACATTAGCCATTAAAAATCAAAGACATCTGATGTTAGTTTAACAAAGATTAAGTTCTAACGAAAGAACTATTCGGACCTCCGTTTAGAGGTTGGTTATCAATGTTCCAAACGCGATTTTATCAAGTTTATTCACAGAACAGTTTCTCCTCCTCCTACCGTCATCTGAGTCTTGTTTCCGTTTTCGATTGGAAGCGTCATATACTGAGAGCATTCCCGGTCTATTGGCATACTCCCGCCAATGAACATTCTCTTGAATGTTTCTCGAAACTGTCGGCTCATTCCACAATAAATAAAAAAATTCAGAGGATAACTTAGCAAAATGAAGAAATTGGACATAAGTGACATAATGGCGAAGGTCCTATCATCACAAATATTAACATGCTCGAATGTATTTTGAACAATGTTTAGTATCATGATAATTCCCATTGGAAATTCAACCAATAGAAACAATCCGACAACAGCAACCAGCATTAAAGTTGTACAGTTGCTGTCTTTAAGCTTTCTGGACTCACTCTTTTTGTTTTGTTTTAACAACTGCATCCTTCTAATTTGTGCCTGTCGCATTGTTAATATTAACAGAGCATTAAGGACTACTAAAAATGTACAGGGTATCAGATGAATACATATGACTCGGAACCAGAAGTATACATTGTAATAAAGATCCATGTGATTCCTAACCCAGGGTTTAAGCATTCTAACACATGCATTTACAGTTACATTCGGGTTTACATTTGAGGGAGCTGGAAAATCTATATACTCCTCTTCTAGGAACCGCGAAACCTGTGCTAAAGTTGCAATAGCATATATAATTGCGGTTCCTAATAAAACGTTTTGCATTGTACACCATTTACGGGCTTGGAAAGAATGACAAATATAAATATATCGCTGAATTGCCAACGCCATTGTCAGCCATATTGATGCCGTGTGGAATATTGTTGGAATATATTCTCCGAAATACACGTAGATAACGCACCAGTTCAATGGCACCTTTTCCCTATAATTTCCAAGTGAAAAAAAATAAATGAATACTGGTAAAGGGATAAGTCCAGTAAACATGTCGGACACAGCCATTCCGGCGAGAATTGCATTTGTTGGGGTACGCATATGTTTCTTTAGAAGCACCACTACGACTAATATATTTGTTACCACAGTGAAGCATATCAAAATCGGTGAAAAGTATCCGTTTATTGGTACGGCATATTCAATAGGCGTCATCATCTTTAGATTCATGAATGGCGGCGTTCCGTTCGGGTTTCCTGTTGCATTTTCCGTCATCTTGGAGGTAACTCTTGAGAATAATAGAACGTTACAGCTTAGGCATATCCAAAAAAACGATTTAAAATGTAGATTTTTGGACGTTGTAGTGATTTTACTGTAAAAATCAACAATTATACAACATCGAAATCTGATCTGACGACAAATACTCTGTAGAGAAATTTTTGGTTAGAGGTCTTAGACGTTGTCTTGTTTAACGACAATCATCCTCATTATACTTGCTGTCTTGAGACAGTACTGGCGGAAGCGTCCAAGTCTTATTCCATAAACAACTTCAAGCTACCATTTTGCCCTGCAAAGAAAAATGAAAGTTGATTGAGGAAAGGCATTGTAATTGACATAGCATCTAATCATCGCGTCATTATAAAAGTTCAATCAATAAATTTTTCCAAAAGGGAAATTTATCCTCGCTTTAAATCCAATATCTGTGTTCTTGAGGGGCAATTGAAATTGTAAGTTGGTGTGATCTCGAATGAATTGAAATTAAACCGAACAATAACAGTCAAGTATGATTCCTGTTGCAGGATTATTAAATTTTCAATCAACTTTGAATTACAATTTCTGAGACATTTCAGAATAAAATAGTATTGAGTACTTTCTATTTCTTGTGAATAGTATCATTGGGTGGGGGTTAATAATGTTACTACGCAATGAATGACGTATGATCATCAACTAGGATATTGATTCGAATTTTGTAATGTTTGAAATATATAAAAAGATCAGAAAGATACGTACAAAAAAGGAACTAACGATTAAAAAATAACGGAGAGAAACCGACACACCATGGTAAAAAATTAAAACGACAAACAACAGTCTACAACCTTACATAAAAAAACTAAAGATAAAGCATCCCCATCACAGTAAACTTGGGACCGTACATCTTCAGAATGGTTTCAACATTGATAACAAGAACATTTTAAAGCTCAAAATGTGACTTTCATGTTTATTTTATCTGGCTAGTTTTCCATTTTTTTAGTTAATTAAACTACAGATTTACAGAAAGTAATTATACACATAGAATATTCTCTTGTTCACCTAGTAATTCTAAGTTAGTGTTTTCGTAGAGTAAAAGAAAAATAGACAAAAAACGCCTTTAAGTTTAATAAGCAACATATATGTTATGTATTTGCACGGAAACACGTTTCAATAAAATGTTTGTAACTAGCTATGTTATTAGTTCACACAAAGGGAAAGAGTGTTTTATTTGTTCTCTTCGTTTTAATTATTGCTGACTATACTAGATAAGTAATTGTAACGTTAGACGTTCTGCGCTCCTTGCAATAAACAAATGATTGCATTATAACTTTTGCTTCGTATTTTACAGTTTATTGTATTCATCGCGGTTTTTTAATCACTCGTAGCTTAACTTCATGCATATTTCTTATAAGTAATCATGTTTTGCGACATTCCTTAAATTTGTTAATAACGGAATGGCTATTGTTATTTTTTGTTTTTGCACTCCAGAAGGTTCCAGAATGTTTTATATGAAATAACTACAACGTTACATATTTTTGGTTCAGTGCAATGGCTCATAAAAGTAAAATTGGTCATTTAAAAACATGAAGATTTGTTAAAGTTAATATAAATGACTACTTTTCTAAATGTTAACCATTAAATTGAAAAAGGAAATAATATCAATCTCAATTTACCAATTAACCTTTTAACCAAAATAACGAAAGGATAGTCTACCACTTAATGTGCTCAGTCATAGTCATAATTTACATTTATTTTAAGTTTCAATGTATAACATAAATGTTCATCAATTGTCAAAATCACATTCAATTAAAAAAAATCAATTAGGAGAAATGAAACGATTTTAACAAAAAACAAGAATACAAAATGTTCCATTTAGAAAATCAATTAGGAGAAATGAAACGATTTTAACAAAAAACAACAAGAATACAAAATGTTCCATTTAGAAAATCAAAAGTGACGTTTATGTACAAGAAGATACAGGGGAGTTTTGTATATCGTTCACATCCTGCACAGATTTATGTAGGAACTATCCTTAAAGTGTACTTTGTAGCTTACTTATTATATATTAAATTACTCTTGATTTAACGTGGTCTTCACAAAGCAAATAGAGTAGGCCTTGCTCATAGTTGAAGGCCGTACGGTGACCTATAATAGCTGTTAATTTCTGTGTCATGTAATCTCTTGTGGCGTGTTGTCTCATTGGCAATGATACCACGTCTTCTTTTTTTTTATATAGATATAGTTAATCTTTATAGCCGGGATAATGCTTGACCAATTGTTTTTGGTGGACTTTGCTTTCATGAGCAAAGATAGTAAGGTTGACAGCACTCATTTCTTTAACCATGTACAGTACAAACACTCAACGTGATTTTTCTGTCACTTTTCTTTCACGTCTCAGACACCGCAACCAGTAAAAAGATTTTATTTAGTTTTTGTGGTCTCGAAAATTGTTTGTGTTTGGCTTTACAAAGACCCAAGGTTATTACAGATATTATTTCTTTACGTAGGTAAATAAATCATTATTTGTTTCTGTATGTAAAATTTTGTCTTATGTAATGTACAAAATAAAACTTGTGAAAAAAGTGGAAACTACATTTAGAAAGGTAGAAATGTTCCATGAATCTGATTGTTCTTAAAAAATGGAATATACATGAAATGAATGGGGTTCAAATTCTTGATATTCGTCACGCTGCAAAAAATCGTAACGTTTTCATAATCTTTAGAAAAGCATCACACTGACTTTCCAAATATGAAAAATAGAAGTACATTTTTTGTAGGAGAACAAACAGGGATCCGTTCCTATCAAAGCGCAATGAGATACAATTATTCTTTATATGCAGCGTGGATTTGTATAAGTTTTTAGAATTTTAATATATATATTGTAAAAATAGAACAATGTTCTATCCGAGATAAAACTATTATTGCCGATCGATATATTATATATTAGCTACGTGAATTATGCAATTTTGATATATTCTAATCTACATTTCTCTGAGATAAATATTAAAAATACAATTGAACTAAATCAAAAGGTCCATACATGCACTGCAAACGTTTTTTTATTTTATATACTGTACGATTATCATATACATGATGTTTCAGTCACAATGATTAAAGGTTACTTGTTTTTAATAAGTTACATATGGATGAAATTGTGTTATAGTGTTCCACACAGTAAAAAAAAAGATGAATGATAATATTTACAAATACGTTTGCTATCAACATAGGTTAATTCCCCTTCGAAAAACAGGAGAGATGTAAAACGGCAGTATTTTGGTCTCGTTATTTTGTTTGTAAGAACTGCATTATTTCGTACCAGTCGATATAAATGTTATTTCAATAACTCAGAGCATTAAACTCTGTTTGCATAAACGCATTTGTTTCATATTAAGTATAAAATCTAGCTTTAACAAGATATTCTATAATTCATGTGGAAACTACATGCATAAATTGATACAAATGAAGTGTCTGAATGTAAGCATGGTTCGAAGGATAACATGAACGTATTTATTGAATGTCTGAAAAATAAGTTTAGCGTGATAAAAGAGCAAACTTTAACACGGCAAATTCTTTAACTGAAACAAATCAAATAATATAAAAACGTGAAGTTTTTAGTACTTTGATCACAGATCCGGCATTTTATATTACGGAGTCTTGATTGAATAAATCAACCAAATAATTAATATTAAAGAAAGTAATTAAATATTTATATTATATTTGAGATTTTTGTAACGTTTCATGTATTTTTTTTTTTATATGGTAGTGATATTGTTAAGATCTACAAACATGTATCTTGCGCTTGGCAAGACTATAAGTTAAAAATTAAAAAAATATTTGTCTTTCTACAATTTTTTTTAAGCACTTCACTAAGTCTTCACGATTTGTCGTCAGGAAATATTTCTTCTGAACAAAATCTGAATTAGTTGAAACTATTCAATTTGAAAAAAACCGGGGTTATGACATCTACATTTATAAAATACAGCGAGAGAGAAAAAAACTACTTTCAAAATTCCGCATAAAAAAGTTGTAAATGCAGTTCAAACAGACGGATTTATGAAAAACAATCGTATACTGAGAAAACAAAAACATGTATTAAAGATTTAGAGGTTTTTTATTTTTTTAACCTACGAGAAGACATACTTGTTTCTTTACAAACAAAATATTGTAATATCATAATAGTTCCAACAAGACGTATGTCTTAATCATTAAATGAAATATGCTTCTAATTATTTGTATGTTTTTGTCATCATGTTCATACACCCTTTCATCGTTTCACCACCTTTTATTAATCGATTCCGAAAGGAAGATAGTATTATTGTCAACACAAATTCATCTAGACAAATGTATTTAAAATAAATTTCGTAACAACTTGTTATCAGAGAAATATCACCCTATTTTTATATCATCGATTTGATACAACATAATGACATTTTTCTTTGTTAATATATGACTTGTACAGATGAAAGTTTATGTCGATTTTATAATAAAGTGAAAAAAATACTCATACCTTATATCTTTAGCATTTAATTATTCCACATGTTTTAACCATGTACCACAAAATCCTATTAAATGATTATATTGAACACTTTTTCATTTTCATGAAGCATCTCTCCCATACATAAAGAAAAACAAAGATTATTGGTCAATTAAGCAAATCTACATATTGGTCTAGTATGCAGCGTACACTATACTACTAATCATAGACGCGCTTTTTAAATCAGACTTTATTTCTGCATGATTGGTTCCAATCAAACCGTTATGGGTTTGTTGTTTACACTTATCTGTGCACGTTGCTCTTTTTATAACATTTGGGATCATTTGATCTAATAGACAAACAATGGAGATTATACACACAGATCATCAATAATAGAGTAGGATGGTACATTTGCTTTATTTCTGTGACATTTCTATGAATAAGAAAATTATACAAAGTAATTAACGGAAACTGTCAACTCAACATGATTTTGATGAAGCTGACATAGAAATGTCTTGCTTTATGATTACGATGAAGGATCATTACGGTAAACATTCATGACTTCCACATTGATCTTGCTTTTTTATTATTGTGAAAAACATTCATGTCACTTTTGGCAAATTTTATGTTATGTGTTAATTTGTATTTATGACTTTGTTTAGAGATTATATGTTAGATAATTTGTAGCAGGTGTCATAGTGCTCCACGATATCTTAATAAAAGATCAGAAATGGAACGTAATAATAACGTGGTAATAACGGCGTTTCATGTTCAATTATTCAAATCGGACTACCACAAATTACATTTTTTGGACTAACATAATCGTCACGCGACTTTATCGAGTTATTTTTTACACTCTTTTCGACAAAGTTTGATTTTGACACAGGAACAAGCCGTTAATCAATAAATATATGAATTTCGAATAGATATTATAAAAACAAGAAAAAGAGCAAAAATATACCAACACCTTTGTCGAGAAGTTGAATTGTAAATACGTGTAAGCAGTCGTATTTACATGGCAATCAGTAATTTAAATTTGACCGCTCGGTCATTCGTACTTTGTCTCAATTGTCGCTTGAATAAGGCACGTCACATGTGTGATATTATCTTTAAAAATTTGAAAGAATGACCAAAACAAAGAAATAAACGATCCGAGCTAAATTATGGATAATTCTTTGGAGCTTTTGTTTTGTTATACCTTTTTTCAGTAATAAACTTTTTTTTCGAATTTCTTTAAAAAAGAAGACTCATTTCACACGTGAAATGTGTATGGGCACCTGTTATGGGCGTATGACTCCATCCTATTGCTTACAACTTGTACTTGTCAAATTGTGACTGAGATAATTAAGTCTCGTAAACCCATCCCTCCAATGGAGATAGCACATAAAGGTTTGAATTGCTTTAAATATTTGTATATAATACTTTCCATATTTTCTGACTGTATTTTGAGACTTCGCCTCAATATATTTGTAGGACTCTAATCTATGGTGGGTTCAAAATCTATGGCAGATTCCTACTAGTTCTGTATGGCAAATATGATGTCATGCCATCCCAAATCTATGGTAAGTTTTGTAATTTCCTAATCTATGGCGGATTTTGTTGTTTCCAAATGTATGGCAAATTTTGTGCAAATGGAAAACAATGCAGTAAATATACGACCAATAACTTATCTTAAACAAGTCGAAAGGTACGGGAGCATGTTTATAAACATTCCATAATGGTCAACCAAATCGTGATGACAACCAATATATTTCGAACATTGATGATCAAATTCATATACCTCAATAGTACAGACTTCAAGATTAAAATAAACATTTTCTAATCTGTGCATGGTATTGTTTAACCCATTCATTAAAACAACTAGTAAGTCTCTCAACAAACAAGTAGGCAGTTGATTCTTATATAGAATAAATAAATAAAGATGAACAGTTTGAATTTTCACATACATTTTTTTTCATCGTTATTACATTTTATTTTATATTAAAATGACGATATAAATCAAATTGGGAGCCGGTATTTTATCTTTCACTTTATAAACTCTGCCAGCTGTAGACAATTAACTGTTGACTTTAACTCCTTTTCTAAAATATCCGGTACTGAAAAAAAACCACGGGGCTCTTGTTCTTGGTGGGCTTCAGCCGGACGGACATGTTGACCCTCTTCCGGATAATAGGTCACTCCTTCCTTTAAACTATCCGCAAATTGTTGTCACGGAAAATTCTTCATCTGGAATGGTGTTCAAATCTACGGGTTCCGCCATCGATGTAATATGGCGTTATTCAATTGTGACGCAATTTAAAGATATCTGTCATAGATTTGGAGAAAATAAAAATCTGCCATAGATTTGATTAGTTTCACGTTTGTAACGTCACATTTGCCATAGATTAGGAATCTGCCATAGAGGTGTCATACCACCAATTACTCCCTCAAATTTAGAACGTATGTGAAAGTTGGCCTACTCGGACAAAAAAAAGTGCATTTGATGTCATTGTTCACCTAAACTAACTAACTTTGCAGAAATGAAAGTTTTGTTGAAAGAGAAATATATTAAGACCATTTTGAGCCAAAATTTACCTGTCTATGAGTTTGCATTAAAAATTGAGGATTAATGCGCTCCATAGTATACTAATTTAAGATTTCCAGAAAACCAGGGGTTATTTTTAGTGGTACCTCCTTTCGGAAGCTCTCTGCTTTCTTATATGATTTTGAATGTATGTTGAAAATTGGCATGCAGAAAGGTGACACCTGTAAAATTCAGGATATACCTAGTTTCTATGAAGTTAAACTTAAGGTAAAATATTTAGAAAGCTGTGAAAATTGCAAAATTTGGTTGAACAGATAGGGACTTTTAATTGGTGGTATGACACCTAGATTTGATTTGATTAACGTTTATAACGTCACATTTGCCATAGATTAGGAACCTGCCATAGATTTGGAACTCACCATAGATTTGAGTCCTTCGTGTATATTTATTGTAAATACTCTCGACTAATAGAAAATGATACATAAAAAGAATAACATTGCTTTATACCTAAAACATTGGACCGTTCAACAGACCAAACCGACCACTAACACAATCTCAAACCAAAGAAAGGCACACAATAAATCACATTAACAGTACAGACAGCCCTACTAAGTATACATGTACCCAGGCTTAACATGCAGTTTCGCAAAACCCTAAATGTTAATATAACATTACATGACAGGAACTGGATTTAGACAGGGCAAGTGTTAATTTTATAATACATGACATTTTGTTTCCATGCAAGGGATCGGATAAGTGTGAAAACAATTATACTAAATAACATGTACAACTTCGAGATAGGACAAGTGCAATCCTAAGTGAACAAGTAGGAGTGGGATCAGTTTTAATACAATACTCTATGACATGAAGGTACATGTACCAGGTTGGGCTTTATATATGTATTGATACACTACTACATGCCATGTACCAAATTAAGTATACTAGGACAAGTACTACATGCAATACAATACAACTTGAACAGATATGTTTTGAGTGGAGATCGAATAGTTGTTAATACACTACTACGTTGCAATGAAAAGTAAGTAACAACTTGGATGCGAAAAGATGGATTGAATTTAAGGTGGGGTGGATTGTGAAAAAAATCAACAGACATATGTAATCAAGTGAGCGCCAAACATCATCTTCTTCTATTAAACGAGAAGACCTCATTTTGGGTGTCGCTTCTCTTCTTTCCACAATAAATTAATCATCATGCCTCTGTGTCCTATGGGTACAGTGCATAATCGTATTTGTCATCCATTCATATGATTATTCAGATTGAGTTATTTTGGGTGAAAAACAAGAAAAAAGACGTCCGGATATGTTACCGTCATTGGGCGAAATTTTAAGTCAGATTAGACATTCCGGTTTGCGTTTTTCTGTATACTTTGAACATACATTAATACTACGAATACAGTGTATTTTCTGTCTTATATCCGTCATTGGACGAAATTTAAGTCAGATTAGACCTCCGGTTTGCGTTTTTCTTTTTACTTTGAAACAAATACATATACTACGAATAAAGTGTATTTTCTGTCTGATATCATTTTCAAGTTTACTATCCACGGCACAGGGGCGTAGCAGCCGGTACGGCAGGTACGGCACTCGCCGTACCAATAATGTTCGTTGGTACGGCATGCCGTACCTAAAATTTATATAAAAAATATAAAATAATAAGGGTTTTCAACGGAAATAAAGAAAATAAAGATTTTACAGAAAAAAATCATGATAGAAAGGTCCATGTAGAAGTCATAGCAATATACGGTATACATTCATAAGCAAAGTTCGAAAACTTGTATACGTAGTATATACGATAACGAATAATTGCCCTGTATTAATCAAAGTACGGATTTTTTTACTTACAAAAGATTTTAATTGACCATGCATATGGTCATGAACAGTCATAGTACTATCAATAGCATGTTACTGCCTTCTACAATTGTTCTGATTTAAACACAAATGGCATGGAAGAATCAAAGTTAGAACTCTCAAATGGAGAAACAAACGTTGTGCGGCAAGCATGGAATTTTGTGCGACTGGCATACAAATATATTAAAGTTTAGCAAGCTATAAAACCAGTTTTAGTCCAGCATTTTCTACTTTAGAAAATACCTGTACCAAGTCAGGAATATGAAAGTTGTTATTCATTCGTTTGATGTGTTTGAGCTCTTGACTTTACCATTTGATAACGGTATTTTCGTTTTGAATGTTCCTGGGCGGGGTTCGGTATTTTTGCTATTTTATTTTTTGCAACAAAAATATTGTCAGTTACTCTGTATGCATGCACCATAAAGTTTAAGTAATCATGACTAAAATATAAACGAGTTGTCCCAATTTTATTGCGTGCCGATCTATCCGCTACAGAGACAAATAAACGATCTGCACATTGTTAAAATGCACATTCTGCTTCTAGGCACCATGACGATCGGAATATAATCCAACTTCAACAACACCATACAGTAACACATTTTTACTGTTTTATCAATAGTCATGTTTTGGTAATATCTATTTGACGTGGCTCGGTACTTATACGTCCCGCCATTGTGAATGTGTGATATCATTTGTGCTATGGTAAATTTTTGTGATCGCGTCTTTCATATTTGCTAATGTGCGTTGTATATACGGCTTTTTGTTTTCCTTCAAGATTTTAAGAAGTGTTTGCAAAGAATGTTGCATTTTGAACAAAACATACGAAAAAAACTGAATGCGATTTTCACTTGTAATTTAACACATTTTTTATTGGAAAATAACGAATTTTTTTCTTCATTTAACAGTTATAGTGTGAATTTTATATATAATAAACTAAATGTTCAAAAGTTCCGTGCGACACTTGGTTGTATATTATTTCTCGTAATTTTGGAGTTTTACATTCTACAAATCTGCAACCTACTGTGTAATATCGAAAAAAAAAACTAAAAGTATTTAGCGTTCCGTGACGCTAAAATCTGAAAGCAAGTGTTACGAAAATTCGCCATGGATATAAATCTAGCATTCACATAGACGTGCCAACCTTTGCATGATCCTTAGAAATAAAGTACATAATGATAGACCAGTCCTAGTCACAGTGATTTTTTTAGATTTTAGTCACTGAAGCCCCAAGTCTGATCTTCGACGGTTTACAAACACGTTTAATGCTATTAAAAAATGCTATTCCATTATATTCCCTGAACTCTCTGCATCTAGCTGTTATGTATTTTTTCCCCGGTTACCAACCTTTCCTCCTGAAATACCTGGTTTTATTTTTCTTTAAAACATATCATATTAAAAAAAAACATGTACATATATACATGTCATATGCATATAATTACAGAAATACATTACTAAGGGATTCGAATCAGTATTTCCCTTCATATATTAATCAGTCTCCCTGTAAAAAAAGGCAAATAACTGCAAATAAAAAGTTGATTTTTTTTGTCTGATCTTTCCTATATGATATGTACCGGGTTGGTGTGTGTCTAGGACTTTGTCAAGACTGTCTCACCCAATTACGATCCTAACCATGAAATACTATATATTCCAAATGGCTTTGAATCTGCTAAAAATTGTTGAACTTGTTTAAACACAAGTAGATTTTCCTCTTGACTGAGGTTATTTTGCCAAACAGGAATGTTTTATATTGTATATGGGAACGGAATAGTTTCTATTGTACGTTTTCGGACAAGGGAGTACACTCGAGAAGACAATGCTTACTGCTTTCGATTCTACCACAAGTACAGTTTTTAATTTCTTTAAGATTTCTCTTAATACATGTTCGTTTAGATTACTGCAATCCATCCGAAGTCTGGCATGAAGTATTCAGTGTCCTTTCCTTTCTCCATATAAATAATAATTTGGTATTTTACTTACATTTTGATTAAGGTAACGTTTAAGTGTAAACTTAGATGGGACCAAATCTGATATCGTCCAGAAAAGCATTTCAGGATCGAATGACTGACGTAAGAAAATATTTCTGATACAATGCTGTTCTACACTTTATATGTTGTGTGTCATTCGTTCGTCTTGTGTCATAGTTATGAATATTAAACAGTTGTGAGGGATAATATCGCTTAAATAATCAGGGGTCTTATTGTAAAACATTTCATGTTTTTTACGTCTTTCTGATAGTAACTCCCATCCTGTTTCATTGTATAATTTGTTTATGGGTGATAGCTTAGTACCGCCAGTAACTAGCATAGCCGCTTCAAGTTGCATATTTTCTAGTTTATCACTTTTGATAAGAGCCAAAGTGGTCGACTGGTCTAGCGCGCCGATCATAGTGCAACGCAATTTGGTACCACGATATCTCAGTTCGAATTCTGGTGAGGGAAAAACAAAAATTTGCTGACGCAAATTTACAGCTCTAACATTGTTGGGTTGATGTTTAGAATATTTAAATACGTTTGAACGAGTGACAACTCTACAACAGATTTATCCATCGGATCGCTAGCAGTGATGGTGATACAATATATACAAACTAATCTGTAATCACGATGCCTTTATAAATGACTTGTAAATTGGGATGTCCTCTCTGGAAATGTTCTTATACTTTGTTTGTTCTAAGTTGTTTGTACATTGTTATGTTGCTACTATATTATCGCTTTAGCAGTTCTAGCATTGTCGTCATAAACTTATTGATCGTTATTGCGATGAAACCATATTCACAATGAAATTAAATTTTTTCGCAGTGTCATAGATTCGTCGTTTGTCTTACCCTTACTTGATATTGTATGAGAAATTCTGAAAGTTATCCATCATATTTATTTATTGGTCTTTGTAAAAGGAATTTTGAAAATCTGTTCATCGGTCTGTTCATAGTTCCCTTTACTTCCTGAATACTATTAGCGAAGATTTGATAGTTTAATAATTTCCTACAACCGGTATGCATATTCGGAATGGCGCTTTTTTTTCTGTAAAAATTTTTCAAGTATTGTAGGAGCATGCCAAAGCCTGGCAAGGTGTCCAACACAAAGTTAAAGTGCGTGTATTTATTTTAGCTAAGATGTTCAACGGCCTTCAACTTTTTTGATAAAGTTTAATTGCTACCTTTCCGACACGACTCATGTTTCAAATTATGTTTTCTATATTTTGAAATTGATTTTAACACAAGAGAGTAAAATAATTGCACATAAAACAAGTTCTTTAGGAACTAAATTTAAGTGTCAGGAGATTGTCAGGAATGCAGGATTCAAGTTGCACTTTTTATCATGAATTTTTATATTTTGATTTAAAAAAAAAAGTCATAATTTAAATTGTTGCCCATAAAACTAGGGTTTTAGAGAACCAAATTTGTGTGTCTGGAGGTTGTCAGAATGCAGGATTTTGCACTATTTATTAAAATTTTCTCGGGGGCCTTGAGCGGCCCCCGAACCCCTTGCCGAATAACCGCCTCTACGAGGCGGGATGCGTCGCTTCGCGACCCATCATGATTTTCTGCCGTACCAATATAAATTAGGATGCTACGCCTCTGCGGCAGTCACAGGGTTTATTTAATAGAGAGGGTCTAAATAATATATCAATGACCGCTGTGGATCAATTATTTCACTGAGAATTGACTGTAAAAAGAAAATATACTTTCGGGACGTCTGGAACGGGAGTTTTTAAGATCGAAATTTCAGGATTGACCATTTCGGGATCCGAGATTTCTTTTTTCGAATTTCGGGATGTCGAGATATTTAATTTGTATAATAAATTCATAACCTCGGGATTTCATGTTTTCAAGCCCGGGATATTGGGATCAGGGCCCCTACGCAGTTACGGATCCAGAAATTTTCATACGCAGAGGCCCGTTGACTGCCTAAGAGGGGCCCGCTCCGGTCATGCTTCAGTGATTCCCTATATAAGCAACCAATTATTTTCCAGAAAAGGGGGGGGGGGGGGCGCCCCTAAATCCGCCTCTGCCCCGACCCCCCCCCCTTTAATGAATGTTCATAATACACAGATAAGCGCTAAAATTATTCATGTGTCATTAAAATTAATAGAGAACAAACAAAAAAAAAAAGGATTTTTTTGTGGAAAAAGGAGGAGCCGGGCTAGAAAAACAATTATCCTGTCCCAAATTACCTATGACTTTTGATACCTTTTCTGAAATACTCAAGTCACTAAATGTTGTACAAAAAAAAGAAGATGTGGTATGAATGCCAATGAGACAGTTCTCAGTCCACAAGAGACCAAAATGACACCGAAATTAACATTTAAAGGTCACCTAACGGCCTTCAACAATAAGCAAAAGCCGATACTGCATAGTCTGATATAAAAGGCCCCGAAATGACAATGTAAAACAATTCAAATGAGAAACTGACTAACAGCCTTATTTATGTACAAAAAATGAACGAAAAACAAATATCACTGAACCACTGAATTACAGGCTCCTGACTGGAATGTTCATAATATATGTACACTAAATGTATGTTCATAATGAAATTAATAGAAAACAAAAAATGTGAATTTTGGAAATAAAGGAGGAGGGTTAAAAAAAAAACATTTTCCTGTCCCCAAGTACATGTACCTATGACTTTTGATACTTTTCCTGAAATTCTCAAGTTATTAAATCTTTTACAAAATTCTTCCTACAACACTTTACATCCTTTCAAATACGCTCTAAATGCCCGCGATTTCGCGGGTGTGTTCTAGTTACATTAACAATTCAAGCTGACACATAGTATAAGAAAGTTAGTAAATTTTAAATAGAATAACCGTTTTCAGATTAAATAGGTTATCTTTTTTGATAACATTCTGTATATTGGCTTATGTATGCATATATAAGACCACCTATCCCCCGCCCAACCCCTTTAGGATTTTTTTATTTTAGATTTTTGGGTTATGGTTATTATGAAAATGCTGTAGAATACTTACATGCTCGTCATATAACTTCTGATTTTTCTTTGTCATTTAGATTTAATATTATCTGTAAAATAATATACAGTATTGATTATTTACTATATTTGATACATGACTTAGTGTCTGTGAACTCATTTATTTTCTTAATGTAATACATATTTACATGTTTTTTTATATTTACATGTGTTATGTAATATTTATATGTGTTAATTTACGTTTTTTGATTGAGTTAAGCGTTCCAATTGATATTTTATCGTGTGTTTTTCTATATGTTGTGATGTTATAAAATTGTTTCAGAAAAAGGGAGAAGGTTTGATACCATTAAAACGTTTAACCCCGCTGCAAATGTTTGCACCTGTCCTAAGTCAGGAATCTGATGTACAGTACTTGTCGTTTGTTTATGTAATTTATTGGTTTTCCCGTTTGAATGGTTTTACACTAGTAATTTTCGGGGCCTTTATAGCTCGTTGTTCTATGTGAGCCAAGGCTCCGTGTTGAAGGCCATACCTTGACCTATAATGGTTTACTTTTATAAATTGTTATTTGGATGGAGAGTTGTCTCATTGGCACTCATACCACATCTTCCTATATCTATATAACTGTTGTATGTCTGTACATATTCATTATGTAATATTTATTATGTGTATCTCTATATTAATGTTATTTGGTTTGTTGAGAAATTTGACGTACTAACCCACAAATAAGAAGCGTAATTTTTCTCTTTAAAGGTTGAACATAAATTTTTGAAAATATCACCAATAAATCAAATTTACAGAAATGATTACTATAACCTTGACTTTTGATTCAGTGATCTCAAGCCAAGAAGATTTTTTTCTTATTTCCAGTGTCAGTTATCAAACAAAGTTTGGTATCTGTGGCACATATGCGTCTAAAGATATAATTAAGAAAATCGAACTCGCGATATCTCGAATTTTGAACACCTCTTTAAGACCACCAAATCATTTGGGAAATAAATATTTTCTTTAATTTCTCTTTTAAAATGAATGTTTATTACTTCAAAACAACTGTGCCCTCCAATGCTCCTTCAAGAAAGTTATGTTACTGTTAAGAAATTCTTTGGTCACTGGTACTTTAAGTGTTTGAAAAAAAAGTATTACATAATCACAAAAAAAAACTAAACGACTCTATTTTTATTTTCTGATATCTTTAAAAAAAATTAGTTCTGAGACAAATTGTCAACAATTGCGATAAGCATCAATTCCAATTCTGGCAACATCGGTAGAATAGCATCACTATCTTAGATTTAATTTACCGATCCATGACAAAGGCGAATGATGTTAAATTAAGATATTAATTTTATCAATCTTTAATTGCAATCCGTCCATCAACATAGTCAGATCGTGTCACTTTAAATAATGAGGAATGCTCTAGTTTCGTACAAAAACATTTATAAACTCCGGAACAATCTAAATACTTTGTATTTCATTACGTAATTCTATTTTTATTCATACATTTTCTATAAATTCATCTCGATAAGATTGTTGTAGGTTTATAGTCTTCCGAAAACCAATATTGCATTTTACCATGAGATTGTCGGGAAAATGTTTAACTTATTTGTTAGATTTCTTTTCCATTTATAACTTTTAATTTGTAGATGTAAGCTCCTGACTGTGTTAGTCGATGGACTGGTGTACGGGATGATTTCAAGCCGATAAATCTTTTAAAACTAGGTATAGGGTACCTTTTAAACTGGCAGTGAGGTTTAATAGCGTTTTACGCCTCCTTGTTACTTTAAGATGAACAACAACAATTGAAGTGTTCTAAAAACGTACCATAAAGTTTTTACCATGGAAAATTACACTTCAATGTATAACATAGATTGTATAAAAGTAAGGCGATTTGGTATCATTGCCAATAAGACAACACTCCACAAGAGACCAAATGACACAGAGATTAACAACTATAAGTCACTGCACGGCCTTCGACAATGAGAAAAGCACATTCCGCATAGTCAGCTATAAAAATCGTTTAACTATTGGGCTTCTATCTATGCTCGGTATGACTTGTCTATTTTGTATTGTCAGTTGATTCATCACCATTCGGCAAGAGACTAGAAACGCAATATATATGCAAATTTTAAGACAAGAGACATGAAATTGCAAGAAAACCAAAAACAAATATTTTCAAATTGTTGATTGACCACCAAAGAACTAAATTGGTACAAGGTTGAATGAAAAAATATTGCTAAAGTAACGATAAACCAGAGCTCCGTACCATACAAGTTTTGACTGAGATCTTAACTCGCTGCAATATAAGACATATAAGTATATACAATGAATCATAGACAAAGCCTGTTTTATGATGAAAACATTTTTTTTTAAGTCATAGTAACCATGTGTCGAGTGATAAGAGTATAGACTTATTATCAAGAATGCTTTTTGACAAATAATTCTACAGAATAAAATCCCATCTGTGGTATTTGAACTGTAATCGCAATCTGAAGTCATCATAATTTTAATTTTTAACTTATAATAACGCACTTCTGGGGATATTGATCAAATAGCACACACACGCACACACATATATGTATATATATAGTATGATGTATCTGACAAGTAACGATACATGGATAGCAAATATAACTTCATTTGCACTTGGAACTTTATGTGGCAAAACGCACATTTAGCGGTCACAGGAACTCAATTTATCTGCTATTGTTCTAGTATGGATGCATCACTTAGTTGAAATTCACTCTATAATTGTCAGATGTTTATATGAAATATTGATGCATAAACCCGTCGTTGCTAACAAGTTGTTATAATAGTCTTGGTTATAAATGAAAAGAATATCATATTTCATATTTGTGTAAGAACGTCTGCAGGAGACAGTCAATCATCTTTTATGATCTTATTTTGTAATAATTCAAACTTTAACTGATTTAAAGCAAATAACACTTCAGTGTATAGTAACATAGATTGTATAGCAGTGAGACGATTTGGTATCATTGCCAATAAGACAACACTTCACAAGAGACCAAAATGACATAGACATTAACAACTATAGGTCACTACACGGCCTTCAACAATGAACAAAGCCCATACCGCATACGTGAAATTCATGCATTTAAAACAGAGAATTTATAAAGACTGAAGAATAAAATTGAGAATGGAAATGGGGAATGTGCCAAAGAGACAACAACCCGACCATAGAAAAAAAACAACAAAAAAAACAGCAGAAGGTCACCAACAGGTCTTCAATGTAGCGAGAAATTCCCGCACCCGGAGGCGTGAGAAACACATATACACAATAGAGTCTTCTTTTATTTTCTTATTACAAATTTGTAACAGGGCAATTTTATGTTTCACACCGTAAGCAACAACGCGATTTTCATGGTAACGAATTTCAGTTTGGTTAAAAGAAAGATTGTTTTGCTACATTTTCATCCAGTAATTTGCAATAAGTGCTGATAATTAAAAATTACAATTTATAGATTATTTGTTGCAATTTTAATTAAGTTTTTGTAACAATATTACATCATTTACAGTAAGTGGGCAAAAAACACTGATTTATATGTTTTTGGATGCGGTTACAGTTTTATATTTAATGGGATAAAAAGCCTGGAGATAATTGAATAAAATAAACCATGGATATGAAATATTACTCGAAAAGCATCATTATTGCATAACAATAATACTTGTGAATTTATTCCTCTTTAGTACTGTCTGTCATCTACCCAAAGTAGCATGTACTCTAAGATAAGATTGATGTGAATTTGATAATCATGCAGTTGTGTCAACATTGTTAAACATAACAAAAATCTGATAATTGACAATAATAAGTCTACTCTGTCATAAGGTATATTGAACTAAACAATAAAAAGAACACGGACATGATTATGAATAGAGCTTGGATTAGCTTCTATTGAAAATGATAAGTCCTATATTAGAATGTAACTAAGAACATAATTATGTACTTGAAATTAGGAAATAAGTCAAAGAATCAAATAGTCTATGGTTTGCAATCAAAATTAGACTTTTAAACAGCGGTATACTACTATTGCCTTTATAATTGTATTATCCAATTTAAGTGAATACACGACAAAATAGTAGGTATAGCATATCCTAACCTATAAAGTTTGTAACTAACCAATCCAGTTCATTACGAGTTGAAACTTGTATTGGTATAGTATTTATTTAGTAGTGAATATAAATTTTATCAAACACGGGATAAACCACAGCGTTTGAGAAAACGTAGAACACAAAACATTAAAAGCAAATCTTCTGTATTAGAAATTTATAATGATTTTTTTCATGACATTTCAGAACTATTTTACGTAATTTTGTTTTAGATAGTCATTAAAATGCTTAGATCAATATATAGCATACCATTTCTAACTTTTGTGTGCATTAATTGTTGGAATTTTCCTGTCAGTAAAGGTGAAGGCGAATATGAAATGATGTATCGCTTTTCAATTAGGTTTCTCTCAATCTGGCTGAAGAAATTACATCACCTGAACGGGGAATGCTTTCAAATCGTATTCAGTAAATGTTTTACACGAACGATTGGTAGTCTATTTAATAATGCAAACTGAATCATCAGCTAAAACGATTTTTATACAGCTTCAGTAACCCAATTGTTCTGAAAATGATATTTGTTTGAACTTTAAAACCGTAACATTGATAAGCCTGATATTTAGAAGCCAATATTCGGTATGAATTTTTGTGTTTCAAGCATCTTCGCAGTTTCAAAATGATGCATACGAATTGCACTTTAACACTACAATGAAAAAATGAAAAGTTATTATCTCGATGTTCAAAATACTATATGCTTGTTTTTTAAATAGAATTTGCAAAATGAAACATTTGTACATAAATCATTTACCATAAAGAACTTTAAATGCAAAATACAAAAATTCATATAATCTTTGAACATGTACTCAAGTAAAGAAATATACAAATACTAGTAACACTAATTGTTTATAATACTGAGATAGTTGTTAAATTGACGTAAGTATATATTTTATCATAAAAATATTTTTGTAGTGCAAATGAATCAAAATGTTGTTTTTTTCATTGTGAAAAATGCATTTTTGCGCCTGTCCCAAGTGAGGAGCCTCTGGCCTTTGTTAGTCTTGAATTATTTGAATTTTAGTTTCTTGTGTACAATTTGGAAATTAGTATGGCGTTCATTATCACTGAACTAGTATATATTTGTTTAGGGGCCAGCTGAAGGACACCTCCGGGTGCGGGAATTTCTCGCTACATTGAAGAACTGTTGGTGACCTTCTGCTGTTGTTTTTTTTTCTATGGTCGGGTTGTTGTCTTTTTTGCACATTCCCCATTTCCATTCTCAATTTTATAATGTTCATGCAAAAAGTATGACAAAAATAACGAACTCCGCAGCTAATTCAAAAAGGGGAAGTCAATAAACTGACAAAAACAACCGCTATCAATCAACAAAACAACCACTATCAATCAACAAAACAAGCCGAAAACCACTGCCTTGCAAATTGTATTTTCAAAAAAATGCGAGAGCTTGAATTGAAATTAGCATACAATAATGGTTGACATTCAAAAAACCATTGCAGAAATAGTTGAAACAATCAGATAAAAAATTCCACAAACTCTCAGGAAGAATAGAAATTATCATCAAAGATAATGCAAGACTTTAATTGATTAGCGTTGGTTGATGAATTAGTTTTGGACGAGATAGAAAAGAGATGCAGATGAACTGTGCAAATAAGGCTTCAACCGGAAATTGCTTTCTAGTCATCGACTAAATTAGTATATAGATGATTTTATCAGAGCTTCATCATATACCCGGAGTAAACCACTGAAATCTAAATAACAACGGAACGGAAATCGTCTCGGAACCTCTCGGATTATATTGGATTCCTCGTTATCATCAAATACGTTCATGATGACTTTCTCTTTCTTATATATTCGGATGTCGTTTTTAACTCTACCAAAGCAGGAATCTGACAGTTGTTTTTCATTCGTTTGATGCGTTTGTGCTGTTGATTTTGCAACTTGATAAGTGAGTTTTCGTTTTGAATTCTCCTTGGAATTCGATATTTTTGTTATTTGACTTTTTTCATTAAAGAATATTGTCTAATTTTATACCAGCATATACCGATTTACAAATAATTTGCTGTCCAATGTTCAAAACGTATATCTAACAAATTAGCACATACTTTTATAGTTTGTAACAATATATTAGGAAGCATTAGCTTTAAACAAATACACGTTTGTAAATGATCTTGTTTTAAAATACCTTGTTTTGGTATAGGGATTTTAATGCGACTATATGTTAAAAGAGGCCAACCTTACAAGTGCTTTCTTAACGACTCTTGGTAGTAAGAATATGACTGCAAACTAGTTCTACACTGTCGACTCATTTTTGTAATAATATCACTGATGAGTCTTATGTAGTCGAAACGCGCGTATGGCGTATCAAATCATAATCCTGGTACCTATGATAATTATTTAGACGAATTTTGTTTGAAAAGTTCTTATAGAACTGTACATTTAATCCTCTTAAGATAACCTACCATAATTGTCGATGCACTTTGCATTATTGTACAAGTTGAATTATCTGATCCTAAACTCGACTAAGTAATATGAAAGAAAATTAAGCAGCAAATCACTTCATACCTTTATCAGATTTTCCTTCCGAAGTTCTAATATTTTCTCAATTTCTATCTAATAGACACATATTGAAAATATATACGTTAGAGACAGAACTACAGGGGAAGTTAATCAAAATATGTTATGGATGGTCTATATAACGCATCAGAACCAATAATCAAATTATTTTAGTCAGATTCTCTTTAAAATATTAAGTAAATGATGTATTGCAGGAAGCGGTATATCAATACGATACTGATTACGAAGTTTGCTTATTTATTGCTATTAATAATACCAGTACTATATTATCATTACGGTTTGTTGAATTTGCCATAGGATCAGTAAAGTTACAAAATAAAAGTTTTCCTATTACTCTAAGTGCAGTTTCACACACCATTTAATAATTTAAAATAATGAAAGTTGTCTATCGCATTAAATCACTAATCATATGCATATTGAATGTGATTGGATTTAAATTGATAATGACGTCATATCTTATATAGGGAAGTAACTTACAAGTTATAGAAATAGTCTGTAAAATTGATTAGGTTGTATCAAAGACGTTTGGAGAAATAAAAAAGTCTTTATTTTTTTATTGTTGACTGTGTGGTTATTGAAAAAGATTATGTATTCAACATTTAACTATTCAGAAATAATTTCAAAACCTTATATTTCTCGTACAGAAAAAAAATATTTTACTTAGTTTTAAACTTGTATCTAGCATGCATAAACTAATAAAGCAGCTATATTGGGTTGAGTATGGAGGTTTGACTTTAATAATCAGTAAACTATTGTGAGTCTATTTCATTCAACTATAAATTCTAACAACCCATCTGATTTCATTCTCTGTCGAAAAAGAATTCTCAATATAGTCAATACATTTTTGTTAAAAAAACAGGCAACTATTTGCAATGTTGAAAAAAAAACCAGTATCAACCGTAGCCATAGTCATAAAAATGGCATGGCTCTTCAACTTCGTACTTTTTTGGCTTTATAACTATTTTGATCTGAGCGTCACTGATAGTCTTATGTAGACGAAACGCGCGTCTGGCGTATTAAACTATAATCCTGGTACCATTAATAACTATTGGAATCATTCTGCAATGACATAAAATATCCTCAGTACACTGCTAAAGAGAGGATATAGTGAATTAAGTCAATGAGAGTCAGATGACATTTTGAATGATGACGATGAGGATAGTCAAAACGACATTGTCTACCTAACAGTATTTAGGAATAAAAGCAAAAACTGGTATGCTCTTTGTCAGAATAATGTGTCTTGAAATGGCGAAACGCTGTTTAAAAGAACTAAGATGTCTTTTGGTTCTTTTATTTTATGTTTTATTGTTTCTCTTTCATTAACATTTACTCCACATTTCCAATTATTCAAATTAGAAAACTTTTGTTTCTAGAAAAATTGATAGATGTAAATGGACAATTATCAACGAGCTAATATAAGCCCCTTCTAAATACAATTATAGTACACGTAATGTCAAAGTAATAGGATGAAATTCTTATATTCTTAAATAAGTTGTAATGATCTGAAAAAAGATCCACTCTCTTTATCGATGTCGCCCGGAATAATTAATAATGCATTTTCATTGTTTAGATTCATGAAGGGAACTTTACTTATGAATATAAATTGAATGTTATTAGTCATTGGAATACTAAGTCTCAAAGCAATTACAGACAGGATATTTGCAAATGACATCTGAATATAGTTCCACCAGATACATAATAGCTTTTAACCCCACGGTGGATTAACTTACTCCTCGGAATCAGTTTTATTCTATTAACATTAGAAAAATCTGACGATACATTTTCAAATGGCAGTAAAACCACTTTCAATCAATGTCATTTTGAAATACAAAAATATAGTTAAAAACAACACGCTTGGGGATCTTTTTTACTGTAGTGGCGTTTGAGGATTTATTGCAATATGGTTAAAAAGTTATAATTTAAAATTTACTTTTAATCCGATTTATTTTTCATATACACGAAAGTTTTTTTTTCTTAAAATATTTCTTAAAATACAGATACTGGCATAAGTGAAAATGTTAAATAACATTTTATGTTGAAAGAATAAGTTGTCAATTTGTGATAAAAAGAGGAGGAAACTGTTTTATTCCAAAATTGAATTCAAGAAATGCAGTGATTTTTTCGTTTGTAATTGGAAATTGAGTTACAAGAAGTACTCAGTAAAATTATAGCCCGGACGAAAAGATTTGTTTAAAGTACAAAAGTGATTAAGATTTAGTCTATTTCTTAAAATGACACATATAGAAAATACTTTCAATGTTACATTCAGAGTCATATCACCATTACACGAGGCTTACTTGAATTTGTGGGGGTTTTGTGTTTCCTGAACGAAATGATGGTTCATATGAAACAAACCAAACTATACTGAGTATATGCTTGTCAACAGTTTAATCTAAAAACGAAGATGTGGTATTATTGCCAATGAGACAACTGTCCACAAGAAACTAAAATGACACTGACATTAACAACTATAGGTACCATACGGCCTTCAACAATGAGCAAAGCCCATACCGCATAGTAGGCTATACAAGGCCCCGATATGACAATGTAAAACAATTCAAACGAGAAAACCAACGGCCTTATTCATATAAAAAAATGAACGAAAACAAAATATGTAAATAAACTCATCATAGATACCAGGATTAAATTTTGTATATACGTCAGACGCGTACACATAAACGAACGACAACCACTGAATTACTGGTAAGACCTTATGTTTGCTTTAATTTTTGTGGGGTTGGGCTGCTGGATCATATCTTCCACTTCCATTTTTTTTTATACATAAGGTTTTTAAGATTTCTTCGATTTTTACCATGATATTGTCAGTTCGTTTAATAATTTCGTGTTTGATTACCCCTTTTGTATCTTTTGTTCTCTTTTTTCTTGTTCTAATATATGTTTTTTTAAGTTGCGTGCTGCCCAGTCGATAAACGTGACAAAATACTGGATATTTATATACATATTCATTAGATTTACAACAATTAGAGATTTGAGGACCATTAATGAGATGGTATATTGCCAGTTGATGAAACAGTTGTCTGACTTAATGGTTAATTGTCAAGTAATCCTCAGCTAACATGTCTCTTAACTTATTAAGATATCGCTGGTCACACGAAGCCAAAACAATCAATTATTCTAAGTGTGCTTATTAAGCACGACGATTTATAGTTGAGGTTTCATGATTCAGCTGTAGTCTTTGAAAAGGAGCAATTACAATTTATTAAAGACGGTAGTTTAAACAATTACATAAACCTTGAGACAGATTAAACATGTAAAAACATGAACATGTAACTCGCATGTCTTTAAACTTTGTCTATCCATGGGAATTTGTAATCATTTAGTGAAAAACACAATAGACTGAAGTACAACATTTTGTCATTTTAAAAGATAACTTCAAAGCGTAAATGAGAAGTTTGGCTTTTTAAATGTTTCCAGTGTGTTTGTTCTTAGCAAACACTCTGAGGCATGTATCTACCAAGAACAAGTTTTCATATCTTTTGTTCAGGGATTTGATAATTACATCACTTATTTTATAAACAATAAATTTCTTCATATAAAATTAAATGGGGTGAGAAATTGTATTTGTACTTTGTTTTACGTAACCTGAACCTGAATAATTCATTCTCTGCATATTCGAAAACAGATTGTATATTCACATTACACACATCAAATTACCATGAATCTTGATAATTTATACATTTCTGTAAAAAGAAATGTATTGCAAGTTGAAAATAAATGTCGAACACAGCTTTATCTTACGAGCTATTATGATGTATTGAGGAACTTTAATGTACCATGTGCACATGGTATTAAGCTTAGTTTGATTTACGTTTTTAATGGAATTAATTTAGTGATCTCTGTACAAGTTCTCTATTGAATCAGTAGAATGGTATTCACCCACACGCTGTCAATTACTTAGGGTTAAGATTGTATTCTGTAGCGATTTAGCAAAAAAAAAGAAAAAAAAAAGAACAAAGACAAAACAGAACAGAAAACAAAAACAAAAACAAAAATATAACATACTAAAAGAAAACATTAAAGCAAAATAAATGAAAAAAAGTTAAAAAGATCAATATTACAATGTATATTACATTATACAACGGCATTTAGATAGACAATAGACGTATACGTCATGGATTCCGGTCATTAACATGGACAATTTACACAGGAAAGCCAATAGTTCCTGGAGAAGATGTTCAGAAAAATCACAAATATGTGGTTATTGAGATTGAAAAATAAGACAAGTAAGTACTTAAATCCTGATCATTAAGAAGAAACAATAGACAGGTTAGGAAGCCATTTCTGATCTCTCAGAGGGATACTTAAACAAGTAAATCACAATATCCTATTACTCAGTTGGAAAAATTAGTAAGTCCTGATCATAAATTTGAAAACGAATTCTCCAACGGTAGTTACATGGTAACAATTGTAATGCAACATATTCGCATTCGACTAGTAATATCTTTTCGGTGATGCTTAAGTAAAAACTAATTGAAAAGTCCAACATCTAATACAAACGTTAAAGAGCTGATAAAAAAAGGTAAACCAATTCCGGACGAGAAATCACATATATATGAGAGATATATACATAGTTCAATAGTTTCGCAACAGACGCAAAAGACATGAACGAGTAGTGCTATCTCAATCAAGATCTGTGGGTGTTATAATGTTATGATTTTATTGGATTACTGTTTCTTTTGATTATACCCTCAATGCCAATTTATTTGCATGTGTTTGGACATGACATCATATTTATTGTGTTAATTTATAGTTTCATTATAGTATAAACATTGCAATGCAATTATTTTAGAGAATCATAGTTTAACTTACTTCCATGAAAAACACGACAAATGACCCATGCGGCTAAGAATCGTATTACCCTTCCAGAGTGTCTGAAATCACCCTAGCTTTTTGTGGGATTCCTGTTGGTCAGTTTTATTTTTGTTTTTTGTGTTTTGTGTTTTGCTTTATAAGCAAAATTGTAGTCAGTTTGTTTTCGAATGATTAAGTTTGGATGTCTTTTTGGTTTATTTTGCCTTTCTTTTAAATCTCTGGTTTTCTATGTAGTGTATCGAAGATTTTGTTTATTGTCCTTTTTTTCTAATAATGATGTCAGATTCTCTACGGTATACGAATGTTGATATCCCTTTCGCATCTTCCTTCTAATTCTTGTAGGTTTTGAAAGCACAAGAGTGAATTTTCAAATGAATCAATGTATCAATTATGCCTTCAGCATGGATAGTTATCAAAGGTCCCAGGATTATAATTTAGTACGCCAGACGCGCGTTTCGTCTACATAAGACTCATCAGTGACGCTCATATCAAAATATTTATAAAGCCAAACAATTACAAAGTTGAAGAGCATTGAGGATCCCAAAAAATTGTGCCAAATACGGCTAAGGAAATCTATGCCTGGAATAAGAAAATCCTTAGTTTTTCGAAAAATTTTAACTTTTGTTAACGGGAAATTTATAAAATATGACCACATTATTGATATTCATGTCAACACCGAAGTGTTGACTACTGGGCTGGTGATACCCTCGGAGACGAAACATCCACCAGCAGTGGCATCGACCCAGTGATGTGAATAGTTATCAAAGGTACCAGGATTTTAATTTAGTACGCCAGACGCGCGTTTCGTCTACATAAGATTCAACAGTGACGCTCATATCAAAATATTTATAAAGCCAAACAATTACAAAGTTGAAGAGCATTGAGGATCCAAAATTCCAAAAGGTTTTGCCAAATGCGGCTAAGGAAATCTATGCCCGGAATAAGAAAATCCTTAGTTTTTCGAAAAATTTAAACTTTTGTTAACGGAAATTTATAAAATATGACCACATTATTGATATTTATGTCAACACCGAAGTGTTGACTACTGGGCTGGTGATACCCTCGGGGACGAAACGTCCACCAGCAGTGGCATCGACCCAGTGATGTGAATAGTTATCAAAGGTACATTTGTACCAGGATTATAATTTAGTACGCCAGACGCGTGTTTCGTCTACAATAGACTCATCAGTGACGCTCATATCAAAATATTTATAAAGCCAAACAATTACAAAGTGTAAGAGCATTGAGGATCCAAAATTCCAAAAGATTGTGCCAAATGCGGCTAAGGAAATCTGTGCCTGGAATAAGAAAATCCTTAGTTATTCCAAAAATTTAAACTTTTGTTAACGGGAAATTTATAAAATATGACCACATTATTGATATTCATGTCAACACCGAAGTGTTGACTACTGGGCTGGTGATACCCTCGGGGACGAAACGTCCACCAGCAGTGGCATCGACCAAGGGATGTGAATAGTTATCAAAGGTACTAGGATTATAATTTAGTACGGAGCCTTGGTTCACACCGAACAGCAAGCTATAAAGGGCCACAAAATAGCTAGTGCAAAACAATTCAAACAAGAAAACCAACGGTTAAATCTGTATGATAAAATATATCTGTAAATGAAAAGAAATCCAGATAGTGTATCGCAATTGCCAGAGCTTTACCGATATAACAGATCCATACCACTTAAAGAGAAGACTAATGCATTTCATATTATGTAATTGAGATTAAAATTAATAGGATTAAAATTTAAATGAAAAGAGAGCAAATTGTTCCAATAAAAACTACTGACCTTTGCAGAATTGCGTGGATGGATTTTTCTCAATAGGAATGTAGAAAAGATTTTCCTCTTTAACATAAATCTGAATTGTAACAAAGACGAAAACTCTAAAGTTAAGTAGATTTAATATGGATTCATGGTCATTTATAATTGAAGTTTTATGATTTTAAAGTGCCGACGTAGCGTACTAAAAATATTCTTTCCTAGTAATGTTGGCTCAATTATCATCCTTATGCATGCAATACATTTATGTACAGAGTGTGATGTTGATTGATCTCTTCGTGATTATGTGAAAATTCAAGATACGTGTATTTGCGAATTAATTTTGATTTTATATAAATAATTTTGGTATGCAATATTGCTTTTCATAGTGGCTCTGTGTGCCAAGTGACAACATAACAAATTTACCTTCAACGATCTTGCGTTTGGCTTACCATATCACTAGGGTTGGCCAACCATTTTCATCGAAAATTCTTATACAAAGTCAAGAAAATGACAGTTGATTTTAATTTACTTCTTCTGTTAATTAATAGCACTAAATTTTGTCATTTTTTATTTTTGAAGACGATATATTTTGTGTGGCATTTTCAATGATCTTGACCCCAATAAGGGTCTTTCCTGATTGGGACGACAATGAAAAAGAACCCAGATACAAGCGTGCATACAAATAAACACAGGAGTTAAAATACTACAAAAACACAGGAGTTAAAATAATACAAAAAACACATAAAGCTACATAAAGCGCATATACAATCAAATCTTACGTGCTACGGAAGGGTTACTACATACTTCAACAATTTTAACATCCATTGTACTGCAATTTGCTGAGTTGTCAAAGTCGATATCGAGTCATATTTAGTAAACCTGGTATATACATCATGAACATTATTTTGATTAAACGCAAATTATTAACAAAACAATGTAAGAACAGACTTAAAAATAATAAAAAAGAGAAGAAAAAAGTACGTTATAACACATGTATTTTTATCAATTATATGAAACAACAAGAAAAGTGTTGTATTTGTAAAAATAGATCTCTTATATATGTTTAACATTCATACAGAACATGATAATGTGCAATTGAATAAACAAAAAAATATTGATATCAATTTTACGTAATTGTTCATTTACAAGAATTAAAATGGTGGTATATGACTTGGATCTGCACCAGGATCGTACCTGGGAGTATGTTATCTTTAAAAAAAAAACCATGAACGTTTCACGTTTTTTTTTAATAAATATTAAAAATACTTGTATTTGTTAGGAAGGAATGGAAATACAAATTTTAGAACCGATAGATATAATTTAAGAAAAATATTCACAATACAATACAATATCAATAATTATCTAAAAGCTGAATACTATACATATAAATGCATATATATATTTGTAATTCATAACTTGTGTTCATCAACGTTCCAGTTTTTAATGATATTTTATGCTTAAGATGTTTGTATTCTATCATCTTTTTTATTCATCCTATCGAATATGAAACTTAATGGACACCTTATTGTGATTATCTAAAACAAAAGAAGTCCCCTGGGTAAGAGGTTTGTTGAAATTCGAATCTACGGCATAGAAATACTAGATCCGGGATAAATGTATTAAGCGACTTTGCAATTTCTCAAATCATTCCGAGAAATACTTGACAAAATTATTGAAAAGGTTTCAATTAAAAATGAAACACTAAACCCTTCACTCAATTCATGTTTCATATAACTTTTACCAGTAAGTATTGTTCAATTATGATTAGATGAAGTTTAGGTGTAATTCAATAATACTACAACCAAACGAAAAAAAAACACCATTAGAACAAGGCCTTCATTGATAGACATGTGTCGATACTCTATACTAGTATGACGTCTATTAATCATTCCGTGAATCAAAAGGTTGGGGATAAATTGAACACAAAAATATCTAAAGTTCGTCACTTTAAACCAATTTCTACAGAAACAAAAACACTAAGACAAGAAACAAAACATCTAACCACATGAAACATTTCAAAACATGCCTTTCTTTGTAGGATACAAAAGCCGATCCACCGAAGTAATGTGATAGCAAAAAACGTTTAAATGTTTGTGTCTTAGAATCAAAACGAAAGAACATAGCGAATATCATCACAGCAAAAGATTACCTTTAAGATAAAAAACAAACAAACTGAAAAAATAAACTAGAGAAATGTAACTACTAGAGAAATAACAACTGACTAACTACTTATAAGAGACTTGTTTTAGAGAAACACCGTTATAGGATATAGTATACGACGTAAAACATTTAACTTCTACATTGTATGACATGACATAATACATGACACCGTGATTGGATATAGTATACGACGTAAAACATTCAACTTCTACATTGTATGACATGACATCATACTAGATTCGTAAATTTAAATAACAGTCGTATCGATTAAATGTTTCCAATACTTCTATTAATATTTGTATTGTAACAGCGATGCGTCAACGCATTCATTTGATTTACTAAGCTCCATCATGTACACGTGCTGCAATGATTAAAAGATAAGATATTTAACGAAGCGCTACCATATTGCCAATTGCCTAGAAAATACAATTGTTTGTGGATTATTTTTGATACACTTGTAAGCTATCGTAATTACGAAACTCAAGTGTGGGCCAAAACTTCTGAACAATAGGTTATCGCTAGTAAAATGGATATGTAATTAACATTTACAGAAGGAAAGCAATATGTCATGTGACGTCGGTCAACAAAATACAATGCATTAAATGTATGATGTACTGCCAATAGTTATCAAAAGTATCAGAATTATAATTTAGTACACCAGACGTGCGTTTCGTCTACATAAGACTCATCAGTGACGCTCATATCAAAATATTTATTAAGTCAAACAAGTAAAAAGTTGAAGAGCATTGGGGAACTTGTTCTTAAGGTGGTACCCAACACTTTCACTAACATTAATTTGGCTCGTTTAATTTTCATAAAATTTTGTCAAAGTATTTACTTTAACCCTCTAACAAAAATATAAAAATTTAAAAAATTTTGAACCAACCGTTTTATCTGAAAAATTACACTGGTTACATAGCAGTTTGACAAAGACCAATTTTGATTATTGAGAAGCTTAATATTCCTTTTACAACACAATGTAATTAAAACGTTTAGCTGACTTTACAGAGTTATCTCCCTGTAGTGTTAGGTACCACCTTAAGTGAAATATTTAACTTTGTTTTCTCCAACGTTTGATCTGTTTATATGTAATCTAACACACATAATTATATCCATGCATTGTATGGTAAAGATTGGATGTTTGGCTGGGACATTAACTAGCTGTCCATTACAAATCGTCTTCAAAAAAACTAATTGTTTTGAACATATCTTTGTCGAAATGTTAAATTCCTTGTGTAATGCAAAAAGAAGAAAAAAGAGACCATACATTTTCAAATGATGATAGTAAAACATTGTTGATATAAGAAAAATAATAAGGAAATAACTGACTTAATATACCAAGTGTATCATTTTGTACAACGTTATACATATGGCAGTAATTTCTCACTTCTTCTGTGTTTTGATAGCGTTTGTTTTTGTAATTTTTTGCATTTGAGTTCGGTACTTTGGTTACAATTTTGTTGGTAGGCCAGACGCACACTTCGTCTACAAAAGACTCATCATTGACGCTCAATCAAAAATAGTTAGAAGTCAAAGTTGGTGCGAAGTTGAAGAGCATTGAAATCGAACAATTAAAGTTTATTTATTAATATCATCATATTAATGCTAACTCATGTCAACACTTTATTTATTATATCGAAGGGTAATAATTTTATGAAAAGAAAAATAAATTATGAACACACTTTACTATGCTTATATTATCCATGCCAGTGTATTTAGGATCACAAAAATTTCAGTCCATGTAAAAGAAATGAGAATGAAATAAGTGTTAATCAAATACAACACTGAACTAGTGAGTGTAAGTTCATTTTTGTCGACATGGGGAAACAAATATACCCTTAAGGTGGTACCCAACACTTTCGCTTAAATTAATTTGGCTCGTTTAATTTTCATAAAATTTTGACAGAGTATTTACTTTGACCCTTTAACAAAAATATAAAAATTTCTAAAGTTTTGAACCAACCATTTTATCAGAAAAATTACACTGGTTATATAGCAGTTTGACAAACACCAATTTTGATCACTGAGAAGCTTCATGTTACCTTTACAACACAACGTGACTTTTCAGAGTTATCTCCCTGTAGTGTTAGGAACCACATTAAACCAAGGTTTGTTTATTAAAATATGAACGCAGTTTGTCGGCAGACGAAATATTATATATACAACGAGACCAGGTTTGTTATAAAAATGATACAAGTAAATATATTATGTTATCATGAAAATCTTAAAATATGGTATGGGCGGTACATTTTTTATTACGAATGTGAGTCATTCAAATTCAAAGGATTCAAATGCAATGAGTTTTCAATTAATAAAAAAATAAGTTAATTGATTATAGATAAAAAAAGAAAAGAGTAATTTTCATGGAGTTTCCGTCTTCTTACAATATGATAATGAAGTAAATATATATGTAAATATTCAAAGTGTGTTTTAAATTGCTAATTCCAATACTATGTAACAACCTTACAAATATACATAGTAATGAAAATAATAAGATAATTATCCAGTGAAATGGAAACAAAATCATGTACATTGGATGTCAGGATTAAGGTCTATTATTATGTTAGTGTCTTATGTATATTAAGTTGATGCTTGCTTCATGTTTTCTGTGACATTCTAGTAATGTTTTATTTCATTGTTATGGCAATGTAGAGGAAACCCTGTGCATTTATTGTAGTTTTCTGAGGAGAAATTAGCTTTGATGAGCTTGTCCTTTCGAAAAAAGTCTTTATTTAACAACCTTTAAAACATGTTTCGTGATGTACTACGTAAAAGGACATAAATAAAACATTACGCATTTAACGACTGCATGTCCTCGGATTATTTATTGAATAATAGATTTATAGTATACTTTTAAGACTAAAATGTTGTTTGGATCAAGTCTTTGAACACAATGAGATATGATATTTTTTTTGTGTCAGGAGGTTTTCTGATACTTTACAGGTACAGGTATTTTATTAAAGTTTTCATGCCTCGTGCAGTTGATTATAATTTAATATAAGAAGAAATCGGAAGTGAAAAGTACAGGTATTTTATTAAAGTTTTCATGACTTGTGCAGTGTGCAGTTAATTATAATTTAAAAACTAGAAGAAATCGGAAGTGAAAAGGTTCATAACTCAAAATTATCTTATTTAAATGTCAAAGTTCAGCACATTGGAAATAGTTTATTTAGTATTTTGACATTTATTTAATAAAATCATTATTTCATACAAACGTAATAATAACTATATTTGTAATTAGGTCGAGATTATATTGGTATCTTTACAAAAAAAAAATGTTGTTCTCTTTCTTATATTCCAATATACATGCATAATAGGTTTCTTTATAATTTGATTTTATTAAAAAAAAAAACAATAAAAGGAGCATAATAGTTGATTCAGATGTTTTATTGGCGTCTTAATTACACTCTACGTTAGCAACGTTGTTCATATAACAAGAAATAATATGACATGCTGTGAATAATCGGTACCAATTTTAACAAGTAATTGCATTTAGTGATCAGGTTGGCGTGTTCGATTCCTTATCATCGAATTGACCTGTGAAAATGTCACCTGCACTGAGCTATAAACAAAAATATTTTGTTGGAGAGCATTTTATAAAGTAGGTTAATAGTTCAATAAAATTTAATCACTTAGATATTATCACATTCATTCTGAAAATCTGACCTCTCTCAGTTGTCAGGGATATACCTAAATCAGAATTCCCTTGAAAGAATTTAACAGATAATCAATCACAGATTGTAGAGTTGCGACTTGAGAGTTCAATTCTAATTCCAAGTACACTTATTGGAATTCATATTTGTTGCAATTCGGCACAACTTGACACAAATATAGCTACTGTTAAGATAACATTGAAGTACAAGGCTTATTATCACAAACAATCATTTGATTCAACACAGATGAACCACGCATTGGATAAGCGACAAGACTTTTTAATCAACATCGACATGACTTAAAACAACAGCGAAATGAATTGAAATAGTAGTGACAAGACGTGAAACAACAGCGACATAAATTGAAATAACAGTGACAAGACTAGAAACAACAGCAGAAGCTTTGGGTTGGTTAAATATTTTAAACATTGACTGCAAGTCCTTCCATATGTTCGATAATTGGATGGAAACATTGCAATTCTTGGCACACCACATTTGAAACATCAGACAGAAAACAACATGAAAATCAATGGTTACAACGATTATTTTTAAATTCTTTACATGGATTAGAGGGAATTAGTCTTCCCACTTTCGTTACTGTAAATGTCTAAGAATACAATTGATTAATTGTAATTGAAGTTGCATTGCACCTTAAGTAATTTACTGAACAATTTGCTTTCCGTTTCTTATTTATGTTTCTAGTTTTCGAACAACAGCTGTGGCTACTATAGCTAGTGCACTGTAATAGCGAACATATTTAAACTAGCTTTCAAAATTATGCGTTGTGGTTTATTTCCTGGTTCAATTTAGTGGTAATCTTGTTTGTTGCAGGAGTCCGTAGTTTTTTATTATGTGTTTTTAATATATATGATCTCGATAGACAAACAATGAGCTGGGTGCGGGTGTATAACTGGTATGATTCAACCACAAATTTTACTTATACAGAGCCACTAGGCCGTGGGTTTTGTTTATTATTGATTGTCTTTATTTACATGTTTTTTTTTACAAGTGGTCTATTGTAATCCAAAATACCATTAGAAGTTCCAGCTACCCCTTTTATATGACAAGTGTCAAGATGACAACTAATAAAATCACAGAATAACTGATTTCCTAACAAAACCTCCAAGACATCAAACATACACACAGGAATCCCTAAACATCGTGGAGTAAGATACAAGAACATTTGATAGTATCCAGGTTATCCCATTTAAAATTGATTGGTTACGTCAAAGTCTAGATTAAATTACATGCTAATTGTTTGGATGTAGAATAATGCAAAATAATTGCTACAATTGTCCCTCCATATTTTGAAAATCACCAACAGAGTTAGTTAAAAGACGATTAAATTCATTGATGTGAACTTTTTATTATACATTTCAGCTATACATTACAAGAACATTAAACATGTAAAATCATGGTTCATGAAAGTAGAGCAAGTCAGAATGTTACAATAGCGACATTGTATGACAAACTAGGTTTTAATGAAATAGTTGAAGATGATTTTTTTGGTTATTTCCATACTTAAAATGATGATAAATGTAAGTTTTGACGCTATATACGGGAAAAACCAAAGGTAGAATGTGCCAAAGTGCAGATTCAAAACTAGTACTGTTATAGTCGACGAGACACCGACACCACCATGGAAAAAACAATTATGAATAACTATAACATAATAAAGAAAAATATGCATCACCAAAATGGTCAGATACAAGTTTTCGAGAGAAATACACAAAATAGACATTTTTATTTGAAAACTTTTAAACTTATTGACCATAATTCTATTTTTAATTGTATTAAAATTGAGAAAGGAATTGGGGAATGTGTCAAAGCGACAACAACCTGACAATAGAGCAGACAACAGCCGAAGGCCACCAATTGGTCTTCAATGTAGCGAGAAACTCCCGCGCCCGGAGGCGTCCTTCAACTGGCCCCTTAAAAAATATGTATACTAGTACAGTGATAATGGACGTCATACTAAACTCCGAATTATAAACAAGAAACGAAAATTAAAAATCATACAAGACTAACAAAGGCCAGAGGCTCCTGACTTGGGACAGGCGCTAAATTGCGGCGGGTTAAACATGTTTATGAGATCTCAACCCTCCCCCTATACCTCTAGCCAATATAGAAAAGTAAACGCATAACAATTCGCACATTAAAATTCAGTTCAAGAGAAGTCCGAGTCCGATGTCAGAAGATGTAACAAAAGAAACTAAATAAAATGACAATAATACATGAATAACAACAGACTACTAGCAGTTAACTGACATGCCAGCTCCAGACCTCAATTGAACTGATTGAAAGATTATGTCGTCATCATATGAATATCAGGCACAATCCCTCCCGTTAGTGGATTCAGTATCAAACTATCATAAAATATATGAGATGAACATAGCCCGTGTCATGCCAACAATTGTTTTTTTTTTTAAATAAATGTGTTTAGTTCCGATGCAAAGACCCTATAAGTGAATCAATATTAAAGCCAAAATATGCAATCTTTAATGACCTGACTACACTCTTTAGATAAAGCATTTTTTTTTATCATGAATGTAATAATAACAAATATTGTTATCATCATCATCATCATCATCATCATCATCAATTATTTTCGGTAAATATTATCGAATAGTCGCAAATATCCTCGTGAATAAAGTCTATACAAATCAGACAGCCATATCAGTATTTTTTCCATAATGCAACACCGTTTACAAATAAGAGCATTTAAGTCTTACATAAGTTCTGATTGGCGTCAACTGTTGCATGTTGTTATTATATGCCATCAGTCTGATACATTAAAATACAAGATGACAAATTACCTATAAATTAGAAGAAGAAAAATCAAATTAAATCCGTAGATCAGATAAGCAAACCAGCCCGGTTAAATTGGATCCATTTTGATAGAATGTGAATCAAATTGTTCTATACACAGATGCTGGCATATGATTAGGTTTCCTGCATCAATTCATTTTTAAGTACATCGCAATAAAAACGCGTTCACTTAATATTATTGACCATCATTGCTACAGTATCAATATGTCAAGATATTTATTGAAATGATTGAAAATAATGGATTCAGAAATAAATAATGGCAAGCATTTTCAAGCTAATTACACAGTATATGCAAATATTTATCACGTAAAAAACAGCTTTAATGGCATTTTGATTCAATAAATTATTGATAAAATCAACAAAACATGATATCACAAAATACATAGCTTTTAAGACTAGCATAAAGACACATTATGGCTTCATAGACATGTCTTAACACTGACACACTAATGAACAATAAAATCAAATTACATAAATCAATTGTCTGTAGATAAGATCTACCATTATATTGTATAATATTATTTTTTTTATTATTATTTTCAATGTTTAGGTTATTATTTTTAATTAAGACTTAATCATATTCTATTCTCTTTTTTCATTTGATTCTTTTCTAGCTTATTTTTTCCAAGACCCAAAACCGACCTTTCAATTATCCAAAATATTTGACAAACCACAGTTGGCTAAACAATCCATAAACTAAGTATCATAGTCACGTAGCAATGCTGAGACTAGAACAAAACATTAGTCCCTAGGTACTACATTCATTTATAATATTCGTGATTCAGATTCCATTCCAAGGTTTCATACTCATTATTAATTCTCAGCTTACAACAATATCAAGTTAACAAATACAGATTTTTCTTTGGCATATACAATGTTTTGCCCTTTGTCCTAACAGAGACAAATATTAACACACACAATGTAAGCGACAAGGAATGGTTTGCGTAAATGCATGCATTGTTATTGAGCGTTTGTTCCATTCAGTTGAAATAAAGTTTAACAACTAGCAATACAATAATTTGATTACTTAATAACTAATTTTATCTCCAAAAAAATTGAACAGTTCAGAATTTTCTGTCTTTGTTGAATAGATTGTAAATTAGAAGTACATACAAATAAGACAAAAAAGCAAACAATAGCAAGACGTGCCACTGAAAGAGGAACACAAGTCCTTATATTTAGCTTCATCAAAAGGAATTTCAAGATTTTTACGATGACTGTCTATAGCGTTAGAAATGTAACTCAAGTTACTCTTATATTTCTGTTTATTGCTTATAACTAATGACTGCCAAAAATTTAGAGCTTAAAAAATGTTATGAAAACCTTCCAATCTTTCCAGACTATACATGTATATGTTGCGCTTTAGATCTTATTTGAATATTTTTGAAGTAAAGTTTGGTTTCTGTTTCTTTTACATCTACGTATACCCTATATTTTTCAGTCATTCTTATCAGAGTCTAGATATACAGTAACATACGGTATATGTACTCATTAAAGTTGACTATGCATGAAGGTAGGTTATCAAATATTAATTCCATATTACTTGTCCAGTCATTTTCATTATACATTCATTCTTTATGACGGAAAAACTAGTCACAGTTCAAGTAGAAATGCATAGATATTTCTATATTGGTTTACTTATTTGTTTAAAGGCTGTAATAATATAAAAATGCTTTATTGCTAAATACGGAGTATACTGTCAATTACGGACTTTCCGTTTTAAATTATCCTTGGAGTTCGGTAATTTTGATATTTTACCTTTTAGACAGTAACCTATCGCTAACTGACAAAAATAGAAAATTAATGTCATGATGCCAAGACGATGATGACAGAGTTTTGAGATTGATGGTGTCAAACCAAGCAATGAAGCAATTTAATAAATTAAGTATACATGTAAAAGTGTCATTTCGTCATTTCGTCATTTCACCCAAAATAACTCGCACTTGTAACAATGTTATCTATGCATACCTAAAATATTCGAAGAAAAATCAAGACGCATAAAACATTTATAAAAAATTGAAAAAAAACCGGGACGTCACATAAAAGTTAAGAATTTAAGAAAAATTGTTGACATTGCAAAATAAATTACAATTTCTACAATTCTGCCTAGCAATAAATTTTATGGTTATGTGTTTAGCATTGAGATGAAGTAGAACAAATCATCTCTGTATATTTGACTGTTTGAAGATGTTCTGTAAAATCTAGTTGAGTTCTAACATTAAAGGAATCACAGCTGTATGTGATATTATATGAGTACCATCATATGCATGAATATAACTTATTAAATGACTCGTTAAGTTTGAAGCAAGCCCGTCACGATCAATACCTTACCAATTTGAACACTCAACTGTAAGAACGTCGTTAAAATCTCTATATAATTTAGGTTAGATTACCCTTGTAACATTGTATAGAACATTCAGATTAATAAGACATAATCGTTGTGCTTCCATTTTATAATTTGGGAGGAAAACCATTATGGTTGTTCAATTCAATAAGAAATTACCCCCAGCTTTTTTATGTTATGTCATACAAGTAAAATGTGTTAAACAGTTTATTTGTTTCGCCAAAAAAAGATGTTTAAAAAATATATATAAGTGTGCAGCTGTAAGACTTTGTATGTCTCACACACTTTTTAGAAATAACTATCCATATTGTGAGTTGTTGATTTTAAGTGTTTAATTTTGAACACAATGAGATGTAAGTGTGAATATTCTCAAATCTCTTACAAACATTACCTGGCATGCATATGTAGCAACTGATACCATATAACAGGTTAAGTACCGGTACTTTGAACTTGCTTTCAGTAACTGCACTGGACACAGGATTTTCTTATCCATAGCATAGATTACCTAAGCCGTATTTGGTACAACTTTTTAGAATTTAGGATCCTCAATGCTCTGCAACGTTGTACTTGTTTGGCTTTAAAACTATTTTGACATGAGCGTCACTGATGAGTATTTTATCTGGCGTACTAAATTATTACCCTGGTACTTTGGATGAACTATTTAGCACGTGATCTATTGTGTTGCTAGTATCTTTATTTTTGTTGTCCTTCATAAAGTTAGATGATTCTTAGATGCATTTCCTTGATAAAGTACACCGATCAAGATTAAAAATGAGAATGTTGAAAACTAACCAAAATGTATTTGTAGTTATGACTCAATGTTGTGTGTCCTTTATGGAATTTGGTTGTGATGGCTGGTATTTTGATAGTCGATGTTACATTTATTCACTGTTATGTCCCCGCTGTCTCAGGAGCAGGGCATTAAGTGTTTCCCTTGTCCGCCTAATCGTACTTCCAAAAATTCCGTTTTTTTAATTTTGGTTTATTTCAATCAAATGTTTGGAAACTTATAAACGATGCTTATTACCATAACATACTGATCAAGTTAGAATCAAGGTAGTGTCACTTTGACCGTTCACGAGGTATGTCCCTTTACAACGTTTAAAGCAAGTTGTGGCTTCTTATCTGTGTCCTATGGACACATTCTTCATTTATATTATCTAAACTTGAAGCGATTAAAGCTTGACAAACTGTGTAGACAATAATCTATTGTCTACGACCACATGCTGGTAGACTTTCAGATATCTTGTGGTTGTTTTGTACTATTTTCACTTTGATATATCCCGCATCATGTTTTTTTAAGTCGAAGAAAAAACTGAAAACGTCATTACAAAAAAAAAAATAGTATGTATAAGGGATGAAAAGTTTAGCCGAGAAATTAAAATATTGTGATTGCGCACCTATTGATGTTAACTATTTGAAGTGTAAAAATACTCCGTGTGATAAGCTGTATATTAAAACATAATAGGCGTTTATGACCAAGAAACACATTTTACTATAAGACAAACTAATTAGTTTCTGTATAAGACTGGTTTGGCAAGGGTTTAAGAACCGTAAAGTTATTTAAGGCAAGAAACATTGGGATCTATTTGTATATATGTAGAAAAAGACGGAGTTTTTAAAGTTAAACGTGCATAAAATACGGAATGTTGTCCAACCGAAACTCATGTATTAGGAAAAATCGTAAACTTTCGACAGTTCATAAATCCAAACCTAAACAGAAAATAGTCTAATAATTTTAGACACATTTCAATGTTATTGCTTTTAGACATATTCTTATGTAATCATTAACCATATAGACTATATAAATTGTAAGTTCAATTCATTGAAAACTGTCACAAACACATGTTACATATTCAACAATCACTTATTAAAAATCAGATTAACCCTTGGCATTGATGTTATGTTGTCCTTTTTCAACAGGGATAATTAGTTATTGACGTAAGATTTAGCGATTAGGATTTTACGTTCTTCGTGACCTTTTCTATGGTTTTTGTGAATAAAGCAGTGTTTTTTAATCTGCTACTTTTTATGAGTGCAAATAAATATTGGTCCCAATAAATAGCTTTTAATTTGTAAAACAAACTGAAGTTTATTGAAGATTACTACGATATAATGTGGGAAATCAATTTTTAATATGTTTCCCAGGATGCAAAGGGAATTGTTTGAGATGAATTTCATCATCAAGGTTGCTATATGATCTTCTAAAAGTGTCGGAAATAGCAAATCAAATTAATGATAACCAAAGAAATATTTTTCTAGTTTTATGCTGAATACGTGGACTTTGTAATGAGATAGTCTACAAAAGGTTTCATGTAGGGATTATTTTCTAAAGCTTTGAGAAATTTCATTCTGGGGAAATTGCAAGTGAATTATAATTGACGCAGAATTATTATGAATAAAAAAATGGAAAGACCAATTTCAAAATTTTACAAAAATTTAAATTCATTGAACGAAAATACAAAGCAAATGCATATCACATTTTTTTCCTCTCAAGAGAATGGAATCATGCCATTGATAGACAAACTAAATTTAACGACACCGATGGCGGCAGTTTGAAATTATTCATTCGAGGAGACTGTCATTTAAGAGAGGGTTGATCAGATACTTTTATTGTTACATTTGTAATCATTACGTGTTTGGTATAGACATTAGGGCTTTCGTGTGAATTAAAATAATCCGTGTTGGGTAGAAGCTTAGAATATATAAATAAAAATTGTTGACATAAACGAACAAGCGATTTCTGAAATCCACATCAATGAATATGATCAAGTTATCATGGAAAATGAATTGACGTTCTTAAGATAAGCCACTCGACGTCATTAAAGGTAAGTAAAGGAGTACTGATGTCATCAGAGATGAAGTCTGTTGCAGCATTTTCTATTTTGTTTCCTTTATATAATAGTTGTTTGTGACGAGGTTTGTACATAATCCTTGAAACCTACAACAGCCCATATCTTAGTCCGTGTATAATCTTTAGATCTATAATTGGTCCTCATTATTTAATTAAAAAGCAGTCAATTTTAATTTAGATAAGAATTAAACTGTCCATTATTTTCTAAACAAATGTCTTAAAATGAATGATAATTGGTAATATATTTTGTTTTTTTATTTATTACTTGATATCAGGCCGTTGATAACAGTTATCGTCTTTTGATCTCTTGTTGCGATATCGCTTTTTTTTTTGGCGCGGATGGAACGTTCAGCAAACATAAATCATTCAATGGCCCTTTTTTTCTAAGAAACTTAGATAACTGAAAATTTGCAATTTACCTTTTTTGGCACTTAACAATTCACCAATGAATACATGCTCATTTCACATATAGTGTATTTCAAGAGTTCTTAATTATTTTAGCAATATTGAGAAAGGTCATGATATCTGCTGAATAGTGAATACCAAATACAAATGTATAAAACCATGGCATTTAGGAGATAACTGTATTGTATTTTAAGCTCCGACGGCATCAATTGGGGATTTGATGGTCGCAAATTAAGTTTACTGGCGACGCGTTAGCGGAGACAGTAAACGGGTATTTGCGACCATCAAATCCCAAATTGATGCCGTCGGAGCTTAAAATACAATAATGTTATCTCCATTCTAATGAAACTGACAGAAAACAACGTTAAAACATGTATTTAAAATCTGTCATATGCCGTCTGCGCTTGCGCGTACGTCCCATAGCATCAATTGTCAATTGATGCCATGTAAGAAAGTGACGTTATCCAATCAAAAAGAACGTTACAAACGTTGTTGCATTAGAATACCAAATGACTATCGTGTTAACACAAAGTCGCGACGGTAACACCATGGCTCCAATAATTTTTGCGCGGAATTAGACATCTTAAAAGTTGTCTTTAAGGCAGACAAATCTTACATGTGTTTGTTCTCGATGATTTCAATGATAATTTCTGGCTTTTGCAATTTGACCCTCGCAAATTCGTCTAGTTTTACGCAAGGTTTTTCTTATATCTTATCATTTTTATCCCTTGTTTTTTAAAACAAAATTGCTACACTGTACTTGTCTATAAATGTCAGTTTGCTTTATAAATCAAAATCTATTTAATTGAGACCATTATATATTTGCACTCTATGATCGGTTAATTCTCACTTAAACCGTCTGAGTATGAGACAAAAAAGAGAAAATCTTGTTAAAAGAAGACGTTGATGACGTAACAACAGTGCTAGAGTAAATGTAAAGATATTGTATAGTTGCTTACGCACTTTCTTCTATTCTGTTTACACATAGATGTAATACCTCTATGGTTTACACGATGTAATACCTCTATGGTTTACACGATCTGTTAATGGTAAACATGGATACATAACAATATTTTGTTTATCTATCAAAGAAGGAAATACTTCGGAAACAAAAGCGTTGTGAAGTTTTTGAGCGCGTGCTGTTAAAAGTCAACCATTCGGAACTGCCGGCTTCATATAGGCTGATTGTCATAGAAGTTGAACTAATGATCATTCATTTTTATACAATTCTGTTGGCATTTCGTCTATTTGTTAAATAAAAAGTGATAGATCGACTTAGCCATATTCACTTCCGTATAGGAAAATATCATAGATGGTAAATTGAAAATCCCATCAGTATATAATTAACGCAATCTTGTGATCTGTGTTTATTTACTAGCTAACACCTGGTTGCTCTGAACATTATAATCAACAAGACCAACAATCAATACTTAGACTTAATACTGTGAAACTACATGGCCTAATAAATCCTATTTCATAACCGATCTAGTGTTTAACTATTCAATTTACACGCTAAATCTTGATTTATATTTATTGACTTAAGACTCCTCACAAGAATTCAAATGATCTAAAAGCTGCTGGAAACAAGATATCTCTGATTTGTTGTCGTGTTCCTTGCTGAACTGAATACACTGATTTAAAATGATGTAATTTATACTGTTTAAAACTTCAGTTAAACGTATTTACATGAAACTGTTTCAATAGAATGATTAATTTGCATGAAAAAGTAAAAGGAATAAATTCAACTTCCACTTCCAAAAGAGGATTAATTAGGAATAAATACTTTTTCTTTCGGTTGTAAATCTTTCAAGATTTGTTATGCATCTTCCAAAACATGATCAATGATACTGCTGTATTATAAGGCTGTTTTATAAAATTTCCTGAATTTGATATTTTTTACGCCTCTTTATGCCATTTCCTGTGGAAGTAAACGACGGAATTATTGCTGAAACATTGTCATCTGTTAGATACTTTATGTAACTCTATTAAAATCGTCATCAAAAGCTCACTGTATAATTAGCTCACAGAGCGAATGTGTTTGATGAGAAATTCTCTATAGCTTTTTAGTACTTTTGAACATAAATGATACATTTCGTAGAATACAAATCCAATGATGCAGGAATTGATTCATCTGCAAATCAATTAAATGTGAAAGTCTTGAAATACAAGACTTGCTATATTTTCTAAATATCTAAATATTAATGCTGACAATGGAATAATGTCGTCGTGTACACAACACAGTGGCATAATCTGTTTCTTATGATTTTTAGATATTGTACAGACACACGTTTTTTTTAATTTTTTGCCGTTTTGCAGATTGCATCATGTTGCCTTCTCCAGTAGTTATAACTAAAACCAGACAATGAAAAAATAATTTGGATCATAATAGATTGTTACCGAACGGAAGGCAGGAAAGTTTTTTTTTTAATTATAAATGGCCACCATCGTGTTGTTAAGGATAAATTAGAGCCTATGATATGTTGAATACGTTGCTAAGTCGATAACCGAGAAAGACAGAATGGTGACCTCTATGAAAGGAACAAATGTGTGTTCATTTGGAAAATATATAGATGTTCTGTAAATAACTCATCATAAAAAAAACAGGTTAAAAATTGTGTACTTCCCTCGCTTATTTATCATCGATGACGCTCGAATAAAAAAAAAGTAAAAAATGCGAAATAAAGTACGAAGCTATGAGCATGTTTATCACATCATATTATCGTCCTTTAACTTTCAAAAATATAAATTGAACCTTTAGTCAGTTTGTTCAGAATGTTTGGCATCTATTTTAAAAAGTCGGAATTTGACTTCGAGACTGGAAGAAATAGAATACAATTTTCACATCTAAATTCATAATTTACTATACACATTTACCTTATAAAGCAAAATGATAGCTGATAATAGGGCATATGCAATACTCCCAGTTGAATGTACAATTTGTAATTTAGCTTATTGTAGAGTAAATGAAATTTCTCCCGTAGAAAATATTTTTAAAATATAACTAATTGTATATACTGTATAAGCAATTTCTGCTATTTGATATAACTTGTTAGTTCTTATCAAGCTGACAGCAGTGTAAAGTGACTTATAGTGTAGGAAAGTAACCAAATCAAAATGTGAATTCGTTTTATTGTATGCTGACAACAGCATTTATTTATTTGTTATTACATCAATATCGCACGTTAAAGTTTTATCTGTTTGATCAATTGTAACGTACGTGTATACGCAAAAGGACTTTTAACACGTCATTGGTGCATGCTTAGCACAATTTTCACACTTTTTCTTTACAATATCTTGGCTACCAATTTTTATTGACAGAGGAAACCGAATTATCCGGAGTAAACCACCAACTTTTAACACCAATCAAACATAATTCTTTCTATTAGCATAGGAACACTTTAAACTTTGCTGTGTTGTTTGAAGATGAAAAGTTATTGAACGTAAATGCATGTAGAACTTCCGCAACCGTAAGTGTTTACACCATATGGTCGTTAACAATGTAAATACACGGTCATTTGTACGAAAGATACTATACAAAGAAATCTTTAATCTTTACGACTGCACTTAAATCAAATCAAATCATCAACGTCACCTTCTGCTAATTTGATACAATGTTTCGACACTAACCAGGATTTTATTTCATATTTCAGTCATGTGTTTTTTAAATGAATGTTATGAACTTAAATTCTGTAGCTTTCTATTTAACAAAACATAAGTTTTCCTAAGGCGATATTGACCTCTGGATGTTAATTCCTTTCATGTTAAATTTAGATTTAATCCTACCAATGTATAAATATGCCTCAGACTCTTTTTTGGGGTTATTAATGAAAAACTGTCTTTTAGAAGATAATGGGGTCATTTAAGTCTTTAATTAGCCTGTAAAGTGTTGAATGTCCATCTTCCATATTGGATGTTTGATAACATGTTTTAAACAGTTCCACAGTTGTCTTTTGTTTTAATTTCTGAGCATCATCTTTCCTCCGAATTCACCCAAAGGTCAATATGGAGTTGCTCAATCTTTTGTTTTCTATGTTGTGTTTTGTGCATTATTGTTTGTCTTGTGGTAGTTTTCGTTTTCCTTGCCTCGACATTGTCAGTAAGTTTTCGACTTGTGAGTTTGAAAATCTTTTTTGTCTTTTTCGTCTATCTTTGCCTTCTTTTTGTGCTATAACACTTTAAAAATTACGCAGTCTCTTTTTCTTCTTCAATATTTGCACTGTCAATGGTCAATGGGTAATTTTAAAGAATCTAGTATGAGGAATGAGACAAAAAAAATGTTGCAATTATATCATACAACCAGGATGTTGTAGAAAGTGCAATTACCAGAATAATCTAGACAAGTAAGTTAAAAGATACAATTGCATAACATATAAACATTTTCCTATTAAATATATTTACCATACAAACATATAGATTCGTAGAGATGCATAGAGATGCATAGAATATTGTTTTGTTTCGTCCCAGTTTAAAAAAATAATCCCAACGTTTCCCCGGAAATGTTTCGAATAAATCAATCCACCTTTACAAAAAATACACATAGTACCAGTTGGAGACATAAACTTTTTGATATACTGTCAGACGTCACGTAATTTGATTGGTATTTGATATAAAAATCTATAAAATGTCCCATCAATTACATTTTAATTCAAGAATAACGGTTTTCATAGTTTGTAGACTATAAAATTCATCTAGGTTGAACAAAGATGGTTTTGCAAGAATCGTGTGGGCTGCGACTCACTAATAATATTTAGACCTAATACCAACGTGACATGCTTTTTAATAGAGCGTGTAAGTAGGTTTTTAGTACATCAGGGTGTTACTGTATTTTGTTTTTGTTTTTACAAAGTAATAGGAAATTTGTAGACGTGCTGTTTGGTGTGAGCGTAGTCTCCGTGTTGAAGACCATTACTTGGCCGATAATGGTTTACTGTTATCAATAGTGACTTGGATAGAGAGTTGTTTCATTGGCACTCATGCTACATCTTCCTATATCTATAAAAATAAAACTACGTAAAACCAAACAAATTCATTTTGCTTGTTAAAATTCACAAATGACGTCATTTGTTGTTGTTATTGCATCTTATTGGGTGTTGTGTCGTTTGTTTGCTGTCATATTTCCCACATCTCGGTTTATCCATGTTGAAAGTATTTTGCATTTTGTTTGCACTTTTGAGACGCCTTTGAATATTCTTCAAAACATGTTTACCGCAAACAAGTATACAAATTCCTTCGAGTTAATATCCTCACCTATTGTTTATTGATTATAGTTATACAGTTTCACAATCAGCAACACTCACCTGAGCAGAACGAGATAATTAAATTTCCACATAAACAGACAAAGATTTCTACTTTGGTTCTGTATACGATACGAGAAAGTCAGAAACTTGAACTACCCAGTCAGCCTTTATCAATTCCGGATGAAATACTAGTAACAGAAGTAGTTCTTCACATACCAAACATCAATCGACAACTTGTGATTTAATTAAGGTGCGTTGACAAATTCTCAATTAAAAGTCATTGAGAGATGAGTCTTCCCTTTATTATAATTACTGATACAAAACAGCATGAAACTGTTGGTATGTAAAATGGTTATTTTTGGTTTTTGCTTATCGAGAAAGCAACTTTGCAGGTGTTTCGTCTCGAAAGTTATCCTCTTACTTATAATAGCTATTCAGAAAATATTCGTGTTCTTTTAAAGTGTGTTCATATCATTTGTCTGTCTGTTCGTCCTTTGTTTTTACCATAGTTTTGTATGTTACCGGGACCTTATAATAATCGCCTGGAAGTACTTGATGCTGTATAACCTACTGCTTCTTATTATATTATGTTACCAACATTCTTGTGTCGCCGTCGTCATATAAAAACAGCTGTTTAATAAACTAATAAGTTTTTCTGGTTTTAAATTTATTTTTATAATCAAACGCTTGGCATTTAAAATCACACTATTAAAAATCAAAAAGTCTAATAAAGACAAACTTTACTGTTATGATTGCTTCTAGGAGAATGCCACTTTAAAGGGTAAATATGTGTTATCAAACTTAAAGTGACGTTGAATGAAAGCATAAGAGAACCACGTACTAAATCAATTATGTCTTTGTCAGCTTACATCATTCCATAGATTCTGTTCAAGTGACGAAGCTACTAAACATTAAATTTTACAACAATTTTATTGCATTACGAAGAAGCACTTTAGGTTTAAAAAGATCGAACGGTAGTATTAAAGTCTAACAGTTACAGACAGTGAAATCAAATAACGACAAATTATGACTGATAATAGTTTACAGTATACACGTCGGCTGGTATAGCATTAAGTTATAATTACATCAATTAAACGTTCTGTCCATTTTTAACACTTGAAGAGACGAAACTTCATTTTCCAACATTAATTATTACTATTCCCCAGAAGAAATACTTATGAAAAAGCACTTTAACGGTTCTTCCTGTCCCTTCTAGAGTATAACTTTGAATATATTGTCAAGTTGAGTTCTAAAATTTCGAATCTCAAAATGAGGTTTGGAGAATACGTTCAATGAAACGCATATACACACAAAATATAAAGAAATTTAAAGATCACCAGTTTTTTTTTCCAACAAGTGACCACAAGGACCAATCATTTAACTATATATAGAAAGGGGGAGGGGGCATGTTTTGTCTTCTTAGTTCGATTTTTTTTTTAAGCAAAGCGCGATTATCTTTTTTTCTCAGTTTTTCGACACTGTCATTCGAATTATTTTTTTAAGGTATGGGATTCTGAATGTTATTTTGGTCACCTGCTTGACCACCATATTTCTTTTCATAAAATTTGGAATACAAATATTTTTTTAGGAAAAGAAAACATTCCCCCTTTAGAAATTGAATAGTCGTTGAACTTCTCCTAATTAAATATAAAACCATAATCTAGAACAGTAGTGAGCAAACTTAACAGATACGATCAAATATCTAAATTATTCAAGTTTGAATATTTCCCTGACGTGTTGTTCAATTGGAGATTTGACCCAATGATGCATTTATATTGTTTGATGTTGTTTAAGAAAAAAAGTTCATTAGTAGAATTACATGAACACTTGCATGATTGTAGAAACTCATTCAATAGACTCTTGACATAAACCCTTTGAATTTCCTATAACGAAAATAAAAGTTACGTAATGCAATAGATACATGTAGTACACTTATCAAGTCCGATGTACAAAATAATTAACCATCAATAATTAAAAGAAATTGAAGTTTAATTTATATAATAGATTTGTCGCTTAAAATGTATTCTTACTAGAACTTTCTACTTTTCGCAGTCAAAACATTTTTGCTGGACTATCGAATAGAACACAGTTACACGATCTTCCTGAATTTTAGTTATAATCCTGGTACCTTTGATGACTATTAGTTGTTAAAATGGTTATAATCCTGGTACCTTTGATAACTATTAGTTGTTAAAATGGTCGGATTTAAACCTTGAAGTGTAACAAATGTAAACTTTAACAAGAATAACGACAGCTATGTTAAATTGAAAAATATTGTTAGTTGAAAGAAATGATCCATACAAATAAAGAGATCTTATTACATACATCTGCAACTAATTGTCAAAGATAAACAGTTCTTATCTTTTAAATTTGTTAAGGTACATACATGTACGTTTGACTTGTAATTAGTGAAATCAGTTACTGAACAGGGCAAATTTGAACCTTGAAGTACAGCTAAATGTCAACTTTCACATGCAAGAACGATAGTTATATTGAATTGAAAAACATTGTTAGTTGAATGTAATGATCCATACAGAAAAGATAGATCTCATTTCTAAGGTGCAGCATACATCTGCAATGCATTGTCAAAGATGAAATGTTCAAATCATTTCAACCTTTAAAGATATATGCATGTACGTGTTATATAATTACTGATATCGGCCAACATTATCTAATCAATTAAACTTTATGCGGAAAATCACTTTAGGTTTAATGAAATTAACCTACGTAAAAGCACAGATTTTTGTCCTAAAAGAAGAATTGATTTCCATTGCCACGCAAGTTTAACGGAAACGTATCCGAAGTTTCATTTATATATTATATCGCGTGTACTTTCTGATAGTCTAAAAAGTGCAGTTACATAGATAATCATATATATAAAAGTTTGAAACGATTAGTTTAAGACTATGAGTCGGTTCTTACTTCCTGATATTTCCAAACAAACAAATACATTGTTACAAAAAAAGAATTATATCATCACCGCACTAAGATCTGCAGACAATCCAAAAAAAATGACACATCGAAAGACAATCCAAAAATATGACACATCGAAAGCCAATCCCAAAATATGACACAACGATCATTATTCAAAAGTTATAACACAGCTATGGGCAATCTTAATATAAGACATAGCTGTAGACAATAAAAAAATAATTATATGCATTTAGTTATAAAAAGATAAAAAAAAAATGAAATAGTTTTATATGAAAATATATTGTTAATTGTAAATAATTGAAAAATAGGACAAAATGTAGACAATTAAAAAATATGGCAAAAATGAAGAATTTAAAAAAATGCAGACAATCAAAACAATTGAATTAGCTGTAGCGATATCAAGAATATGACATAGCGATAGACAATCCAAAAACATGAAATAGCAATAGGCAAAACCAAAACCATGATCAAACTATAGACTTAACTAAAACACAAAACACCGATGGTCAACCCAAGATCATGACATACATATAGCGATAATTGTAACAGACAAATCAAAACATGACATAGCGATAGACAAATCAAAACATGACATAGCGATACACAAATCAAAACATGACAAAGCGATAGACATATAAAAACATGCCATAACGATAGACAAATCAAAACATGACATTGTAACAGACAAATCAAAACATGACATATACAGCGATGGACAAATCAAAACATGATATAGCGATAGACAAATCAAAACATGATATAACGATAGACAAATCAAACGTGATATAGCGATAGACAAATCAAGACATGATATAGCGATAGACAAATCAAGACATGATATAGCGATGGACAAATCAAAACATGACATAGCGATGGACAATTGAAAAACATGACATAGCGATGGACAATTGAAAAACATGACACAGCGATAGACAAATCAAACACGACATAGCGATAGACAAATCAAGACATGATATAGCGATAGACAAATCAAGACATGATATAGCGATGGACAAATCAAAACATGACATAGCGATGGACAATTGAAAAACATGACACAGCGATAGACAAATCAAACACGACATAGCGATAGACAAATCAAAACATGACATAGCGATAGACAATTGAAAAACATGACACAGCGATAGACAAATCAAAACACGACATTATTATTTAAATACAATTGTATATTGTGTATAATATAACTTTATAATACTCTATGTACTTATAAATATGTTATTATTATTTTGAGGACTCTCAGGAAGATTAGTTTTAACTAATGGGATCATCCTCTTGAAATAAAGATTATTTATTTATTTATTTAATTTATTTTATAGCGATGGACAAATCAAGACATGATATAGCGATAGACAAATCAAGACATGATAAAGGGATAGACAAATCAAGAAATGATATAGCGATAGACATGTCAAAACATGATATAGCGATAGACAAAATCAAAACATGACATAGCGATAGACATATCAAAACATGACATAGCGATGGACAATTGAAAAACATGACACAGCGATATACTAATCAAAACACGACATAGCGATACACAATCCAAATATATGACATAGCGATAGACATATCAAAACATGACATAGCGATGGACAAATCAAAACATGACATAGCGATGGACAATTGAAAAACATGACACAGCGATAGACAAATCAAAACACGGCATAGCGATAGACAAATCAAAACATGACATAGCGATAGACAATAGAAAAACATGACACAGCGATAGACAAATCAAAACACGACATAGCGATACACAATCCAAATATATGACATAGCGATAGACATATCAAAACATGACATAGCGATGGACAAATCAAAACATGACATAGCGATGGACAATTGAAAAACATGACACAGCGATAGACAAATCAAAACACGGCATAGCGATAGACAAATCAAAACATGACATAGCGATAGACAATTGAAAAACATGACACAGCGATAAACAAATCAAAACACGACATAGCGATACACAATCCAAATAAATGACATAGCGATGGACAGTATAAAACATGACAAAGCGATGGACATACCAAAAACAAAAATTATTTGTAATACTTTATATAAAAAAAACATCCTTTTAGAGTTTTGCGTCGTTGTGGCACTACTGTCACATTGACTTGTATCATTATGTCTTTCTTCAAAACATTAGATTGAATGCATTTAAAGCATTTTAAAGCGGAGAAACATATTCGCTGGTGTAATAACATTGCACAATGTCATACAAATGAATACATTGACTTGTGAAAGATTGATGAGCGGTTCTAAAACATGACTTAAACGATTATAAATTGAAAACCTTTTGACTTTTAAATTACTAAATATTTTATCGTTTAATTTGCCCATTCATCTGATCCAATTGTAAAATATCAGGATTTTTCGTGCAATTGAACATACATGACGAATTACAAAGTTCGAAAGAGTCAGTTAATCTCTTACTTAATTATATAATAGTCCCGGCATCAATTAATACAAGACTCAACTGTGCCGATTTAAACTTTTTTAATTGATAATGCATGACAGCCGGGAGTCGTGGAAATCTCATGATTTAGTTTTCTATTTCGCTCGTTGTCTTCATAACATTTTAACCTTAATTTAAAAGACATCGACGGTTTTTTTAAAGACTAAGAAGGCAGCTGTATATGTAAGCCAATGATCCAGATTTGATTTGCGGGTGCATGTTCCAGTAACCTAAGATATGTATCAATTGAATATATTAAATCCTTTGTCAAATAGTCCTTTTCGGGTTCCTGAGGATATCATCAGCCCAGTAGTCAGCACCTCTGCGTTGACATGAATTATCACTGATATACACACTTTGAATTGTTCGAAAACTAAGGAATAACCTATCTTAGCTTTATTTGGTAAAACCCTTTTCGGAATTGCTGGCCCTTAATCCCCCAAGACTTCGTACTGTATTTGTTTTTTCAGCGTTACTGATGGGTCTTTTGTAAACCAAACACGATTATGGGGGACTAAACCATAAACCTGGTATCTTCCTTTTATAATTTATATATTTTTTTAATTGGAAACAAAAAATAACAACACGAGCTGTAAAGAAAAAAAAACGTTTGCAAAAAAAACAACAACCAAAAAATACAAAAAGTATGAAGTGCCTTCATCCAGGACTATGTACTATACAATTAATCGAAGTAGATATAGAATATGATTTCTATAGGCCCATCTAGTTCTATGTTATCTTTTGAAGAAAAAACATTGAACTATTTTTCTTCTTTGTTCATCAACGAATTGTACTTTCATGTTATATTGAAGTTTCGTGCAATCGACTGGTGCTTTTAATTTCAAAAAGATTTATTCATCGATTCAATGTCACTAGAATTTTACATTCTGTTTATTCTATTAATGAAAAGGTTTTTATATATATGCAATGTTTTCTGGCGGAAGTGACGTCATGCATTATAGATTAAACCAAGTACACAAATTTTCAATTCAATTGAACATGTTTGACTCAATGTCTTTATCTTATTATATGATTTAGAGATGCCCCTTTTTATTAATGTAATAAGAGGAACAATCTGATGATATTCTTATCTTTGGGTAGTTCCCTGACATTTAACTTCTCCGAATAGAAATAGAGAAATATGAACTAGTAAATTGTTTATTTTTACGAGCTTTATCAGCATGCAGAAAAGCAAGAATCGCCAAGATTTTAACCGGTATCTTAGCGAGTACAATTATAACGTTACCATAAGTTTTCGGACAGTGTATGTACATGTACATTGTACATATGCAACTACTGTATTTGTCCAGCAATTTAAAATTGGCACTATTATATGTTGTTTTTTCATTCTTTGCGTGGTGGACATTTTTTTTTACGAAACCGATATTGGAAGCAAACACACCATAAGTGGCTAACACAAAATGTATCATGTGAATAGTTATATGATTGATTATTTGTATGTTGGTTGCTTAACGTCCAGTAGCAAATAGTTCATACATATTTAGGACAAGAATCAAGGGTTTATATAGAACTGTTTGTTCATAATACAAGAAGGATAACAGCAGATAGTATTTGTTTGATAAATGAATATGTAAGTATTAGTAAAATAACAGATTATAGATGAAGATGAATTTTGTGTATAAACATTATACATTATACTAAGTATTGATTTTATATGGACTATAGTTTGGTCATTTATACATGTATGTATACTTAAAGGTCGGATATACCATCCTCTAAATGTTCTATGTTGTTTTAGTCTAAATGTATTACTTATTATTGACACATACATTATACACCCACTTTCATTCGTAACACACTATATATCCTCTGTCATTCGTAACACACTATATATCCCTTTTCATTCGTAACACACTTTATATCCCATTTCATTCGTAACACATTATATATCCCCTATCTTCATAACACACTATATATCCCCTTTCATTCGTAACACAGTATAATACACCCCTTTCATTCGTAACACACTTTATAGCCCATTTTATTCGTAACACACTATATATCCCCTTTCATTCGTAACACACTACATATCCCATTTCACTCGTAACGCAGTATAATACACCCCTTTCATACGTAACACAGTATAATACACCCCTTTCATACGTAACACAGTATAATACACCCCTTTCATACGTAACACAGTATAATACACCCCTTTCATACGTAACACAGTATAATACACCCCTTTCATACGTAACACAGTATAATACACCCCTTTCATACGTAACACAGTATAATACACCCCTTTCATACGTAACACAGTATAATACACCCCTTTCATACGTAACACAGTATAATACACCCCTTTCATACGTAACACAATACAAAGAGCTTAAGAAGTCCCTACAAAGTTAGATGCGTAAAACAAAGAGCAAAAATCAAATTTGACAGCAAACTAATAAGAAAACTATAACAAATGGAGTCAAACAACAAGTTGATGTCGGTAAGAAAACAAATATATGATGATCCATATAATATTTTACGTTTGAGAGTTAAAAATGTAATCAACGTGCGATCTTTATTCTGTTTTTAGAACAGTGAAACAAAAATAAATGATATAAAAGGCATTATATTGGCACCAATTGAAACTCATCGAGTCTGAAGTGCACCCAAGGACAAAATTTTATTCCTTAATTAATTTTGTAGGAAACTAATCGTGTCTGTAGAGCATCCATGATAAAGTTTTACGGGTTTTTGATTAATCTTCATCGAGACACTCGATGAAATATGAAAATGGAAAATTGAAATCATTTCGTTGCAATTTAAAAATCGTTATTGCATATACATGACTATATATCCATGCCATTCGATGGAAAGGGAGATTTACCTGTTATTTATTTCCCCGAGGGCATCACCAGCCCAGTAGTCAGCACTTTTTGTGCTGACATGAATTATCATTGATATGGTTATATTTATAAATTACCTGTTTACAAAATTTAGAATTTTTGAAAAACAAAGGCTTTTCTACCTCAGGCATAGATTACCTGAGCTGGATTTGGCAAAACTTTTAGGAATTTTGGTCCTCAATGCTCTTCAACTTCGTACTTTATTTGGCCTTTTTAACTTTTTTGGATTCGAGCGTCACTGATGAGTCTTTTGTAGACGAAACGCGCGTCTGGCGTATATACAAAATTTAGTCCTGGTATCTATGATGAGTTTACTTGAATGTATATCACTTTCTGTTGTCATTTATTCGTTTAGTGTTTTCGAGCTTTTATTTTGCATTTTGGTTAGGTACAATCCTTTTTTTAATTTTCCTCGGAGTTCAGTTTTTTTTGTTATTTTACTTTTCACATGTTCTTTAATAAGCACTTCTTTTTTCAAGTCATTTTCTTTTATATAAACGCGCGTTTTATTCCTTAATTAATTTTGTAGGAAACTAATCGTGTCTGTAGAGCATTCATGATAAAGTTTTACGGGTTTTTGATTAAGCTTCATCGAGACGCTCGATGAAATATGAAAATGGAAACGCGCGTCTGGCGTATAAAATTATAATCCTGGTACTTTTGATAACCATATAGTGAAATTGTCATATGTATTTTCTACCGATACCATTGCGTATAAAAGAGGGACGAAAGACACCAAAGGGACAGTCAAACTTGTAAATCTAAAACAAACTGACAACGCCATGGCTAAAAATGAAAAAGACAAGTTAAAATAAGTTGCAACTTAGGGCTCGTGTTAAACCTGTACTTATATTATAGTAAACAGATCGTTCACATGATTCGTAATCTAAAAGCATGAAGTATAAACTCTGTTACAGATTTGTTTTCACATAGAAGGTATTATACAAGGTTAAAGATACAGCATATGCAATACAGGATGTATTAATCTATTTGAACAACATTAAAAACATAAAACCAACAACAAATTCACAAATTTTGATAAACACAAAGTATCTAGAAGGGAAAACATATTTCAACAAGATCGTCTGCGGAATCATACAATGCATTAGCGAAAGCTTCCTTGTTTTAGTAATTAAAGGTATAACAAATACAAATTGAAAGTATAGCAGTCACGCAATTATCTATTTGTGAGCCTAAGTTATTCATTACACTTGGAGTTAAACACATTCATTAACACGTATATTGAAGAGATTTCCATCTACTCTAAATAGCAAAGAGACAGGAGATTCAACGCAAAATGAAATTACTAATTACAAAACCCTTTTAATCATAGCTTCTAAATTACATATAATGTATATGAGGCTAATTAAAGGGTATAATTCCTGTTTTAAGTATAAGTATATCAAAACATAAAACTGTGTGAAATCTATTAGAATGTATCAATAACTGTTGTGGAGGAAATGAAAAATAGAGTTGTATTCCTTGCGCATTTTACATTTAATGTACTTTAATCAAATCAAAAACAAACGAAAACGTTATTAGCGCATTGAAAAACTCTCTCATAACGTAAACAATTTTATGCTTGTATGTTATGATCTTTAAATCGTAGAGCAAAATAAATAGTTATCAAAATTGCATTTTTCATTTACAACTGAAATTTAATGTCTTACACTTTCAGACACCGTTTTTTTTAATTGAGAAATGCAAATTGTGTAAACGTATATCGCAAGCGCGAGAAGGTTTATCCATAATGTCATTTGATTTATCAGTTCTTGTATAGATATAATTTCAAAGCCAAAGTGTAGTAACTTTGATGACAATCAATTTTATAGGAAGATTGAAAAAGATTTATCATACATACCAGGGGCTAATAAAAGCAAACCAGCAGTTTTAGGAATTACTAACTATATTTGATGGTAGGACAAACCTGTATCTTATGGCATCTAAATCCAAATAGTAAGTTTGGTCACATAAAACAAAAGAACGTAGGATATTACTAAAATATGACCATTCGATTATTGTTCTTGTTCATTATCGCGATATCCTAAAGTGTACGAAAGTCATCTTATGAATTGTAACATTCCTACATTCTGTCTTGCAAGATGCCATGTGCTTTAGTTTATGTACTTCTGTGTTGTGTATTTTTATTTGAATCACTTATATCTTGTTTTTTCTTTTCAAATGACATAAAAAAAATCATGGTTAAAGAGTTATTTCTTTTTCAAATACCAATTGGATTGCTATATTTTAATATTGATCTTGTCAAATTGTCCGCTTTTGAAAATGTTAAGAAGAAGACATATCACTTCCAAATTCAAAGTTCGTAGTCAATAATTCTATTACAAATCGTTTTTTATTAGAAAAAAAACCTTTTTAAACCATATCAAGGAAACAAACATATAGAAAAAGATAAGTTATTAGTTCTATTCTGTTTTGTTCTTCCTAGCATATTGCATTAGTAAATCTGATTGAATTAGAAGGCTCTAATCCTGAACGGTTTCTGTCAAACGGAAATAAAAATTCATTTCAAAACTAAAGGTATTGATTTTATTTGATAAGCTATTACCACGCAGAAACTGTAATCGGATTAGCTGGTCGAGGTGCCATCTACCAAATAACTCCACAGCATAAAATAATAAGTGTGCTTAAATTGATTTTTAATGGCAAATAAACAACTACTAAGCTTTCAAACATATCTGAAAGCTTTTAGGAACAAAAAGTTTCAACTTGTTTAAAATATAAATCAAAGAATGAGTTCTAAAAACGCTACAAAACAATCAATGTATGAATTTAAATGTTTATTTTCCATTCGTATAAAAGCACACCAAACACCAAACACCAAACAAATTGATTGTGACAATTTATAATAAAACTCCCAGTAATGCTTTCATTTGGTCACATAAAGTTGTATTCTCGTATAACAAATGCTTTGTTGTTTCTTGTTGCAGCTATACAAAAAATAATATGTTGAGCGAAAATGTGCTCTTTTTTTTTTTAAAGTATATCAAAAATTATTCCATTAGGAATACAGTTGTTTCATTCTAATTTTTCTGCAAACTAAATTGTATAATCCTTTATGAATATAAAATCAAAGTACTATAGAGGCCTACATTGTTGAAGATACCAGAAAAAACGACAACAAAATTATCCATTCTATTCCTAAACTTCAACCGTAGGTAATTCTTAAAAAGAGATATCATGAAACACCAACCAATTGACATTACAATTTAACACACCAAATTTACAGCTATCAACCAGAGCATTATATTTTTACTTCAAATTCCAATAAACTCACTCCAGCTCTCAACGGTGTGGTTTTTTTTTTGGTTTTTTTTTAAATTTTTAATGTTTATGTAGATCATCTAATAACCGAATTAACATCATCGTCAAATAGATCCAGAAAAAGGTTGAAAAGTAAACTAACTTGGGTTTGTTTGTTTGTTTGTTTGTTTGTTTGTTTGTTTGTTTGGTTGATTGAATGATTTTTGGTTGCTTTACGCTGCCTCATCTTAAAAAAACTTGAATGACATGTACAAGAAAAAAGAACCAAAATAAATAATGCGCAATTTAGGTAGAAACATGTTTTTAAAAATGAGGAAAACAATGAACTGACATGTGCGTCTGTCTAAACTCTGCTCGAGTACAGGCATGACTGACCGAATTTGTTTTATTTCCAAATGCTGACAGCTAAATATATCTTGCTGAAAAAACTAACTCTATAACAACTCTGATCTGGTACACAAATTAGTCTACACGTGTACCCGAACAGAGTTTGTCACAGAATGTAGATAAAAAGCAGCTCTGCTATGGGTGTAGAATAAATCTGAATTGCAAATCCTCCGTGAGTTCAGTTGATAAATATTGAACATACTAAAAGCAAAATAATAAAAATACCGAACTTTGAGGAGAATTCAAAACAGAAAGTCCATAATCAATTTGCAAAATCAAAAGCCACATCAAACGAATAGATAACAACTGTTATATTTCTGACTTGGTACAGGCAAGTTGCCGAATTCGAGATTATAAATAGATTGAAAGTTTTTCGATGGCCTTGTTCCCTTGTATCGTTTTCTCAGCTTGTATTGGGTCTTTTGGGGTATTTGCCTCCATGTTTGATTTGTGATCGTGAACTACATGTATTTATCCATATTGAAGCAAACGTACTCCTGTCGTCATACGGATAGATTCGAAAAAACATGTTTTCAATTGTTAGGATGAAACATGTTGTGGTCATGAGCATGCGATCAGTGTGTTATAAGCACGTTTTTATTGAAAGCTGAAATGCGTATCTAAATACAAGAACCAAATTTCCTTTTAGAAATGAAAACAAACTATACATTGGTTTGTAAGAGATAGAAACTAAACTTTCATTCTTTCACTCTAGGGAAAAGAATCATTCAAGTTCAAAAATGTGCAACACTGTCGTGAGGAATATACAATATGAGAAAAAATTTGGGACTATAAAGCTTCATAACTCATGCGAGTATATCTTGCAATGCGATGCAATCACATCTTCATCTAAGCTTTATCTGCATATGATAAAGTGAAACTACTGACAAGATAATAATGATGTAAGCCATTTTGAACCCTCTCGTGAGGCATTTATCAATCCAAAGAAAAGTTAATTTTGCAATAAATTCAAACTATGGCCATTAGAGATATAACAGATAAGTTTAATGGGGATTGATATTATCTTGGTAATAGGGCTTTTATTTGATTTAAATCTATATCACAATACAACGTGCAGCAATATTATATATCGACAGATCATGTGGGGAGGGTATAAAAAAGTCACTATATTCAATACGTTGCTTTGATTTGATTTTAATCTCTATCACAGTACAACGTGCAGCCATATTTTATATGGATAGATCACATGGGGAAGGTATGTTCAATACGTTGCTTTGATTTGATTTGGATCTCTATTACAATACAATGTGCAACGGAATTATATATGGGAAAGGTATATTCAATACGTTGTCAATATTGGACGCCTCCTATTAGTCTTTTTTCTAGTACAGAACAATTTTATTTTATTTTATGCATGGAAAATGTAGCGATATGATCTTGAGGTTATGCCAGCGTTGTATGTGGTATCCTATTTATGGTAAATTTTCATGCAATAGCGTTTAATGCGTTTTATAGTATCATTGTGTTATTTATTATGCATGTTTTAATTGTTTCCTCCACTAGACAATCTCTGTCAATAACATATGTAGATGATTTATTGATAAGTATAAAAGAACGTGTACTTTTATTTCTACAAAAAATACTTTAGGTCTACAATAGTCTGAAAATGTAAAAAAAAATCAATTTCCGTCGTCGGTGTCTAGCGAAACAAATATTAAAATGACTTGTTGAGGGAAAAGTCCAAAATCAGTTTACTTGTCCCGTAGAAAAAGCATAATATTTGGGAATAGTTCACCTCATACATGTACAACAATTTCTTTTTTGTTTTTGGGGAGCGTTAAATGCTTATACCGGATGTAAAGAGTCGTAACGGTAAATATTGCCGAGCTTTTCCGAAAAGGTTGTTTTTAAATGCTCAATACGACTCTTTTAAATCTGATCCAATCGAATAACAAACGAAGGGCGGAAGGACCCTTTTACGGGACGTAAGGATGGAGTCGTTCAATTCAAAGATATTGGAAAGTCGGGAAGTTGGGATTTAATTATAGCGATATGCATAGAAGAACACGTACAATAAAAATCCGAATCAAAATGCTCTTCAAATAATTTACATGTACCAATGGAATAAATAGAGAATTTAAAGTTTATGAGATAAGACCCCATAAAAATAACTAGTCACAAGGATGTATAATATTATGTATACTCAGGTGACATCGTGAGTTGCCAGTTCTTCCTCCTCTTTCAACTATTTATCTTTTGTTCAATATGCATAATCAAACACTTAAAATTGCCATTAGGCTAAGAAGATGATGTAGACCTGTTGAAAAGAGCAATTATTGGAAGATTTTCCTTTTGATATTTTGAATAAAGCATACAAATCGTACAAAACCCATTAAAGTGCCTGAAGAGGAAACAAAAAATCAAATGAAACTCTTCGAAGATTTTCATTTCATCTTTATAGATGATGCGCAAAAAATACATCCCTGAACACATCTGTATCTTTGAAATAATTTGGACTGTTTGAATATCAATACAAAGATGAAGATTTTCACAGAACATATAGTATCAAATTTCACCATCTGCCCTGCAGTGGGTCCTGATATTAGAATGTGATTTGCGTATCTTTTTAATTAAGACCGTTACGACATCTGTTGGAAAATTCTCAAATATCACGTTGGATTAAATCACTAAGTCAGTAATAATTGGTACAAGCAGGAAGATATAAATTATGAAAATGAACGGCTTGTTTAATTATCTAAAAATAGATCAATAAGAATGATGTTATGATATTATACAGTGATTATCTGGATAACAAAATAAAGGCACAAGATACTGTGTAAAATACTCGAGAAAATACTTCATAATGTTGACGATAATAACTGAGAGGAAATTATTTATGTCATCTTTTTTGAGACATAATTTACTGATTGGACAAATAAAATCATATAGACGTTGGAACCGGACGAAGAGCGGGCAGAGATAAATAATTAAGTTAGCAAATCGACACTGCAAAATGGAGGAATCTAATCATGCCCTCAAATGTTCATTTTTTTAAACTATTGACCTTGATAAAATATCAAAAAAAAAAATGGAAGCAAAAAAAAAGAAAAGAAAAAAGGGAGTTTCAGATCATATTACTATCACGGTTTTAACAGGAGAGGTAACAATGCAACAGTGCACCTGCGGAACCCTATAACGTTGTTCCAAGTTTACTTCGCGAGTGATCGGAAATTTTCAATTCTGGCATGTTCCTACCGTGGTTTCTCCATCCCATAACTAATACCCCTGTTGAGCACAAGTTTACTGCCAAGTGAAAGAAGACAACATATTTCTATGCAATCTTCCTTAGATGGTAATGGCACAAAGGTCTTACTGATTTAAATATATTCAGTCTAACATATATAAAAAGAATGACGTCATGAAATAGGTACACATGATCTCAAATCATTTTCAACCATCTTTGTGAATTAGAAATGCATATTTTCCTCAAATATTTTTTAATCTATAACATGTCCCTTTTCCTTACGTTTAAATTTTTGTATCGTTACAATTTAACATTTTCCGTGACATTCTTATAATTATCTTGATATCTTTGTTGGCTATCAATAAAATTACTTGCAATAGATTAAGCGAAATTAGATACAAGAATCAGACAGTTTATTCTCTCATTTTGTACAAAAAACGACTTTAAACATCTTTTAAGACATGACGAGTCTGTAATGGAAGCTCACTAAGGATATTTTTCCCTCGTTAATCATGATTAATATTTTTATGAATGACAACCGACACAATACTTAAAAATATATTAGCCACAAAGAGCGACACTGAGCTCTTCAGGCAATACAGTACACACTGATTTGATATCACTCATATCCGGGACATCTCTTATTTTAAATAAATGTACTATGGGTAACATATTCGATAGCATAATATGTGATTGGTTAACAAGTTCCTTACAATGGATTTCCAACAAACAATCAAATGAGAATAACGTACTGGTAACTGTTGACCGAGTGGTATAAACAGTCGAACTACTGTATTACTTGCCTATAAACGCTTGAGTTTCGCGCGTGGCAGGTGATGTCGACTCCATATTTGATTGGCTAGAATTATTTGTGTTCCTACCAAAGGTCGGTGGACTTAGATGACCATATTGACATACACTATCTAGACACATTATGATCAAATCAATAAGTGAAAGGTAAAGTGGGGTATGGCTAAATCAAATTAAATACGTCTCAATTCCTTATAAAAATAAAATTTATCAAAGATAGCAGGCTTGTAAGTGTGTACGCCAGACGCGTATTTCGTCTAAAAAGGCTCGACATTGATGTTTCAAAACACGATAAAAGGCCCAATTGAAGAAGAAATCGACGAGCATTGATTTTATTACCATCAATTTCGAAGTATTTGTCAAATACAGCTAAAGTAATCTATTATTGCGGTAGAACATCCTTAGTATTTTAAACAATTCAATTTTTTGTAAACATATTATTCATAAATTCAGCAGTTTTAAAAGCTATGAAATCAAATTTGTCAAAATTAGAAATATTTGTTTGATTTATTTTAATTTTGTTTTTGTTATTAAACAAGTGGAATATGTTCTATGTCTGCATTTGTGTCTAGATTATTGCATACCTGATCGATTACACGATTCCCTATACATGTACATGCATACTTTCTTTAAAACATGCATTCTTCTTTTATATTTTTTTCTAATTGTTGGATAGCTTTCAAATTTATTTCTTCCGAAAAAATGTTGTGTTAAACGAAATATTTGAAATGAATATGTTTTATAACAAAAAAAGATTCACTACTAATGTTTTTCATGAGCTGTGTTTATTAACCCTCGTTTTCAGCTATACTGGTAACTTTTACAGATTAGTTAAACGTCAAAAACGATTGTGTCTAAACGCCGAGTGTTATCAAGTTTCATGGAAAAAACACAAAGTGTAAAATAATCTATAATACATCTGTTCAATAACCGGACGCGAAAAAATTATATATAATTTGTACAAAGACCCACCTGAAAATTAATGGCTTGAGTAAGTGCAGATGAGAGCGTGTTTTTTATTTATTGGAACGAATACTATCATTAAGAAGTATCAAATATTAAAGGGATTATATTAAATAAATATTTTAACTGACTGCCTGCAAACCAAACATTCTATTAGCACTAGCATTTGACTAGCTAAAAGGAGAATGTTGTCCCTGCTAATGGAACACTTCATTTCTCGTTTTTCTCCTCGCCTTCATGTGTCGGAAATGTGTTTCAGACTTCATAATCGTGTTTCTAGACGAGAAAACAATCAGGAAGTCGATAAATCTAGATATGATAAAAGCTTTTATACCTCTTTATATTAGATGAGGGTACATTGACAAAGTCGTTTGATATTATTGACGGAATGTTGATATTTTTTCGAATAAGCTCATCCGTTCAATGATGTACTAGTATAATGCTTATAGAATTTTGCATGTATTTGTATTTATTCACCTGTGCAACTCATTGTCTACCTGGTCAATGCCCCATCTTATACAAAAATACAAATATGTGGTATGGTAGCTATGACGAAACTACCATTAAAGACAATAGGTCGAAGATGGTATTACAGGTCGTACAAATTTACATATACGTTTTTGTATGCTAGCTATGTTATTTCTTAGTTTGTTAATTATTCTTTTTATCAAAATTATTTCCTTTGTACAACGAAATGCTTCAGCCTTAAAACTCGTTTATATTTATAACATCGCAGATTATTATTGAAACGGTTAATATACATTTTTGAAACACACTAGAACAATTTGAGGACTTAGGGTGTTTATAGTACATTGTTGTACAAGTACAATAGTTAGATTACAAGGTATATTGACTAAATCTGTTCCGAAAATAGATCAAGGGTAGATCTGTCAAAAACAATTCTGAGAAAGAACAGAACACACTTTTACCATTCTCTCTAAAAACAAAAATAAAAACCAGAAATCAGGTAGCAATTTACGGAGGTTATAAACTTTATTTTATTTAACTACCAAATTATTTTCTTTAGGTGATACTCACAATTCATTTTTGTCAATTCAACACAAAAGATAGGTTCAATATCAAACAAACACCGATAGAATATTTAGATCTTTTAGGAATGACGATATTATAAACATTCGAAACAACCTCATGTCTAAAGCTTTGTAATTGCTGTGTTTTAATCTTGCAACATAGTAATCTAAATATATTGCGTATTTTACTTCATAAAGAATCTCATCAAAGATACAAGGCTTATAGGTTTGTACGCTAGACGCGCGTTTCGGCTACAAAAGAATCATCAAGAGTATTGAGGACTCAAAATTCCGAAAGTTCCAACTAATCAGGAAAGATATATAATTTTTAGACGATATCAAATGGTCTTAAGTTTTCATTTTCAATACGAATATAAGTTATTAAGAAATCTGCTATTTTGTTATACACTTTGAACAAATTTCGCAATTTGCTGAAACATTTTTTTCACGTTAAAGTGTCTTGATGACAAGGCAATGATACCTATAAATGATAGGGCTACAAACCGTATGATTTTTAATCAATGTAAGTTAAACCTTAAAAATAACTAATATAAAAAATAATTGGTTTTATAGATGTAACATACCACCTGTGACTGATATTAACAAATATAAATATGTAATTGAAAATATAAATAAGATATATAAAAATCAGCCTTTTGAAAAGATAATTGCCTCGGCAGAAAATGTGTTTATTTTGATCAATTCGTATTTCTGAACTTGGAAGATTTTTACAACACACATTTAAGTATTTAAAAAAAAACGAAAACAAAAGAAATAAAAAAATTAAAGACATTTGACTTTTTTCAAAATGCAATTTTTATTGAAAATTGAACGTTTTAAAATGACAATACTCGCCTTTCTGGTTATAAATCTTTATATTACGACATTTGACTCTTTTAAATGTATTTTTATTGAACCAATGGAGCGTTTTAAAAGGTCAGCACTTGCCGTTTTATAATTATAAATCTTGATTACACGACGTTTTGATGTGTAAGAAACCACCTTCAAAATTAAAAGAAAACATTGATTACCTTATTGATTGCACTAACAGCAATATTTTCTTACATTCATTGAACGAACCTAGTAATAGAAGACTTTTCTCCATCATAACATTACAATAATCAGTGGTTGTTCAGACATTAGATATGACAGGTACTGTTTCATTTCTCTCCGTTTAACTAAGTCAAACTATTAATTTCAGTTATGTTACATTCACCTTGTAGTTTAGTTTCTACCTAGATCTTGGTTGATAATATTACCATCTGTTATTTAAAAGATTTAGCAATGATTCGGAACATGGTAATTCAAACATAATTTAAATCTACTTTGATGCCAAAAAACATGAAAATTCGATACAGTTATGTTATTGTTCAAGAAGTTTTGTATGAAATATGCATAATCTAGAAATTGCATTTTCTCTGTTTCGTTTTTCTATTTTGTAAAGTGAAGGATGAAAAGTTTTTTTGTTATTTTTCATGTAATGCATTGTTTATATATTCTATTATTGTTTGTAAGAATCAGCAAAAATAAGAAAACAAATTGAACTCTGCAGTTATAAGTAGTCTGTGTACAATTACTATGTGCAAATATGAAATAATAAAAAAAATGATAAGGGAACTTTTCCATCTATTATTAATAATGATTACTGATGAAATCATACTTCAGAATTGATCTTTGGTCAAACAAAATGATGTTAGTAATTGTATATCAATCGTAATAACATTGTTTCGATTGAAAATGTAACAACTACTCTTTTTTTTTCTTTTTTCAAAATACAGATCTAGTTGTGTTAAATAAAAGAAAAAAATAATACAAAAAAATATTTTACGAATTAGCGTTATTCCTATTATTTTATATTACTTCGTAATTCTTTTAATATATATTATTGTCGCATATGAATATTACAATTAATTTCTGTAATATGTCCTTTTTCAGATAATTCAAAGTCAACATATAATCAATCAAACGAAAGAAAACTTACCTGTCATAAAATATAACTTTTAACGTCTCTTATCTTTCTTTTTCTATCACTTTTATCAGTATTATTACTTTAATCCCGGTACATTATAACATGTTCGCTAACATTGATCAGTTACCGGTGTGACAGTCGCTATATACAAAATCTATTGAATGCTCTGCTGTGTGAGGCGCTGTTATCGATCAGTTATTCAGCCTGTCGGCCGAAGCTTACCGTTACACTGCAATGAAAAAGTTTCCATAACTAATAAACTACCAGAATCTTTTGAAGTCAGTATATATTATGTTGCGTAGGATGAAGTTGTTGTTTGGTAGCTTCTCTCTGCTTAAGGATTTAACATTTGTTATTAGAGCGGATTATAGTTTTACATGGCGCTCCGTATAATGGAGTGACATTCTGTATGAGATAATTATCTGGTATACGCATGTACGTCTTGCTTGAAGCTTTAATAATAATGTAAATTTCTTCCATACAATAAACAAACATACTTTAATTTATTATGCTATCGACTACAGTCTGCAATTTCAATGCGATTTTTTTTAAATGAAATTAAAAAAAAATATGTGAATTAAAATGACGGAGAAAGTGAGACAATTAAAATCTAGATTATCAGGTTTTTGATCCGATAATGTTAAGATTTAAATTATCTGATAATGGATTTTGATGGAAAACTATTGATTTTTACAATATTTCTTTGTTAAATATATTCAAGCGGAAATACCTTGAAATAAACTGAAGCAATTTAAAAATAAGTCTTTACATATATATAATCCCAACGTCAAATACAAAATACTATATATAATGCATTAGAAAGGGCAAAGTTTTAACTGTAATTAAAAAATATTATAAATGCACTTCGCTTTCAGTGGAATCAATGATCAGTAGGAAGACTATCACAATTATTCCATACTTTAAAATGAAAAACTCTTTCAAAAAACGATTGACATGTAACCTTTACTATACAATTAGGGCAATGTAAGTAGTTATTATACATATGTTCAGCTGTTAGCATATATATGTTGGTGTCAATAGTTCATAAAGAGCATAATAAGTTTTAGAGATAAAGTTAAAGATTTAACACGTTCAATGCTTTTTTTTTTAAGTGTTGGTTTTTTTTTGCCTTGCGCATGACTGACGAGAAATGTATTATAGAAAAACGGATATGGTGCATCAAAATCGATACTGTTAATATTATATTTAACACTACCACTAAGTCTATTCCTCTGCTTGGGGATATTTAGTCTCCGAGGGAATCACCAGCCCAGTAGCTAGTTTTTTTTATATTTTCTGTTTCAATATTTAAGATATAATATTAAATAATGGAATATATCTCCCACATGCAAAACGCTGATTCCTTGTCCGGCTTTTGTTGAACATTTGTCCTTTTTTGGTTTATCAGCTCTTAAATGTTTTAATAAGTTCTGGATGTTCAGGTATGTTGGCCTCAAACATCACTGTTAAAGTTCACATCTAGTGGAATAAAATTGTTGGCAGTGTTTATATTGTTAAATGATATAGGACACAACAATTATCAATAGTACTAGAACACACCCGTGATATCGCGGGTCCGTGACTGAATTAAAGTATATAACTTTGCGCAAGCCTTATTTTAGTATTAGTATTGTCATCTGATAAAGTCATGCCGATTATAAGATACACAGTTTTCTCTGTTTTCAAATCTTTCTGTTTGAACCCGTCGAACTGGAACTTATCAATTATTGGTAATATTAATTATTTGGAAAACAAAAGGTCCTGGAATGGAGTATTTTTTAATCAACAGCATTGTCCTATATTAGTTATAAATAAAGTTGAATTCTTTGATTCGCTGTTTTACGTCATGCCCGCTAACAAATTGAAAACTGTACCTATACGCCTTATTTTTAGTCCAGATGTTTAGTATTCGTATTGTTATCTTAGAAAGTCTTACTGATTAAAATACTACAATTCAGTAGTGTCAATCCTGTGATTATGACCCGTGTATATTGCATATTAATCCTGAATACACCGTTTGGTGGTGCGCCTGTCAGATACGGAACGTACAGATAAGGTAATAGGTAACAGGTGAATATATTATTGGTATCGGTATCGGACTCGATCCGGAACTTCTTAATTATTGGCAATATTAATTACGTGGAAAACAAAAGGGCCTGGAGTGGTGTAATTTTTAATCTACACCTTTGTACTATATTAGTTATATATAAAGTTGAATTCTTTGATTTGTCGTTTTTACGTGATGACGGCTGACAAATTGGACCTCGTAATTTTAGTATTATAGATAACACAAGTTGTAATCTACGAAAACTATGTTTTATCTAGTTGTCATCATGAATCCGGTGTATAAAGTTCTAATTATTTGAAGTAAGGTGATCCTTTCAAAATCAAACACATTAAACGAATGGAAAACAAGTTTACTGTCATATTCCTGAATTGATACATTCGTTTCCTTAATTAGAACTAACAGAAACACAGGATAATTTATTCAAATAATATATGTAAATTGTAATTCATTAAAAAGGGCTTTGTTCTGATGTCATCATTATTTTAAAAGTTAAGGTTAATCAGAATTCAACGTCAGAAGTTAACATTTGACTTCGAAACTTAAACATCGATATACTTAAAAAAAAATTATAAATTCGAGTTTCAAAATTTAATTTATTTAATGGTATATTTTGAGGTTTTAAACAGACTAGCCGTGAAGGCTTATGTTTTGTTTGGGTGTATTTTTTTCAGGGTTATCATAAAAATAATAAAAACACATAGAGTGCATGATACGCTCGTTTTGTGGATCTTAAAATCGTTTCAAGAATACAATGGGATATTTCGAAAGCATTCAATCAGAAAAAAAATAAAATCATCTCTGTCATTGATGGAATATGTTAGTTGTTGTTCTGCAGTTTGCATGTTAGGTCGAATTGTATATTATTTGTTTGTTCGTTTCACTGAAATGAATGTTCATGCGTGTGTGTGTGCTGTAACTCTACCACGTTGTGTACATATTTAAGTGATATTATTATACATCTCCAAAAAGCGGGAGGTTTGGCTACCCATTAAACCAGGTTCTACCTACCATTTTTCTTATATTATATCTTTATTCTCAGAAACCCAATGCATTACATCGGTACAGAGATAACAAATACAACAAAAGCTATTTACAATATGCACAAAACAAGTGAGAGAGGTTACATTAGTTACAAGTCAGGAGTATACACACAAGTATTTATATTTTTTTTTTATTAAATAACAAAGTTTCGTCCGAACTGGTTTTCTTGTAGTTGACATAAGTTCAAAAAATTCAACCGTACTTTGACATTTTGGAAAATATGCATAAAACGTCCTGTACCAAGTCAGAAATATGGCAGTTGTAATCAAATAGTTCGTTTCTATGTATGTTGGCGTTTGTTTTTTTGTATTGTTCCAGTTTTTCTCTTTTTTTCTTTCCATCTTATAGTCGATGTGTTTCCTCGGTATTAGTTTGTAACCCAGATATGTTTCCTCTCAGTTGATTTATGGCTTTTGAACACAATGTATACTACAGTTGCCTCTAATTAATGGTTAAGTAATATGATAATTGGTTAAATCAAATTTGAGTTATCGTACGGAGTGATGATAGACGGACGGACATTTGTATACCATGATATGTCCTGTCTGTTATATACATATTTTCGTTATAAATAATGGTTGCTAGTTCACAGTCTGGTATCTGTATCATATCGGAATCGGAAAGGGTATAGAAGTCCATTACCTAATGATAACAAATAAGGTTTGAAAGACTTATATAATACATCTAGTACTATAGAATATATTTCACATAACATTTCATTGTGTCTAATAAAATAACCATCAGTGGAAGTTAATCAACCAAATCTCTCCTTTTATTTAACCTGTGTACAAGCTTTAGTAACCATGTAACCTCAAAATCACAAAATATTCAATGGAAACCCCTAATAAAAAAAATAATGGTGATTTGAAATACCCAAGACATATGTTCATGAAACAGAAATGTTTTACTGCAATAAAATGTAGGAATAATTACCTACAACTGTCAAATTCAAGGGAATATTTTGTCCGACCTATTTTCGAATACAACCGGATGTGACGTACCATGATTTGGTGGTATTACACTTAGAGAAGGTGGTTGTCGTTTGTTAGTATTATTCATAAGTGTTTCTCGTTTCTAGTTTTCCCCTTTAGATCAGACCGTTGGTTTGCCTGTTTGAATTGTTTTACACTTGTCTAGTCATTTTGTGGCTATTTATACATTCTGTTCGTTGTGAGCCAAGGCTCAGTGTTGAAGGCCATACTTTAACCTATAATGGTTACTTTTACACATTGTGACTTTTGATTCTAGTGCCACTTAAAATCAAAAACAAATATAAAGAGCAATGATAACCAAATATTTCTAAACGTTGTTGCAAATCTATAAGACCATATATGGGCATTAGAAAAGCCTTAGTGATTATATTTTCTTTTTTTACAATTCATCAACAGCTGATTAATATCAAACGATATGTAAGTGAGATTTCATGCCATCACAATATAACTTAGAAGTGGTAATTGGTCTGCCGATACCCCTTAAACTGAAACTTGAAACCAAAACATAAAAAAAATACCGTCGATATTAGACCGGCTTTGGCTAGACTTCTTGTCATTTTTGGTTTAAAGCTCTTCTTCCTTTTAATAAGCTTTAGAAATGCGCTGCTGTTGGAAACAAACTATACAGATCATTATATTAAAGGCAATAGTTGTTCAATATTTATAATTTGTTAAGCAAATTTAAATCTGGGTAACAAACAAAAATCTGGGGTAACACATAAACTTAAAGATGATGATATAGTATAAAGGAGAGGCGAAAGATACCAGAGGGCCATTCAAACTCACAAATCAAAAATTAAAAAAAACGCCATGACAAAAAGAAAAAAAAGACAAACAGACAAACAAAAGTACAAAAACAACCCACACAACATAGAAAAATAAAGACTAGGTATTACGAATCCCACCAACGACTTGGGGTGATCTCATGTGCTCTGGAAGGGTAAGCAGATCATGTTACATATTTGGCATCCATCGTGTTGCTCATGTTATAACAAACCCAGTGATTATCCTTATTCGGTAGGTCACATTTATAAAAATGGAACTGAATTGTAGTTACGACATTAGGAACATATCACTTATCAATTAAGTTGCGTAATGTTAACATAGAACTCACAGGCGTAAGAATCAAAACGGTTGAAATACCATATCAATTACATACATGTAGTTAAGCATTTTAAACCAAGAAAAACCGAAAACGTTGTGTCTTATCTGTTTAAGGTTATCTATGTCAGAGAGTATAACAACTTCAACGATTCTAATTATATTAAAATGTTATGAATAGCAAATTGATATATTTTCAAACATCAGTGATATTCATTGCCAGTACAAAATTGCTGACCAGATGATTTTTAAAATCTTCACCAACGAAACGCCCATACGCAGTGATATCTACATAGTGGCGTAAAACTCATAAAAATATCAGACACATAATTTTGTTTCGTCATACGGGCGTTTCCTCTATACAAGGTTCACCATTGGCTCTAAAATCAAAACGCGTGGAAGACACTATGAAAGGCCCCAAAATAATGAAATTAAAACAAACATAAACGAGAAAATTAATGGACTAATTCAAAATATGCCAGTTGAGTGCCCATTGTTTTTCAATAAAAAAAAGTTTATACAAATAACCGTTAATTCATAAAGCAACCTTGCTTAGGTATCAAAAACAATCTCATTTGAATACTTTCATCATAATTACCATCAGCTTGTTGACAAATAAGATCCATGGACAGCAATGTTTTGAAATGATACAGATTTGACGAAAATTTGATTTAAAAGATATATGTTTAACCGTGTAACAAAAGTCTTAGGCATGAAATAGACTTTTTTCTAAAATAAATTCCAATAAAGTTGTTACAAGTTTCAGCTTTTAATTATGTGAGTGGCTCAAACAAAAGGGAAGTCGGACTTACCGATCAAACCAAATTTACGTATTTAGGATTAATTGATTTCATTCGGAAGTTTGAAGATATTTTTAACAAGACCTCATTTTTAACTATGCATTTAGATACACATCCATCAACAATGTTTACCTATTTTATTCTCCTTAGAACCTGCAAGATTTTTAAAGCTTAAAGGATGAAAGTTGGAATATTGTTCTTTCAGTGATGTTTTGCCTAATATATGGAAAATGTGAGAAAGTATTTTAGTTAACCAGTAACAAATAGATAGAAACCGAAAACGTGAATGTCATTCAGCTAAGTTTTTCATTACTGAATTACCAAGACACGTTATTGTTCCCTTGGAATATTATAAGCAAACCAAGCATCGGGGGTTATCACAGGTACTCCTGAAAGTTAAGCATATCCTGCTCTAATTATGACAACCGTCGTATTGCTTATGTAAGTACAAACCAGGTGATAACTATTTGTGAGCTGTAGATCACATTATGGGGATAGAGGACGGAGTTGTAGTTACGACAATTGGAAGATGGCTGTTGTCATCTGTGAAACATATTCTATCACAATCAAGCAACTTGTGATGGTTGGAAATAATGCGATTGGAAACATATTTACTTCGAAAGTTATAATGCCACCTGCTATCATAATTGTAATAATTTGATATACATTCTATTGAGTCGTTGTATTACCGGTACTACTGCATGTTTTATATTCATTGAAAATGTACTGACAACTACAAGGACACGGAAGATTTGTTACATGAGGAAATAAGTTTACATGCTAAAGTTAAGCTAATGAAAAAAGGCAATGTTCCATTTGAACAGATCAAATGCAAAGCATTTTGAACATGTTGCATTATACATACATTGCTATATGATTATTATAATGATATCATATATCGGACGTCTGCAACACATTAACAAAACTATTTGGGAGATAAATTAATCATTTCATATAAAATCTGCTACGTGCAATCAATTGTCAAACGTTTGTGTGTTTGAATAATAATTTTTATTTTCATCAAAGTCTTTTTTGTATTATTTTTAATATTATTCGATAGTCATTAAATATGGTTTTCACGTGATTTTATTTGCACAAAATGACGATTGATTTAATTACATGTGAAATATTACCACTACATTTCATTTAGTCATATAAACATATAATCGAATTTATTGAGGCGAACACGCAATGAACTATTTTCACATTACCGATTTTTTACCCCGCATTTTATATTTTTTCGACATATTGCATATTTTTGGACATCCTGGTGCTCGGTCAACGCTGAGAAACTTAAAGAAGTAAAATCAAGTTTACATCGCTATATTTAAGGGGAAATTTTTCTGTTTTTAATTTTGTTTAAGGTGCTACCCAACACGTTCACTAAAATTAATTTGGCTCTTTTAATTTTCATAAAAAATTTTCAAAGTAATTCCTTTTACCTTTAAACAAAAATATAAAAAAATAAATTTTTTTGAAATAACCAATTTATCAAAAATATTACACTGGTTATATAGCAGTTTGAGAAACACTAATATTGATCATTGAGAAGCTTGATATTTCCTTAACAACACAACTTAATTAAAACATTTAGCTGATTTTACAGAGTTATCTCCCTGTAGTGTTAGGTACCACCTTAAGTTTTTAATTTTTTTTATATTTTTGTCAAATGTCTGAGTAAATATTTTAACAAAATTTTATGAAAATTAAACAAGCAAAATTAATTTTAGTAAAGGTGTATGATATCACCTTAAGAAGAAACTTCGCTACATTTTCATCATCTTTATTCATGTTTGCTCTCTGTTGTTAATATTTTGACCGAATTTCTCAAGAAATGTTATCGAAATTATATAGATATCATTTCCTTAAACGACACCGTTCCTACCACTGATCTAAGGTATCAGCACTATTATAATTCATTTAGTAAACTTTCTTTTCTTCAATATTTGCTTCTATCATGCCAAACAAATATTTACTTTGTTGTATTAGTATTTGTGTACATCTAATAATTCGTTAGAAAAACAAAATGTGTTTATATGAAGCAGCCTTTAAGTTTTCTAATTCATTTAAATAAATACTCAATATAGTAGAAACACTAATGAAAACATGTTATACGGCATGTAGCTTATTTTCTTAAATCGAGTAATTTTAACGATATTCAGATTGGGATTTTAACCTTCTTATCAAAGAGAAAGAGAAAATATTTAAATGTATAAGCAATGGCAGAATTGTATATTTTATTCCATCTTATTTTTCGTATATGTTTTTATAGACAATATTTTCTTTTAATCTTTGTTTTCTTTGAGGCATTTTATAGCTTACCTGACAGTTAAGATAATTGATTGTAGTTGAAGGTCGTACGATGATCTGTTGACAATAAATTCATCATCCTTTGATCCGTGTTGCATATTTTTATTAGCAACAACTTTACTACATTTCTATTTTATATGAAAGTATTTCATTTCCAAGATGATTATATCTCCCGAAACTAGAACAAAAAAGATCTCTAATGTTTTAATAGTTTGATTGAATCTATAATGGATTATCTTCATTCCTTTTGACAAGTAAAGGTAACTGTAGTATACCACTGTTCGAAAGTCATAAATCAATTAAGACAAAAACAAATCTGGGTTACAAACTAAAACTGAGGGAAACACATCAATTATAAGAGGAAAACATCGAAACAACAGAAACACTGAAGTGAAAAAAAAAACAAACAAAAAACGACGATGCAACTCACACACTAAAAAAACAAACTTTAAGCTAACAACTGCCATATTCCTTACTAGGTAAGGTAAGGTAATACATACAGTGAACGCCTCCAAAAAAATTATAACAATACTTAACTCCGAGGAAAATTAAAAACGTAAAAACCCTTAATCAAATAGCAAAATTAAAAGCATAAATACATCAAACGAATTGATAACAACTGATATATTCCATACTAGGAAAAGCATTTTCTTATGTAGAAAATGGTGAAATTAACCTAGTTTTATAGCTACGTAAACCTCTCACTTCTATGACAGTCGCATCAAATTCAATAATATTGACACCGATGTGCGAACAAAACATAATATGTAAATATGTCAAAAATAATGTCAAGTTTAAAATTATTTTTCACAATACATACAATAAACTCGTCCACAAGTCATTGCTGATTATAGTACACACCTATACAATCATGATAACAGTCATACATTCTTAAATCACCATAAAGACACTTTCTATAAATATCTAAGTAAATAACGTTATCTATCTTAAATAGATTGTTGTATACAAACACATTTTTACTTATAAAATATGTGTAACGCCCATATTATTTTTCTACGTTATTTTAATATGATGTAAATAAGAAGACTTCCGTCCTATTGTACATGTAGCTTCCCTCAATAATGGATCAGTGAACAAAAATTAACATGATAGCTAAATTTGTGCGGATGTATTTTAAGAAACAGTACCAACCTGTTTATTTTTGTCTAGTGATACTTAATATACCTCATATTTCACAATGTAATGGTTTCGAATGCGTCTCCCCAACTTGTTATAATGAATGGCGATCGGTAGATATGCCGGATCCAACTTACCGAAAAGGTTTGTGTGGACGGTACTGCAATGTAACATGGATTTGTGATCCTTGTCAGGAATTAAGCAATGATACAGGTAAATTTTGGTTCTTTTTCATGATAATTCGTATAATTCTTTTATTGTTCATTCAAATTACTATAAAATATTTTAAATAAAAGGGATGTTAAATTGTAAATATTCATTATGTCTTGAATACAGCAGCATGTATGTTGCAAACATAAAATTATTTTGAAGATTAGACTTATCTTTTCGAAAAAGAAGAGATTTCACAGGTGCTTTTCCTACATTCTTAAAGATGTATTTAGGTGAAATTAAATAAATCAAGAATTTTAAATTAATACTATAAGCATTAGTAAATGATCAAAATAATCTGAAATATAGATAGGTCATGGAGCTCGTTTTCGAGATATTTGATTTTTTTAATTTGGCGGGAAACGCTGACTTGGACTTTTACCTTATATTAACATTGGTTTTATTTGGGGGTTTAATCTTAATTTTGGTAAATGACCTTTTGTGACCTGTTAAGTTGTAAATGGGTGTTATTAGGCAAAATATTTTATAATTATAATTAATAAGACCACCTATCTTAAGCTACCACACCGGCAGTCTGTCATTGCCCTTACAAAAGTCTTACAAGATAAAATCCTTAGATAGGCCAATTTCTAACTTATTGAGGCTAAATATGCATATATTTTATATTTCAAAATGTCAATTGAGACGTAATGCTTCGAACTTGGACAGCCATGCATCTTCTGTGATGTTTTTTTTCTATGTTTTAAGCTGCTGAAATTGATAAAATGCTACTACACATACCAGCACACAAAGATATATGCACACGTACATATGTAGACACATACAGAATCTCTGTGGCCATAGTGAATAAAATGACAGCACATAGAGGGTACTGTATCTCCATTTAAAGATGTTTGCTTATTATTTATAATGTGATAAATAATCTCATGTTTAGTTATCGACAATCACAGAAAAGAACTTAAATGTGAAAATGCGCATGTCTTGCTAAATTGGTATTGTTTATGTTACTACGTGTACTATTCTCTACTGATAGTGTGTTAGTTTCGATCATAACAATTACTATGTACATTGATACTGGCATAAATATACTGATATTGTTCTTTTAAAATATACTTCTATGAATTATCAAAGCATTAAGGAATGTATCGCCACACGTATGGCTATCATCTTTATCAGAATATGGCTTTACCTTTTTGTTTTATATAACTCTACAACGTTTGATTTACGTTTTGGTTTTTCAAATTTTTCGGCTTCCCGCATCACTGAAAAGACATTTTAAAAGTAGCAAAGTAAACTTTCATGTAATGAAAACTGGTTAATGATAACAATACTTTATTTTGAAACAATGTAGCTTATAGAATATATGCATTTTACAAATATTTAGAGCACAATATCACCAATCGTCAGCAAATAATTACTGCACAAAGAAATCACATAGTAGAGATTATAAACAATATAGAAATCATTCAAGGATCTTACTAACAAATTATAAATATTTTCCTAAATTAATCAATCATTTCACATTATGGCGGAAGAAAATTGTACAAGTTTGAATCTGGATGATATACTCAAACAATTGGTTTAAGTACACATTTTTCTTATAGGGCATATTTTCATCATATTTTACATCGTAAATTTTATAAATAATACATAGCTGAGAGGATCATAGGAAAACTTGTTATCCCGAGAAAACATTGTCAACCCATGCCAAGCCAGAGTTGACACTGGTTTTCGATAGGTTACAATCTGCTCTTTCACTTTTCAACTATATCTTATTTAGTTAGTCTTGTGTGGACGAAACGCACGTCTGGCGTATTAAATTTTAAACCAGGTACCTTCTTTTAGCTATTATTCGTGTGTTTCCCCGTCCTATATTTTCTCCAATTTATTTGTTTTGTAGTCCTGTCAAGTAATGTTGTCATTTTAATGTTATTTTTAACATTGCCATTAAAGCGAGATTGGCATAACAGAAAACCAGGTTCAACTCACCATTTTTTCATAAAACATCCTGTACCAAGTCAGGAAAATTGCCATTTTTGTATTATAGTTTGTTTCTTTGTGTGTTACATTGTAATGTTGTGTATCGTTGTGTCGTAGTTCGCTTTTATAGTTGATGCGTTGTCTTCAGTTTAAGTTTGTAACTGTTTTTTTTCTCAATCGATTTATGAATTTCGAACAGCGGCAGCTGAATGTTCTGTCATCTTGATTTTATATTGTAAATTGAAAGTGATTACCTATAGCGTCCTCTTTATAACAATGATACCGATATAAGAAAAACAGAAAATGTGACACAAGATATATGATCACAGTCTATAGCTATCGTAGATCGAATCGTAGAATCTAAGGATTGTTTTCAAAATAAATGATGTTTTCATTTTTATTCAAATTATCGATTTTTGAATTTTCTGTACGAGAGTGTTATATTCAAATAAATAGTCATGTACTTAGTAATGGAATAGAGTATATTGATACACTCGTATCAACCAATCAATGTTATTGTATATACTGCTAAGCCATGAGAAGATAAACGGTATTTGTAAATGAACGATGGCTACATATAAATCACACTACAACCTAAATATAATTGCAACCCATATGGAACACAAATAAATCTATAAATATAGTATTTCGCTAATTTTACAAAAGGCAGTTATTTCAGTAACAAAACTATTCTCAACACTTTCTCTGAATTCGCGTAGAAATAAGTCAGTACTTTTAACACATATATCATAACTATCGTACTGGTATACATACTTCTATTGGCAATTTCGAATCTGTTCAAAGTTTTTTCTACCCTATATACCACTTTGCCTCATTATCTTATTAAGATAATATTCACACTTAATTAAATTGGCATTGAAATAGTCGAAACGTGCAAGGGTTGTATATCATGTCAAGGTCGTTAAAAACTTCCATTGTTGTTGTATATGTTTAAACTCTCAAGGTCACAAAAGAACTATGTCAATTGGACTTGCTTTGATACTATGACTGCACTTGAACTTTTACTAGATAAAATTTTTACTCGCTACTGAGAATCCGTATATCGCCAGGTTATCGGGATTCCCATGGGTACTATCTGTGCACCACTTATTGCGGACCTGTTTTTGTATTGTAAAAAGTTACAATTTATGATTTAATATCAGCATAGACCAATCGAAACAACATTTTAATCAAAATTTAAATAACACTTTTAGATATTTAGATAATATATTGGCTCTACATTAAATAGATTTATCCTGCCCAACAGACTTTTAATAAAGGTAAAACTAACAATGAACACTGTTATTTCCTGGATCTTGATATCTTAAACGTTAATCTTAGTACCAAAGTTTATGATAAAAGAGACGATTTTCAAATCATATTGTAAATTATCCAATTTTAGATTGTGACGATCCCTTATCACCATCTAATGGTGTTTAAATATATCAACTTGCTCAATTAGCTCATTTATATTACAATGTATTTGATTTTAACGAAAGAAATCTCCGTATTACTGAAAAATTATTACACCAGGGTTTTCAAGGACATCCATTGTAAATATTAATTAACATGCAGACATCTTATACGTTCAGGTATATCACAACCAATATTCTATCATGTTGCTATTCTTTAATAATCACAAAATTTAGTCATTCGCCTGAAAAGCTAACCAACCTTTAAACAGACTCATTCGGAAGGGATATAGTTACGATACTGTTGTTAGGTAACTAAGGATTGCATATTTTGGTATTAATATTTATTGACCTAGGGTTTTTGCATTGGAAATAAACATAATTATTCCAAAACCATTTGTTGGCTTCATACGGGTTATATATTTTATGATGGTATGACACTTTACCCCTAACGGGAGGGATTGTACTTAATTTTTATATGATGAAGACATATTCTTTCAATCAGTTTGATTTAGGTCCTCAGCTGGCATGTGAGTAACTGCTAGTAGTCATTTGCTCATGTATGTATCATTGTCATTAGTTTCTTTTGTGACCTATTCTTACATCGTACTCGGACTTCTTGCAAACTGAGTTTAACTGCTTATTGCTATGTTTTCTTTATTCTACATTAGCAATAGGTATATGGTATTGGATCTCACAAAACTTGCACCAAACTATAGTTAGCTCTTAGTCAACAAATGAATTTAACCTCATTTTTACACTTATGTATCTTTACCACAGCAATCAAAAAGAAGATGCAAAATATTTTGCCACTTACTTGAGAGAGGACAAATGGAATTTCGAATCTGGAAATTGCGGAAATAATGTAGTGATATTCCTGTCCATAGGTGACAGACAAGTAAGTGACTACATTTTCTTCTTACGGATGTTCGCTTGTCATGTTTTGGGATTTTTGTCAGATTTTCGGAATCCTCTGGTTTTTACCATTTGAATGTCTAAAAAAGTTTTGCCCATTTACCCTCATTTTTCTTTTTATAAATCTTTAACATGTATAATTATTAGCCATCAGTTAAAGTCATAAAATCTTTGGGTTTTTTTTAAAGTTTTTGAATACTTAAACTTGTCAATGATAAAGCTATGAAAAATCAAGAGAAAACATTTTCCCGTCAAAATTTCTATTGCTAATTTCATGAAAACAAGCACATTGACCTATATATTTGTTTCACTCTTTTGGTTCCTCTATTAATCCCTTATCAATATATACTAGTGTTATGAAAAGTAATGCTGTATTGAAACTGAGTAGCGAACCTCCTTAAACTTACACTTTACATTGAAGCCGTCAATTGATATTTCACTGAAATAACATGATTTTTAAACAAATGAGAGTACATTCAAGGTCAAAGATGCATGTTCAGCATTCCATAATAGGTGTAAAAAGTAAAATAACAAACTTACAGAACTTCGAGGAAAATTCAAAACCGTAATCAAATGGCAAAATCAAAAGCTGAAACACATAAAACGAATATATAACAACTGATATATTTCTGACTTGGAACAGGCAGTTTCTTTTTTATGGTGGATTAAACCTGGTTTTATAGCTAGCTTAAATTCTCACTGGTATGACAGTCGCACAAAATTCCATTATATTGACAACGATGTGTGAACAAAACAAACAGACATTATATTTGTTAAATCTATATATTAGGTAAACGTGTTAAAACTAGGGGCTCTAAAGAGCCTGTGTCGCTCACCTTGGTCTATGTGAATATTAAACAATGGACACAGATGGATTCATGACAAAATTGTGTGTTGGTGATGGTGATGTGTTTGTTGATCTTACTTTACTAAACATTCTTGCTGCTTACAATTATCTCCATCTATAACAGTACTTTCTGTGGAAAATGTTATTGAAAATCTTCAAATTTTAAGAAAATTGTTAAAAATTGACTATGAAGGGCAATAACTCCTTAGGGGATCAATTGACTATTTTGGTCATAGAGACTTATTTTCAGTTCTTACTTTGCTGTACATTATTGCTGTTTACAGTTTATCTCTATCTATAATAATATTCAAGATAACAAAAAAAAAACAGCAAAATTTCCTCAAAATTACCAATTCAGGGGCAGCAACCTAACAACCGATTATCCAATTCATCTAGATAGATCGTGACCTGATCAACAATTTGACTTCCTGTCAGATTTGCTCTTAATGCTTTGGTTTTTGAGTTATAAGCCAAAAACTGCATTTTACCCCCATGTTCTATTTTTAGCCATGGCGGCCATCTTGGTTTGTTAGCCGAGTTACCGGACACATTTTTTTAACTAGATACTCCAATTATGGCTTAGTTTGGTTAAATTTGGCCCAGTAGTTTCAGAGGAGAAGATTTTTCTAAAAGATTACTAAGATTTACGAAAAATGGTTAAAAATTTACTATAAAGGGCAATAACTCCTAAAGTGGTCAACTGACCATTTTGGTCATGTTGACTTATTTGTAGATCTTACTTTGCTGAACATTATTGCTGTTTACAGTTTATAAAATTGAGAATGGAAATGGGGAATGTGTCCAAGAGACAACAACCCGACCAAATAAAAAACAACAGCAGAGGGTCACCAACAGGTCTTCAATGTAGCGAGAAATTCCCGCACCCGGAGGCGTCTCTCTATCTATAATAATATTCAAGATAATAACCAAAACCAGCAAAATTTCTTTAAAATTATCAATTCAGGGGCAGTAACCAAACAACGGGTTGTTCGATTCATCTGAAAATTTCAGGGCAGATAGATCTTGACCTGATGAACAATTTTACCTCATGTCAGATTGCTCTAAATGCTTTGGTTTTTGAGTTATAACCCAAAAACTGCATTTTACCCCTATGTTCTATTTTTAGCCATGGCGGCCATCTTGGTTGGTTGGCCGGGTCACGCCACACATTTTTTAAACTAAATACCCCAATGATGATTGTGGCCAAGTTTGGATTAATTTGTTCCAGTAGTTTCAGAGAAGAAGATTTTTGTAACAGTTAACGACGACGGCCGACGGCCGACGGACGACGACGGACGCGGACGACGAACGACGGACGCGGACGACGAACGACGGACGCGGACGACGAACGACGGACGCGGACGACGGACGCGGACGACGGACGACGGACGCAAAGTGATGGGAAAAGCTCACTTGGCCCTTCGGGCCAGGTGAGCTAAAAATGTAAGTGTCAAAAATTGGGATACATCAGTTTACATGTTATAATCTTAATCACTATATAAACAAACAAATACGTAACAAAGAAACACAAAAAAAAGCAAATGGACTACGCATATTACCACCTTTGTTTTCCCCTGTTAGTTTTTGTTAAATTTGTACTTTCTATTAATTGTGCAGAATTTATCATTGTTTCAAATAAAAAATACTTTGCATAAGTAAAGGAGTTTTATCTTGTTCAGTACTACAGACATAATTATACATCATATTTTATTGCATATCAGATGATAATCAGGACTGGAAATTAATCAATTAAATATTCACCCCCTTTTTCCCCTGTGTATAAGAGTTTCCTCAAAAATAGAACTTGATTAAAACGTTAGGCTGATTTTTACCGAGTTTTCTCCCTGCTGTGTTATGTACCACCTGTAATCATTACATTGAATTTGAAGACGACTACGGCAATGTAATGTCACAGTTCCCAAATTGCACCTATTCAACAACCATAGCTGCGGAAATATTGCAAGTTTTCTTTGAGACTAAACATTTTGTATTTTTTTTATGATTTGACGTCTTTCTGCTTATGTAAATATATCTAAATATACTCAAAACGTTCACATTATAGATCGACAGGTGAAGCATTCACTGGAAAAGGTTAAATCTAAGGAAACTTCTCCATTCGACGTTCACAAAGAGTCAACTTTTAAAAATGAGCAGATAAAATATGTTACAAGCATCCATTTCACTAAAAAAAATACATGGACTTATGTCAAATTTATTAAATATTTGAAGAAGTAAGACAAACCTTCTGGTATTCGACTTTTAAGGATGTGAATTTAAACATAGATGTAATTTGGTTACTCTTCATTAAAGAATCATGAATCGTTTGGAGGTCTGTTCAAACTTACTTTTCTACTTTTCTCTGATTCAATATGGATTCAAAATTAAATTGGTGGAACTATGTAGTGACTAGGGATACTTATACAAAATAAACACAGAATGTAAACTTTTGTCTGGATAATATAAAAATGAAAGTGAACAAAAATGTAAAAATAGGTGCAAGTTAGGTGCTCTCATGTTAATTAAAAAATATGAAAAATAAATAACATACATAAGAATGTATATATTTCCATAACAGTTGTACACATCTGCTGGTGAAGCGGCTTTTAAAGTATTAACAACAGAATGTATAAATAGAATTTACAAGAAAGCTACAAAGGACTTCTTCGCAGACGACAAATTTGGCGGAGGATTGAAGTTTATTATTCAAGAATACAAGTAGGTTTTGTTTTAAGAAATCAATTGTAATATGTGTATATTGGACTTTACCCCTTGAAGTATTTTATTCTCGTTACTGTTTAGGGAGCTACCATTTGATTTTTATGGGGGGGGGGGGGGGGGGGCTAGGATGAAAAAAATTTTCCTGCTTTTTTTTTTTAGTTGTAATCTCTGTCCTGCCTTTATATTTTTTACTCTATTCGGTCCTGCCTTTTTTTTTACTAGTTTATCCTGACTTTTTTTACACAAATTGTCATCCTGCCTTTTTTTTTTAACAAGTTACTCATCCTGCCTTTTTTTTTTTACACAAAACTCCTGTCCTGCCTATTTTTTTCAAATTTCATCCTAGCCACCCCCCCCATAAAAATCAAATGGTAGCTCCCTTATCGGGAAATTACTAAAACAATTACAAAAAAATATAACCACATGTATCTACAGAATGATAGTTTATCTGATCTTGATATGAGCAAAATAAAATTGTTCTCATCTTAAAGAAAATCAGGGAAAATCACACATATTTTTTTATTCCTAATCAAAAACGAAGATTATTTCGTCTCATTTCTTCCGATTCAATAATTATGTATTTATTATCCTCCTGATGCAGGCAAATCCGGTTATATTTTACTACCAAAAATAAGAGATTTGCTTCACATATAGATCTGAACTTCTTCTTGAAATTGACAAAAATGGTCACCTTCAAACAAGAATACATGAAGAAAAAAGTGATAACTTAAGTTTTGTATGTTAAACTTATCATTTCTAAGAAATGACATAAGCTCTGTCCGACCTTATGTTCTTAAATTAACGCAGTTTATTTGTATCCGTTACAGGCGTACATTTTTCACATTATACGGAACTCTTTTTAAAAAAAAACTCGTATTTTGTAATTAGGAAACATAACTTAAATCAATACTACACAGATTCACGATCACCTTCCCGATTTGTTAAACCAAAAAAAGTGTATTCGCATCTACCGACGAAAACATATGATCATTGTCTGTGATAATTTAAGTTAAGAATAGTTCCTATCGTGAAATTTTTTACTTAGTTTAGATATGCTTAGTGAAATATCAGATACCAGTAGGGTATACGGCCAGGCTTGGGCTCATGAAATGAATACTAAAATTAAAACTAAATTAAATTCCATTTTCAATAAGTCATTTACCACACAAGGGAGCATATTTGGAAACGTTTCGATTTAAAATATAAAGAAATGGCCTTAAATTCAGCTTAAAAACGTTATTACGCATTATTACCTGAAATTATTTCTTAAATGCAGGTCGACGTCATGACCTGCATTTTCAAAGGTAGACAGGTGTCTACTTTATCAATTCAATATAACAATTCATTGCCCTTTCTTGTTTTCAGCATCCTGTATGTGCCCTTTTGTTAATTTCTAATATAATCTAGGTGCCCATTTTAGAAATTTTTGCGCGCTCTAGATGCCTTTTTTCAATTTAGTTACCATGCTTTTTTTTATATGAAAGGTGAAAAAAACACTATAACTAATACTAAAAAGCTAAACATATATTATCAAGCTATAAATTTGTTCTAATTTCTATAGTTTTATTTCAGGAAAGCTTTAAAGAATGGTACATGTGACGACTCGAAAGAGTGGATATGGGTTTTAGTGGGTTGTTTAGTCGGAGCTCTTACGATTGTTTCTATTCCCTTCTTAGTTTTGAGAAATAGATGCAATGGAGGGTGGTCTGGTGGAATTGTCAGTGGTGGTGGTGGTGGTGGCGGAGGCGGGGGTGGTGGTGGCGGTGGTGGCGGGGGTGGAGGAGGAGGAGGAGGAGGGGGAGGTGGTTGTTAATGAAATAACTTTCTAATTACAAACTTTAAGCCTATTTTACGGCTAATGCAATTGTTTGAGAAAATATCATCGTTCAATATTTCAAAAATAAACTAATAAATAAAAAGAAAGGATTAAATAGACTGAAAAATATAAATTCAAATCAATCCATAGCAACAAATTATATTTGTTTTTAAACTTCTTAGGGGATTTTTCGGTATCAATTATTGAATAAAACCTCATGAGTAATGCTTTAGCAGTTTCAAAAAGAAAGAAAAAAACATGTACATAAATTATGTACTTTGTTTTTTTATTGAAATCAATATTATAAAATATCAAAGGTGTTTTTACTTCACAATGTACTTCGGTATAATTTATATATTATTTCATAAGTACTTACTGCACTAATAAACACAACCATTTTTTTTCTATTTTTTCGATTGAATTTAAATACTTTTAAAAAGCGGTGTTATAAATATATACTAGTCAGCAGAAGTAACGATACACAAGTTGGAACTACAATTTTATTATCATAAACTATGATAAATAGGAAAACTTTGAAAAACATTCCTTTTAAAGTTTCAACAACTTGTTTCCCAATCCACTATAAATAAATATGTCCAAAACTCAAAACATTCCTTTGAAAGCAAATGAATACATGTATTCTTAAAGATTCTGACCAAATTGGAAAGTGAGAAAATTTATTTTGCGGAAAATGATGACAATATTAAGAAGATGAGAATCAATTTTTCAAATATCTGCAAAAGCATTCAAAATTTAAAGCAGACCATAGTGCTGATAAGAATACAGTAGATACAGTCTTCAAATATTTTACCAATTGGTCAATTATTTATCTTGGTACAGTTTATCCTATTATCTCCCCCATCTTCGACCCTCCTGCATTAGACATTGTCTCGTATCGTTTCTATATTTTTTTTACTATTATAGATTGAGAAACTTAGAAAAAATATAATCATTTCGGCTTACGGACATTAAGTAAAACCCAACTTCTAAAATTATACAAAAATTGTTTTAATGTCCTTCAGGCATTGTTATCTTATAGATAACGATCCAGACATTACCATTACTCTATGATGAATTTTTAGAATCATGAGCATACATGAGTATGGTAACCAGGGTTGCGTTCAATATCGTAGCAGCTACATAGGGCTACTTAGATTTGTGACTACTGAACGTGTAGCTAGTCTAGCTGCTACATTTTGTACATATATCTAGATAGCACCTAGGCTAGCTACACTTTCAGTAGTCAAAACCTAATATTGAATATAGTATGCATCTAACGTCCAAAAAGGGGCACAATCTGACTTTTTACAAGTGTTGTGTAGTAAATTCTACACGGAAGAAATAAATCATTGATTAAAAGACGTAGGATCCTTGGAATGTCAATACATGCAATCACTAAGATTGCTTTTTTATCTCGTTCTTTTTAACTAGAACTATAAATAAACAGCATTAGAAATTTTGTAATGAAGCATGTGAAAATAAAGAAATAAATTTGGATTGCTAAATTTTTTTTTTGTGTTTAATATATACAAATGTATCACTTTTTTCATAGTTTTTGTATGGTTTAGGTACAGTTTAGCTGCTCTTCGTTTGTTATTCATGGATGGTTGTATAGTGTGGAATTATACCGTATAGTAATTATTCTAATTCTGACCACCTTTCTAACTTTTGAAAGGTTCATAATTATAAACACTGGTTGGCCACTACTCTGCAGGTATATACATGTAGGAAGTGTTAACAGTTGCATATTGATCGATTTAAAAGCTTTTAAAGTTTTAAATTATTAAGTTCATTTGTGAATGTTGTATAGCACACGTAACATCAGAAAATGCGTGTTCTAATGTGCATTACATGCTCGAATGAATCAACTCTGAGGGTCTGATTGGAAATTACAGTAAACAGAACAATGGGGGCAAAAGTCCCAGAGTTTTGACCAAAAAATAAAAAAAGGAGAATTCAGTCGGGATAAATAAAAAGTAAAATCACAAAAATACTGAACTCCGAGGAAAATTCAATTGGAAAGTCCCTAAATACATACATGGCAAAATCAAATGACAAAACACATCAAACGAATGGACAACAACTGTCATATTCCTGACTTGGTACAGGCAATTTCAAATGTAGAAAATGGTGGATTGAACCTGGTTTTATAGCGCTAACCTCTCACGTGTACGACAGTCGCATCAAATTTAATAATATTGATAATGATGATCAATGATGCTTGAACAAAACAAACAGACACAATAGGTAAAAATGTCACAAATAAAGGTAAAAAGTCTTATTCGGTAGGTCACGTTCGTGAAAAGGAAACGGGATTGTAGTAACGACATAAGGAACATATCCGATATCATCTATATAACATAATATATTCCATAACGGTCAAACAACTCGTGATGACGTAAAAGATAAAGAATGGAGAATAATTTACAAGGAAATGATATTTAAAGAAAAATGACTTAACATAAATTTATAGAATACAGAAATAATGACTGCACCATTCAGACCCTAAACTGATGTCGTGAGTTCTTTTATAACATCAAATAAAATGCACCAACTTACTTGAAAACATGTTGCATTAAAGTCTAAATTATAGATGAGAACCCATTCATTTGATGCAATCAACTTTGAGATGAGATTGTAATAGTTAAAAAGAATTTTATAATATAACACATGTAAACAAGAAAAACAAGATCAGAGAAAAAGTACCCACATTAATTTATCTTAAATGCTGTTGGTTGTTTGAGATGAAAAGTACATATAGGCCATCTCAATGAAAAAAAATCAAGGTGAAATGATGAATAAATTTTAATAAAGCAAATTTTTTGTCATTTCATTCATTATATTGAACATAAAGAACAATTACAATAACACAGCTTCATATTATATCATGTTAATTATAGATACAGACCTGGAAAGACAAGCAGCTGCGTGCTCTGTGCTTGTTAATTGCTAGAAATTATATATAACATAACGTTGAACAGGAATATAAATTGAAAATCAAAAGTATGATTAAAAATGCTGACATCTAAGAATAAGGCTTTGTCTTAAAAAAGATACTATAAATGTGGCCTTGAACTAAAAAAAAAAAAAAAGAGTTCATTGTAATAAGGTCTTTGTGAGACCTCAGGCTTATACAAGAATTGAAAACGATTTTATATTAATCTTAATAAAATGGTCCCTTGGTAAATCTGGGTGTAACTTATTGGTTTTAGTCGTCACAGTTCATGTTTTGGTAAAAAGTGAAAATATTATATTCATGAGACATGTAAAAAATTAAAGCATGTATTGTTCTATTTGTAACATTTAAGAACATATCATCTAGAAATTATGTATGTTTTATTTTTATTTTTTATTTACGAAATACTTTTTCAATGTAACAAAGTTGTCCTTTTAATGTATGTATTGGATGTTTATTTTAATGATAGTGTCTCATAAGTCGTTTTCGGCTGCATCCTTTTACTAAATGTTAGGTTCTTGTGACTTTATGTGTGTATATATATATATATATACAGTAGATATTATGACTAAAGGTGTGTACTGTAGTACGCCGCTAGATTAAAACTGACGAGGAAAGGTAACACACGGCCAGCGAAAGCTCTTTTTTTTGAGAGCCCAGGTGGTCGTGTGGTCTAGTGGGACGGCTGCAGGGCAGGCGATTTGGTGTCACGATATCACAGTAGCATGGGTTCGAATCCCGGCGAGGGAAGAACTAGAAATTTGCGAAAGCAAATTTACAGATCTAACATTATTGGGTTGATGTTTAGACGAGTTATATATATATATACATGTATATAGATACTGTAATGGATGGTGACAATTTAATAAAATAAATCTTTTCTTATCTTATCTTATCTATTTGATAACATTTAAGATCCATTTTGGAGATAAAGAAAACACGCAAGAAATATGCAGTAGATATTATGACTAAAGGTGTGTCTTTAGCCCATAATCATAAATGTTTCATTTACCGGTATTTACTATTGATGTTCTGTCTTTCGGACGAATATCTTTTTGCTCTTATAAGGTATGATATTTCAACTTCTTTTTACTGTGACGTTACGCACGGTATTGGTGCCACTTTGCGTTACATGACGTTCCTAATAAAACGACGATTTTGTCGTTGTTCCACAGAAAGTTTCAAACGTTGACCGTATATTCTACTCATGTGAAAAGCCGCTTAAAGTACAGAGATTTTCGAAGCTGCTTCTTTATATGGTTTTATTTTTTTAAGGCGGTGCAAATAGAAAATTCCATTGACTTTGAACAAAATTTTAAATACATAAACATTTTTCAATTTTTGCGAAGAGTTATAGATGCAACAATAACACAAAATAACAATTTGATGTCTTGTTAAATGATTGAAATATATAAAAAGAAGATGTGGTATGATTTCCAATGAGACAACTCTCTACAAGAGACCAACATGACACAAAAATTAACAACTATAGGTCACTGTACGGCCTTCAAAAGCAAAGCTCATACCGCATAGTCTGCTATAAAAGGCCCCGAAATGACAACATAAAACAATTAAGACGAGAAAACTAGCTCCCTAATTTTTTTAAAAGAAATGCCGTTGCCAACTTTCAATGATTTAAAGATGGTCGGGGTGTAAACTATTTTTTTAAAAAGAAAATATTTAATAAAATTGAGAATGGAAATAGGGAATGTGTCAAAAAGACAACAACCCGACCATAGAAAAAAGAACAGCAGAAGGTCATCAACAGGTCTTAAGCTTCAATGTAGCGAGAAATTCCCGCACCCGGAGGCGTTATGCATATCATTTGTAAGGAAATAAACCATAGAAATCAATAACATAGATAAATTTGTGCTGGCCCCTAAACAAATATATATTTTGTACTAGTTCAGTGATAATGAAAATTGTAATCAATGATTTTTTTTCATTGATAACAATTTTTAAATCAGGATTGTTTTACCAAATAATTAAGAAAATTCATGTTATGTAGGAATTTACACATTTTGTATATAAATCAGGCCGTTAGTTTTGTCGTTTGAGTTGGTTGTTTTACATTTGTCATTTAAGGGTCTTTGATAGCTGACTATACGGTACGGGTTTTGCTCATTGTTGATTGCAATAGAGTAACCTATAGAAATTATTAATTGGTCTTAAATGGAAGTTTGTCTCGTCATACGGCCGCATCTTCTTACTTTATTATGAGAACGCGGTGATTCTGTGTTGTTGTGTTTTTGCTTTCGCAAACATATTTTACGAGCTATCCTTTCATCCGATATTTTTTCACAAATTCAAGCTTCAAAAAAGGGTCGGCGATCAATATTTTTTTTATAATATTAGAAATTATAGAATTTGGCAAAGTATAGAAAATTCTTACACAGACCAATACCTACCTCACAGATTACCAGCAGGTCGAAATCCGATTTTGAATGATACAATTATTTTCATTTTACTATAGATGTGTATTTTTTAGTAATTGCTATATGTGCATGTTCACATGGATAATTTTTTTTCTCAAGCGAACAACTATGGACCAGGAATGCATTCCATGCACTTTTTATATACTATCATGACTATTAGTTATATTTGGTTCAGCGCTTCCATTTTCAACATATAACAGAGTATATCGGTTTACACTAAATCTTCTTAGTCTTTTAAAAAAAAAAGTTTCCAAACTGATTATTTTTATATTTTCGGTTTCAATCTTTTTGTTTCGAGTTTGCATTGTTTTACAAGTATAATCGAAGTACTGAAGTACTGAACATCGGATGACCGCAAGTTCTTGTGGATGGTCACAAGCACTTGTCTCAGAAAAAAATCACATTTCTATACCTGAAACTGAGATTTATGAAATATTTTTTCTGAGAAAAGTTCGTGCGTGGATGATGAATTAATGACCGGGAATTCAACATCACTGCTTTAATATCTATTATATTGTGGTGATACAAATCAGTATATTCTGATGTGTTGTTATATATTAAATTAATATTTGTATATAGCAGTTACATGTTTGTATAATTTTCATCCAATTGTATAGCATTCTATTCTACGATTCTAATAAAAGTGCAGTACACGTGCATGGTAGACACTATTCAAAAACAATTCGATTTTTTCAATAGATTAGATTTGAGTAGACATTCATAATTTTTCACAGAACTTTCTTGTGATATTCCTCCGCATGCGTTAACACATTTCTTTTGTACGTGTGCATAGATTTTAATGCATATAAATATTTCAAACGACACAATATGTTTGTATTATTAATTTCCGTTCTTATGAGTATTCATTTCATTGCAGAAATGAATTTATAACAAGCGATATATCGATGATATCCGCGTAAATATGCGATCGGTTTCCAGTCAAAAACGAAAGTCAAATCTCTATGGCAACAATACATCGGAATTAATCCCCTCACGGTCATCGCGATGTAAGAATCAATCTTCAAGCTCTCTATCTCTCTCTCTCTCTCTCTCTCTCTCTCTCTCTCTCTCTCTCTCTCTCTCTCTCTCTCTCTCTCTCTCTCTCTCTCTCTCTCTCTCTCTCTCTCTCTCTCTCTGAGATTGTATGGCATACGAGTATTTCTCTGATAAAACTTTTTGTTAAATGAGTCGATGCAACAAAAGAAAAAATGATTGCACGTTTTACTGAAATGTTCACGACTAAGGAGTACTTTTTCTCATGAGATTTATTGTGAGAATTTTCATTCATGTGTATAGCTTTGAATTTTTTAAGAGCATTGCTAGGAATTACAGATATTGTCTGGCTGAGGAGGATAATTAAGAAGATCTCACTTTTGTTTGCATTCCCTTTTCAATGTATCTTGCATGCTTTTATAAAGTGGGGGTTTGGTCATTAGTAAGTTTTCTCTTTGTTATAGCTCCGGATCCCTGTCTTTATGGAGTATCCTAGTTAAATATTTCGACATCTTATATCCTTGAAACAATTCAGACTTCTATTTTAATGCATATTAAACGAGAACTTTATTTTATACAGATCAGACCATTCCATTTAAATATGTTATGCCAAATATGCAAGAAAAGTCGTATACCAGTTTAACGTTATTATAACGCGAACGTCAAATTACGGTTACGGGGGACATTTCATTGGACATCTTAGATCGTTTCGCATTTTCTACCTGCAATTCAAACAAAAGTACATATCATATCATTTTAAAGGAAATTAAATGTATTTTCCATTCATATCAGTCAACAGGTGATAAAATATATATCAGATATAGTAGAATTTCGTTTGATAAAAAGCCTCTGAATTATTCTTTGTGTTATTTTGTCCATCGGGACATTTTATTGGACACGGGAAAAATGACGATGTTTTTAAAATAAGACCGCAGTTACATAATGATGACTTCAGATAGCTTCTTCGGAACATGTATAATTTTTCTGATATTATTAAAATCCATTTTTGTATGTTATATATTATGAAATTGAAGACAGAAAGTTTTTTTACAGGTTGAGCAGCAAATTGGGACATTTTTTCTCTTTTTTGTTTAAACTTTTCTGACGATCTTCCTACTCTTATAGTCAGAAACGTCTATTACTTCATTTAACGTTAAATGTTTACAATATAGTTGTAAAATTTTAAACCATTCTACATACTAATGAATCCGCACTGGGCTTTCAAAGACGCACATAAAACAAAATTGTAACAGCGGGACACCCTTAAAATGACGTTATAGGCATCGAAATGAGCATTTTTTTACATTAAAAAATAGACAAAGCACAAATTCCTCTATGTTATTGATTTCTATGGTTTATTTCCTTTCGAATGATATGCATCACATGGCTATTTATTGTAAAGGATAAGAGCTTGAATTTGAATAACCCGCCATCTAACCCATATTTCCAAAGTGACACCAATATCGTGCGCAACGTCTGTATTGATTTTTAATACTAATTTTCTTTGGGCATTATTCTCATTTCCATGACGTCATTGTTTAAAATGTACTTGGCAATCGACGGAATCATAATTTTATAAACATCGAATTTTATCACCGGTATAAGGAAATAATTCGTAAATATAACTCAACATGCAGACATCTTATACGTTCAGGTATTTCACATCCAAAATTTTATGGAAATATTCTTTATAAAGCACAAAAATGTCAGTATTCTCCTCAGAAACTAACAAAACCTTTAAATAGACTTATTAAAAGGGGATATAGTTACGATACTGTTGTCAGGTCATTAAAGATTGCATATTTTGGCTTTAACATTGATTCACTGATAGGGTCTTTGCATCGGAACTAAACACATTTACTTCTAAAAAAAACAGTTGTTGGCATGACACGGGTTATGTTCTTCTCATATATTTTATGATAGTATGATACTAAACCCCTAACGGGAGGGATTGTACCTGATATTCATATGATGAAGACATAATCTTTCAATCAGTTTAATTGAGGTCTGGAGCTGGCATGTCAGTTAACTGCTAGTAGTCTGTTGTTATTTATGTATTATTGTCATTTTATTTATTTTCTTTTGTTACATCTTTTGACATCAGACTCGGACTTCTCTTGAACTGAATTTTAATGTGCGTATTGTTATTCTTTTACTTTTCTACATTGGCTAGAGGTATAGGGGGAGGGTTGAGATCTCATAAACATGTTTAACCCCGCCGCAATTTTGCGCCTGTCCCAAGTCAGGAGCCTCTGGCCTTTGTTAGTCTTGTATGATTTTAAATTTTAGTTTCTTGTGTATAATTCGGAGTTTAGTATGACGTCCATTATCACTGTACTATTATGCATATTTTAGGGGCCAGCTGAAGGACACCTACGGGTGCGGGAATTCTCGCTACATTGAAGACCCATTGGTTGCCTTCGGCTGTTGTTTGCTCTATGGTCGGGTGGTTGTCGCTTTGACATATTCACCATTTCCTTTCTCAATTTTATCGAGCTACTCAATTAATCCTCCTTGACAACACAAAAAAGCGTAAATCGTTATCTTAAGGTTAATGTCCTCTTAAGATCAATGTCAAAAGTAAACACTTACCCCAAGTTGGAACGCGTATGTCTTATGGTGTCTGTCGTTGATGGAAGATGTTCGTTTTTGTTCTGTGGCTTGCATTTTGTGTGGACTATTATATTATTTGTTTGTGCGTTTCTCTGTGATGAGTGTTTTTGCGTGTGTTTGTGCTGTATTTCTGTTACGAAGTTTTGTCATTTAATTACAATATGTTTTATCCTTTAAAATATAAGTGAGAGGTTTGGCTAGTCATAAAACAAGTTTACCCCACCATTTTTGTTCTTTTAATGTTCTGTACCTAGTCTGGAATATAGCAGTTGTTAAATACTAGTAGTTCTTTTCCATGTACAATGTATGTTGACGTTTGTTTTTGTGGCACTTTAGTGTTCATGTTGTTCCACTGTGTTCCTCTTATAGTTAATGTGTTTCCATCGGTTCTAGTAACCCGGATTTGTTTTCTCTCAATCGATATATGAATTTTGAACAGCAGAACACTGCTGTAGCCTTTGTTTTTTTCCTGATTCGCTTTTGATAGTCAGGCTCTAGGACAACATAATTGCATTAATAAGCAGCATTTGTGAGTTTAGATTACTCAACATTAACTGGCCGCTTGCTTCTTGCGGTATAGTTTTAGATTGTTTTTATTTTACTGTCGTTGTTTCATGTTATACCTGCTTATAGAATTTGCTGTGGTTTTGTATTAATTTGTATCTTTTCATTATTAGCTGGTGTGATTTCAGTGATTGAGATAAAATAAAGTAGGGCTAAGTGCTTAAAAACCTATTTTTTTCCGGTCATATTTCGAAACCCTACCAAAGTTAAAAACCGCGTCCGAAACCGTCTTTTCACAAAAATAACCGATTACATTTTTTGTCTAACATGGTCCTTGGTTTTGACTGATCTTTATGTATCTTTAATGTATGATCAATCTTTTTCTAGACTAAGGACGAATTAAAGTTTGAAATCACGAAAAAACTAATATACCAAGATAGTTAGTCAATGAGACAGCAGCCCAACGACATAAATTTCAACGACATAAATTTCAAAAAGTCAACTATAAACGGCAAATGAAGATCTCATCTGGTATTTAATCAATTGTATACGAACAAATACTGTGATCTCGCTAAAGTGTAATCAATGTGAAACATTGAAGACATAAAACTGTTTTCTACTTTATAATGATTGTAAACTTTATATTGATCCTAACTTCATAGTGATCCCGAACTTTATAATGATCATAAAATAACAGTTCAAACCACTTTAGGTGTGACATATAAACTTGTATATACCCTGATTTCACCTAAGGGGTTGAAGTCATAAAACTTTGCTCAATGCTCGGAGCACAAAAAACATGCTCGAAACATGAAATGCAGCATTTTGATTGGTCGATTTTGAAGATCTTACAACACTGTAACCATCACGCAATCGTCTGTCAAGTGAAAGTCAAAAGTCGATTATCGTCACTGTAATAAAATGCTCTTCATGTTAGATATGTTTACAATATATAGCTGAGTATTCTAAGAAGGATCAATCACAAAGCCATCAGATACAATAATTCTTTTGACCTTTCCACACCTTACAGAATGCCATTTCCAATCATCTCTTCAAACTGCTTAACTAATTGGTTTTAGCAGTTAATTACAACATTCTTATAGTTGCATTTACATACCTGCATTTGGAACAAATTTTAAATTAACAACTGAAGCATGCAAATAATGTAAATAATTTGTGATATTTTTTTCACCGAAAGATTTTTTTTATATCAATGACGGATTGAAATAAGTAGGCATTTTGGGTGGACAGTTTTAAGTCTCTGGATTTTAGTAATGGTTACAAAACTAGCAAGTAATCATCAAACCAAAATAGACAAGAGGTTAAAGATTTACCTTGAGTGCCTGATATTATTACTGATACATAACACAGAAGGGTGTATGGAAATGCCGTACTGAAATAATGGTAGATATTAACGACAACAAACAATTGTGATTTAAACCATTAACATTTTTAGGAAAAAAGAGGTATATTTTTTTTTAACATTGGCTAGAGTTCCTTGTTTGAGTATACGAGTAAAATATATGATTCCTCATTCGTTTTTATACGACCGCAATTTTTTAGGGGGTTCGTATACTGCTATAATGTCGTCATCGTCGTCTGCCTCGTCGTCCGGAGACAGGTTTGGTTTCCGGACAATAACTTCAGTTTAAGTGAATGGATCTCTATGATTTTTTTTAAGAAGGAATAATACCACAAAAGGAAGGTTGGGATTGGAATTGGGGATGATGGTCCCAACGGTTTAGGAATAATGGGCTCAAAACAAGTAGTGTTCTAGACCCAAGACAATAACTTGTGGAACATTGTATGGATCATATCTTGGGGGAGAGATGGGGGTTGGGTTCAATTCTATGTTTGCACAAAAGTAAAATAATGAATATAAATTCAAATTATATAAATAGTAGTATACCGCTGTTCAAAACTCATAAATCCATGGACAAAAAACAAAATCGGGGTAACAAACTAAAACCGAGGGAAACGCATTAAATATAAGAGGAGAACAACGACATAACACTAAAATGTAACACACATAGACAAAATCCCACGAGAATAACAAATATAACATATATATATAACATCAAAACCAAATACATGAATTTGGGATAGACAAGTACCGTGACACGTCTTATCGCAATGTGAATTTACACTCAAAAATAAGAGAAAACAAACGACACAACGTTATAATGTAATACACACAGAAACGAACTATAATATAACATTGGCCATATTCCTGACTTGGTACAGGGCATTTTTAAAGGAAAAAATGGTGGGTTGAACCTGGTTTTGTGGCATGCCAAACCTCGCACTTTTATGGCCATATGAAATATAACATCAAAATGACAACACAGGACTACAATATAAATAAATTGGAGAACACAATTGACAAAGAAGCACACGAACAACAGCCAACAAAAGGCAACAAGTTCAAAATTTTAATACGCCAGAAGTGTATTATGTCCACACAAGACCTACGTGTGACGCCCAGATACAAAAGTTTGAAAGCCGAAACGAGTACAAAGTTGAACAGCATCGAGGACCAAAAGACCAAAAAGGTTGTACCAAAAACGGCAAGGGTTTTCTGTTAGTACCAGAAAATTCCTATAATTTAGAATAATTTATACTTTTGCAAACAGTAAATTTTATAAAATGAATATTCAAAAGATGTACATGATAAAACTGAAGTATTAACTAATTACAGGAAACAACTGAAATACATTTACATAACCAGACATTTGAAACACAAAAGTAGACACATCCGAATAAGTTTAAACCTCTACGCCAAGTGACGTCCTATTTGAAACTGAAAAATTACGAAAAAATGACGTCATTTGAATTTGTAAAACAGATCATCAAAAAATGAAAAATGACGTCACATAAGAATGAATAAGATAGAATTAGGATTGGTTTAAGATTATATATTTGAACTAAATACTGTTATTGCATTTAATAACAAAGCACATTTTAATACTTATTAATATCAAACTAAGGTAGCAATTAACAATATTATAAAAGTAAAACTATGTCCGGTTTGTTTTGAATCTAACTTCAAACGTAAAATATCGTACTGATTACGTTGAACGAAATCAAATCTGATAAATGAAGGCGGTGATTAATTTTCTTTACCATAACACATAAATATAATAGAAAAGACGTCAACACATTTGACAAAATCCGATGAGAATTACAAATATAACATTAAACATTTAAACTAAATACATGAATTTGGGATAGACAAGTACCGTACCACGTCTTATAGTAATGCGAGTTCACACTCGGCAAAACAGTCACAATCGGGAATAAGTCACGTTTGGTAATTAAAAGATTAGACGACATTATGACAAAACACAATCTACCATGTGGTAAAAATGTCCTAAGCTAGTTTGATCAACGAAACATCGTATGGATCCACCAAATCGTGATGGTGTCCATAAAATTTACGGAGTGTCAATTTTAATCTGTCCTCCTCATAACTTTGTTGGAGCAGTTTCTGCGTAAGGAGTACACTCCTGTATTTGAAGTCCATATAGTGTGAACAAGCACGAGAATAACGTATCAATTGTGATATGTAAACACCATACGAAGGGGCAGAGGGTATGTTACTGCTGAGAAATGGGAAATTAATAATTGGGAAGTTGAAATCGTCCCGTTTATCATAGATTTTCGTGTGAAGTCGTCCATCTACGTCAATATTGAGGAAAAGATCAAGGTATGAAGCAGTCCTTCTAGTATCAGTGGTATCCTTAATTTCAAGTTCACTTGGATATATGAGATGTAAGTATTGGCTGAAATATGGGTTATTCAATGATAGAACATCATCAATATATCGGAAAGTAAAATTAAAGAATTTAGCAAGGTGCTTTTTCTTTTTGTCTTTTAGAAGGTTCTGAATGAATTCTGCTTCATACGAGTACAAAAACAAATCAGCCAGCAGGGGTGCACAATTAGTACCCATTGGAATACCGACTGTCTGTTGAAATATAAATCCTCCAAACTCAACAAATATATTGTCGATCAAAAAGTCCAGCATTTTGATAATACGATTTCCATTTTTATAGAAAAAGCTCTGTTTTATGAGATGGTGTAGTCGATCTTTCAACTGAGCATGGGGAATAGTAGTATATAGTGTAGAAAAATAAAAAGTTTTTATGTTGCTGCAAAATTGCAAAGATTGTGATTGAAGGTTAAGCAGTAGATCTTTCGAATTTTTGAGAATCCACATCTGGTTAACACCACTGGTAGAATATATCTCCTCACAGTATTTTTGAAGCCCATCTTTAACTGTCGAAAGAATAGTAGTCAGTACTTTAGAAAGATGTTTGGTCGAACATTTTGAAGACCCAGTTATGTAATATCGTTCTTTATATGGAGTTTTTGTGTAATTTAGGTATCCAGTATAATGAAGGCAAGTTTTCTTTGTTTTCTTTGATGTTGATACCAAAAGAAAGAAGGACAGATTTATGATTTGTAAAATTTCGTCCTTGGTAAATGATGTTAAAGAATATGTAGGATTACCAGTAGTTTGATCAATTCCAAGCTCTGTAGTGAGACATTGCAAATAATTTTTTTTACATATGAAGACAATATTATTGGAGGCTTTATCTGCTAGAACAACGACACATTTGTCATGCAAAGAGGATAAAGCATCCACAACCTCCGGATTCTTGAAAGGGTTCGAAACTTTAGTACTCATATTACATCGTAGTTTTTGTATGCGCCTCTGAATGCATGATCGAATAGCTTTGATCCATTCAGACAAAGTGTCCAGTTCTCAACTGGTTCGTCTGGTTCGCGCGATAACCAATTCTAAGTTCTTTACCTACATTTATTCTGTGTCAGAAACCAATTATGGGTCAAATATCTAACTAATTTAATCCAAATTCAGACATGTATCAAGCGCGAATATTGTGTATTGTATATATATTTTCGCCCAATTGTTTAGTGTTGGACCTCTGCAGTCGTATCCAGCTGCACTCGGCGAAGCACTATATTATTAATTTAAATGTAACAACTGCAGTTTTTTTACTATACTATCTATAAAAATATTAATTTTCGCGAACCATTTAGGTAACGGAAATTCCAAAATATGGCATCAGTAAGGAGAGTTGTATAAATAGTGTGAATACACAGAATCCCCCACCCAATTCATCTTTAGCTAAAAGTATTCATCATTTTATATTTTATATGTACTAACAATATTCCATTTTTCTATAGTTTCGATTAAAATGTGCCAAAATCTGAGTTAAAATAGGTCGAATGTCCCAAATAAACATTCCCTAATTGGTTGAAGTACTGTGGCGTCGATGTAAAGCATAGCAAGCCTCGATGTAAAGCACACGCTTCACATGAATAAAGAGAGTTTTACAAATAATATGAATACACAGACCCTCAATCCAATTTATGTATTGCTGAAAAGAATCAAGTGTTCATCATTTTCTGTTTTGATTCTGCTAACAACATTCAATTTTTCTATAATTCCGATTTAAATATGTGAAACCCCGCAACAAAAATAGATGGCGTCAATGATGTAAACGCAATGCAAAAAAAATAGGTCGAATGTCCCAAATAAACATTCCCTAATTGGTTGAAGTACTGTGGCGTCGATGTAAAGCATAGCAAGCCTCGATGTAAAGCACACGCTTCACATGAATAAAGAGAGTTTTACAAATAATGTGAATACACAGACCCTCAATCCAATTTATGTATTGCTGAAAAGAATCAAGTGTTCATCATTTTCTGTTTTGATTCTGCTAACAACATTCAATTTTTCTATAATTCCGATTTAAATATGTGAAACCCCGCAACAAAAATAGATGGCGTCAATGATGTAAACGCAATGCAAAAAAAATAGGTCGAATGTCCCAAATAAACATTCCCTAATTGGTTGAAGTACTGTGGCGTCGATGTAAAGCATAGCAAGCCTCGATGTAAAGCACACGCTTCACATGAATAAAGAGAGTTTTACAAATAATGTGAATACACAGACCCTCAATCCAATTTATGTATTGCTGAAAAGAATCAAGTGTTCATCATTTTCTGTTTTGATTCTGCTAACAACATTCAATTTTTCTATAATTCCGATTTAAATATGTGAAACCCCGCAACAAAAATAGATGGCGTCAATGATGTAAACGCAATGCAAAAAAAATTCGTTAATATGTTAACATCTTGAACTTCAACCCTGGGTTCAAAGGGGTTAATAAACCGATTCACAAATAGAGATCTCCTTGCGCTCAAATGTAAACCTTAGTAAAGTATACAGGCAACTTCGTTTACAGAAATATAGACCTATATACACTTTATCAGAAATATATTGTCATGCATCTGCATATTAACGTTTTTTTTATGCTGAACTTTAGTCAAATTCAATTCCATTATCGCATACAAATTTTATTACGTAAAGCAATAGGAGTAAGAATATTTTTAGCGCCAATTTAACCAGCATTGATCATTGCCATCATCAAAATTATATATATCGTAATCATTGTGAAATTTTATTTACATAGAGTTTATTAATACAGAGTAATTTTGGTAAGTATGACTTATTAATGTTAAGGTTCTCGAGATGTGCTTCTCTAGACATTTTTGACGGTCAGTTTAATCCCATTTATCTGAATATTATCCCCGATGACAGAAATGTCAACCCGACCTATTCGTGTCAAAAGTGAAAATCTAATCTATTTGATGAACTAATTTCTTCTAAAACTGTACATGCATTATTTCTGTATTAATTGATAACCAATCACATTCACGTTGCATGTTTGCATGATAGTTGGTTCTGTATGAGTGAACTGTGTAGTGAATTGCAAGATCGAGGCAAATTGTGACGTCAGTGCGCGTGACATTATTATATGTAAACAAACCGGCTCATGTAACAAGTGTCTGAAGTATATATTCAAAGTGCAATCAATCTTTCAATCACTATTTTATGATATTTTTGTGTCTGTTTTTAGGTTTGCATATCAGTAGTCGAAGCAAATTAGACATATATACATGTATATAGTGCCATATTGTTCCTGTTCTGAGTTGTGAATTTTTATATAGAATTAGAAGGTAAGTCTAAATAATTGATTATTCAAGAGGGTGGTGGGTCGGAGGGGTCCTGATCCCGAAATCCCCGGCTTAAAAACATGAAATCTTGAGGTCCCAAATTTAAAAAATATTAAATCTTGACATCCCGAAATTCGAAGAAAGTGATCCCTGACCCCGAAAGTGTCAATCCCGAAATCCCGAACTTAAAAACTCCCGATCCAGACATCCCGAAAAAGGTCCAGACCCCTCTCATTTAACTTGCGTCTAAAAAGATGACTCAACTTTAAAATTTCCCTTTAATTTGCTCCCCTTGAACTCTATTTGGCCCCTTCCCAGTCATTTTCCTCTACATTTGTAACGTTTAAAAGTCATATATACTCTTTAGTCCATTTACAGTAACAGCTGTTTTGTTATTTTGATTCGGTTTCCATGTATTTGTGTCTTATATGGAGGAGGTTTTAGGTCATGTTTTCTTAAACATCGTATTGCTATTTGTCTGCCATGACAGGACATCACCCAGGTTCCTGTAAAATTTTGACTTCACAATACAAAATAACTGATGCCACAATAGAAACGGGATTGTTGTATGACATCATTAGTTAAAGTGGGACAGATTATCTGGTCAGCCGACAATAGTAAGTGATATTAGGTGACTTGAATCTAAGGGCCATTTGCTTAAATCAGTTCCAATGATGCATTGGACATACACAAAATGTAAGGTTTTTCTGTTGGTCAAGTGACAATTTTTATACAACAGCAAAAAACAAATTTCCGTCGTATAATGGTATGATGTTTTCTTCGTCTCTTCGTCCGAAGATACATTTAGTTTTCAGACAATAACTTTAGTTTTAGTGAATGGATTTTTATAAATTTTTAACAGAAGGTTCAATACCACTAAAGGAAGGTTGGGATTAATTTTGGGGGCTGGTTCGCAATAGTTTAGGAATTACGGGCCAAAAAAGGGCCCGAATAAGCATTTTTCTTGGTTTTCGCACAATAAGTATAAGTGAATAGAAATCAATGAAATTTAAACACAAGGTTAATGACCACAATAGGAAGGTTAAGATTGATTTTTGGAGTTTTGTCCGAATAGTTAAGGAATTAAGGGCCCTAAAACTAAAAGGGCCTAAATAAGCATTTTTCTAGGTTTTCGCACAATAACTTTACTATAAGTGAATAGAAATCAATGACAATTAAACACGAGGTTAATAACCTCGAAAGTAAGGTTGGGATTGATTTTGGGAGTTTTGGTCCCAACAGTTTAGGAAATAGAGGCCATAAGGGTTCAAAATCAAACTGTGTTTGATTTCATCAAAAATTGAATTATTGGAGTTCCTTGAAATGCTGCATCTAACCGTGTACTTAGAATCTTGAATTTTTTTTTTTGTAAATTGGTCTACGCCATTTAGGTCTAAAGTGTTCAAAACTGAACTTTATTAGATTTCTTCAAAAATTGAATTCTTGTGGTTCCCCAACTGTTCCGGGTTCGACCTCTGCAGTCGTATAAAGCTGCACCCTGCTGAGCGTCTGGTTGTAATATGTACAACAATCAAACATCAACCCACACCAAACTGAATGTAATTGAAAGACATCTAGAGGTCAATATACAGTCTCGAACAGAAGACAAAAAAAAAAGAGAAAAATATAGCGAGTTTTGGAGAATTTATATTATTACATGTACATGCATTTGAAATATTTAATATATATTGTTTCAAATCTTTTAAGTTTTAGGTTCCACCTAGCTAACATTTTAGAAAACTGAGATTTCAATGCTAGTCTATGAGAGGGATATTTGATTTTCATTGGTTGTACATGTAGATATGGAATCTTATTTTATCGTGAAGTCAGATTTGAAAATGACTTAGGGAATAAAGTTTTCAGTAAAGACTGAATGTCAGTTTTAGTCTTATATATGTACTTTAAAATTTTAATGTTACATGTATATAATTATGTGTACATATATCACTGATTCAGTGACAATGGTAAATAGACACTGACAAGTCTTGGATAACATTTTATAGTTTTGAATGTTTGTTTTATCAGTTTACTAAAATAAGGTGGAGGTGTGTTCTTATTTCTAACAGATGGGCACTCAACCTATATCAATTTGTGCAAGAAGCAAATTGATTATTGCTATATACTGAATGATTATACCACAAGAAAGTTTTAACCTGTGCATATATACTTAAAATACGATAAAAAAAATCATGTCTTTTTCAGGACTTCTTATCCAACCATGTAGTATGGCATGTTATTGAGATATGGTTTTGGTCGATGGATGTTCATGAAGGACCTGTAGTACAAAGTATATCACTGGATTTAGCTCTTTGTCTAAGTGTATTATTAAAGTACTTTGCTTTGAGCTCAGTTCATTGTTATGCAATTCATTCTTTGTGAAATAAAGATTTGACAGAACTCTCATGTACAAGGATTTGTCAAAGAAGTATTACTTCTATGTACAAAAAAATGTACAATGTAAGTAATAGGGAGATAAAAGCATTCTATTTCGACTTGAACCAAACATTATACAAATGTATGTCCATTGACCAAATTTAAAAAAAAGACCAAATTTACCCGACAATGCTACTCCCGCTACTAGCTATATGATGTTTAAATACATCTGTTCTGCCTACTGAAGACTCGGTCCTGAGTGTAAATGGTCCTTCAATTTAATGTTTAAAAAAAATTATAAGGCCTATCTGGCCTAATCGATTTCTAAAACTATATTTCATTGTACATGTTCAACATTTTTCATTCATGTTATTTCTTAATTTCATTTTGTGTGAATTAACATTGTTACAGTAAATTTTAATTACTACACTTTCATACCACATAAAATACTGTATTGGTACATACATGTATCACTTATATTTGTATCCATATAACCAAAAAAAATGAAAGGAGAATAATTTTGCATAACGTTTTGAATACTATTACTTTGTAGATATTTAGACATATTAAGACTAATTAAGTAGCTGTTGATGATATCCACTTGACATGCTTGAAACTATATCAGATTAATTTTGGAGCAGTTATGAGTCTTTGAAGCATGCTCACAGAGGTTCTTTTGGTGAAATCATTGTCATATTGGTCAAAAATTTTCTTTGCTTCGACCGGATTTGGAGGAGGTATTATCAAAAAATTGATAAAAATCAGCACAAAGGTTTACTTTCTAGATGATCATCTAGCCCAAAGCATCATGTCAGGCATTGTCGTTACTAAAAACCAATAAATGTATTCGAATCTGAGGAATATTTTAACAAAAAATTTTACTAATGATACTGATGATCCACCACAAAATAATATAAATAGAACCATATAAATAATAAGCAAATACATATAAAAAAGATGTGGTATGATTGCCAATGAGACAATTCTCCATAAGAGACCAAAATGGCACAGAAATTAACAAATACAGGTCACCATATCGACATCAACAATGAGCAAAGCCAATACCCCATTATCAGCTATAAAAGGCCCCGAAATGACAATGTAAAACAATTCAAACGAGAAAACTAACGGCCTTATTTATGTACAAAAAATAAACGAAAAGTGAATATGAAACACACAAACAAACGACAACCATTGAATTACAGGCTTCTTATATCATGTTATCAAATCTATATATCATCTCCCATTTAGAAAAAAAAACAACATGAAAAAATGAACATATAATGTGTTGCTCTCCTATCTACAAAATTTATCCAATCAAAGGTGTGGAACATATTCTATCATAATCATTTGGCAACTAATGTAATTACTATCTCTTCCATGCCCATCTTGAACATAAAAAAATAAATATTAAATAAACAATACTCCTAATGCTCAGGTTGGTTTTCATCATGCAACACAGTTAATAACACCATATAGGAAAACATAGAACTCCCCTTTGTCATAAGACACTGTCAAACATCCAAACATACTATCCACACTCATCTGTGTCCACACTTGTTAATTTCATAAAAGATTTTTTGTTTATTTAACATTTTAAAAGAATTATTAAAACGGTGTCTTATTACAATAAACATGTAAAATTGAGACTGTCATATGTTGTATAAGCGAGGTCAATAAGGAAATTATTGTGTAATCTGAAATAATTTGAACTATATAGTACTCCTGACTTACAAAGAAGTCATGTATCTCTCTGTAGTCCAGGAGAACAAAATTTAAAGTTATCTGACTGGTTAAAATACATCGTTAATTAGGCGAATACGACTAATGGTGTACGAGTGTACGGATTGCAGTGAGGTTGCTTAGAATACCATCTGTCTATTTAAAGTGTTTATCTGGTTTGAAGGTTTGAAAGTTTACAAAATTAATTAAATTAAATGCTGTTGATGAGTTCATGACTTTTAGTGCAGTAGATATGACTAAGCTTTTGATACATTGACAGTGCTGTTCGTCATTGTTATGTGTATTTATGTGTATTTATGGTGCAGTATATATAACTAGTTCTTGTCATTTGACACAGTGACTTCTGTTTGCTATTGTAATGTGTATTTATGTTGCAGTGAATAGGACTTATGATTTGTCACAGTGACGGTTCTGTTGCGTCCTTGTTATGTGTATTTATGGTTCGTCTTTGTAATGTATGCTTATGGTGTAGTGAATTATCATCTAACACAGTGTCTTCTCTGTTCGTTCTGATGGTGCAGTGACTAGGACTTATCTTTTGATACAGTGACTGTTATGTACTTCATTGTTACAAATGTATGTGTATTTATACTGCAATGAATAGGACTTATGATTTGACACAATACACATTACAATGACACGGTGACTCTTCTGTCCATCATTGTAATGTGTATAGTGTTGTATGTCTTGTTACAGTGTATACCGTCTTAGAGTAAAATAAAAAAAAATAAAAAAAACTTGATTTTTTATTCAAAATAAAATTCATTGTTTTAAATTTCCCATCTGTTTTTTTCTAATATGGAATAAATATAAGTATTGCTGGCATTGTCATAATACGACTGTTCTTTGTTGTTTAGAAAAGTGCATAACAAAAAGCAACTTCATGGATGCATATCTTTGAACAAATCGTCTAATTGTACAACATGTCTTTGAAAAAGCCATAACAAGTTTAATCGGTTCATATGCAAACTGTTGAACACCTGCAACAAAACAGATATGTGTTGTTTTGTGTTTTTAATTACTGATTATTTAAGTCTCAGTATGATCTAACAAAATGTGTTCAAATCCTTTGGCTGTTGTGACCATTCTACGCTTTGATAAATTGCAGTTTAAATAGCTTTTTAAACTGTGTGCGCTAGATGCTCTTAGCAAATAAAATATCAGCCAGGTGCTAAAACAAACTTGATGACCCGTTTGCAGACGTCTACACTAACACTCACATACTGGCGTCTGTGATAGATCTAAAAACCAACGAAAAAACAAAGATAAGCATTCTGAAACAGAACGAATTAAACAGAGCTGTGATCCTAAATATACATGTATATCGTTCATCATTTCTCGGTTTGACTGTTTTGATGTCTTTTTATAAGATCACGTGGGAACATTATCAAACATGGAGAAAATATTTATTAGATTGCGAATCTAACAGCTAAAAGTTATATTTAATAGAACGTCTGAGTGTTCATTATATCATGCATTCATCGGAATATTGAAAACATTCATTTTGTACCAGGTGATATGATACAATAGATGCAAAAGATACAATAGGGACTTTCGTACCTATAAGCTGACAACGCCATGTCTAATAAAAATACCAACAGACAAACACAACATAGAAAACTAAAGACTGAGGAACAACAACCCAACCAACAACTGGGGGTTTACTTCTCTCAGGTGGTCTGGAAGTTGACTTCGATTTCAAGAATGCAATGTTCCCCTGTTCAATTATTCTAAATGTATAAATGTAAAATATAACAATGTGTAAACCGGAGCCGATGAAAACAACTCAAAGTAATCTGTTCACATTTTTATTCTTTTGGTGTTTATGGATAGTCATCTCATTCGTAATTGCGTTACATCGGTTTTTTTTTCATTTGAACCTGAAAATATACAATTCAAGTTAAACAGTTTTCATTACAAATACATGTATCAACAAACATCCATACATTTTGGCTTAGGAAGCGTTTTCCAAAAATATCTAAAAATCAATTATTCAGGGGAAGCTATTTCAAAATAATGAATGGCATTGGTGCAAAAGGAATGTATATGCCATTGAAATTGTGATTTGGTTAGCGTTTGTCATAACTTTAAAAAAAAATTCAAGCTATTCCGTATTTATGATTCTTTTTTCATGGTAACTTGTCTGATAATTATATTAATTTACCTGCCTCCATGAACGATTTATTTGCAATCAACGCTTGTGGTTAAAGCTTTTGGGAATTAATATTTCAGCCATCTAGTATGATGTGTTATAATTTTTTTGGAAGCATGCCATTACTAATGGAAAAAAAAACGAATGAAATTGATTATTTGATTAACTTTAGGAGATTTACATGGATATCTTTTCAAAATTTGCATGTTGCTTTGGTCTTTATATTTTTAAGTCTTAAGAACAATGAGATATAGATATATGTCTGATAATGGAACGAGATATATATTATAATCACACCCAGTTTTTGGTGGAGTTCGTGTTGCCTATTCTTAAATTTTCTATGTTGTGTCTTGTGTACTTTTTTTGGTCTGTTTGTCCTTTTCTGTTTTAGCTATTGCGCTGTCAGTTTATTATCAATCTATGAGTTAGAATGTCCCTCTGGTATCTTTAGTCCCACTTTTATTACTGATCCCGTGAATCCATCAATTAAAACTGATCACAAATCATGGTATCTGTTAATTGAGATTGTTAATGTGTTAACACGTTTATACAGGTGACGACAATAACTATTTTATTTCGTGAACAAATCAAAAGTTTCTTGTACTTCAAGAATTAGTTTGAAAAAACTAGACTCATCAGATGGATACATGTACAAAAAAGACAAAAATAAAGCAAAAAAGACAAAAAGCTTAAAGGAGCACTAGCTACTAGATATATAAAAAATCTAATGTATTATTGTGTTGGCTCAATAATAATGGAATGCAAATAGTGAAATAATAATTCGATTTTAGCAGTCAATATGGTTTAATTTTGTCAAAATAAGCTAAATAAAAACATTGATTATGAATTATTCACTTGCAAGTGAATAATTCGACCTCATTGAATCCGTATTCATGTGAACTTCAGTTTAACCCCTTAGCTTGAGATGGATAACACGTGAATTTTATGTGTAAAGTTATTTAAAGGAAATCATGTCAACATTGAAAGTGAAACAAAGGTAAATCATTTGATTGACTGATTTGATCCACAAAAATTCATTCTAACTTATACAGGTAAAAACGATGAAAAACATATATTTTTCATCTATAATATGTAATTAAGTAGACCTAGAATAATTCAACGGCACGAGTTTGCTTAAACTATTTATATCCATATTTATGTTTACATCGCTTATATGGCCATCGGATGACTTAAGAGGTCAACTCGATAATTCGTTAGATGGCGTCTACTCTAAAATACACACGAAACGAAACTACGTATTTTCATGCCAGTGCCCTGTTAATTGTTTATTTTAGACTTTTAATAGTTTGGATAAATGTTTTACATTGTTATAAATCAAATATAAGAATTTGATTAAAATCGGTGAACATGAATTTGACAGCTTTTGCCCCTTTAAAGTACTTATCTACGAGTAATCGCATTAACCAAAAGCTAGTTCAAAGCCAAATGCAACAGAAAATAAAAATAAAACAAGGTTTTCTGAGACTAAAAATACTCTTTCGTATTACTAACATGGCTAAAGGTTGGAGTTACTATAATCATAGTGTTTATAAATAGCCATTTCAATTAAACATTATAGGTGTTTGTCGTCCAAGCATGTTGCAATCATAGGAATTGTTTAATTACAGAGCATTAATGTTGAACCTGTATGTTCAGTAATTGTGATTTGAATGATGACATGGGAGTTACTTTACTACGTAAGTTTTATTTCATTAACCCAGAAACAAGATGTTATTAAGTCAAATCAAATAATCACACAGGTTGCATGTTGTTTATACATTGTAATTCCAATTTGACTTCTTCCATTTAGCCTTTTCTTTTACGAAAAATGCGATGGTAACTATATAAATAGCATTAACTACAATCTCATTGCTAATTTCAAATAGCAACTTTTGTATGCAGCAATGTAAAAAACACGAAAGGAACATTCTCTTAACTTCATATCGTGTTAACTGAATTTACTTGTGTACATGAGTATATTTAGTATTAATTCTTCTATATTATAACAAGTTTGAAATGCATTTCTAGTGAATAGAATAATAACCCAACTAAAACTCAAAAGAAGAAAAATCTTCATCATTTATTCGCTGTTAGTTTTTTTTATCTCCATAAACAGAGTTCGTATCAGTTCAATACGTTTTTCACAATACTTCACTGAATGTGAGTTTGGTGTCTTACATCTATATTTATTCCAACAAATGTTCTGAGAATACTAGTCTTCAAATTAGATGGTTTTTGCTTTCGACATTGTTTAAACTGTATCAAAACAATGACGTATAACTGATGTGCTGATAATAGTAAACCTTCAGTGTGCTGCAAAAGAGGGACGAAAGTTACCAGAGGGACAGTCACACTCATAAATCGAAAATAAACTGACAACGCCATGGTTTAAAATGAAAAAGAAAACAGACAAACAATCGTACATGTGACACAACATAGAAAACTAAAGGTGCTCCGGAAGGGTAAGCAGATCCTGCTCCACAGGTGGCACCAGTCGTGTTGCTTATGTGATAACAAAAAAGGTAAACAGTCTTATTCGGTAGGTCACATTCATGAAAGGGAAGGGGATTGTTGTTACGACGTAAGGGACATATCCGATATCATTTGTGAAACGGTTATTCCTTAACGGTCAACCAACTCGTGATGGCGCCCGTATAATTGACGAAGGTCTGATTTCAACTTCACCATTTGGAACTCTTTCTTTAATAGCTTCCTTGTGAACAGCAACCGTCTATCAATAAAATCGTGATAGGAAATGCCAGCACGGGAATACCGTATCAATTATGAGATATATACCGCGTATGCAGGTGCTGCTGGAATGTTGCTACTTAGAAATGGAAAGTTCACAATTGGAAAGCTGAAATCATCTCTTTTGTCGTAAAGTTTTGTTTTCAACCGACCCTCATTGTCAATTTCTAGATGTCAGTCAAGATATGAGGCTGACTTAACTGTATCTGTAGTATCCTTTATCTCTAGTTCGATGGGATAGATGCGTTCAACATAGTCACCAAATTTTGAATTATTTAGTGAAAGAACATCATCTATATAGCGGAAAGTAGAGGTAAAAGATATTGATAACTTCTAATCTTTCTTCCTAAAAGTTCCTGTGTGAAGTCAGCCTCATAATAATAAAGACACAAGTCGGCAAGAAGAGGGGCACAATTTGTTCCCATTGGAATGCCGACTGTCTGTTGAAAAACACGTCATCCGAACGTAAAAAATATGTTGTCATTCAAGAAATCAAGCATCTTGATAATGTCAGTTTCGGAGATTTTTTTGTTTTCATTAGAGTGATCCTTTACAAAGTAGGATTCATCCCTCCCTAAGACAAGATACATGTATCTACGTTGGCCATTCTTTTTTATGAAACAAAGCAATACCAACTCTTTCAATTTGTCTTTTAGTTTGGAATGTAGAATACTTTTGTAAAGTGTAGGAAAGTCAAATGTTTTAATACTACTACAAGATGAAAGAAAGTTAGATTGTATGTACTCTAAAATATCTTTGGAATTTTTAAGGATCCACATCTGATTCACGCCACCTCTAGAATAGGCAGTGTCCAAATAACTTTGAAGCCCGTCTTTTTTTATTGCTGATAAAATAGATGTTAATAATTTAGAAAGAGGTTTCGTGGAGCACTTGGAAGACCCAGCAATATACCGTTGTTTTTAAGGACACTTATGTAATTTAGGTATCCAATACAGTGATGGAAGATCCAGTTTTTCATCTTTGGTTGAAATTCCAATTTGCAACTCTCGAATCCGTATCGACAAAGATAAGATAATTGATCATTCATTGTCTTTTTAAAATAAGATACTCAAAATGTCTCCCTCTCAGCACATTCTGGATAGATGCATGTACTTCAAAAAATTTACGAAAAGTCTCGGATCTGACAGCAAAAGTTACAGGGGTCGTCTCAAAAGTTAATTAAGCGTCGCAATTGATTCATAAGGAGTAAAAGGAGTCACTATCGCTCCACCTACATTAAGAATCAACATTTTAATCCAGAGTTTTTGTAACAGCACACAGCACATTTCAACCGGATTTGTGGTCAAGCTCATGAACATGTATATAAAGCCACTCATGTTGAATAATGTTTTCCTTGTATCTATAATGCCATAGTTATATATAGATGTATATAAACATAAACATATCCCGCTTTTTGATATAAACTTTTTTTTACCTGTTTCACAGATACAAAAATAAATGAAACATCAAGGTAGGGGAGTAATCGTTAGTATACTAGTATAGTGTGTGTGTGTTTTGTTGTTGGTGGTTTTTTTTTTTTTTTTTTTTGGAGGGGGGGGGGGGTTCTTTCAAGTTTTGTTCTAGTCAACAGTTGTGGATAAATTTTATTAACACTAGAACACACCCGTGATATCACGGGTCCGTGACTGAAATAAAGTATATAACTATGCGCAAGCCTTATTTTAGTATTAGTATTGTCATCTGATAAAGTCATGCCGATTATAAGATACACAGTTTTTCTCTGCTTTCAAGTCTTTCTGTTTGAACCCGTCGAACTGAAACAATAATATTAATTATTTGGAAAACAAAAGGTCATGGAATAGAGTATTTTTTAATCAACAGCATTGTCCTATATAAGTTATAAATAAAGTTGAATTCTTTGCTTCTCTGTTTTACGTCATGCCCACTAACAAATGGAAAACTGTACCTATACGTATTATTTTTAGTCCAGATTTTTAGTATTCGTATTGTTATCTTAGAAAGTCTTACTGATTAAAATTCTACAATAGGTAATAATTTGACAATTTTAGTAGTGTCAACCCTGTGGTTATGACCCGTGTATATAGCATATTAATCCTGAATACAACGTTTGGTGGTGCGCCTGTCAGATGCGGAACGTACAGATAAGGTAATAGGTAACAGGTGAATATACTATTGGTATCGGTAGCGGACTCGACCCGGAACTTCTTAATTATTGGCAATATTAATTACGTGGAAAACAAAAGGGCCTGGAGTGGTGTAATTTTTAATCTACACCTTTGTACTATATTAGTTATATATAAAGTTGAATTCTGTGATTCGTCGTTTTTACGTGATGACGGCTGACAAATTGGACCTCGTAATTTTAGTATTATAGATAACGGAAAATTTTGGCAAAATTCGGATCATGTAAAGCTAAAAATCGTTGGGTTTTTTTTCAGTCGCAAAAGATAACGGAAAAAACTACAGATAACTAGTGATCAGGGCAATAACCCACAAATATTGAGCTTAGAAACAAGAGATATGATTTGTGAATGTTCAAACTGTATATATTAACTATAAAGAAATGTAGAAAATAAACTTTAATTGTTTTCCACATCTTAAATCAATCGCATTCGATTTCAGAAGAACTACTAGTATGTCTGCTTACTTTCATTTTTGGATTTTTACCGCCGTCTGGGTTCGCTGATGATGTCCATCAATGGTCGCGTTTTTGCCTTTTGCTTGTGTTTTTCAAGCTTTATTTTCAAGAAATGGTTCTTTGTCAACTGTATCATCTGCATTTGGTACTTCTGCTTCAACTCGGGCTGCTTCTAACTCTTCCGCTGAATCTGACAGATCATTCATCACAAAAACTCAAGAGTAGTTCATGTGAAATATAGAAAATTATGTGTTTTATCATATTTACGGCTGTATACATATAATGTCTAAAAAACACCATATTTGTGTTTGATTCCTTTTTTCAACTTTGCCAACTTTAACTTGGATAGTAGGGGAGATAATTCGGGTAAAGTAATTTTTAGAAAGAACAATAAAACAAATTCGGTGACCCATTTTTTTCTTTTTCTTATCTAAAAGCATGTTATAAGAGTTATTTTCTCCCAATTTATCTTAAAATTCTATCAGAAATTTACTAATTTTGACATGTAGCAAGAAAACAAGTTTGGTGACCCCATTTTTTTTTGTTATCTAAAAGCATGTTATAAGAGCTATTTTCTCACATTTTATCTTACAATTCTAATGAGAGAGTTTTCTTTTTATCACACCAAATTATATTTTCCATGCATAATCTAAACAAAATCTGACAATGTTACACAACCTGTTACGAGAATATAGTCCGGTGACCCATACTGTTTATTACATTTTTGAAAAAAGCATGATAAAAACTTCATTTTGACAAATTATTAAAACATTCTATGAATTTTAATAAAGACGCCACAGCCACCTTAATTAGTTATTGGTCGTTACATGTACGGAGTACTACATACATTCAAATGATATTTTATTCAAACATGTATGTGGCCCTTTTTTAATTTGGTCTCTGCTGGACAGCTGTCTCATTTGTAAACATATCACATCTCCAGTATGTGCTCCAATCTAAGCATTAGTCGATTCAGCGTACGGGTTGAGTTATGAACAATTTCAGGTTTATGACCTAGTTAAGAAGTATCCATTAAATAATGAAGTAAAATGTACAAAGAGTTTTCTGCTATAAAAAGAAATACGAGATGTGAAATGATGCAAATGAGACAAACAAAAGACAATGAAATACGCAACTTAGAACCCCTTACAGCCATCAACAATGGGCAATACCCATACTGTATATTAGTATTCAGCTAAAAAAGGACAATATATAACAAAATGAAATCAATTCAACAGAGAAAACCAACGACCTGATACATACATAACACCACTAAAGTAGTTAAAGACAATTATAATGGCAGGCAGAGATAACAACTAGAAAACAGAGTACCTGACTTTGGACAGACAATTGAATCATCTGGCAGGATTAAGGTAGATCGGCCGTGTGTCTTCCATCATCTTGGATTGTAGAATTATAGCACAATTGATTTGGTTGTTTTTTCTAAATGGTCAAATTTCGAGAGAAGAATGTAATTTATTTGTTAAACTCCATAGACTTTTCAAAATATAAAACAAAATGATGGGATACATGTAATCATATTTTTACAACCGTTTCTTACAAATACGGAATATCTTCTATTTGATTCAAAATTTTTCAACTTATCCGTATACGATTTCAATTGATAACTCAGAAAAGGTAACTTTTTTGAGAGGAATATGTTATGAACATGATGAATTCACCTGTTTTGTTTTAAATTTTGAAGTAAAAAAACGAGTCCCGTGACCCTAATGTTTCTATTTATTTTCAAAAGACACATCAGAAGAGCTTTCTTCTCATATTAATTCTATCGTTTATAGATATAGGGAGATGTGATATGAGTGCAAATGAGACAACTCTCTTTACAAGTCACAATTTACAAAAGTAAATGATTATAGGTCAAGGTACGGTCTTTAACACGGAGCCTGGGATCACACAAAACAGCAAGCTATAAAGGGCCCCAAAATTTACTAGTGTAAAACCATTCAAACGGGAAAACCAACGGTCTAATCTATATAAAAAAACGAGAAACAAGAAACACTTTAGTTTTCTTTTTGTCATAATACTTGGGTTTCCATGACTAGTTTATACAAATACACAATTTTGCACAACCTGTAGATTGAAGGGAAGTCCCGTGACCCAAATGTTTAATTATTGATTTGATAAAACATGATATAATCTAACATTATGGCATATCATTTAATAATTCTATCGATAAGATCAATCTATAAAAATAAAGTTTAAGCTGGGGTCACACATTCACGATTTTTACTGCCGTTCTTGACAGGACCATTCCCGATTAAAATGTGTCAAAAGTCTGATCAAGATCCTGTGAATCGTGGATGGAAATTCAAACTTTAATTCAAATTTGTGCAACAAATGATTTAAACACGATAACAATCAGATATTGTTCAGGAAGCGTCGATATTCAACTGTTTCCAAGCGAATTTTTCCGGAAAATCCCGTTCTCAATCCGCTTCAAATCCAATTTGTATCTTTCGCCTGGTAAAATTCGACCGAGTCTGTCACGACTGCGTCCCAATTTTACCGAATGTAATCCGACAGAGATCAAACAGTGACCAGACAATGAACCGACGCTGACGAAAGTTATCCGTTAGAAAACTGTCTGCATACTCGGGATGATCAGGTACTGTCAAAACGTAATCCTATCACGGCCCGCTCTATCGCATTGCAAACGGCTTTGTCTGGTCTCAGTCGTATTGTATTCTGTAATTGTCGGGACTCTGACGTGGGTTTCATTGCCGAATTTCGTATTAATAACGGGACTGTTCCGGACCGGTTTCGGCAAAAACGATTCGCAATCGACAAGATATGGATGCAATCTGGACTCAATCGGCAGAAAAACAGCAATGAAAAATTTCTCAAGATCATTCCCGTTCCACAGGACACCGTCCAGAATACACAGAACATTGTTAGGATATTGATTCGATACAGCAGAATCTGTCACGACATAGGCACGATTGTAATCCGACTAGACAAAATCGGCTGAGTTTCCCCGAATGTTACGGGACGCACCTAACTGTCGGGGTGCTTCGCCGAATTATTCGGACCCTTCCCGACCCGTAGGAATCTGTTACGAACTTAAACGACTGCTTTCAGACAATGATAGGACATTTCAGTTAATTGAGGACAGTAATCCGACTTTTTCACTTTTCGTGTCGTATCGCTGTCTGATATCAAACGGGGGCAATAATCGGCAATGTATGAACCCCGTATTAGACATGTGTGTGAGCACAAAATTGTAGTTAACTTTGGAATGCACTTACGATTATGTTTGTATTTGAACATAGTTGACGTATAAATAGTACAGATCTAGTTAGAAAAGGACGCATTTGACATATGATGTTTAAAATTGTGACTTTCGATTACCTAACTATATTTAACGAATCGTTTGGAACTTAAACACAGAATCAGTCACCTCTAAACAAAGTTTAATTTAAATTTGACCGATGCAAAGTTTATTGTTCCAGAGAAATGCCTTCAATAATGCAGAACATAAACACATTTCAGGTTTTAATTTTACAAATTGGAATGGTTTCAGCGAATTCGAAACTTTAACAAGATATAATAAAACATAAGGTACAGGTCGAGTTCTTTTTTCAATAATCTACGCGTTCAACTTATAAATAACTCAATTTTGCAGAACCTGCCAAAAAGTGTTTCCAAAAAGGAACGTTTCACTTACAGTTAACTCGAATATTTTGTAATGTAAAATTTCAAAGAAAACAACATTCCATGATTACACCTTGCTAAAGAGGACATTCAACTTTGACGCACTTTTGAAACAGACTTCCGGAATGAAAATGAATAAATTTGAATTAAATGACTTCTGAAATATTCTACATCTTCACAATTAATTAACAAGATTCTTACATCATACTGACAACGATCTATGAGTATTTCAGATTAATATAATCAAAAGGTCTTTATACAATTTCATAAAATTACTACTAGCTTTTAACGCTTTTTGAATCAGTTCAGTTATTTATTTAATACAATCTTACTCGAATACTTATGGTTATATAATGTACATAAAAAGGAAAATCATAAAAAAAAAAGGAACTCCGAGGAAATTTCAAAACGGAAAGTCCATAATTAAATATAACGTTCGTATACCATGTATACCATAGTTTTTGAATACATGTGCACTTTTAGTTGAATTAAATTTGAATAAGCCTAGCACAGCTACATGTTTGTTGTCTGTAAGGTAGTAGCATGACATCTTTCAATGCCGTGTGGTGAAGAAAACATTTCTGTAGAGGAAGTTCGTTGTAGTACGAATTCATGCTGACGTCAAAACAATTTTGTCTCCTGAAGCTGCATGGAATATATATCGTTTACTTATTCAAGTAGGATAGAAAAAGTTGTTGTCACAAATATAAAACGTATTCTTTGAAAATACAATTTGAATGCGATTGGTTTGATAGACATGCATTTGAGAAGTTGGCTGGTACAAAACAATGTTATAAGTGCTAATTGCACATTTAAGTATAAGGTGATTTCTTTAATAGATGTCACTCGAAATACACTTCAATCAAAAAGCAACTGAAAAAATTATATAACTTATAGGTAATGGATCCGTGTATTTGTCTGTTTAAATATTTGTTCTACCAATCGTAAAAATGTTTAAGAGGAGGAGCCAGCCCCTAAAACAACTTCCAAAGAGGCGTTTGGTTATAAGTATCAACTCTATGAAAATAAGGAGATGTGTAATGGGACAACTATCCACTACAGTTGAAATGAAGTTGATGTAAGCAATCATAGGCAACCGTACAGCCTCCAGGCTACAGCAATAAGAAAAACCCATACCGTACGGCCGGCTATAAAAAGTTACCAAAGGTACAAGGATTATCATTTAATACGCCAGACGCGCGTTTCGTGTACATAAGACTCATCGGTGACGCTCAGATTAAACAAGTTATAAAGCCAAACTATTCATTTCAATCTAGTAATAAAGGGTACCACTAGCACTGATATATTATATAAGTATGAGTCGAACCTAATGGAAGAATTAATGCTCCTGAAATAATAAAAAAAGAAGACATCAACCAAGGAGAGCAAGGATAATTATCAATCCAAAACTCACTGAGCTAAATCAGAGGCAAGCGACGACTAAGAAAGTAGCACGTATACAAAGGGGTACACACATCGTTGTTAATATAATGCAATTGTATGTGTCTGTCATACAAGTGAGAGGTTTAGCTAGCTATAAAACCAGGTTAAATCCACCTTTATCAACATAAGAAAATGCCTGTACCAAGTCAGGAATATAGCAGTTCTTATTCATTCGTTTGATGTGTTTGAGTTTTTTATTTTGCCATTTGCTTTGGACTTTCCGTAGAAAATATTTATTGGAGTACAGTATTTTCCTTTTTACAGACTGAGCTTTATGTACTTCCACCAAGTAAATAGTCATATATCACATACTATTTTCTAAATTTTGTACAATTTACATGCAGTATGAAAAGAGAAACTTGCTTAACCAACCACAAATTTTCAGTGAGGATCACTTTTGCTCTTTTTTATAGTATAAATATTGCATTTTTTCCTTTGTGCTTCTTACGATCCAAGAATATTTTCTACTGACCCTTCAATAACCCAGATCTCTTCGGCTGCTTCCAAATGTTTATTAATGAATTAGTAAGCATGATGGTTTGAACAATGTGTTGATTTTCCTTTATATGTCAAACTGCATGTGTACTTGTTTTGAAATGGGCGTTACTACCATATTTTAATACAAATAAATAACTTATCTTTTGATTTAATTGTTTTGAATCATATTTTATTTCTGTTCTGGTTGTGTATCTTATATTAGATTTTTTTTTAATCGGACTAGCCAATGCACTAGCCCATGTACGGACAACGAGATACAATGTATGTGTTCATTCGACATTGGACAGATAATATCTGCTTTTAACTGTTTACAACAAACCAAACCTTTTTGCACTGATACAAAATGTTGATTTAAGCTATTATCTATTCCACATTAAATGAATCGTATTTGTCGGTTCGACCTTCCAAAACCAATTATAAATGTATCTCCGTAGCGTAAGTACATGCATTATATCAATACAGCAAATATGATGGAGTTTACTATATAAAATTCAAGGGCTCTCATCAGTATCAATGACAATAGATGTCGCATTATCAATAGTTTCTATATGATAAAAGAAATTATCCACGCAGAAAATATATGATTGATTGATTGATTAATTGTTATTTGCATAACATCATAGTTATATGCAAATACTTTATGCCTATTCAGGACTATAATAATTAACTTTTATTCCACTAGGATCTACTGGTTCGTCGACCTTAATACTTGGCAAGATAAGGCTGTCACTGGAAAGGAAGGCATGAAGGGGCAGCAATTTTGTATTTAATTAATCATAATGCCTGAGTTCTCATTCGCGACACTAATAATTTGTTCTACGCCCTAAATTGTACTTTTAATATAATAACTTAGAATCAGTGATTGAAATAAACACTTTATTAATTCTGTGCGTCTGACTCACTGTTCTGTGTTTACCTTCAATTCGAACGCCTATACTAAGACATCTAAAATCCAGCGATGTGAAAATACGCTGCAACGTAAGGATCTACATGCATAAACAAGTAAATATATATACACATGTAGTCAAAGAATAGTGACTTAAGTGTTTTGATCAGGGAACATATCTGTGAACGTTATGTTGCACTTTTGATGTATGTGGATAAATGTACATTTATGTTAATAAATCATGAATTGTCTTTTTCTATTTACGAAACGCATGGCATGCATAGGCCTTTAAAGGAAATAAAAATCATTAAAAATGATCAACAATGTTCACCGATGTTCACAGATAAAAAGCTAACAGCAATTAAAAGCGGCGTTTGATCCATTAATTAACAATGAGAATAACCCATAATTATTGCCGGCTTTCAAAGACCCCTTTTCATTTCAATTTATCAATAACTGGTACACTACCACTGATATGTTATAAAGTCTAAGTCGAACCTAATGCATGAATGCTCATGAAATCAGATGAAGACAAAAACCAACGAGAGCAATTATTATTATCAATCTAGTGAAAACGAAGAGGTAAATCAGTAAAATGTGCGACGACGAAGAAAGTAGCACGTATACGAAAGAGTAAAGACATCGTTGTTTATATAATGGAATTTATGCGGCTGTTATACAAGTGAGAGGTTTAGCTAGCTTTAATCCACAATTTTATACATAAGAATGTGCATGTACCAAGTCACGAACAGTTTTTATCCATTCGTTTGATGTGCTTGAGCTTTTGATTTTTTTCTAAGTTTTGTATAATATCCGTACAATATAATGAGCTAAACTTGACTAACCAACCTTTAAATTTTAAGTGAAGATCACTTTTGAGGTCGTTTTTGAAATAAAGACGTTGTATTTATTCCTTAGTGCTTCTTACGATACAAGAATATTTTCTACTGACGCTTTAATAACTTAGCTCTCTTCGACACCATTCAAATATTCATCAAGGTATGATGCTTTGGAGAATGTGTTGATTTTCCTTTGAAAACATCTATGTGTGTTAATTTTTTGAAATGGATGTTATTAACTTACTACCATTATAGTTTAATAAAAAAAAATATTTTCTCTTCATTTAATTATTCTCAATTCATACTTTCTTTCTATTCTGGTTTTATATATCATTGAAATTTAAAAAAAAAATAAGAGTGGTCAATGTACTATCACATGTACAGACTTCGAGATATATGTCCAATCTACATTTGACAGTTGATATCTGCTAATATATATAGGAAGATGTGGTGTGAGTTCCAATGAGACAACTCTCCACCCAAATAACAATTTATAAAAGTTAACCATTATAGGTCAATGTACGGCCTTCAACACGGAGCCTTGGCTCACACGGAACAACAAGCTATAAAGGGCCCCACAAATTACTAGTGTTAAACCATTCAAACGGAAAAACCAACGGTCTAATCTATATAAAAAACGAGAAACGAGAAACACGTATAAATTACATAAACAAATGACAACTACTGTACATCAAATTCACGACTTATGACAGGTGCAAACAATTATAACTGTTAACAACGACCCTTTCTGCACTTATATGAATGTTGAATTCAGCCATTATCTATACCACATTCAATGAATCGGTTTTATTGGGTCGACCTTCCAAAACCAGTTATAAATGTATTTCTGTAGCGTAGGTAAAAGCATTATAACAATACAGCAAATATGATCGAGTTTAATTATATATAACCCAAGGCTCTCATCAGGACCAATGACAATAAATGTCGCATCATCAATAGTTTCTTTATGATAATAGAAATGATCCACGCAGAAAATTTACGATTGATTGGTTAATTAATTGTTATTTGCATAACATCAAAATTATATGCAAATACTTTATGCATATTCAGGACTAGAATAATTTACATTTAATCCTCTAGGTTCAACAACGTGGTGCATCGACTTTGATAATTGTTGGGATACTTGATGCTGTCACTGGAAAGGAAGGCATGTTCGAAAGGGAGACATTTTGTTATTTTAATGCCCAAGATAATTCTTTAACGTGTTTTTTTTTTTAAAGTCTGGTACTATCTCTTGCTACGCGTGTCATCGAATGTAACAACCCGACGTGGTTGAGTATTTATACACCAAAACAGCAATATCTGGAAATGAATTTTAAGTGGCCATAATTCTTTATCATATTCGACCCTAGCCTGGGGATGTGGGATGGGTGATGGGATGGTGAAATTTTAGATTGCTGTAAATGGTATTAAAGATACAATATTTTTAATTCAAAAATGTATTTGTTCAATTTTAAATTTGCAAATAAACTTGTGGTTTAACTTGTACTGTTTATTATCATGACAATTTCAATTATTTTGAAAAATTTTCACAAATTTGCAGACTAGAAAGTTAATCGAGGCGACTCTATCACAATGGCATGCTAGATAGTGAAATCATTTATAAATGTACAAAATAACTCTGAATAAATACATGACAATGACAATCCAATCGCGTGTAAAAGAATTTCGTATAGACTTGTAATTATGTAAATAGGTTCGACATCATTAAAGGTAATACATTTAAATCAAACACCAAAGCGTCAAATTAAAAAAAGTTTAACTTTAATATATATGTTGTGTACAAATTACCTTTTTGTACAAACTATAACTGGTACAAAAATATTGTACAAATTATAATTTGTATTTTGACTTTGTACAAATTATGATTTGTACAAAACGTGCCTGTACAAATTACAATTTGTACACAATTTGATCAAAATTCACTTATAACTTGTACAACAGTTTTAAATATGAATTTTTGGTGAAAAATGCATTGATTCACACTATAGAATTGTAATTAACTGACCACACACTAAACCTTATTAACAAAATACACAACTACTAAAGGCAGATTGATCTTCGAAATATTTGAAAGAAAAAAAGTAAACAAACAGAATTTTTTTTCAAATTTTTAATACATAAACTACTTTGTCTTAAAAAAAATATCATTCAACAGTACTGCTTGATTAGTTCTTATCGTTATTTTGAGGAACTTGTTTTATTCATAAACTTTGCAAAACCGACTATATTTGTTAAATTTGATATTTTGCATTGTGAAAGATCGTGTACAGCATTTTTATGATTGTGAAAAGGATCTCAAAAGATTTGTTGCCACTTATTCGTTATTTCAGAAAGTCATGAAAACAAGCAAATCTTTCTTTAAACAAGTGATAATTTAAATTTGTAATTGGTACATTAAAAGATTGGATTTAGATGAATAATTCCGCTTCACTTTTGTTTGTGAAAAGATTGATGGTTCAATGCTGTTGGGTCTGGTGATTTTATAATACTACACCAACTAGTTTTCTTATAAAATAAAAGTCCATCTGTCTGTTCTGCATAAGTTTTATGTTGTTTTTTAAGTTTAGATTGTCTCAACTGATTTCTGTTAAGTTTTATGCGAAGTCATAGATTTGAGAGTCAAAAGATGGTTTGCAATACCTGATTCCATAAATCACTAGATCACCTGCCCTAACTAATGATAAAGAACTAGGATTGAATTGAGTAACCTAGGTGTCCTGTGTTACAGGTCATTTAATAGAAATTCAATAATGTGTATCAATGCTTTTTGCACCAAAATCCATGTGATAAATTATTGTACAAGTTATTAGTGAATTTTTGTCCATTTTTGTAGAAATTGTAACTTGTACAAACACTTTTTGTACAAATTACAATTTATACATATTACAATTTGTACAAAGTCAAAATACAAATTATCATTGGTACAATATTTTTGTACAAATCATAATTTGTACAAAATGATAACTTGTACATAACATATATATAACATATTAATTAAATTTCTGGAAATTGCCAGTATGTTCACAACATACGATAGACAGTCTGTGGTTCCACTACCACCTCTAAGATAGACAAATTGTGGTTCCCATACAATCTCAAACGAGAGATAGCCTGCCGTGTTTTCCCCATACAAACTCAAACTAAAGGCAGGCTATGGTTTCCACACAATTACAAACGATAGACAGCCTGTCGTGTTTTCTCCATACACACTCAAACTAAAGGCAGCCTATGGTTCCCATACAATCTCAAACGATAGACAGCCTGCCTTGCTGTCCCCATACAAACTCAAACTAAAGGCAGCCTATGGTTCCCATACAGTCTCAAACGATAGACAGCCGGTCGTGTTTTCCCCATACAAACTCATTACAAACTAAAGACAGCCTATGGTTCCCATACAATCTCAAACGACCGACAGCTTGTGGTCACCATACAACCTCAAACAATAGACAGCTGGTGGGTTCATTATGTCTTGTTAAAAAAAACCTGACTAGATCACCACTGTCCACAACACTCCTACAAAACTCCTAAAAAAGGAATCAGATGAGTTGCGTTCCAAAGGTGTCATCATTACAATACTAAAACAATAGTCAGGGCCATTATGACTACAAATAATGCTACCAAGCATGAAAGCTTTTTACGTATGTCAAACCAACTCTGGGTATTGTTTTTGATACTTTGTCGTCTTAAATTCAGTCCGACAACTTAACATAATCGATTGTATCTTAATTCTTGAGATGCAAATGATTTGTAAATTATCTAGGTAAAAGAAATAATGCATGACGCTTTACAAGTTGAACTATTATTATATTTATTGATAATTTTTTTTGTAATTACGAAACATATGATAAGATTTTAAATCCTTATGGAACTCATTTTCTGGTGGTAGAAAGTGTCAGGCAGACAATGTTCTACTTTACATGCTGTAAACGTTAACATTACCTTCAATTACTGTTTTTAAAAAACCTTATTTATTTCAATATAATTTGAAATTTGACGTTTGCATTAAGGTGTGTGTAAATGCAATCTATTGATATATGGATGTTATAATTTGATAAATGCAGTAAACAATATAATATAATTTCATATTTATACATTTTGATTTTTTTTTCAAATCATAGCCAAAAGGTCAACATAATTATAAAGGTCATTAAACAAATATTTTGTTCGTTCCTACCAAACTGATCGTTCAAACATACAGATTTCTACTTTGCCAGAATTGTGTCTTCATAAAATGCATTATTTGTTTTTTATTTTTTATAATAAAACTTTTGATTGTCCTATAAACTTGTTATCAAAGGTACATTGTACCAGGATTATAATTTAATACGACAGGCGCGCGTTTCGTCTACATAAGATTCATCAGTGACGCTCAGATCAAAATAGTTATAAAGCCAAACAAGTACAAAGTTGAAGAGCATTGAGGACCCAAAATTCCAAAAAGTTGTGCCAAATACGGCTAAGGTAATCTATTCCTGGGATAAGAAAGTCCTTAGTTTTTTTACGAAAAATTCAAAGTTTTGTAACAGGAAATTTATAAAAATGACCATATAATTTATATTCATGTCAGCACTAAAGTGCTGACTACTGGGCTAAACAGATTGAAATGTTTGTGACAAAAACATATACATTTATATAATTATTAATGCAATAGTACATGTATCAAGATGAATAAAAGGTAGCAATTGTACATGTAGATATTAAGAAAGCGTTTGAAAACCGTTAATTTCATACAGTATACGTGTAAATTCGGACAGAAATGTTCTACAAAATTGTTGATATTCTTGACGTAGAGGATTCCGTTCGTTTCTTTAATCAAGATGATGACGAAATTGTAGAGTCGTTACTTGGAAGTATGAATCATACCAAGCAAAATATATATGCTGATGTATGGAGCCTCTTGATGTGCCACATAGCAGATTATATGTATAAACTATATCAGTTCTTCAATTATGATCTTTATAGTGACATATTTGATCTCAACTAATGGTGTTCTTGTATGAAATTATAAATTTATAGACGTGTTTTTTCCCCCGACTGTATTTCATATAATTATGTAACTACCTATGGACTTCTTTTTTATTGCTGTTTATATACTTTGATGTTGTTTAGAATATGTAAATATGTTAGTGTTATGTTCTTGATTCTGTTCTTATAATATAAATTGTAAAAACTTCATATATATGGAGGAAATGAGGATAATCAATCAATCAATCTAATTGTGTAAATTATGAGGAAATATGATAAGCATTAATCAATTAATAGGTTATATATGCTATAGTCACTTTACTAAATGTCTAAATAATTCTTAAATATAAATGAAGGAAAATGATATTTCTATTGTGTAATACTATTTAGTTTTCTCTTTCCCTATTGATAATTTTCCTATTTTGGACAATGAGGATCCTCTGGCTGCGTCTTACGGTGTTTATATATCTCGACTCGTTCCTTATCACTGGGGTAAAGCTGATGACCGTAACTGCATTCACGGTCATCCCAAGATGTCGGATGAAAAATTAGGTCAGTTTCTGTGTTGTCTGTTAAAGTGTTTCTATATCATTTTCTTTACAAATCATACATTGAAACGATGTAAATTTATAAAAGAATCACTCGAAAATCACTAATTACTTTTGAGAAATGTGCATGAAACGGGAAATTCGATTTGAAAAAATCGCCAAGATGACCGTAAATCCCAATCGAGATGACCGTAACAGAATCAGCGATTCATAACAAGGGTGACCGTAACTGCTTTTAAGATGACCGTAATTTGTAAATGATGACCGTAACTTTTAAAGGATGACCCTCAATTCTAAGAAATATCCGTATTTATATAACTATCTTTTTGTATCAAATGATTAATCGTGTTGGTATGGTTGTTGGTATACACATATTAATATGAGAGTTTTATCCTATAGGTAGAAGAAAATAAGACGTGCTTCAAATGCAAAGATTACCATATGTATCTTTTTTACAGTAGAGGGTTTAATTTTTAAAATGAATTTGCCAAAAGACATGCAAATGAACAGGAAGGGAAAACATGCTACAAAAGCGCGATAAAATGACACCTTACAAGCATAATGAAAATAAATGCGGTGCACAGCCTTCAACTGCTCGACAAAAGATTTTGTTTTGTTTCTGGGATTCTTTTTAATGACATATAATAAATACACATTTTTAAAAATGCCAAAAAATTGCATGTACACCCATTGATATTATATCGTCTTTCATTTTGTCGTGCAAATAAAATAACAGAAATATTTTGAAAATATCATTTGAATAAACTAGTGAAGGTGAGCTCCAGCAAAGTAGATCCTTAAAATAGTATTGTTCGAAAAGCGTATCACAAGGCGGAACGTTGTCAATTTGTATATATAGAGAAATGTTATTCATACAGTCAGGATTCTACTTCTTCAAAATTATTTCCCCATTACGCCAGTTCATGCTCAGAATCGTAGAAATGGAAGCCATTGTAGGGATGACGCTCTGCCAATTTTGCTCTTGAAAACTGATAAATTTATCCACATAGCACCATTACGATCGATCGTTATATGTCAGTTATATTTTAAAAGACAAATGTATCTACTAGCTAATGAGCATTAGTTAATGATCTTGTCTGCATTGATTCAACTTAAAAATATTGTCTGTTCGGATGTCAAATGGAATTTTTGAAAATTCTTAAGCATTTAAAAAAATTCTAATTAAATATTTCGTGGAAGGGCAGACTAAACATTTTCAGTGGTTGAAGATTATAAACCCTAGTTATCACACACAAGAAAATCATATTTTTTCGAAGATATCCATTTTCATCATCCAAATTAAAAGACTGTCGTCAAGTACTTTTAGAAAAAATAGCTATTCGAACACACCTACTCTGTTTTTGTGATTCATTAGATAGGTATCTCACTTGACCCATATATTTCATCTTTTCGTACTGTCATTTTTTTACGTTATAAAGTCAACCTGTAGCTTTGATATATAATAATGATAGAATCTGAAGCGAGATGCTATATAAAATACTCTTGCTTTGTACGTTTTAAGAACAAAATATACACCCCAAACATGCCCTAACATAAAAAGGTGCACTCGATTTTTCTCTTTTCGATACAATCGTTACCTGTTTTGGGGAATTTTTTCTTGATTCACATAATGGAAGGGCAGACACGAAAATTTTTTAACTAAAAGATTGATATGTTCTCCGTCCGTGATAAAAAAAAATCGGAGGTTATGCATTTTCTACATCCAATTTATAGATACTATATATAAAAAAGAAGATGTGGTATTATTGCCAATGAGACAACTATCCAGAAAAGACCAAAATGACACAAACATTAACAACTATAGGTAACCGTAAGGCCTTCAACAATGAGCAAAGCCCATACCGCATAGTCAGCTATAAAAGGCCCAGATAAGAACCATGTCGTCGACTTGATATCTTATTGTTTTGCATTACTATGTAATAGATACATTGAAAACTTATGCAAATGGTGTTTTTAAAATAAGAAAATTGTCGTTTTATTGGTTTTTATTAACTTTTTAAAATTTTGTTACTATATCAAACGTTACAGTTGACATTTATCGCTTTCTCGATAAACACAGAGCTTCGATTCTTTTGTTCTATTTCAAAAGTGTTTCCGCCTGCATATATCAAGACAAATTAAGATTTTAATCTGCTTTTTCTGGAACCATACACATGGGCTCGACTACCAAATATTCGTATGTATTATTAATGTTTTTAATGCTCCATTTATTGGCATTATGTTTTTCTGGTCTGTGTGTACGTTCGTCCGTTTGTCTGTTTGTTTGTCCGTTTGTCCAGCTTCAAGTTAAATAAAATTGAAACTTAGTACACATTTTCCCTATGGTATGATCTTTTTAATTCTAATGCCAAATTATAGTTTTATCCCATTTTCATAGTCCTCTAAACATAGAAAATGATAGTGTAGATGAGGCATCCGTGTACTAGGGACACATTCATGTTTCTTCAAATTTTCGTCGTATCGCTGTCAATTTGTGTTAAAATTTTAATGTCGATATCAATAAATATTTCATTGTTTACGAGAAATATGCAAGTTACTATCATTGTAATAAATCCTAAATATGGCCAATTATATTACAGTTTAAAAAAAGAAATTGATGAAAAATATTTATATCCGCTAACCGAGCCCCTATTGAGATCGACAAACTCAACAAAAAAGCTTTGAATACAATACGGATATTTCTTAGAATTGGTGGTCATCCTATAAAAGTTACGGTCGTCCTATATAAATTACAGTCAGTCTTTACAAATTACGGTCATCCTTTACAAGTTACGGTCATCTTTTTACCAATCACGGTCATCCTTGTTTTAGGTTACGGTCATCTTGAAAATATTTTGATTATGATTTACGGTCATCTTAACGATTTTTTCAAATCGAATTTCCCGTTTCATGCACATTTCTCGGAAGTAATTAGTGATTTTCGAGTGATTCTTTTATAAATTTACATCGTTTCAATGTATGATTTGTAAAGAAAATGATATAGAAACACTTTAACAGACAATACAGAAACTGACCTAATTTTTCATCCGACATCTTGGGATGACCGTGAATGCAGTTACGGTCATCAGCTTTACCCCAGTGCTTATGTCGAGTTTGAAGTGATGTTTTTGGAATTTAATGATCGTTTTACTAATCTATATATTACAGGTAAATTATTAAGTCACGGATTTCGTAACACACAAATTATTTTCAATCCTTACTAAATTTTTCTATAGATAGAAAGATTTGGTTTGCAAGTTTGGCTGTACATGGTGAAAACTTATTCCAAACGGGCTAGTATATTTTTACATCCTAAAGTTTACTTTGGTTTAGTTTATGTAACCGAACACGGAAATGTATGTACGATTCGGGTTAACTTGTCAATCCTGTAATTAATTTATTCTAAAAGATTACCTATTCAACACTGTAATTAAATCTTTGAATATTGTTTTAATCGGTATTAATATTGATTATCAGTAAATTAAAACCATACTAAATATTACAATAATGTACTATCACGGTACAACTGTTGTCGACTTGAATTCAGTCCAGCAACTAAATGTAATCGATTTTGTTATAATTATGGAGATGCAAATAATTTGACAATTATCTAAATGCATGACGTTTACAAGTTATAATATTGTTATGTATATGTTAGCGGCAATAAGTGAAATAAGGCATTAAACTTAAATCCTAGGCAATAAGCTGACGCCTAGGCATTAAGTTATTGCCTGAAATTTTCAGGCATTAAGCTTATTTCCTGAAATCTGATGTTGATTATTCATCCTACTGCCAAACATAATTTTAGGCAATAAGTAAACTCTGGAATTTATGCATATTTGGTGACTTATTCCTGATTTAAAGTCGTTTCTTAATTATATTTCTAATAATGTATGTATAAATATACATTCATTTGACAGATCTTCAAAAGTAAGTTTGTTTAGTAATTTTAAAAGTAAAAAAAACAGAATTAACTCATACTTTTTTCATGTTTTTGAGGTATTACAAAAAATAAAATGGGGGGAGATTCTATAGAATAATTATAATATTTATTTGAAAATTTGTACACTTCACTAGTCGAGCTGGTTTGAACTGATCAAAAGTAGACAAAATTAAGATATGATTTTTTGCTCACACCATTTTCCATTTTTTTTTAATAAATAAGTACATTTTCTCTGATAACAGTTCCACAACTTGTGATAACAAAATGATTTGAACACAATTTCTATCAAGTTTTCATATTTTTAAATTATTGATTGATGCGTTTTAATATAAATAACATATTTCATTAGTGATTTTATTTCCGATCTTTTGTGGACAGTTGTCTCATTGGCAATCATACCACATCTTCTTTTTATATTTAGGATGAAACTGGGCCCTGTAGTTTTGCATCAGTAAAATTAGATTTTTTTTCATTTCATTGCTCATATTCAAACGTATGTTAATTGAAGTAATAAAATAAAATATTTGAAGTTCTCAGTATTTATATGAAAGATGCACGATTATATATTTAATTTTAACTATTAACGATTAGTTTGTTCATATCTAATATAAAAAAGTTATATTTTTTGGCTATTTTTTTGTTTCAAAGAGTTTAAATGTACAAATATAATTATATCAAAATTATTTAAAATTACCCAAAAATTTAAAACTTATAATTATTTTCTAATAATGAACCGGTTTATGAATTATAGTTGTTGGTTAAATTGGATACAATATATCAATTTTTCATTAGCTATTTTCTTTAACGTCATTACCTAGGACAGCGGTTAGGACATCCTAGCTAAAATAATCCTCAGATAGCTTTGCGAGTACCGCTCAGTTCTGTACTTCGCGTCGTTTTTGGGGAAAGACGGCTTCAAGCCGTCAATCCACTATGGGGTTGACCAGAGTGACATACCCTCACATCATTCATTTTGTTTTTATAGTGTGGAAAACCCCCTTAAACACTTTTCTACACATTTCCCTTCTGTTTCTAGCGAAATTATCGTATTTTGAGCTCTCTTTTACACTATTTACGTTTCTTTAACAATCCGGAAAAATCAGTATGACGAGATATTCTAAATATATCCAACCTACATCATATTTTATAATGACGTCATATTTTATAATGACGTCATATTTTATAATGACGTCATTGTTGCAATGCCACACTATGCAGAAGCAGGGATATCCTTCACTGGTTATATAAATCATTCTCAGAGTTCGTGCACTAATTATAAATTGTTATTTGTTTTTATATAATTATGTTTGCTGTAGATGATTCAAACATCAACATGCAATACTTTAATTTGTAGGTCAACAACTTTCAAAGTAAACAAAGTTCGTGGAGATACATGAGATTGTGGAGAGAAACGATTTTTTTCATTTTTTCTGTGAAATTCTGTTTTGTGAATCTTCCTCCAAATCAGGAGCACCTCAATTGATGAGTAATTATCCACTAAAATAAAACTCGAAAATGTGACATTTAGTATATGATTAGTAGTCTTCCATTAAAACTAAATTGTGTGTACCAACAAATAAATCATTGTATAAAAAAAGTTGCATTTTATCGTTTAAACCTATTTATTCATGAAATTTACAAATATTTCAAAATGTAGGATCTGGAAACAAGCTTCACACTGTTGACATCAATCATATGATTTTTTATTAGTACCTGTATATCTCTGATGAGAGTTGTAACTGGGAACTTTATCAAAGGAAATTTAAAATAAAATGGATTTTTCAGTCCTAACTTTCTTAAGAAAAAAAATAAAAATCTTAGAGAACTGTCACAAAAAATGAAAAATGGCCTATCCTGCAGTTCAGTGGTACACAATTAAGATTTCAGAAAACATTGTAGTTGTTGTTAATGAAAGAAATCAGTTGAATTTTACATAATTAACTATCAACTTTAATCGAATGTTTAGATTTAGAAGATGCAGATCCTTGGTCCAAATTGAATCCTAAACTAAGGAAACACAATTAGATTAAACAACAACAATTGACTTCAATATTGTCAACCTTTCTACATGTTCTAGCTGTTCTTTTCTTTTTTCATTCTTTGTATGAAGACTATCAAAAGAAACCCCCCCCCTAAAAAAAAGAGACAAGGGCCGTCTTTCCCCTCAAAGCTATTTAGCTCTTTGATTGTTGTTAGGAATAAGGGATTCAGATATACCTTACCACGTCCTGTATGTATTTCTGTTTAATGTTTGGCTTTGTATATATTGAGTTAAATTTAGACTGTTTCTAATTATTTATATAGTTTGTTCTTATGGTGTACTGTTACAACTCTCTCCTTGGTTGTACGTTATTCGTTTTTCACATTGTTGAAGTATATACGGTTGCCCATAATTGCTTACATCCACTTAATTTGAACTTTGGTGAATAGTTGTTGCATTGGCAATAATACCACCTGAACGTAACTACAACAAATGAACACGTGAGCCTAATACGTCTTATACATAAAAACGTTAAAGAAAATTCAGTTGATCTTTTAAAGAAAAAGAAAATCCAACAAATCTATAGTTCAGAAGTATTTTAATTTTGTGTTTTATTATATATATATAATGGTTTTTAACTGAAATACTCAAAAGAATTCATATTTAATTACAATAATTTTCTATCAATATAAAAAAATATATAGTTTTACCGCCATGCGCAATGTAGTTTAAATATCAATCTCAATGCTATACTCTAATAGAATAAAAAGTCATGATAAAAATGAATCTATATCAGACATGTTTTTCTCTCGAGCCTGTCGTGACACCATTGAGTGAAGCACTCTGTTTTAACTTTAGAAATCCTTTGTTGATTGTAGTTTAACCAGTGTGTTAGTATATAATTCACAATAGGATACGTCTACATTGTTGGTTTATTTTGTCAATCCTTTATGAAGAAAAAGTAAAAGAAACCGCTAAAGGAAATTAATTTATCTAAAGATCGCGTTGAATGTCGCGGTCGCGTTAATTTTAATTTTGATGAGTAGGATAGACGCATTTAAGCTATAAAAAGCCTAAAGGGAGAGAATGTATGTTTAAGTATTGAAATCTGATGGGATGTTGAAATAATCATTGAAATCTTTTGTATTGCAGTGTTTCTAGTATGTATATTAATAACAACTGTTCATGGCAGCTAACATGATTGTTTTTCCATTGTAAATATAACTTATATGATTCTCCTTTGTGAAAGCCTTCATCCAAGAAAGAAAAACAAACATAACTGTTCTATAGCTCATCTGAGATTCTTTGTACTCTCCGTTGTTGAAGAGAATAGCAATGAATAGAACATTAGCAGTAAAACATACACCAAATGATGCTATTGACAGACGAAATGAATGAAGTCAATAGAATTTACGGTCTGTAAAAAAGTACGAAAATTCTTTGACAAAACACCGCTAACTCCATTGCATCTGTTTTATTATCAAGTAACGGAACGTGGTTATAATGCGAATTTTTATACTTGACATTTTCTTTTTTGCTGGGTGATGATGGAATAATATTCTATTTGCCAAGAAAATATAAGTCTATTTTGAAACACAGCTTTTATTGTCAGTAAAACTTGCATTCGTTTCAATCAATCATCCTTTTATTGTGCAAAATAAAAGCATTTTAAAAGTTGAATGAAAATGGTAAATTAGTTTTAAGCATGTTTTTTTGGGAAAATTCTTAACTAAAATATCAGCAGGACTTCCGTTAGCAGAACTACTTTCACATTAAAAGAAACATAATATTTTTCTTAGCAGTTACATTGAAATAACATTTTGAAATGGAAATAACAATAACATCAATAGTAATGACAAAAGTAATCATAATAATCACTAGAATTTTAAATGCAAGCAGCAGCTGATGTCAACCCAGAGTAAATGCTGCCAAATTAAATTCGGCATTATGCCAAAATGATCATTCCTGTGATGGGCCATCTATTTAAACTGTATGTAATAAGGCTTCTTGGGGGAGACTCAATTATGTTTTTTATACAAATAAATAGTTTTGATAAATGCACCACGTTGAAAAACCGACCAACACCAAAATTTATCAGTCATATTGGAGAATGTCCGTTTGACTGTTTGGGATATACAAATACGCAGCCACTTCCTGTCCTAATAAGAATGCTATATATTCCATAAATCAAAAAAATCAAAAAAATCAGCAACCTTTGACAGGTCCGTAGGTGATATGTTGAATGACAAAATGTCTGTTTCTGTTCAACATAACCTCATTTAACCACTGGCAGCATAAATTTCCTGTCTTTCATATCGGTTCATCTACTTTTTACAGCGGATGACCGTCTAGATTCCATTTACGTAACTTTCGTTTTGGGTTTTTACCCGATCCATAAACATGATTGATACGTAGACATTCAGGAAACATCAAAATAGGACCTAGGAAATCAATATCGCTCAACTGTTTTTATAGACCACCAAATAAACAAGACCTAGAATATATAGATACAGCAGTGGCAGAAATAAAAACCCTACGTGAGAAAAATAAGAACAATATTTTCCTATTAGGAGGTGACTTTAATCTTCCGGACATTGATTGGACCTCATATGATACCCACAGCAATCAAGTACCAGCACAGGTCAATCAAGCTTTTATTAGGATGACCGCAGACCTGAGCGTCCAACAATTAGTGAACAAACCAACAAGAGGGGAGAACACTTTGGACCTTATGTTTACATCCCATCCAGGTCATCTTGAGAGATGTAAGACACTTCCTCCAATCGGAAACAGTGACCACGACATCGTACTATTAGATCTAGCAGCTAAAGTAACAAGACCCAAACCTACTAGTAGAACCATCAACCTCTGGAAAAAAGCCAATATGGAGGGAATTAACAAAAGCCTTACTGATAACTTCACTGAATTTCAAACCACCAATTTCACCGATATCAACGCAATGTGGAATAAATTCAAGAGCATCATCATGAAAGCAATGACCACATACGTACCAACTAAACAGACCAAGGAGAGATACAGCCACCCTTGGATGAACACACAGTTACGTAAAATTAGCAACAGCAAACAGCGTGCATATACCAAAGCTAAAAGAACTAAAAACACTAAAGATTGGAAACGCTACAAATTTCTCAAGGCAAAGCTACAGAAAGAATCTAGGATTGCTCATGGAAAATACATGGAAGACATCATAAGCACAGACCACAAGGAGCAACCAAAACGATTTTGGTCCTACATCAAGAGCAGGAAACAAGAATCCACAGGCATTGTTACACTCAAAGACAAAGATGGACTTCTCCACAGTGATACACCAACTAAAGCTTCAATCTTAAACCAGCAGTTTCAATCAGTCTACACCAAAGAAGACATACATAACATGCCACATATAGGACCAAGTCCATACCCAACTATGGACAACATCAGAGTCAGCCAGGCGGGAGTTTACAAGCTACTCCGTGGACTAAGACCATTCAAAGCCACTGGGCCTGACGAAATTCCAGCCTATATACTCAAAGAAGCAGCTGAACACATATCACCATATCTGACCATACTTTACCAGAGATCTTTGGACACTGGAATTATTCCAGACGACTGGCGAGCTGCCAACATTGTCCCAGTCTTCAAAAAAGGAGAAAAACACAAAGCTTCTAACTATCGGCCAGTCTCATTGACTTCAATCTGCTGCAAACTATTGGAACATATTGTTCACAGCACCATCATGGATCACTTTGACCGCCACCAGATCCTTTGTGACCATCAACACGGTTTCAGATCCAAAAGATCTTGTGAAACACAACTCCTGATAACACTAGACGAAATTGGCAAGAATTTAGACCAAGGAGAACAGACAGACATCATCCTGCTTGATTTCTCCAAAGCCTTTGACAAAGTGCCCCACAAGAGACTCCTCCAAAAAATGGACTATTATGGAATACGTGGAGTAACACTCAAATGGATACAAGACTTCCTAAGCAAGAGAACACAATCCGTATTGCTTGAAGGGCATAAGTCTGGCCCCCTAGACGTCATCTCAGGGGTGCCTCAGGGAACAGTCATCGGACCCCTATTATTTCTGGCTTACATTAATGACCTGCCACAATCAACATCTTCTGAGGCAAGGTTATTTGCAGACGATTGCCTAGTATATAGAAAAATAAAGAATGTAAAGGATAGCGAGACACTCCAAGACGACCTTAACAAACTCCAAGAGTGGGAATCACGATGGCAGATGAATTTCCATCCTGAGAAGTGCATCGTGATACGGATTACCAACAAAAGAAACCCACTGATAAGGAACTACCAACTACATGGTCACACACTAGATGCAGTCGAGCATGGGAAATACCTGGGAGTCACCATAAACAATGACCTACAGTGGAAGACACATATCAACCAGACGGTAGGCAAAGCATCAAGGACACTAGGCTTTCTGAGAAGGAACCTAGGACGGTGTAAACCAGAAGTCAAAGCTAACGCCTACATCACCATGGTCAGACCTACCCTGGAATACGCCTCCACTGTATGGGACCCTTACCAACATACCCTTGAAAAAGACCTAGAACAAGTACAGAGAAGGGCAGCTAGGTTCGTGTACAATGAATACCAAGATGTATCCCCAGGTTGTGTCAGCTCCTTAATGGAGAGACTAAAATGGGAGCCTCTTAAAGATCGCCGCTGCAAAGACCGACTCACCATGGCATACAAGATCCGCAATAGATTGGTGGATATTGACCCCTCTAATTATTACAAACCCGGAGATTCAAGGACCAGAGGAGGCCACCGCATACACCAACAGCGCACTCTAAAAGACCAATACAGGTACTCCTTCTTCCCAAGATCAACCAGGGAATGGAACACTCTACCGGAAAAAGCCACAACATTAGCTACACTAGAAGAGTTCAAGGCCAGCCTTACCATCCTGCCAGAGGCCTTGACAGGAGCTTCACACACCTAGATCTCCTTTGAACCCAGATGTACATAGTTTTATTTGTAAATAATTTTCCTGTAAATAGTTTTTATTAAGTGAGGAGGGAAGGCCTCATGATTTCACGAGCAAGAGTCATTTATACACTCAAGAAGAGTCCGACTCTGTACTGAAAGAAGAAGAAGAAGAAGTGCAAACTAACATTCCTTATCGCTTGTTATAAAATCATCTCTTCAATGAAGACTCATCAAATACTTTTTAAAGAAGATAACTTAATAATATTAAAAAGTTTTGTTATATATATATATATATACATATATAGGTAAAAAAATCATTTATATCTATGCACACGCACACGGAAGAATATCTCATGAACGTTTGCAACCTCAACACTCAAGGAACGATAACATTGCATGGATGATTAAACATTTTTTGCGGGAAAATACGAATGCCTACTCAAATCCATTCTATTAGAAAAATGGAATTATAACAGAAGAGTGTCCACCATGCAATTGCACTGCATTATTATTAATAGAAATAGAATGATATATAACCAAATGCTTGAAAATTCAATATGCATGTAACTGTAAAAGAGGGACGAAAGATACCAAAGGGACAGTCAAACTCATAAATCGAAAATAAACTGACAACGCCATGGCTAAAAATGAAAAAGACAAACAGACAAACCATAGTACATATGACACAACATAGAAAACTAAAGAATAAACAACACGAACCCCACCAACAACTAGGGGTGATCTCAGGTGCTCCGGAAGGGTAAGCAGATCCTGCTCCACATGTGGCACCCGTCGTGTTGCTTATGTGATAACAAATCCGGTAAATAGTCTAATTCGATAGGTCACATTCATGAAAGGAAAGGGGATTGTAGTTACGACGTAAGGAACATATCCGATATCATTTGTGAAACAGTTATTCCATAACGGTCAACCAACTCGTGATTGCGTCCGTAAAATTTAAGAAGGGATTGTTTCAACTTTACCATTTGGAACTCTTGGTTTAACAGCTTCCTTGTGAGCAGCAACCCTCTATCAAGAAAATCATGATAGGAAATGCAAGCACGGGAATATCGTATCAGTTGGGAGATATATACCCCGGATGCAGGTGCTACTGGAATGTTGCTACTTAGAAATGAAAAGTTCACAATTGGAAAGCTGAAATCATCTCTTTTGTCGTAAAGTTTTGTTTTCAACCGACCCTCAAGATATGAGGCTGACTTAACTGTATCTGTAGTGTCCTTTATCTCTAGTTAGATGGGATAGATGCGTTCCACATAGTCACCAAATTTTGAATTATTTAGTGAAAGAACATCATCTATATAGCGGAAAGTAGAGTTAAAGGATATCGCTCACTTCTTATCTTTCTTCCGATGAAGTTCCTGCATGAAGTCAGACTCATAATAATAAAGAAACAAGTCGGCAAGTAGAGGGGCACAATTTGTTCCCATTGGATTGCCGACAGTCTGTTGAAAAACACATCCTCCGAACGTAACAAATATGTTGTCAATCAAGAAATCAAACATCTTGATAATATCAGTTCAGATAATTTTTTGTTTGAATCAGAGTGATCCTTTACAAAGTATGATTCATCCCTCCCTAAGACAAGATACTTGTATCTACGTTGGCCATTCTTTTTTATGAAACAAAGCAATACCAACTCTTTCAATTTGTCTTTTAGTTTGGAATGTGGAATACTTGTGTAAAGAGTAGAAAAGTCAAATGTTTTAATACTGTTACAAGATGAAAGAGAGTTAGATTGTATGTACTCTAAAAGATCTTTGGAATTTTTAAGTATCCACATCTGATTCACGCCACCTCTAGAATAGGCAGTTTTACAATTACTTTGAAGCCCGTCTTTGATTGCTGATAAAATAGATGTTAATAATTTAGAAAGAGGTTTCGTGGAGCACTTGGAAGACCAGCAATATACCGTTGTTTGTAAGGACACTTGTGAAGTTTAAGTATCCAATACAGTGATGGAAGATCCAGTTCTTCATATTTGGTTGAAATTCCAAAGGAATATAGAACAGACCTATGCTTATCCAGGATTTCCTCTTTGGTAAGTGTCGTGAGGGTATATGTTGAGTTTCCAAGAGAATTGTCAATACCTAATTCGTTTATCAAGCAGTTAATGTAATGAGTTTTACACACAAAACGATGTTGTTTGGGGCTTTATCTGCGGGGACAACAACATATTTGTTATGGAGGTAGGACAAGTGTTTTGCAATATTTAAGTCTTTAAAGATTGACATAGCATGGGCATTGATAGACCCATTCAGTTTCTTAATTGTAATAGTCAAGTATTAATATAGTATATAACAATGAACCAGAGTATACTGATTTGTATCACTCCAATATAATAGTCACTACGGCGAGCTTGAATTCCCTGCCATTAATTTGTTATCCACGCACGAACGTGTCCCAAAAACATATTATATCTGTACATTAACCTCACGTTCATGTATAAAGATCATTTTGTTTTTTGAGAAAGTGCTTGTCGGACCATCCACAAGAACTTGCGGTCATCCAATGCTCAGTACTTCAGTACTTTGCATAGTGTTGGATTTAATGCTAATGTTTATCGATATGAATATGCTTGAAAAAATTGCATCTGGACATTAAATAAGCATCAATCAACAAAACCCAATCAATAGCTGCCTTTTCATTGTTCCTCTAAATTTACAAACATGCTACAATGCTTTAGAAAACGCATCACGATAAGAGATAATTATTGGAATTAAAATATTCCGGAAGAAAATGTGGTAGACATTTCCTTTGCGATAACATACTTAGTCATCTTGACCACCCTGTTTTCTTCCAATCCATTTTAATTCACATTATTACTTCTTACCGTGCTATAACTGTTTTTAAATTCGCCAGACAAATCACATTTTCCATTTTTTAATACAAATGCTGTAAAAGCTGATTAGACCATGACCCTTAGTACAAATTCCTAGAATATCTGGTTAAGCTGTTTTGTTCATTATCTTGTAATTATTGGTTTTGGATTTTCAAATAATTTAGTCTCGAGTATCACTGAAGAGACGTTTATTGTCTAAATGTGCATCAGGCGTAAAACGTTGGTACTATAGTTGTTGTTTTTAAACTAATAATGTCATTTTTTTCAAATACTTGTAGACACGAATCATAATTCATGATGTATAGAAAATTAAAAACCTTTCACGAATTTCATCAATTTCATCTCCGGTGAAATACATTCGAAAAGAAACTTTTGCAAGCAAGTACGTCTGAAGCGACAATTCTAAAGAGCTTTAATATTCGTCCCTCGCTGTCCAATAAAATCAGAAAAATTTCAGTCGACAAAACGTATTTATATGGTTGTAAGGCTAATAAAATTGAGAATGGAAATGGGGAATGTGCCAAAGAGACAACAACCCGACCATAGAAAAAAAACAACAGCAGAAGGTCACCAACAGGTCTTTAATGTAGCGAGAAATTTCCGCACCCGGAGGCGTCCTTCAGTTGGTCCCTAAACAAATAATTATATACTAGTTCAGTGATAATGAACGCCATACTAATTTCCAAATTGTACACAAGAAACTAAAATTAAAATAGTACAAGACTAACAAAGGCCAGAGGCTCCTGACTTGGAACAGGCGCAAAATTGCGGCGGGGTTAAACATGTTTGTGAGATCTCAACCCTTCCCCTATACCTTAGCCAATGTAGAAAAGTAAACGCATAACAATACGCACATTAAAATTCAGTTCAAGAGAAGTCCGAGTCTGATGTCAGAAGATGTAACCAAAGAAAATAAACAAAATGCCAATAATACATAAATAACAACAGACTACTAGCAGTTAACTGACATGCCAGCTCCATACTTCAATTAAACTGACTGAAAGATTATGGTTTTATCATATGTACATCAGGCACAATCCTTCCCGTTAGGGGTTTAGTATCATACCATCATAACATATATGAGAAGAATATAACCCGTGTCATGCCAACAACTGGTTTTTTAATAGATGTGTTTAGTTCCGATGCAAAGACCCTATAAGTAAATCAATATTAACGCCAAAGTATGCAATCTTTAATGACCTGACAACAGTATCGTAACTATATCCCTTCTTAATAAGTCTATTCAAAGATTTTGTTAGTTTTTGAGGTGAATACTGACACCTTTGTGCTTTATAAAGAATATTTCCATAAAAAATTGGATGTGAAATACCTGAACGTATAAGAAGTCTGCATGTTGAGCTATATTTACGAATGATGTCCTTATACCGATGATAACATTGAGTAAATGTTTTGACTAGTTTGTGATATCGAAAACCCTGGTGTAATAATTTTTCAGGAATACATAAATTTCTCTCGTTAAAATCTAAAACAGTGTTACATACACGAACGAATCGTACAAGTTGAGATATATAAACACCGTAAGATGGTGACAAGGGAACGTCTCCATCTAAAAATGGATTATTAACGATAGAAAATGAAAAATCATCTCTTTTATCATAAACTTTAGTATTCAGCTTTCCGTTAGTGATATAGATATCAAGATCGAGGAAAGGGCAGTGGTCATTGTTAGTATTAGCTTTATTAAGTTTACCACAAGCTTTAAATACTGGGAATTCAATAGTTGCAAGATGGGTATATGTACATGCTTTCTTTAAGCCAATATATTATTTGAAATTACGTGCGTGCAACGTTGTCCGTTATTTCACGAAATGAAAGCAGCATCAACGCAAAATTACCATACTTATGAGATGATTATAAAGGAAATGGTGAGTGTTTTACATTTTTCAATTCGGGGCTTTTATAGCTGACTGCAATATGGGTTTATTTCATTTTCCGAATAACTAATCTATTGATCATGTTTATACAAATAGAATAGAATTACGAAAAAATCTGATATACCAATAATAAAGCACAAGAAGAATACAAATTCAATAGCTTCTAAGTAAGCTGCAATCCTCTATCAAGAAAATCCTATTAATTCAATATAAAACCATCATAAACATACATAACGGTTTTCCCGTTTGAATCGTTTTACATATGTCATTTGTGGGTCTCTTTATAGTTTGCTGTTCGGTATGAGTTAAGGCTCCGTGTTGAAGACCGTAATTTGACTTACAATGGTTTACTTTTACAAAGTGTGACTTGAATGTAGAGTTGTCTCATTGGCACTCATACCACATCCTCTTACTGTATATCTATATAAAGTATATATACTGCTTTAATTTCTTTGCGTAAAGAAATATGAAGACAATAATTGCAAAAAGCAGTTCTATTAATCGATCTGTCACACGTTTCACAAGGTATCATAGAAGTCTTCTCTATAAGAATTATATAGGTGACATTTATGAAATTGTTTCCACACAGTACATTGACCAACGTGTCATTTACACAGATGACCTCCGGACACTTCCTTGACAAGATAATATGAGAGCTAATTCATATTTCCTAAAGTAAAATACGGAATCTAATAATTAGAATATTGTCCCAAATCTCAGTTTCTTATAATTTCCTTTTAATTATCTTTCAGTTGTTTACATCAAATAAATAGAGATTAATACATGGCCTTTTCCATATCAGCCTGGGTATCATCCCGAGACCCTCATATCAGCCCGAGACGGAGTCGAGGTGCTGATATGGGTCGAGGGATGATACCCAGGCTGATATGGAAAAGGCCATGTATTAATCACTTTATCATATAATTCCGACAATAGTTTTATGTAAGGCAAATAAACAAATGCAATAACTTAAACAGTCAAAAACTTTATACAGAAGTTAAATAATGAATCAAATATACTATAATTGTCCAACAACAGCATCACTACCTTCTTATATATTTATGGTAACATTTCCTATAGAGGCATTTTGAAACATTGAAAATTTGAAAGAGTTTTATGATCATTATTACTCCATGTTTGTTGTACTATAAAATGATTCATAATTGTCAATGGCATTTGTTAACAAGTACTAAACTATCCCCACAAATGTTCCCGTAAATTTTGAAGTCGTCATAAAAATATCTGACGTCACAATGGAAAGGTAAACAACCGATACCGGAAACACCGGAAGTAACTTGCACGAGAGGCACTATTATGGGTTTTGTGCACGAGATGCACCTGATATGGGTTATCAGCCCGGGTGGGAAATTATTGCTTGTGTACTTCCGCTCATTACACATATGCAAAAGCTATCATATCAATGCTAAGTATATGATAATACGCCGTATTGTTTTCAATGTTGGGGAAATATCTGCAAAATGTAAGCTTCCGCTTTAAACTGTACAAAACGTACCATATTTGTCTTTGAACACTACAAAGTTGTTTTACCACGTAAATATGTAAATATTAGAATCCATATAAGATATAAAGGCTCATCCGAATTTATCGTCACATGTAAAATATACTCACTTTAAAAACCAAAAAAAATACTTTAAAAATTGTCAAATTCACTTGAAATAAAAAGCATACAAATCTGATGACAAATGTATTTCTTTTAAAACCACTAAATAAACTTGAAAATTGTTCAGTGTCGTAGAAATACAATATTTAAAATGAATATGACTTATATATTCAAATGACTCTTTCAGAATTATATATGCTCTTCGCCCAATTAAAAAAAAATTAAAAAAAATAGTCAGATAGTTATAACACAAAAACACTATGGGTGTTTTGTCCTGACACAAATAAGCCAGCAACTGATATTACAGAGTATGAGATAAAGGCCAAATCATAGACAATTTTTTTTTAATAAATGCTTCTACCCCTTGATGCGCAAAATCTGACACCCCGAGCGACACTTCATACTTTGGTGCATTAACGTATATTTGTTCCGCCTAACAGAAGTTCCAATGGAAACTTTGTCATAAACATTGTCATTATATCTATTCCTGTTGGAACAAATATTCTATACCATTTATTCCTGTTGGAACAAATATTCTATACCATTTATTCCGTTAGGAACATATACTGTAATATTTATTCCTGTGGAAATAAAATTCCAAAATATATTTTCCTTTAGGAACTTATATTATGAAGGAACTGCTATTCCGTGAACCATTCGTTTTAAATCAAATGAATTTTAGATAAGAAGCTGGCATTTGGATAAAATCCATGATAGGAGCTGGAAATAAATTTTTGTTTGTTTGTTCTTTCCGTAAAATACATAATTTGGTACTAACATTTATAAAGAAAGAATTTTGATACTTTTCCGTACCTTGATAGTTTTTCCCTCGCTTGAATACCACCACCCGTGTCAAACATAGCCAAAACCCCGCATATGGCGTTTTACACGCCTCTCAATTTTTTGTGCTATCCAATGTTTTATTGTTGTGGCTTTCCAAATCTATTGTGTCGAGCCAACTCATGCAGAAAAAAAGTATTTCTGTGTATATTGCAAATGTCTTAGGAATAGGCAGGTAATGAAACTCGATTCAAAGGAAGAACGTACTCTATTGAAATGATTTATTATAATTCAGATACTGTTACAGTGTAAAATAAGTTATAGTAGGATAACGGTATTTCATTTGCTCATTGTTGAAGACCATACGGTGACTTATAGGTGTACATTTCTATATCATTTGGTCTCTGGTGGAGAATTGTCTCATTTGCAAACATGCCAAATCTTCTTAATTTTATAATTGCCGTATTTGAGTATCATGAATAATAAAAACAACAGTAGTATACCGCTGTTCAAACTCATAAATCCATGGACAAAAACAAAATCGGGGTAACAAACTAAAACTGAGGGAAACGCATAAATATAAGAGGAGAACAACGACACAACACTACAATGTAACTAACACACAGAAACGGACCAAGCATCAGACAAAATCCCACGAGAATGACAAATATAACATCAAAACCAAATACAATGTACATGAATTTGGGATAGACAAGTACCGTGACACGTCTTATCGCAATGTCAATATACACTCAAAAATAAGAGAAAACAAACAACGCAACGTTAAATTGTAACACACAGAGAAACGAACTATAATATAACAATGGCCATATTCCTGACTTGGTACAGGACATTTTTAAAGGAAAAAATGGTGGGTTGAACCTGGTTTTGTTGCATGTCAAACCTCGCACTTTAATGGCAATGTTAAACATAACATAGGAATGACAACATGATATTACAGGACTACAATACAAATAAATAGGAAAACGTATTAGACAAAGAAACACATGATTAATGAATAACAAAAAGCATCAGGTTTAAAAAACACTTCATGAAATCGAACGGTTTGTGATTTAAACAGTATGTGTTCCAGTCGTAAGTTGGATTTACTATTTGCATTGTCGATTTAACTGTGATTTTTTGGTGTATGAAAATTATTGTATTATAGGAAGTTGTTATAATGCAAATCGTTGCTTAGAGAATATAGATGCCAAATTTACAATTATTCTTAAGCGAAAAGTTATTATAAATAAATGGAACATTAATAAGTATTGCACTGATAAAGTACGTGTATTGAATAAAAATTCTAATTTACGTGTTTATGAATTTGGTTTCTCCGCAGGAACTCCTTTATACTGAAAGCAACGCATTATTTCTTGACAACATTGAATAACATTTAGGATAAAACTAATTTCGTGAAACCTGAAATTGTATCACTTCACATGACGATTCTTGTCGTATAACAGATTAACATTGTGTAATGTGATCCCAGAAATGTCCATTAAACTGCTTTTTCCGTAAAAATGTACAACAAATGTACTTTTCTAAATGATTAAGGAGTAGAATTGGTTTTCATGCTGGTTTTATTTGATTAAAACAATATGTTGTATCTTTATCATTGCAGCCCGTTGCCGTTGAACTGGAAAATATAGATTTTTTATATTTTTCTATATGAATGAACGAATTATCATTTCGTTATGGATTGTAGATGCATTTGGCAGTCACAGATATTTCCCGCATGATAATCTGAATATGGTGTCAGTCGTTGCATTACGCCAATCTACAATTTATCGCATAAGGAGCATTAATTTTAACTATCCTCTCGCAATTTTTGTCCCATATTAATTCAAAAGAGAAACATATGCCAGCTGTATCTAAATAACGGGTATTTATTTTTCAAGCGGGAAGCTTGAACCTCTAGATCTGTATGGGAAAAAAGAAACCACTAAATCATAAAACTTTCAATAATTGACCTTTGACGAGGTCAATACGTTATACAATGTATATAGACCCTTACAGATTATACTGACCGAAGTTCGATATAATCTGACAGGTCCACATTTATTGTTCGTTGGTACTAAAATGGCGAATTACAAGGATCAAATGATTTCTTTCTTCTTTTCTTTTTTGAGGAGGTTTTATTTTGTCACAAAAATTTTAATTTTGTCAGATAAAAGATTCGAACTCATTTAATTTGTTGTTTTGTGTTTGTTATGTTTTAGAATTCTTGAATTCAACTATTACATTTACGTTTTCGATAAAGAAATATTTAGCTAGGTTAAAGTGCTTACAATTGGATAGTTGGATTATATCGTACATGAAATAATTTTAAGGTATTTAAGATCTCTTCATTTTATATGAAGTGTAAAAAAAATTGTATAATAAAACAATGTTATTAAATTAAATATCTAATGTTGGAGACAAATAAGAAAGCGCAGAAGTACAAATCTTCGGATATAAAAATGAAATCTTACAAAAACGTCATAAAATCTTGATAAGTATAGTCACGTTTACACATTATGTTATCGAATAATTTACTTAAATACAACGAAATAGAACACATGCGTAAAACCGACCGTACAAGGGCTGTAAAGTCAGTCAAGGTCGTCAAAACTTCAATCGTCGAATGCGTAAAACCAAAAACGAGTTCATCAAATGATTAGAGTACTTCTTTTACATGGTAAACAATTTTCAAAAAATCACCTCTCTTTTAAAAGACATGATTAAACACTTTTAATGTTATTGTGGTTTTTTTTACACATACGGTTATCTGTAACTCTTTTTCTTTTATTCTAAAGGTTATAATTATGTTCACATATGTTACCATGGTTACAGTATTACACTTGATTTTGACGGATATTGTGGATGTATCCTGATTTGACGTCGCATATTAAGAAGAATTCCAGTTAAAACATCTCGATGTAATAATTCACAAGACCAAATACAGTATCTATAACTAACAGTCTTGAAACAAAAGAAGGTCCGATAATGCGTAGTCTGGTCTCATCCGGTACTTCACATCCTTACAGAATAAATTCCAAAAGGTATATTGAACATTCAAAGAGGGAATCAATCTAGTTACTCACGAGCTTATATGAGGCAAATTGTATTGAGAACTTATTAGAGAAAGCTTAAGGTATATCGAGTAACATAGATCCCGATAGACAGCTTCAAACTACCATCAATGACATACGCGACGATTTTAATTTTCCTATCGTTAACTTTCCTTTCTTCTGTATATACAAATTACGCTATTAACGTGCTAGAGCGTTCATCTCTTAACCTTGGTTTCACTTACAGATTTGATATAGTAACCCACAAACGACTTACGTATGGTTATGAGGAATAAGAACTGAAATTATTTCTTTGCAAGTTTACAGCTGTTAACATTAATAGTTATATCATTCAGTGTCTCAGTTTTTCAGTAGATAAAAACCTTATCTTATTGAATAGGATTGCTAGTTTCCTACCGAAGGTCGTCGGTTACCTCGGGGCACCCGGTCTTCCTCCAAAAGTTAAAGCTTACCGCCATAAAATAGCGCAATAGTGCTTCAAAGGTCGTTAAACAACAATCAATCAATCGAGTCAATGATGATATTTTTACTATATCATATATCCCACACATATTGAATAGTGTTTGATAGTATTATACCAATATCAATAAAGGTTTTGCTCTGAAAATAAATTGAACATCTTGTTTCTTCAATTTTTAACACAACAATGCTTTTTCGTTCTTTTTACCTCGTCGTTTTCAATCACTGGTTCAATTATTGGTGAACTAAGTTCAAAGAGTTCATTGATGCTTATATCAGAGGCAACTGTATAAGAATTATGTGTTGACTGTAAGATAACATAAAATGCAGAATAAAAGTTGCATCATCGTTTTTAGTAGTGTATCTACTCTATCAATATTGTCATCAGTCTAATCTTTATTTTCCCGACTTTGTACGTTAAATCTTCTCAATATAATTCTCTTTGTTTGTCCATTAGAATAATTTTGTCATTATCGTCTACCAATATCATTGCATCTACTCTGGATGTATTTTTAATGGATCTTAACACTCATTTTTATCTTAAGCTTTAGTTCTTTTTTAAGTTTCATACCAAAAAAAAAAAATTTAAAAAAAATAACTCCGAGGAAAATTCAAAAAGGAAAGTCTATAATCAAATGTAAAAAATCAAAAATCAAACACATCAAACGAATTTGTAACAACTGAACTATCATATTCCTGACTTGGTTTTCCTAGTATGAAATTCGATGTTAGAAAAACTATGCATTTTACCGAAATCTGTATCCTTTGTTCAACTGATAAATGATTAGCTACACTATAAGTTGCATCATTTTTTATTTTTCTTTGAATATCAACATTGCCTTTTGTTCTTTTCTCAATTTCATCAAGTTTTTCTTCTATGTATTTTCGGAATGTATTAGGTGTTTCACAAAATACATTTTCATTTGGTAAAATTTTTTTCCAGTATAGAAGAAAAAATAGAGTATCTAGAAGTTAACTGCTTTGGAGTTGTTGTCGGCAACAATGTTTAAAATATTATCTTTTACCAATATGTTTAAAATTTTCTTTTGTTTGGTTTATACGTTTACCTTTGGCATTTGACTGGTGTGATAAGGAGTTATTATAATATGCTAGTATCCATTTTTAGCTCACCTGGCCCGAAGGGCCAAGTGAGCTTTTCTCATCACTTGGCGTCCGTCGTCCGTCGTCGTCCGTCGTCGTCGTCCGTCGTCGTTAACTTTGACAAAAATCTTCTCCTCTGAAACTAATGGGCCAAATCAAACCAAACTTGGCCACAATCATCATTGGGGTATCTAGTTTAAAAAATGTGTGGCGTGACCCGGTCAACCAACCAAGATGGCCGCCACGGCTAAAAATAGAACATAGGGGTAAAATGCAGTTTTTGGCTTATAACTCAAAAACCAAAGCATTCAGAGCAAATCTGACATGGGGTAAAAATGTTTATCAGGTCAAGATCTATCTGCCCTGAAATTTTCAGATGAATCGGTCAATCGGTTGTTGGGTTGCTGCCCCTGAATTGGTAATTTTGAAGAAATTTTGCTGTTTTTGGTTATTATCTTGAATATTATTATAGTTAGAGATAAACTGTAAACAGCAATAATGTTCAGCAAAGTAAGATCTACAAATAAGTCAACATGACCAAAATGGCCAGTTGACCCGTTTAGGAGTTATTGCCCTTTATAGTCAATTTTTAACCATTTTTCGTAAATTAAAGTAATCTTTTACAAAAATCTTCTCCTCTGAAACTACTTGGCCAAATTAATCCAAACTTGGCCACAATCATCTTTGGGGTATCTAGTTTAAAAAATGTGTGGCGTGACCTGGTCAACCAACCAAGATGGCCGCCACGGCTAAAAATAGAACAAAGGGGTAAAATGCAGTTTTTGGCTTATAACTCAAAAACCAAAGCATTTTGAGGAAATCTGACAGGGATAAAAATGTTTATCAGGTCAAGATCTATCTGCCCTAAAATTTTCAGATGAATCGGTCAATCGGTTGTTGGGTTGCTGCCCCTGAATTGGTAATTTTGAGGAAATTTTGCTGTTTTTGGTTATTATCTTGAATATTATTATAGATAGAGATAAACTGTAAACAGCAATAATGTTCAGCAAAGTAAGATCTACAAATAAGTCAACATGACCAGAATGGTCAGTTGACCCGTTTAGGAGTTATTGCCCTTTATAGTCAATTTTTAACCATTTTTCGTAAATTAAAGTAATCTTTTACAAAAATCTTCTCCTCTGAAACTACTTGGCCAAATTAATCCAAACTTGGCCACAATCATCTTTGGGGTATCTAGTTTAAAAAATGTGTGGCGTGACCTGGTCAACCAACCAAGATGGCCGCCACCGCTAAAAATAGAACATAGGGGTAAAATGCAGTTTTTGGCTTATAACTCAAAAACCAAAGCATTTTGAGGAAATCTGACAGGGGATAAAAATGTTTATCAGGTCAAGAACTATCTGCCCTGAAATTTTCAGATGAATCGGTCAATCGGTCGTTGGGTTGCTGCCCCTGAATTGGTAATTTTGAAGAAATTTTGCTGTTTTTGGTTATTATCTTGAATATTATTATAGTTAGAGATAAACTGTAAACAGCAATAATGTTCAGCAAAGTAAGATCTACAAATAAGTCAAAATGACCTAAATGGTCAATTGACCCCTTAAGGAGTTATTGCCCTTTATAGTCAATTTTTAACAATTTTCATTAATTTGGTAAATTTATGTAAATTTTTACTAAATATAGTTCTCTGTTACTAATGGGCAAAGTTCATGATAGATATAATTGTAAGAAGCAAAATCGTTCAGTAAAGTAAGAACTTCAAACACATCACCATCACCAAAATACAATTTTGTCATGAATCCATTTGTGTCCTTTGTTTAATATGCACATAGACCAAGGTGAGCGACACAGGCTCTTTAGAGCCTCTAGTTACTTTGTACAGTTTGCAACAAAGTGAATTCTCCTCCGTTGTAGCTTATCAAAGGAAATCCCTGACAAAATAAAATGTTTAGACTATCGGCAACATATTATGATGTCCTTATTATTATCTAAAGACCCAATTCTGTCAATGGGAATTGTTTTCTAGTTAAACCTCTCACTTGTATGACAATTTTAATATAATTTCTTATGTATAATAGACAAATTAACTGTCGTTTTCTTTTTCTTTTTTCTTTTCAATATTTCCCCATTCCTATTAAAACATAAAACACAATTCCTAACTAGCAAATACTTGCAAAACATGATGTAATGGTTTGTTTTGATAGTTCATTTTACATGTCGTGTCTAATTTTTTTGTGATATAAATGTGCCAACATTATATTTTGCATTTGGGGTTCGTGCTGCTTAGTCTTTAATTTTCTTTGTTGTGTTTTGTGTACTATTGTTTGTCTGTTTGTCCCTTTCTTTTTAAACCGTGGCGGTGTCAGTTTATTTTCGATTTATGAGTTTGAATGTCCCTCCGGTATCTTTCGCCCCTCTTTCGCAAAGATACATTCTATCATGTCAAAAAGTTATGAAATATTGTTTACTTAATTGGATTTCGTACCAAATAACATATATCAAATGACATTTATTCCGTCCGGAACAAATAATATCTAGGAACGTCTGTCAGAAAAAGATGTAGTTAAGGAATGACTGTAATATTTTTTATGTTATTTCGAATAGACAGAAACAATTACAGTCATTTCTTATAATTTAATTCTAAATTTCATTTTAAACCGTAGAAAACAATGAAAAAACGTTGATGACGTCACGGTCTCATGACTAAATTATGTCTATGGGCTCATAACAAAATAACGTCAGCCAATCAGAAGACGCGTTACATCCAAAATAAAATTATTAATAAATGTTAATAAAGGAACACTTTAATTTATGTAATATTTTTCCATACAATAGAATTCAATTCAATTCAAAATATTCCACTGTTCATGTTGTTCAAATATCAACCGCGCATTTAAACAAGGGATTTCAACTTATAGTCCGGCGGCTACAAGCATATTTCAGACGAATTGTGCACATCCTGCTACAAGCATGAAATTTGGCATAGACCTTCCTTAACTATTACTCTTTTGTTTCAGATAAGGAGGCATTTGAAAAAAAATGTCTCACTTTCGGTAAAATCCAAAATGGCGGACTTCATACTAAAATCAGCCCAATATCAAAGGCTAGTATTTGAAAAGGTGTTATTATCATGCTACAACCATAATATTTGGTACAAATCTTTGTTTTGTACTACTTTTGGACATACTATATTGTTTAGATGTCTGCAAAAAATGTACTTCCGGTAAATTCCAACATGGCGGACATTGTACTAAAATAAGCTTTTTTTAAGGGAGGGTACTTGAAATGTGTTTAAACGTATTGCTACTATCATTACATTGTGCAGGAACCTTTCATTGATGCTTCTAATAGATACAATAAAAAAAATCTGTCTTTAAAACCCCTACTTCCGGTAATAATCAAAATGGCGGACATAGAAATATCAATTCATTATTTAAATATTCAACTTTTTTTCAAAATGTAAAGAAAATGTTGTTTTTTGTGCTGGTTATTAATATTTTGGCTTTAAGTTATCCTCAAAACCCCTAATTCTATTCTATTGTAAATGTTTAAATACAAAGTTGACACTTCCGGTAAAAAAAATATGGCGTAAATTTCAAAGATGAGTACTAAATCCATTTCTTCGATGTAGAGTTTTAGATAGATTGATAAAAAAAGATCAGTATAATAATAAAACATTTTAAAAATTACTACTATTTGGCCAAAAATACATTTTTATGCACAGTCCCTATCACATGTACACAAAGCAGTGCACTGGAGACCCGATTTTCCACATTAACAACGACCGAGACATCCTTTCGTACATCCACAATGTACAAGCTTTTGACAAATGATGAGGCCTCAGAAAGAGTTTTTTGAAAGGGATTCTCCCTGTCCCTTCGCCATCCATTAGCGCCTGGACTGGGTAGCATAAGAGCCAATCCAATGCTCGTCCCCCTAAACACCTTCCCTAGTATATTGCACGTTTTACATGCTGGAAAAGAGTAGACCAAGTTGAGGAAATAGCCTCTATTAGCCTTCCCCTTTTGTGCAAATAGTTATTTTCTTTCTCGTTAACCATGTTAGCCCTATCTGATATGTTTGTGCGATCTTACAGTAAAACCCCGGTAATTTCGGTTGATCAATCATCATTCTTTATGTTAAAGTCACATTTTCAAATGCAATCAATGACTCCCACGCAGTCTTTTTTTCTTTCCAAGCAAAGAGAGAACCGTATCACAACCGGTAAAGGCATTGATCACAATAAGTGTGTGTGATCACTTAATTGATAGTTAGTAATCCAAAGTGTTTTGCCCTCCCAAACACAATCCATAGTTCGTCTACCACTATGTCTTGGTTCTTTTTTTACCGGAAGTGATAACTTTGTATTTAAACATTTACAGCAGAATAGAATAAGTGGTTTTGAGAATAACTTAAAGCCAGCACAATAAACAACATTTTCTTTACATTTTGAAAAAAAGTGGAATATATAAAAAAAGAAATTGATATTTCTATGTCCGCCATTTTAGATATTACCGGAATTAAGGGTTTCATACATTGGTCTTATACATTGTATCCATGAGAAGCACCAAAGAAATGGTTCCTGCACAATGTAATGATAGTAGCAATATGTTTAAACATATTTCAATTACCCTACCTAAAAAATAAGCTTACTTTGGTACAATGTCAGCCATATTAGATTTTACCGGAAGTAGGGTTTTTTAAGACATCTAATCTATATAATATATAGAAAAGTAGTAGAAACAAAGGTTTGTACCAAATATTATGATAGTAGCATGCTTATAACACCTTTTCACATACTAGCCTTCGATATTGGGCTGATTTAAGTATGAAGTCCGCCATTTTAGATTTTACCGGAAGTGCGACATTTTTTTCAAATGCCTCCCTATCTGAAATAAAAGAGTAATAGATGAGGAAGGTCCATGCCAAATTTCATGCTTGTAGAAGGATGTGCACAATTTTTCACAAAGCCGCCGTACTAATAATAAATCCTATATATTTCCATGTAATATTTTGAATGTTATTATGGCATTTATGTTATTTTGAACTAAATCGTGTATATTCCCTCAAATGATTAAAATAAAATCTTAATAATATGAAGTTATAATGAATATCAAATTAAGATTGTTTAGACGTATAAAAATAATTTATAGTCCTGTATATGATTCAATATGTATAAACTGTAGGACAATGATAAATAAGATCATATATACAAATGTTCGTGTTGATGAAATCATCAAAAAAAATATTCCTTACCTTCAATACAAGTTCCATCTTTAAAAAAAAGAAATATCTTATCAAATTATCCCAAATTAACAGCTGACATGTAATATATTTTCTTAAAAATGATTAGTGTTAGACTAATTTGTCCCGAAAGAAACAAATATATGCCGAAACACCTGTAGGACTAAATGGCCATTTTTCATCATAAAACTAATGTACATATACTTTTTTTCTGAGGAAAATTCTTTAATTTATCCAAATTTCATATAAAATTACTTTTCTTAATTGTTGACTTTCAGACAAAAATTCGCCAATATGTTTTCCGTATGCAGTTACCTCAGCATGACCTTTCTCGTGAAGAGCCGGGGGTCGCATTACGCAATACGACTATCCGAATATCCATGCTTCTTTGTTGATTGTTAACAAAGGTGACACGCGGTAAACTTTGGATTCAAAAACACGACCATTAATAAGCTTTCATATTTTTCACAACAACACTGACACAGGGAAATAATTTGACGATTATAGGAAATGGATGCGTACAAGATTATAAAATCGTGCAAAGAAGACTAAGATTATGATATATGCACACATTGGTTCAAGAATTGGATTAACATTATTTTTCACCAGATACGCGTTTCTTATGACTTAAAGATACCAGTATTCGATTAATAAATCCCTTTTTAAACTCATCCAAACATCAAGGTTATAGTTTGGTCCGCCAGACGCACGTTTCGTATAACACTCGTTATATATACCTAACAGCACTTCGACTTCGATTTTTTTTAAATTCTGAAGATATATTTGAATGTTGTAAGATTAAAAACATTCTATTTTTTACTAGTAGTGATCAGTCTTTTTCTACTTCCTTCGTGTCAATTCCTGCTGATGAATTAAAGGATTGTCTAAAATAAACTTCTATCCATCATTGGTTTTTTTAAGTAATGGAAAAAGAAGATAGGCAAATCTGGTTTTATGAATAAAAATAATTACTTTCTTTGTCAGAAACCACGCTGATTGAAATATAAATTTCTAAAATGAGACAATGTTTGCATGCATAGTTCGCATTCGTTAACGTTTTTATACAGATTATCCAACAGACAATTTGCACTCAGATGCGACAAAATTTGTATTACTCCTTCCAGTTTGATCATTTTAATCGTAAAAGGTATAAATCAACAAAGAGTATTCAAAACTCAGAAGTTATTGCCTATTTTGATTAATACAATTTTATGATATAAAGATGATGCAATTGCTTAAAACAACTCTACAACATACACATCATAGATGCAAGCTTTAAATTTTGTACTCCAGAAGCTTGTTTCGTGTTTGAAAGAATCATCAGTGACGCTCGAATAATTTTGTTTACAAAAGTCTTCAAGAGTTACGAAGTGTAGCTGAGCATTGAGGATTCAGATGGCTATATAACTATTTTGATATGGTCGTCACTGATGAGTTTTATGTAGACGAAACGCGCGTCTGGCGTACTAAATTATGATCCTGGTACTTTTGATAACTAATTAAAAGGTTTTGCCAAACTTTTTTTTACAGCAAAATTAAGGTGATATATTCCAGGTATAAAAAACCTTAATATGACGAGAAAGATAAAGATTTGTAAAAGGCTACTTACATATCGTTATCAAGTACACAACAGAAACTATTGCCTTCATCATACGTATACATGTATAAAATATTCTTTTTTTTTGTTCCATTGTGAGATACTGACATTTAGTCCTTGTTGTTTTTCGTTTTGGCTGTCTAGCTAGCAACATGTACATAAATCCTTTTACAACTTAAATATGATGTCTATGTTCATATCTTTTACTGAAGCATCATATTTATTCTTATTCAGTCTTTAACAAAATGAACATCTACGATAGGTACAATAGGTCAATATGTAGTGCACATGTTATTCTGGTTGGTTATGTCAATTTGGTCCTCTAATATTTGGTGGAATTAATCACGAGTTTTAGTCTGTGTCTATACATATTAGATTAACAATCACACGTAAAATCATCATTTAGTAAATATTCTTCATATAGTTTAACTAGATCTGTTAAAATTATCTTTGACAGCCGTTCTACAATTTGTTTTGTTGCCTACCTTTTCCATGCAGTCCTTTATGCGTGTCGTTCAAGGCTGTGAGTGATTTTTTACATTGATTTGATCCAAAGTTCCAATTTAAATTGCAATACAAAAACAAACAAACAAACAAACAAACAAACAAATATTTGATTTTCCAATCACGGCACCAAAAATGAGCAGAATAATTACAAAATTATTTTCCAAAAATAATGTAAAGTAAATTAAAAATGGGTTAAACAAAGTACATAATATGATTGATTTTGATTTAATTGATTTATATTAAATATCAAAGCAAATGAAGTAAGCAATTTGTAATAATAAAAATATATAATATGACCCATCGTCTGTTTCTCTGGTCCCTTTTTTTGGACAGCACACCTCATAATATACTAATAATTTATTAAATGTAAAAGAAATAACTAATTTAACATATCATTCCATGTAAAGTTTGTCGTAAATTGTTTTACCAATCCTTTCTTTGTGTTTCGCCAACGGATAAATGCATTGCATGACTATATATTACTTACCAGCTACATTTTTTGATGATTGTACCTACAGGGATATCAGTTAACTGTAGATGAAAAATGCACTTTTTGTAGTTATATTAAGGCGCTTGAAATGAATATAATATTTAAGTTTTTAGCGATTTGTATGCAGTTTTAAAACCGTAATTGGTGCAAAAGGATTAATTTATATTGTATCGTGTGTAGATGTCTCAAAGTACCGATGCCATTCCCCACTCCTCTGTGATTCACATTCTTTTACATGTTTTATCCATTTTTAGATGGTGACGTTCCCTTTTCACCATCTCATGGTGTTTATATATCTCAACTTGTACGATTCGCTCGTGTATGTAACAAAACCTTTAAACAGACTTATTAAGAATCGATATAGTTACGATACTGTTGTCAGGTCATTAAAGATTGCATATTTGGACTTTAATATTGATTCACTTATAGGGTCTTTGCATCGGAACTAAACACATTTATTTAAAAAAAAAACATTTGTTGGCATGACACGGGTTATGTTCGTCTCATATATTTTATGATAGTATGCAACTTGAGGAATTGTGCCTATTTTCTCATGATGAAGACATAATCTTTCAATCAGTTTGATTGAGGTCTGGAGCTGGCATGTCAGTTAACTGCTAGTAGTCTGTTGTTATTTATTTATTATTGTAATTTATTTATTTTCTTTTGTTACATCTTCTGACATCGGACTCGGACTTCTCTTGAACTAAATTTTAATGTGCGTATTGTTATGCGTTTACTTTTCTACATTGGCTATAGGTATAGGGGGAGGGTTAAGATCTCATAAACATGTTTAACCTCGCCTCAATTTTGCGCTTGTCCCAAGTTAGGAACCTCTGGCCTTTGTTAGTCTTGTAAGATTTTTAATTTTAGTTTCTTGTGTATAATTCAGAGTTTAGTATGACGTCCATTATCACTGTACTAGTATACATATTTTTTTAGGGGCCAGCTGAAGGACGCCTACAGGTGCGGGAGTTTCTCGCTACATTGAAGACTCATTGGTGGCCTTCGGCTGCTGTCTGCTCTATGGTCGGGTTGTTGTCGCTTTGACACATTCCCCATTTCCTTTCTCAATTGTATTTGACTCAATGGGTTAACAGAAGTTGACACAATTAGTATGAGCTGTGATCACTGGGCAATACGTGATACAAGATAATGATAATTATCTTAACTTTCGGAAAGCATTGTATCATTCAATTGTCGAAATAACTAGATTTCAAAAATATTTGATGATTTGAACGTTTTTTTAGATGTTTCACTATTTTCTTTTACTTGTCTCATTTTTATTTGATCGTGTCCGGGATTTTCGATCGAAATGTCTCCAACATCTTCTACTAGTTATTTTTGTTTATCATTTATCGGCTTAAAGCAAGTATTTATCAAAGACATTAGACGTAGTATCTTCTATAGAACTATAGAAAACTAGATGTGTCAAAGCGACACGAATGGCCCCTTCTCAAAAAGTTGAAAAATCTGCAATTTCAATAACACATGTGGACATAAACATGATGGTAACGTCACATAAAAAATATCAGCTCAAAATCTGGAGGCCTATAGAAAAAAAGTCCGTATGACTGTGATTTTCAACAATTTATCAAAGTCCAAAGTCCGTAATTACTGCAAAAATTAGCGGAGAATAAGAAACTTAAACTTGATCTGTGACTCATCATGGTTAGTTCACATACCAAAATTAGCTAAATATCTGAAAGCATTTAGAAAAAGGTCTGGCATAATAACTTAGATTTTCAAAAATTTAACAGTCCATTTAAGCCCGCAATTATAGCAAATATTAGCCGAGCGGTATGAAACTTTAACTTGATCTGTAATTCATGATGAGTAACTCACATACCAAAAATCAGACCAATATCTGAAAGGTTTTAGAAAAAACTCCATATAACTGTGGTTTTTAACAATTTTTCAAAGTCCATAGCCCGTAATTTCGACAAAAATTAGCTGAGCGGAACAAAACTTAAACTTGATCTCTAACTCATCTTTGTTAACTCACATGCCAATTACATTCAAATATCTGAAAGCGTTTAGAAAAAAGATTCCGTATAACTGTGATTTTTAACAATTTATCAAAGCCCGTAATTTCGGCAAAAATTAGCGGAGCGGAACGAAACTTGCTCTTGATCTGTTACTCATCATGGTTAACTCACATAACAAAAAACAGCACAATATCTCAAGGCGTTTAAAAAAAACCTCCGTATAATGGAATGTTGCGGAAAGACGAAATGACGGAATTATTGAATTTCGGAATTTCGGAATTACGGACAAAGGTAAAACTATATGGCACCGACAACTCCCGTAATTTCTGCAAAAATTAGCAGAACTATTATTAGGAACTTAAACTTGATCTGTAACTCATCATGGTTAACTTACATACCAAAAATCAGCCCAATATCTCAAGGCGTTTTGAAAAAAAACTCCGTATAATGGTTTGTTGCGGAATGACGGAATAACGGAATTTCGGAATTTCGGAATTACGGAATTTCGGACAAGGGTATAACTAAATGGCACCGACAACTTCGTTGCGGGGCCATGAAAATAACCCATCAATGTTACCAAGCTTACAAATTTATATACCACAAGCACGCTTTGTTTATAAAAGATTCATCAGTAAGGGGTGTCACGTAGATTTGTGAGTATAGTAATCAAATAGTATATTTGAAGAGCATACCTTAAGGACGACCTTAATTTCTTCTGGCTCAGTAGCATATGACATCCATGAACGTGTCCAGACGACAACAGATAACAGTTATTTTCGTCTAAGAGAGCTAAAATTGGTTTGTTTGATGAATGAAGCATTGACAATATGCACAGCAAATGTTGAATTTGTCAATTATTTTTGTATTTATAACATGATGTAAATTCTACATTTCTGTTTCCTTCATCCTTAATTTAAATTTGTCAGTTGAATAGCCTTACATGAATCAACATTGGTTTATAAGTAGGTTATTCTTTGGTTGGATAATTCTGTTATGTCTTGAGATGTTGTTTCCAATTATTTGTTTTAATTTCAAGCGAAACGAGGCAACAATTATCGTTAATAAGGCTTTTTATTAGAATCATTCTAGTAGAATCGATAATTACAATAGTTCGGTTAAACTTGCACTTTAAATGACTTTTTGCAGTTTTCATTTTCTAAAGATTAAAAATAAAATCTTACTGAGAAAACATATACAGAAAAAGTCACTAGATCAACAAAATTGCGTTAAATTAAACAGCAAACATTTTGACATTCGTATCGAAAATATCGAAAACATTTTGACAGACGTAACTTAGCAAGTAGTTGTATCAATTGGTTGCATCGACTAATATTGTCTATATTTATTCGAACCTTTGGTTCTGTCTTGGACAAATGTCAGAACTCAATATCGATTGTCTGTTTTTGACATGTTGGTATTATATTGGATGTTACCACTTAATTAACGGGTTGGAACCTTATTACGGGAATTAAAATCAACAACTATTTACTTAATAAGAACAATTCGTCTATATATCGACCATGCTGACACTTTTACAATTTATAGAACTTGTGGGTTGCGATTTGATATGAAATAATCGTTAACTGTGGTCACAATTTGTATCATTAAACAAGTCAGTCGATCATGATGAATAAATCAAAAATCGTTATAATTGAGCTGTGCCTTACTAACATATTTTTAATATTGTAATATTGTAATATTGTATGACATAATTTGGAAATTGTTTGAAGATTTTATGAATTTGATTGTATCCAGATTGATAAACTTTTACAATATCAAAAGCAAATTCTTTTTGATTCTTTGATGTAATATCCTGATTACGAAATTAACTGTCAGTTACTAAAGTATATAGTACATTGCAACGCTTATCGTTACACTGTATGATCTTAGAACGAAATTATTCTTAACAATTTCCCTTAAGTTAAACAACTTCCTTTAGATGTTTAATAAATAAAGATATTTCGTAAGCTGAACGATTTAAATATATTTCATAACGGACGTTAAAAAGTTTTTTTTTTTCTTTCTTGTAGAACACTTTCAACAGTAAACAAAATTACTTTAAAGTCTTGTATTCTGCGTTTAATAATTGAGTTGGTCAAGTCTGTCATTTGACCATTAATTTTACGAATATCTAGATTTCGGAATGTGTGGCTTCAATTTTTAAAGTCTGTTCATTATTTTCCAGACGAAGGTTATTTTTGTCAGTTTTAAGTCTTCAATTGATGTATATTTGACAATACTTGATAACTGGATATATATATTTGATGGCTTCTTAATTTCAAATGGAGAAACCATTGAACACCATAAAAATACGATATGGCGATAACCGTCTTTTTACTTACTTTCTTCTTGTATTTTGTAATTCAGTTTTTTACTTCATCTTCAAAGTATACTGGACAATACTTTGATAGCTTTAGCACAATAAAGGTAAAAACAACTACCTAAAGAATAAAGATTCTTGTTAAATTTCCGTCGCAATGCACAAGTCAAATGATTATCTGCTTTTATTATGTTAGTAAGCGATAATAAATAAGGGGAGATAATAACATGGTATTGAACATAACGTTATTAAATTCTTATGTCACTATTGTGTTTTCTCTTATTTTTGAGAAATTGAGATAAGACGTGGCACGGTACTTGTCTATCCCAAATTCATGTATTTGGTTTTCATGTTATATTTGTTATTCTCGTGGTGTTTTGTCTGATGCTTGGTCCGTTTCTGTGTGTGTTACGTTTCGGTGTTATTTCGTTGTTCTCCTCTTATATTTAATGCGTTTCCCTCGGTTTTAGTTTGTTACCCCGATTTTGTTTTTTGTCCATGGATTTATGAGTTTTGAACAGCGGTATACTACTGTTGCCTTTATTCGATCATCAACAATTGTTATTGTGTGTCTGAACTGTTATACACTGAAGAAAAAGGAAATTACACGTTGAAGAAAGTTAAACCCCAACACCAATACAAAAATAGTTCAATACATTTAATTTTTATGTCATTCACATGTTTCAAAGCAACGAATTAGCATTTCTAAACAATTAATTAAAGAAATAACAGTGCTTCAGACCAACAATAAACATGTAAATGAGGTAATAGAATTAAAATAATTGCATCTCTTCATGGGACTGATTTTACAATGAAGTTAATTGTCCAATTAAATTCATAGTACATTTTGTCAAAGAAGTCGATTATACTTACAAAAAAATGTCCTACATAAGGAAAGTCGAATTTATTTGAAATCTAACCTACATGTTTGCAGTAGGTCTCCTTAAGTGTGGAATTTGAATTTTGAATAATGTAGCTTTCAAAGATATTTATTCGGTGATCTACCGAATAAGACTATTTACCGGATTTGTAATACTATAAGCAACACGAAGTGTGCCACATGTTGAACAGGATCTGCTTAACGTTCCGGAGCACCTGAGATCACCCCCAGTTTTTTGTGTGGTTTGTGTTACTTAGTCTTTAGTTTCTATGTTGTGTCATGTGTACTATTATTTGTTTGTTTGTCTTTTTCATTTTTAGCCATGGCATTGTCAGTTTATTTTCTTTCTTTGAGTTTGGCTGTCCCTCTGGTATCTTTCACTCCTCTTTTATGTAAATAACTGTCGTCATATTTTATATAATTTATAACATAACTTAATAAGTAAACAATTAAATGAAAACGCTTTTGTTGTTTACTTATCGGCTAGGGTCTATCCTTTAATTTATTTAAGACGGGACAACTCAAACAAAATAATATTTGAGTAGGTTGCAAAGGGAAATACGAATTGTCATTATGCGAAAAGTGCATTTTGTAGAAGCAATACTGTTGTTTTGCCATAGGTCGGTTGTATGTTATATGTATTGGTTGTGGCACTCGTCAGAGTACGTGACATTCGTGTACCATTTTTTATATTTCATAACCGACTGTGTAGACGTTTCCTCTCAGGAATAAGGCATTGTAGTAAGGTTCTTGAGATTTGCCTCTTGCTTTTTTCTTGATATAATTTCCTTGTCCGTTTTAAGATTGTTATGCTTATGTTTTAAACTCACTGAAGATTTCATTTTCCAGTTGACTTATACAAGAGGCCCACTACACCTTTTTAAATTCGCGGAATGGTTTCTTGAACGGTGATTGTAATTAATCAATTTAACATTTTGTGAGATTGATATCTGGAAAATTACATACTAGAGTTTTATCTCATTGAAAATAACGATTTAATTGATGAGTGAGATTTAAAACATATATTTGTTTAGCAAATAAATAGTTTGTTCCATCACTGAAATTTCCACCTGCTTTATAAAATAAAATTTTCTAAGAAAAATGTCGTTTGTAAAATTGAAATTTGTACATTGCTAGTTGATGTGTTTCCCTCGGTTTTGCATGTAGTTTGTTACCCGGATTTGTTCTCTCTAATCGATGTATGACTTTTGAACACCGGTGGCCGTTATTTACGCCCTCATGTTTTTAGATTAATTCGCCTTTGATGTTTTGCATGTATTTTACTTATTACTTATTACAACAATTTAGTAAAAACAATCAAATTATATAGCACCTAAATGTGGAGTAAATATCTCCCAATTTATACGATATTCCAGAGCTTGTATTTTTTATCGATATTTACTATCAATAAAGTTATTGAACTGCATGTTTCCAAGCATTGAAGTTGAAATCATCCATTTGGCTTTCAATTTCTATAAAGAAGCATTCCAGCAGCACCTGCATACGACGTATATATCTACCATTTCATACGATATTCCAGGGCTTGTTTTTCCTATGATGATTTCATTGATAGAGGTTTGCTGCTCATAAGTTGACTACTAAACCAAGATATCCAGTTGATGAAGTTGAAATCATCCCTTCGTAAATATTACAGACGCCATCACGACTTGGTTGACCGTTTTGAAATATCTATTTTACATATGACGACGAATTTGTTTCAGTTGTCGCTTCTAAATCCCGTCCTCTATTCTCTATTGGACCTATCGAAAAAGACTTACCATTGCGTTAATACGTTCATGGTCAACTCGACAAGTGGCACATGTAGAGCATCAGCTTACCCTTCCTGAGCACTTGATATCATCCTCAGTTTTTGAAGTAACGTATTGCTCAGTCTTTCTGTGTAAAATTGTGCTTGATTGTCTTTTTCTATTTTAGCCATGTCGTTGTCTGTTTTATTTTCGACTTACGTGTTTGGAAGTCCCTTTGGTGTCTGTTACTTAATTTTACAGACACCATCACGAGTTGGTTGACTGTTATGGAATATCTGTCACAAATGACGATGAATATGTTGCAATTTTCGTAACCGAAATCCTGCCCTGTTTTCTTCAAATGTGACCAACCGAAATAGACACGAACAACAATAACAGATTCGTTGGGGTCAATCTTGCTCAATCTTTAATTTTCGTTTTTGTGGGTTTTGTCATATTTTTTGTCATGGCATTGTCAGCTGGATTTCGACTTTGAATATCCCTTTTGTATATGTATCTCTCGAATGACTTTAATAGATATTTGATTATTTTTTATTTCATTTTCAAATTTGATTATAATTTTAGTTGTGGTAACATGTTGAGAACCGCATATTTTTCAACCTACTGCAATTTAGAAAAATAAATATCATTGGATATATATAAATATATTAAATAAAAAAGTAATCGGTAATCAACTTTGAATTGTGAAAATTCAGAGTATACTGATTATTTAATTTAATTTCTTATTATCAGTATCAGAGTCAGGCATGTTTGAATTTTGTAAACTAAAGCATTTTTATTGTGATGAAAAAAGTAAAAACACAAAAATACTGAACTCCGAGGAAAATTCAGAAAGGAAAATCCAAAATCAAAAGGCAAAATCAAAAGTCCAAACACATCAAACGAATGGATAACAACTGTCATATTCCTGACTTGGACAGGCATTTTCTAATGTAGAAAATGGTGGATTGAACCTGGTTTTATGCTAAACATCTCACGTGTATGACGGTCGCATCAAATTCCATTACTTTGTCAACGATGCATGATCAAAACAAACATACTCAAAGAGTAAAAATGTCAAAAATAGGGGTACACGAATTGCAATTTGTAATCTTTATAAGCAACATAAAACACTTTACTTAAAACTAATAATTTTGTTCAAAGCATGGATATTTTATCTTATGGATCATAGACATTACCGCAGATTACCAAATTGGAAAACAGGATTTTGTCAATAAATTGTCTAGATTATCACACAAAAAAACATATCAGAAAACCATTTACTCTCCCAACTGATTTACTGTAATTCAACCGTATATTTAATCGTTAAGGAGATGTTTTGATTAATACACATTGCTTTGCATACAATGTACTCGACATTACAATTTGTTTCAAACGTTTGCCAATAGCACTTAAAAATCTAGAAACACTGTTCTATGTGAAATGCATTCCATAATAGCTCCAATGAACATACCCTTCAATATTCCATATATCGTTTTGGTAAAATTGTTATCACGTTATCTCTTATAGCTTACTAATAATGTGGCATAGGTTTTTAATTTGCTCATTGTTGAAGGCCGTGTATTGTCCAAAACTATGTACGTCCTGTTCCGTTGGTCTTTGCTATAAAATTCTCTGAATATCTATCATGTTATGGCCACAACTTAACCATTACAATATCTGCATCTATTTCTTCTTAAAAGTAATGTAGGAGAATTCCCTCTGTCATCGGTTTAACAGTATATGGAATTTAATTTATCGTATTTTACATTTTTAGTGGATTATTATTATCATTATTGGTTATAAGTGAAAACAATAGTTTTAAAAAATGTCAATTCGCTTTTTAGTATAATTTACTTCTCCCTTATACAATTGGCATGTTTTTTGTAAAAGTTTTTTTTCCTTGCGAACGTTGTAAATTACAAACACATGTAGCGATGTCACTATAATCATTTCATAAGTATACCCTTTCAAAGCAGAAGTATTTTTGAGAAACAAAGCTACGAATTTCATGTTTATGTTGATATTTGCATATCGTAAACAGAAAATAAATAATCAAAGCCTCACTCAAGAACAAAAATAAACAATGGCAATCCCGATTGGGATCGGGTTTAATTAGTTCTGAATTGAAAACACTTCAACGATTACCAAAATCCTTCTGAGTTACCGCACGCTTTAAATGTGAAACTGATTGAAAATGTTGAAAATCTTTTTGAAACATAAATGTGGCAAAAACATTATACACATGTGTTTGAAAAGTTCTCTTTTTAAGAACTTCAGTTGTCAAGTTTTAATTGAAGCATTTTTTGCAATTATCAATTAAGAATGCGTGCATTTGTACTTTCGGGTGGTATTATATTTATACATATTTGTTATGAAAAGATTTTGACAAAAACATAGATATATAACAGTGCATTTTCTAGTTACCATTAATGTGCCATGTCTAGACGTTCGTTTTCAATATTTTAAATTGACTTTTATAAATGAGATAGTGTAAGTTGACGAAGCCTCTGAAATATTTTATTTTGGTAACTTTCCATTAATTTTCAAATTAAATAACGAATTTTGTTTGATTTTATGAAAGATAATCTTTGGCCATAACGTCTGTTAACTTAGTCAGCTTCTGTCATATTTATAAGATTGGACCGCCGTTGATACTGGTATTACATTAAGATCGATGCATAAATATAATGAATTTGCTTACTTGACTGTGTAATCTGCGAAATAAATGAATTATATGTTATAATAGACTTGAAATATATCGGTTCCCCCCAATTCATATTTACGTTAGATTAGTAAAGTGCTCGAATGTTATTTATTGTTTGTCACCAACAATTCGTTTTGTTTTACTTAAATTCAGGATGTCTTACAGTCGTTCAGTAAATGGAAAGATTAAACTCAACGTGTGAACAACTGACTTTTATTTAGTGAATTCGTTAACCATTAAGTAATATCTACCAAAAATGGTTCCATAAAAACATGCACTGCTTCTATCTCTGACAATTCTGCATTTGTTTAATTATACTTAGCATGCTTGGAAGTTGAGACATTTTCATACACAATTACTATGCCGTCTCCGATTTTTGACAATGATATCCAAAGATGAATATTCCGATCTTTGAACGAGAGAGGTGAAAGATACCAGAGGTACGTTTAGATTCCTAAATCAAAAATCAACTGACAACGCCACGGCTTAACAAATTTGTTAAATTTGTAATTGGTTTTTAGTGTTTATAGTATGTTTCCTTCAGCAATCTGCGATGATCGTAAACAAAACAAATACATTCGATTACTATTCAATTAGTGAAATACTAACTAAAGGCTTTTATACCTCAGGAATAGATTACTGTAGCTGTATTTGGAAAATATCATAGGAATTTTGGTCCTCAATGCTATTCATCTTCGTACTTTATTTGGCCTTTTTAACATTTTTGGATTCGCGCGTCACTGATGAGTCTTTTGAAGACAAAACGTGCCTTTGGCGTAATTACAAAGTTTAATCCTAGTATCTATGATGACTGTATTTACTAGCTAGTCTTAAACAATAGACATGTGTCTGTGTTTAATATATCAAAGTAATGTTTCATTAAATCGTCGCGAATCTATAAATATTTCGAATGAAATAAAAGAAAAACACAATTAAGCAGCTCTCATGAAAAAAAGATGCTATGATATCCGACAACCACTGAATATATTTTTTCTAACTTAAGAACCGGCACATAAAAAGTAGGCAGGGTAAAACTTATCAGTGGGTAAAAAAAAAGGACAATTTACGCATAAAAACCAATATGCATAGGAATGAATATCTCTTAAAACACAAAACCTTTATATAACTTTTATACAACCACTTTAAATAAAGTATATGTTAAAGCTAAATTTGTTAATATATGAATTTTTAATTGCTAAACATGCTGTTAATTGAACAATCTATTGTTCAACATAGGGGTGTGTAAAAAAACTGCCAGATTTGACTGCATATTTTACTTTTTTTTTGAAAAAAATATATATGAAACCTGAACGAGCACACCGACAAGTGTATCGTTGGGACAACTCGATATAATGTAATCAATATACGTGACAAATAACCTAATGTGAAGTTTATTAAAATAATCATAACATAATTGATCAACACATTATATTTGAAAAACATGAGTCCTATAATATAAGACTTTAAAGATTCATATCATTTACATTCAACGGATTTTTTTTTACTACAATGTAACATCGAGGTTAAACGTTGGTAGTAAAAAAATAATCCCAGAAAAATGTTGATGGATGTTGTAAATGATATGAACCTTCGAATTCTTATAATATCGGAATAGAAAATATGTGATCCGAATTAACCATGCACATGTGTTGAAGACGACTTTGCACTTTTATGAAGTACAGGGGGTAAGGTGTTTTTCTTGAACAATATTATGATCCCAAATTTGAGGAATTTTGTTGGCAATACTTTTAAAGAAACACTACATATAGGAAAGTATATGTTAAATCTCAATGTATTAAATATTATGAAAAAAACCTTCCGCCTCCCCCGGTTTGGCATGTAATGGTTGAAACCTAAGGTGATTCGCACTAACTGTCTAAAAGGGGGCCCGCTTCAGTCTTGCGTCAGTGATTTAGTATATACTAGTAATAAACAAAATATTGTCTCATACTGAAAAGGGCGGCCGAGCAACCTGCACAGGAAAGCTTGTCTTGCAAAACAGCCAAGATTTACAAAACATTTCCAACAAAAGCCTTCAGTTGGGCAATCTGACTGGAATTTAATTATCTCTACTGATAAATAATGCAACACTAATGACACATTTAAGTTTTGGAAGGATTTTATTCACAAAGAATGTTTCTCATTGATGTACATTTCTATGCTCTTGTCTTTTCGGAGTTTATATTGGAAATTAAAAATTGTTGTATGAAAGAGTCTAGCTCCACATTCCTATGCATATGATTGTCATATGTACGTGAGAATCATTCCATAAAACATCCGTTTGATATCCTTTCAATGCCAGACACTGTCTAGTGTGGAAAATCTGGCTAAACTTGTGCTGGATCAGACACTTGAATCTTACATCGTTATTGATGTTAAGCAATTAGTTTAACGGGCCATCCGAAACTGTTGGATTTTATGACAGTCTTCCTTCCATACAGAACATCACTGCAAAATATTTTGAACATTCAATTAGGTGATTATAATATTATTTGGCAATCCAAAGAGAACCTAAAAATATTTGACCTACGTACGTTTGAACAGAGATGCTAAAAAAAACAAAAAAACTTTTGGAAGTTAGAATGAATACTGCAAAAATCACCTTTTGTGATATTCAGATGCAGTTCAATAGGTCCTTATAAATGCATACAAAATTTCAACAAAGTCCGAAATACTGCCAAGTATGGACACTTCTATTCAAACCATGAAAAAGTGCATACTCCATATGATAGAAAAGATTTGGAATAATCCTCTACCCAAATACGTATAAATGCCCCATTTCACATTTTCAACAAATATCAAGGTCATTCACAGTAAAGTATACCTTCGTTTAAAACTAGTAACGTTCAGCATCTAAGATGGGCTTTTCATTTATTTATAAAATATTACATATAATTGCAAAACCCAAAACAAAAGAAACCTTGGTTTATCTTGACAAACTACTTGTTCGATTCCGCTGAACGTAAATCGATCTTTAAAATCTTATCGTCTGTGTCGTTTTTGTAACATTAGTGATACTTTAATTTAGTTTGTCCTACATCATGCCATATCTATAGCACTATTATTCCATTTTTCTCGCCGGATCAACCTTCGGTAATACAATTTTATACATAATATTTCATTCTTAATCCTCCTATGTGATATACATTCAGTCATTTATGAGATTCTTCCTGTTTCTAACACAAAATAATGACTGGCATCCCCGAAATCCAATCTTCATCAATAAAACACAGAGCAAGGATTAAATAGCTATGAAATTCACATTAAAGCCTTCAGAACGTATACAGAATGTAATCACTGGTGCGTAATCATTATGATAAATTGACGTTGTTTTAAACAAAACGTTTATGAGTAATGTTCCAGTCATTGTCACGTGTTTTTTTCGGCTTTTAATTAAAAAGTTTTACTCCCATTGTCGGTCAGTGATTCTATTGTTACCTGGGTATCGCCAATGTTTAACTAGTTGATGAAACAAACGGTATAACAAATTATTTGAGTCCAAGTGTGTTATATTAGTACAGTAACACTATTCTAGCTCAGTTACACTGTCAAGTCATGCCAATGGAAGGCAGTTGTGGCATGCATGAATGCTCGATCTTGGTGTTATCAGTCAAATCTGATTAGTTACTTTATGCTTACTTCGATGCGTTTAAAAAAAAGATGTTGATGGAAGTTTTTAACGACTTTGACTGGCTATATAGCCCTCGCACGGTTGGATTGCAAAAACAGTTTGTATACCGGCTCTTATAAGTAGTTTACAACTTCCAAGAAACTAATTTTATTCTTCATCTTAGCATTTTTCTTTCTTAAATTGTCTATTTTATTCTATTGTATATGTTTCCAAAATTATTTATTTAGTTCTATTTAAAGAAAATTTTGAGATTTTTAATTTTTAACTTTTAACCCACATGGATTTATGTTTTTTTCTATTGATTGTTTACTTCAAGTTTGATTTGCGATATTTGATTGTGGAAGGTTTCAGCAAATACCGTTTATGTTTGTTCGATGACGCGTGATCGGATATGCTTTTTAAAGTAGTAACTCGAAGAATGACATAGGTCAATAAAAGTTGTAAGTCGAAAGGTACATACAACTCCATGGCAAAGAGATAGAACGTCAAAAAGAAAAATAACAACACGCAAACCCTCAAACTGAAAAATTAAATTGAGCAATACAAAGCTCATAAAAAACAGGGACTGACTCAGATAGACACAGGTATTGTGGTAACAATATATACAATTGAAATTATAATGGGGAGGTTGTCAAAAAGACAACAACCTGACCAAAGAACAGTAAACAGCCCAAGACAACGAATTGGGTTTCAATATAGTGGGTAAATCCCGTATATTGAGGTGGACTTCAGCGGGCTGAAAATATGATAGCCGATGTAAAAATTGAAAGAGCTAAGATGCTTCTGACACAAATCATTATTTTGTCACCTTAATTCGTATATCGAAATTTTTAATTCTCCGAAAAAAAAGATGTATAATTTTTTCTTTAAATTAAAAGTATTGTGATTCAAAACTTGAAAAACTTTTACCAAACCGTGCATGACCTTTATTGGTAATCAAGGTGGTTTTAAAAATACATAGTCATTACAAATCAAAATTAAACCATTCATATTCCAAATTGTGTGGCTTGAATTCGGCATCTTCGGTACATTTCACATATGTCTTTTTTATCAGTGTACTTGAGTTTATTTCCATTCTTCGTGGATCAAGTATTGTATTTGTTCAACTAATTATGACGTCGTTAAAACAATTATTCATAATCGTCTTTCAGGAACATCATTATCATGATAATCGTTTGAATTAGTATTGTGAAACAAATAGTGAACTTTCAGATCTCGTTCCATATAATCGTATGAATTTCAAGATTATATTTACGTAACAAAATATGTGGTGTCCTGTGCTGTCGTTAATGAAAGATGTTCATGTTGTAATGTACTATTTTTTTTAATTTATTTATGCGTTTGTCTGTGCTGATTGTTCTTGAGATTGTTTGTACTGTATTCCTGTTATGTAGTGTTGTCGTGTTTGCAATATGTTTCAACATTGCTAGAAAAGTGCGAGGTTTGGCTAGCAAAAAAAAAACATGTTCTATTGCCCTTTGTTTTAAATATCCTTTACCTAGTCTGAAATATTACAAATGTTATTTAAAAGTCTGTTGAATGTTGGCGTTTGTTGATATTGCACTTCATTATTTCAGTTATTCCGTTGTTTTCCTCATATAGTCGACGTGTATCTCTCGGTTTTAGTTTGTAATCCAGATTTGGTGTCTCTAAATCGATTTATGATTTTTGAACAGGGTTACACTAATGCTGCCATAATTTGTTTCCTTATCTAAAAATCTTATAGTTGAAAATATAGTGACTGCATTTGTGTTTGTTGTTCTGTAGCTTTCTGTAAGATATATCTGTTAAATCAATTAATCATATTTGTTTCTGTTATTTCAAAATTTAATTATAAGAACTTAGAATTTATAAATTTGTCTCACTTTTATACGATATTGAATGTCTTGGTTAGGGCCTCAAAGGTGATATTTTGTTCCTTAGAAAAAATCAAATCAAAATTGACAGATAACATGGCAAAGGATATTTTATTTATCTCTTAAATAAGATAATTATATTTCATTGCACCAATTATCTTGCCGTTATATATAAAAGGGTAGATGTTGATATTTTAAACAGTACAACATGAATGATTATATAATCTTTTTACAGTTTCTAATAGAAAATCATGTATTAAGAGAGTAAAACCCGTCATCATTATAGAGCTGAATATACAAGTTTACAAATCACACCGCATTTAAATATTTTTGACTTATACCATTATCTAAAACCGTTTTATTCTTCTTCAAAACATTACATGTTAACAAAATTATTCGGAAATTTATAGTCCGGCTGTCTTTATCGTGTACTCTCTAGTGATTTATATAAAAATGGTATTGCTGAAAGAAAATTTTAATACTTCCTTTGTTTGAGGAGATGTTCAATAAGAAAATCTCAGGACAATTTGTAAAACGTAATACAGTTCTATTATATCTCATATATAGCATACGGTAACACTATTATCGTTTCTTTTATTCCCATTAATTGAAGACCAAACGGTAGGAGTTTATAATTTCCCCTCGGTTACCCCGATATGTTTTTTGACGAGGAGTTCAATAGATGTATAATTACTTTTCTGATGTCTTCGAGTCATTTCATGGATCTTATTAAACTCTGGAGAAAATTCATTTTTATCTTCTTATAATCCAATATAGCCAATTAATTGCCGTTATTGTCAGAAGGTAGTAGAAAAATTATATATCTGCAGACTGTTTTTTGCATAGCGTTACAATTACTCATTATTGCCTATTTTGACATTTTTACCAAATTCTGTCTGTTTGTTTTGTTCACTCATCGTTGTCAATATAATGGAATTGATGAGACCTTCATACACGTGAGATGTTTAGCTAGCTATAAAACCAGGTTCAATCCACCATTTTCAACATAAGAAAATGCCTATATCAAGTCATGAATATGACAGTTGTTGTCCATTCGTTTAATGTGTTTGAGCTTTTGATTTTGCAGTTTTTTGAATTTTTCTCAGATTTCAATATATTTGTGATTTAACTTTTAGCCAACGCCATTGCAAAAATATTATTCAAGACTTTCAAAATTATGCTTTTCTAGTTTAGAATGTACAGGTTGCTATCCAATGGACATGTAAGTGTAGAATTATGACTTGTGATGTCACGTCATAAACAAGTTTAAATTGACACATTTGAAATAAAATTGCCACAAAAAGATATTTACATACATGAGCATCCTATATCATTTGAAATAAAGCAAAAGATGATATCTTAAATATTAAAATAAAATCAAAACAGGCTTAGCAGTTTTTGCAGTTTATTCGCTATACTCAAGACGTTCAAAAAATTTAATTCCAATACTTAAGATTACATATTCTGTCAGAATTCTATCTTATGCACACTAAAGGGATGTTACGTGGTAGATTCCCTTGCATTTTCTAACATGATTTCCCTGGATTTTCATTTAGCGAAGGCTATTCTTTTAATCCTTTTAATTTGAGCGTAACTCATATGTTTTATGTAGACGAATCGCACGTCCGTCGTAACAAATTATAGAACTAATATTTTTTAGGTTTTTATATCGGACTTAGACGATGCCTCTACTTTTTGTTTTCGTTTCGTTCTCGAAATTTTCACCAGCATAGTAGTCGGTACATAAGTTCTGGCATGACAAACCTTTGATATGTTCATTTGCTACAAGTATATGGTTATAAAATGTCGTAATCGGATCAACGACTTTGGAATTGTCGCTTAGTAATGCTCTTTAAATAATTGCGACAGTAGTATACAGCTGTTCAAAACTCATAAATCCATGGACAAAAAACAAAATCGAGGTAACCAACTAAAACTGAGGACATCGTAATATTAAATTTGGCTTTGAAGCAGTTCTGATCAGTTCTGAATTGAGAAAAACTGACGAATTTACATTTACGAAACAAGCGTCTGGTGTATCAGTATATGAGATAAGTATCTTTGATAAGTTTCTTTTTTCTTAACCGACATTAAATAATCGTTGCCTTCTCTTCGATCGAGATCATTCAAATATCTTACGTGCATCTTATTAAAAAGAAGAATATATATGGAATATATCTTTGTTCATAACTTTCGTTTCCTAAATACAGTGGTTTCGTAAGCTCCATGGTGAATATACATTTCTGTGTTTGCTATTCATGTGATTTTAGTTACGTCTCAGATTTTCTTTACAAAAACAAACATCTAACAAATTGATCAAATTTTATACGTTGTCAAAAAATAAACCTCTCTGTTAAAAATTGCAAAGCACTGTTTATGGAAATAATATTCGAAAGAATTCTAGAAATTGTTTCTTGTCTTAATTGTAAGGGGAGCTAATTTAGATTTTCTTTCATACAGTTTAGATAAGGAATATATTGTCTTAATCATTTTCTCTGTTTAGAGATTCTGTACACAATATGAACAAAAGGATATGTAAACCTCTTTGAGGACATAAGAACACGCAGACTAAAACAAAAAGACAACTCAAAGGTCACAGCACGGTAGTAAATAAACAAATTATTTCTTTACATTAATCCAAACTCTTAATTATTCAAAAGTGAACAAAAACTGTGAACAAATGTAACAGATATAACCATTGCCCTATGATCGACTACAAATTATATAAAGGACAGAAACAGAAACATTTCACAGGAGCGTTGTTTCAAGTTAATCAAATCTTTTTTTCCGACGTAGTCGGTATAGTTTCGGTTTGTGCCCTTTGTACTTAGGGACGCTTAACTATGGCAACAGAATACGAATGCTCGAAAATCCTTTCTGTGATTGGACAAAATGCTGTCATGGTTGGTGATTTGGTTGTGTTTGGAAAAACGTCTCGTTAATTATATCGTGATGGAAAGCAGGTGAAAAACTATAAATATTAGACTAGATCTTACAAAGATTTATATTGTTATTTAAACAATTGTTTTTCCAATAGCTCTTTGCATTCGTGACAGCTCTTTATTCGGAACAATTATATAATTTTTAATGTAAACTTTGTTGTACGAACGTACATGACTTTTAGAACGCACCTACGCATGTGAGATTTCCGCGGGGTTTTGGTGAATGTAAACAGAAAGATACGAGGACCGAGAATACTGAACACAAACAGAGAAAACGTTATTTAAATGGTATCTTTGTGCTTCTGAAGGTTATCGAAATGAGAGTTATAAACATATACTCAAATTTAAATACGTCGGATATCTTTTTTAAAGATAGTTCTGTTTTGAATATATATAAGAACTTAGCTTATTACCGGAAGGCATTTTTTCTATTAAAAATATTTCATGATAGATACTTATTTCCAAATTGTACACAAGAAACTAAAATTAAAATAATACAAGACTAACAAAGGCCAGAGGCTCCTGATTCTTTGTTCTGAAATATAACTTGTTTTAAAAACAACTGGCCCTAATACATAAACAAATACACAGCGGGGGATCAAGAAATTTGCATAAAGGGGGGGAGAAGGTATATACTGCCATAAGAAAATGTCCGCTCAAATAATTTCCTTACTTGTAATTAATAGATGTAGCATGTGTAATTATATATTCTTTCAGTTTCAAACTTCTTATTTGTGTCAATGACTTCACAGCCTTAACCCATTTTGAAATAGAATAGTGGATTGTGCATGTCTTATTATTGGAGTTTAGCACGTTGCCTAGCAAAAAACTAGACTGAATTTATTAGGATTCTGAAGTGGTGTTTCCAATTGATGTATTTACGCTCACGAAATTTCTTGATATATAACTGTTAAATCTTGGCATCAGTTTAACGCGCCTGATGGTGTTTTTGTCTGTCCAAATTTAGTTCCTTCGTCGTACGTTTTATTTAATGATATATTTATTGTTTGCGACGTGTATGATCATACATCTCTAAGATATATACTACCCTATAGTTTTATTCATATTTTATAATATATGCATCTCATGTCTCAACAACAGAGCTGTAACACGTTAAAATACAAGAAAAAGAAAAGGATATCACCTGAACATATACACCCTAGGTATATGGGGTAGTGCACAGCCGCGTTTGGAACAATGTATTTTTCAGTGTATATGTTCAATTTAAATTTGCTGTAACCAAATGTTAGAAATTATTAAAAATTAAGGAATGTATCTCCCTCATCCAAAGCTCTGGTTCCTTTCATCGATTTGGCTATACTTTTTGGACCTTTTGGATTATAGCTCTGGATTTTAATTGTTTTTGCAGAAAAATTGGTACCGTTAATGTTATTATGACAGAATGAACCTCATTAACAAACTTGAAGATGCACACTGAGCTAGAGCGGAAAGGAAAAATTATCATTGATGTCTTTATATTTTGATAATAATGATGCATAAAAATATGATATATCTGATAACGCCATCAAAGACATACTGTTATCAGCATTTTTGCATTTGTTGTTAACTGTTTTTGCGAAAATCGACGTGTTGTTAACATGTTAACGAACCCCCTATTGCCCTCTCTAAAATGTATAAGCCCAATCACGAAGGCCATACTTAGTCCGAACAGTTATGTATACGAATAATGTTAAATCACATATTGTTTTCTTATGTCCATCTTCATTCTAATGCTTATCATTCACTTGTGTACAAAACTGTAAAAAAAGGAAATGACCCAACCGAGGGCAATTTCTTTCAAGACACGAATGCATCATGATAAGGAATAACTAAATGCATCAAGGCAACTTTATATATATCAATCTCATTTGTAATAAGAAAGAACATATAAAAAGCAACACTATGTAAATTCCATTCAGCCGAACGATTTTTGGAATGTTATACAAATTGTTTCGTTTCTCTAAATCGCTGTTTAATTTAATGTAGTCTGGTTGAATTAACAGCTGTTAAATTATGAATATTTCTATAGTGACACCTTCCAGACTGTAACAATGACCTTTGAATGATTCATCTTAATTGTTAATTGAAATAAATATATTTGAAAATCTGTCAACAACATTTTCCTAGGATGTAGTTCAAAATCGAAGGATTCTGACGAATGTGACCTAAATAGTTTCAGGGTACAAAACAAATGATAATAGTTAAAAAGAGCGATGAAAAATGTTAAAGGGGCACTAGCTACGAGATGTATAAAAAATCTAAAGTTTTGATTTTTGTCTGTTCAATCAATAACAAAATTGAAATAGTGAAATAACAATTCGCTTTTTGCAGCCAAAAATGTTCAATTTTGTCAAATTACGCTAAGAAACATTGATAATTAGTTATTCACTTGCAAGTGAATGAGTCGACTTCTTTAAATCCGTATTCATGTGAACTTCAATTTAACCCCTAGCTAGAAATTGACAACGCATGCATTGTACGTGTACTGGTTATTTAAAGAAAAAGAATGTCAACAATGAAAGTGAAACTACGGTAAATCATTTGATTACTAATTCGATGCACATAAAATCATTCTTATACAGTTAAAAACATTGAGAAACATCTATTTTTAATCTATAAAATAAAATCAAACAGACCTATTAAAATCCGATTGCACGTGTTGGTTTAAGCTATTTATGTCTTTATTTTTTGTTTACATCGCTTATATGGTCATCTGAGGTCAAATTGATAGTTATTTAGATGGCGTCTGGACTAAACTACACACGAAACGAACCTATTTTTATCTACCCCATGCTCTGTGAACTGTTTATTTTAGACTTTTGATAGTTTGGATAAATGTTTTACATTGTTATAAATCAAATATTAGAATTTGAGTCAAATCGGTGACCATGAATTTGACAGCTAGTGCCCCTTTAAATATTTAAATTACTTTTATAAAACTGAATATTTTTCATATTCATTCAAAGCTTGTAATCTTCAGATATTGTTTTTTTCTAATGCTCATGTTACTGAAATTTTGTCATTTTAATGTTTGTTCATTCGATGATACTGTAAATTCCTTTCTTTTTTATTATTAATATGATGCATTTAGTTATTAGGTGTCATGGCTGTGTTATTCCCTGATTATAGAAATCATAAAGGGATTATCTGTCTGAATTTTACGTCTCTTTTGAAAAATACATTTCAAATTTTACTATAGAAGGTAATTTAATGAACATTTAAACTGCTTTTGAGAACTCTCAGGTTGAATGGTGCACCAAAATAAAAACCTTTACAATACCATCATGATGTAAATTAGACATAAACGACAGCAAATTTTAATTTCTTAAAATTTAAAAAAAAAAAATTTATATTCAAAAAGTAAACACCATATGACTCTAATATCGTGTATGTAATCGAATGGCTCGCTTGAAAATAGACTTAAGTTCATTAAATTCTCCTGTGACAGTTTGAGGCAAACCCGTGATTGGTCGTTTTCTATTTCGTTAACACTATCAATCCTTTACTTTTTCCTTGTTTGTCATCAGCTATCGATAACAATGATTTTAAGCAAAAACAGTCTTGTCGTTCAGGCCCCTTCTAGTTGGTATGTCAATCAACATTTGATACACATTTCGATAATATAATGTACATCAATCGTTGCTACTCTTTTAATGTATTGGTCAATTTCAAAAGCAAAACAAATTAAAACAAATGTAAAAAAAAAAAAACCAAGACAATAGCTTTTTTAACAATCAAACAATTATATTGATGAAGTTTTAACTGAATAATTCTTATGTCATAAAGTAAATGCATAAATAGTAAAATAACAAAAATACCGAACTCCGGTATATATTGTTTGAACTAATACTTTTATTGCATTCATTCTTTTACCATCTATACCTTAAACGTCGGAAGTTTCAAGAGCAAAAATTTTGAAAAATGTTCTGTGTACAAACAAACTTCTGAATATCAAAAGGAAGAGTTGAGAAATAAGCTACGAATATAGATTTAGAAAGATATTTAAAAAAAATGTTTAGTATTGAATATAATTACAACGAAAACCAATTGCATTTGGAAGAAAGATAATCCTCATTATATATATTTTAATATGTTTTAGTCCTTGGAATTTTCAAGTCGGTTAATCTTCGATGATAAATATTACACTTACCCGATGTTAATTATTTGCAAAACAAATAGTAGTATGCGAGTGTTGCGTGCAGGGGTTACATGATAACTCGTATTTGAAGTTAATTGTTATCATTGTAATTGAGTGTTAAAACTATATTTAATTTAACAGTTTTCTCTATCTTCACCATATAAAAAAATGTAAACGTGTTTGAGAAATAATACTTACACTTGTTGACCTCTACATTACATGTTCTCTTAAGTTGATTTAAAAATATATCAGCTTAAATGATAGTTATAATCATAAATCTAAACTGATAATAATTTGTTTAATTGCAAAAACAATTTTAATTTTCACTGTTATTGTTAAGGCAAATAGTTATCAAAAGTACCAGGATTAAAATTTTATACGCCAAACGCGCGTTTCGTCTACATACGACTCATCAGTGACGCTCAGATCCAAATAGTTAAAAAGCCAAACAAAAAAAACATGTTTATCTATGAATGATTTAGCTTAAATTCCAAAGCATTGACAAATTGTTTATGTTCTTTTGATATTTTCTTTGAAACAAAGTTTAAATTTAATTTTTATTGTAAATCCTTCAAGAGGCTGAAGCAACTTATCATTTATGATTTTGTTGGTGTTGAAATGCATTAAGTAGTAGCCACTAGATATTAAAAAGACAATTAAATGAGATACAACCATGTATATATCAAAGCTAGCAGTAAATTTCATGAAAGGTTTAAAATTTATCAAACATTGATTTTTGTAAGGTAGGACAATATCCCTAATGCGCCTTGAAATGAGGAACTCAAAAGTAACGTGTAAACAAAAAGTCTCCGTGTAGTGATATTTGACACATTTCTATGATAAACAAATCACTGAGCTGAACCAATTTAGAAAGTAGGGGAACACAGAACAAATGTGTAAAACTATGGAGCTATTAAATGTGTTCAAAGTATCAAATTTTAAAAGAACTTATTGTGTTAAAAATTGGATTTTTTACCACGAGGAGCCGCATCACAAAAGGATACTCGGGGTTTGCTAATTTACGAAAAAAGTAATCTCACTTCGCACCCCGAAAATTTAACCATATATGTGAAAATGTCTCAGCATCATCGAGCCATCATACATATCCAAGTTAACGATATAGACTGAGCAACAGAAGAAAACGTTACCATTACGGCCTATGGAGAAACTAATACGCATCTTGACCCAGGTCAAGCATGTATAAACATATAAGCGTGCAGCCAGCGGCTCTTTTGCAGAAAAAATATAACGATTAAAGTTGATTGCACATCCAAAAAATAAGTAAATAAATGTTACTGACTTTTACTCTACATTTTGTGTAAACAGTCCTTCCTTTTATTTTTAACGCACCAAAACCCTAAACAAATGTGGTTTGTCGTGTTGTGGCATGGTCTTTGAATGTGTTTTCCTTGTCAATTATTTACATATCTTAACTTGATGTTTCGGCATATTCCATAATCACGATTTATGAATAGGATTCTGAATATTTGTATTGAATCTATCTATCGATATGAGATTTAGAGACAATTAACAGATACTATACCATTTTGCAGTATCGCACTACAAATCGGTTTGTTGTTATAATTGTACTTCCATGCTGGGACTTATTTATTATTTATACATTATGACAAAACTGTGTCGGAAATCATATCTGATATTCTTCCTCAATCATAATAACCTTCAATCGTTACCGAACTGAACAAAGAAATAATACGACGGGTGCCGTATACGGTGCAGGAAATGCTCACCCTTCCGGAGCACCCGATTTCACTCACGGTTTTTAGTGGAGTTCGTGTTGTTTCTTATTCATTATTTATAACTGTTGATAAAAATGTCTTTTGGTTTTTTTAGTCTTTGTTTACTCCTTGGTATTGATTATTATTGTCTTATAATGAGATCTACCCATTGTCAAAATAAGTTTATGATATCTTCAAAAACAAAAAAAGAATGAGGGATGTTGGATTTCACACACAGCGTCATCTAGAAAAGAGGGACGAAAGATACCAAAGGGACAGTCAAACTCATAAATCTAAAACAAACTGACAACGCCATGGCTAAAAATGAAAAAGACAAACAGAAATGTTTCATGATGAGATAATGAAAGGGGTAAGTACATTAAGTGTTAGTTGTTTCATATTTTAAGTTTAATTCAGATGAGTATAATTATTTTAAAATGTGATTATTAGTATAATCTTTTTAAATCTTAATATGAAAAGTTAATTTCCAGATATAAAAAAATATTTTCTTATCCTATTAATAGCCTTTGAAGACTTACTAGCATACACAATTTTTATTTACCATTTTTATGTAATAAGTTATGGAATCGACATGGTTGACAACACATATTGCATGATATGTATCTTGCAGAACTTATGTCATCGGTATGAGAAGTACGGTAATATGGTCAGTTTTGTACATATCTGTCCAGTTGTCATAGTAACAATTTTGTTCTTCAGTCGCGATAAAGAGCAAAGAACTAAAAATAAATTCTGAAGGGTTAGGAATAACGAAAGACACCTTGACAAGAACATTAACTACAAAACGAGCATGCTCTTATTTAAACAAGTGAGAAAACTATCCTGGAACTTGCATTTGTTCCTTCTGAATTTCATTCAATTGGATATATATTGACTTCAAAGCATGATATACTACCGACTCTTATGAATTAGTTTTAGGTTTTGTAGACGTCGTAATAGATTTGTTCACTATCTTATAATACGTTATTATTCATTAGCTTCATACGGACTATAATAAATTTTCTATTTTCAGTTCATTTGTGTGCTGAAGTGTAATAAAAGAATAAGTAATTTTATCAGAATTGTTCGTATTTAATCTATTAGCACTTGAAATCAATTATGAAGCCATGCTTTCTATAAGTGAAACCGTTTCTGATTTAACTAATCATTAAGACGATCCATTTTTTACACACTAAACATCAGAATTAATAGAGTGTTTGCGTGATGATATTTTAACAACTAATCGTACTTGTATGTCACATGGCACAATACAGTTGTAATTTTCTCGTAATAAATACATTTTGAATATCTTGGTGATATCGATTAAGGTGACTTTTCCGTAATACACGTGATATGAAATAGTACAATTTATTATTCTATATTGTGTTCAATGTTTTAATCATTATTCTATATAGTGTTCAATGATTTAATGATTATTCTATATAGTGTTCAATGATTTAATGATTATTCTATATAGTGTTCAATGATTTAATGATTATTCTATATAGTGTTCAATGATTTCATGATTATTCTATATAGTGTTCAATGATTTCATGTTAATTCTATATAGTGTTCAATGATTTAATGATTATTCTATATAGTGTTCAATGATTTCATGATTATTCTATATAGTGTTCAATGATTTAATGATTATTCTATATAGTGTTCAATGTTTTAATCATTATTCTATATAGTGTTCAATGATTTAATGATTATTCTATATAGTGTTCAATGTTTTAATCATTATTCTATATAGTGTTCAATGATTTAATGATTATTCTATATAGTATAAAATTGAGAAAGGAAATGGTGAATATGTCAAAGCGACAACCACCCGACCATAGAGCAAACAACAGCCGAAGGCAACCAATGGGTCTTCAATGTAGCGAGAATTCCCGCACCCGTAGGTGTCCTTCAGCTGGCCCCTAAAATATGCATAATAGTACAGTGATAATGGACGTCATACTAAACTCCGAATTATACACAAGAAACTAAAATTTAAAATCATACAAGACTAACAAAGGCCAGAGGCTCCTGACTTGGGACAGGCGCAAAATTGCGGCGGGGTTAAACATGTTTATGAGATCTCAACCCTCCCCCTATACCTCTAGCCAATGTAGAAAAGTAAAAGAATAACAATACGCACATTAAAATTCAGTTCAAGAGAAGTCCGAGTCTGATGTCAAAAGATGTAACAAAAGAAAATAAATAAAATGACAATAATACATAAATAACAACAGACTACTAGCAGTTAACTGACATGCCAGCTCCAGACCTCAATTAAACTGATTGAAAGATTATGTCTTCATCATATGAATATCAGGTATTCAATGTTCAATGATTTAATGATTATTCTATATAGTGTTCAATGATTTAATGATTATTCTATATAGTGTTCAATGTTTTAATCATTATTCTATATAGTGTTCAATGATTTAATGATTATTCTATATAGTGTTCAATGATTTAATGATTATTCTATATAGTGTTCAATTTTTTAATCATTATTCTATATAGTGTTCAATTATTTAATCATTATTCTATATAGTGTTCAATGTTTTAATCATTATTCTATATAGTGTTCAATGTTTTAATCATTATTCTATATAGTGTTCAATGTTTTAATCATTATCTATATAGTGTTCAATGTTTTAATCATTATTCTATATAGTGTTCAATGTTTTAATCATTATTCTATATAGTGTTCAATGTTTTAATGATTATTATATATTGTGTTCAATATTTTAAACTATTAAACAATCATGTCTGAAAAAAGGAGTTGTAACAAAAGTTCTAATGATACAACAATCCACTAGAGATAATGAATAAGATACGCATGCAATTTTTCGTTTCCGTTTAAGTCTTTAAAAGGTCTATTTCATAAGGAGAGTACTTTTGCAAAATCTGTTACAACAAAAAGGCTTTAATCAATTTGGAATACTCAAGAAAAAACAATGATTTAGAAAAACCAAAAAGACTTTTATTGATTAGTATTGATTAAGTACATGTATTATTTTCCCATGAGTAAAGAATGATCAGTGACAAAACCCGTTTATTTTAAATATGTTTGTGTACTTATATTTTTATACATTGATTTTAGAATTTTCTATCATTTTGTCTTATTATTGTCTATCCCATGTCTCATATTTCCCCTAAAGAAAGATTTCATATATTTGGAAGTGAGAAACAAATAATAATGAGACTACTTCCTGTTCAATTTCATGACAACAGGTTAATACTTTCTTTCAAAACATTTTTATGTATCTTTTAACGCTTACGGAGCCGTCGAGACAAGAATTTGTTTATTCATTAACTCGACCTTCTCATGTTGTTTTCATTTCTTTACTTCCGTTCGTAATGCAGGAAGCCCTATCTTTTGAAGATAAGATTGTTTTGCCACAAATAAACAATATGAGTATATATTTTTCACATTTATATAAATTCTATTCGTTCAAAGCCGTAAGAGAAAACCTTTCAGTGTATAGTCATCTTTAGTTTAATGGATTATGACAACGACCAAGACGTTTCGGTCTCATTATTCAGGCATTTATATGTATGCTCTAGTGATATGTTATAAAAGATTAACGACTCGGAAGGAAAAGTTCCTTTCATGCTCTGGCAGACATCTTGACTATCTTCTCGTGTATTTCTACTTGTAGGATTTTTAATAGTTATCATATTATTGTTCTGTGACAATTTAAATTTTATTTGCGCAATGTTTGAATTATGATTTAAAAACATCTACTATTAAAACGTTATTTAATACAATTACTATTCAATATAGTGTTACTAACTTGCTGTTTCTGTATTGGCGATTTTAAAGATTCAATATTATCTGTATCGGACCCGAGACTTGACGAACATGATAAGATTGACGTTAAACACACACACAGACAAACATCTAAATATACTCATCACAGATACCAGTATTAACACTGTGCACGCTAAACCTATACTTGGTTTCTATTATGACAAGAGTTAACCATTGACATTGGTTGAAATAAATGTAGTGTTTTGGGTCGAATTTCCTTTAATACAACAACTTTAGCTCCATTATATCATAATAACAGAGGCGACATTTTGTAATCATCGTTAACTTGTTTTCGAATTGATATGCATTATATATTTGTTACAAGATATTATGTAAGGAACAATCGATTGATCAAACTGTGTTTTTGTTATTTTTGAAAATTTTTAGTAATAAGTAAACAGACCACTCTACTACTATTTTTGGCGCCCCTAAAGACAGATACGTACAAAGAATGAACATTTTTGTAAACATTTTGACCTTTTGTTGTTTATCATCTTCGCAAGCCAAGGGTTACGATCCACTCCCGCTCTCTTCACCCTTGGCGGGTTGAGATAATATTTCGGAGACACAAAGACACAAAGTAAGGATTTTTATTGGTTATAGTAGGAACTCGCTGCATCCAATCAAAAAACGCCTATACCATGATCACGTGTAAATGTAGAAAGTGTTTGTAAACAATTGCCACGTGTTTGTTGTGCAACAAGTCTTTATATCACTAAACATACGACTATATTTAGTGACAACTTGAATGTTTTTAATCAAGTAATAGAAGTTCCTATGTATATTTCATGCCCAAATGCATGAATGTTGACGTATATTTTCGTTTCCGGCTTTACCAAGTGGGTAGAATCTAGACACTACCGTGTTTTTACCTCCAAATTGAAGAGTTCATGTGCTACCATTGGTCAAGAATAATGTATTCGGAATGGGCGTGACTTTAATTTTCCGATAGATGGCGCAACATTGATATCACAAATCTGACTCAATCTGCCAAGGGTGAAGAGAGCGGGAGAAGATCGTAACCCTTGGCTAGCGAAGATGGTTGTTTTTAAGCTTTTTACTTTTTGAAGCTTTGGATTTTCAAATGTATCTGAGGCTCGATATTACTGACGAGAAATTAATTATCGAAATGTGCATCTGGTACATAAAACCTTGGTAACGTTAGTGTTATTATTGCCACTAGGTCGATATTGTTGCTGCTGGTCTGTTAGTATCAGAGATATCACCAGTCCAGTAGTTGCTCCTTCGGGACTAGTATAGACATATGTATACTGTAGATTCATTAATATTCGTTGAAAAACCAATTTCCGTGGTTTTTGGGAGTTCAGACAAACCACGTATTCAAATGTTCAACGATTTACACGTTTTCTATATGCTGTGTATGCAGAGATTGCGTACTTAAAACCTACTTTAAAAAATGTTAGGAAATGATTTTCATTCAGAGAATATATCTCTCTAGTGCACAGATCTAATTACTTCCCAAACATAAGCCAATTTGTCGTTCTTTTTTGTTTTATATGTTCTTCATTTTGTGTAAAAGTTTTGGATGATCAACGTATTTTAGCATCACATCTATTGTCGAAATGTGCAATTGTTGAAGAATGTTACCGTTGATGTTATTTCCTATAAAGGAGAGAATACATAGCGGTCATTAATATTTGTTACGCCCAATAAGTCCTTTTTTGAGTATAGATTTGTAGTTATTTGAAATTTCCGGATTTGTCTGTGATTTTCGTGTTAATAAGGAGCGACCGATTGTATTTGAGGGTTAATAAACAAATTGTCCTGAATGATTGAAGGATAACACTTCAGCCGATGTCTGGTGTAGAAAGAATATCATGAGCTTCAGCTCTGCGTGTCTAAGATACATTGATTGATTTCTTTCAACGGTCTATGGACAGCCCGGATGCAATACAAAATGGTTTGCTTCATTCCGACATAAAATTATTTGACAGAAGCAGTCTACATAGCACACTCTTAATCCCTGTCGATCCATCTACCAGAGCATACTTATTGTAATAATTGTAAACTTGTTTGTGTCCTAAATATGCATTATATATTTGCCATTTTTAAAAGTAAGCAGCGATTTATAGATCAATTTTTGTTTGCAATTCACTGATCAAATTATGCATGTAATTTTCGATGACTTTTTATAGCAAACAAACAAACAATCGAACAAACAAACAAACTGAATTGCCATTCAGCGTGCCTCTATACATAGTGTTATACAAGGACCGAAAACATAAATATAACCATATACAAACAGATTGAGAGAAAAAAGTAACAAAAATACCGTGAACAATTCAAAAAGGTGTGCCCTTAATCAAATGGAAAAATCAAAAACTCCAACCAATCAGACGATTGGAGAGCAACTGTTTTATGAATTACTGAAGTACCTCTATGAAATAAGTGCAGTGATACAATTAAAGATATGGAAGACAGTAATCTATTTCATTTTAACATAGACAAATATTGATGGACAATATTCAAACATCATGTAAGTGATTCAATTTTTGTAAACCTATATATTTTTTGTTACATATTTATGCCGATGCTCTATCATCTTTTGAAAGATTCAAGTTGTTCATAGACTATGAAGTTGCTGAAAATGATTTTTTATTAAACATTGGCACAACTAATTTGTATTCGCTATCTAGGAGATTTACATTTGAAATTTGTTTTCAATTTTGTTTAGTGATTTGACATTGTTAACGGAAGTGAGATGATCAAAGCGTGATAACTGTGGTGCAAAGTTTTATCAACTATAATTTATCAAATTATATTAACCTGCATGTAGGTCAGACACGTTATATTGTATGCATGCTATTATTTGTTTACCCTACCGCATATTTGTCAGACGTGTTAGACATAAAATCCAATGTATTTATGAAAAATCAAAAGAGATCTTTTTGAATGATATCAATGTGTAATAGCTTTTATGACAAACGCTGAGACAGTTAAATCAGTTATGTGACTGATTTATCAACAAATTATTCAATTTAAGGCTTTTGATTTTTACTATTAACTGTAAGTTTTATGGCCAGCTTCATTTATAAATGTCAGTTTGAATTAATAACAAATATTGAATTAATGTTTTCTGCTTACGAAACAGATTTATTTATAAAATAAGTCTGGAAAAGAATATACATTGAATTATATTGGTTCTGTTTTCAGAATATATCAACACAGTATATTATATGTATAACCATTTATGTTTCAAAATCAATAACCACACACACACATATTGTAAAGACCTTGTACTATCTTCAATGATAGTGGTGCCTTTTTCAAAATATGTCCAAAAATTAAATATTGTGTGTTAAGCAGTTCAGTTTTCTACACAAATAACCACACACATATATATTGTGAGGAAATTATACTATATTTAATCAGTTGAATAAAATGGGTCATTTATATTCGAAAAGAGTCCGTTACTAAAATTATTAAATTTTGGATTTTATTGATAACTACAAATTCTAAAATATACTTTCCTTTGTGAACGGGTTACTAATAAGTACCCAAAAAACGTATTCCACAAAACTATTGAATGTTTTGACATCTTTACCTATTATGTCTGTTTGATTAGTTCATACATCGTTAAGATGGCAACATTTTATGCGACTGTCAGTAAAGTACCCAAAAAAATGAATTTCACAAAACCTTTGAATTTTTTGACATCTTTACCTATTATGGCTGTTTGATTAGTTCGCACATCATTAAAATGGCAACGTTGTATGCCACTGTCAGTAAAGTACCTCAAAAAATGTATTCCACACAACATTTTAATGTTTGACATCTTTACCTATTATGTCTGTTTGATTCGTTTACACATCCATGACATCGTTATCAATATGATGGCATCCTTTTATGCGACTGTCATTTAAGTGAGAGGTTAAGCTAGCTGTAAAACCAGGTTTTATCCACCATTTTAAAATACTAAAATGCATGTACAAAGTTAGGGATATGACAGTTGTTATCCATGCATTTAATGTGTATGAACTTTTGATGTTGCAATTTCTTAAGGATTTCCGTTTAGAAATTTCCTCGGAGATCGGTATTTGTTGTTATTTTACTTTTGTTTGGAGTTGTTCACAATAAGTACAACATTTAGTGTACGTAATGTTTTGTCAGTGTTATTGTTATTGTTAAAGTACCTTTACATTTAAAATCTAATAACATGTCCCATGCATAACATTTGATATCGTCAAAAAATAATCTACATAGTCACATTTTATCTGACCTTTTCATTATAGCCGAAATACCATTAATAACTGCCTGCATGACATTTTTGCAATTTCTTCTATGAAGTAAACATGTTTTTGATTTCCTTTTTATGGAAATAGCAATAATAAAAATCAAATTGTATAAATCGTAATATGTGTTCTAAAATCAGATTAATCGTTTCTTTTCTCAGTACATTTTCGGTGTTGTTGTACTTTAACAGAAAATGATAAGAAGTATGTTTTCAAACAGTATAATGTAATAAAACATGACTGATGTAAAAACATTAAAAATATGATTTTTTGATAAAATATCCCTTAAAGAAGAATGCATTTTCATTTAATGAGGATAGAATTTCTTAAACAAATCATCAGTATTTGAACAGACGGATTTGTTTGTATATAACTATGACTCTTAATATTTGGTCCATGAGTCTAAAACAACTTGCCGTATGGTTTGATAACGGAGGATGAACTTGTTTTAATTAATTGTATGTAACACATAATGTAGTACTTAATATGAAGAACAGAATTAGATATTATGGATTGTTTTCTTTCTAACACATGTGAAAATCGTTTTATTGACCAATTTTAACACTATTTTCCGAGTACACATTTATATCTCCCAATTGATACGATATTCCCGTGCTTACATTTCCTATCATGATTTTCTTGATAGAGGTTTGCTGCTCACAAGGAAGCTATTAAACCAAGAGTTCCAAATGGTGAAGTTGAAATCATCCCTTCGTAAACTTTACGGACGCCATCACGAGTTGGTTGACCGTTATGGAATAACCGTTTCACAAATGATATCGGATATGTTCCTTACGTTGTAACTGCAATCCCCTTCCATTTCATGAATATGACCTACCGAATTAGACTATTTACCGGATTTGTAATCACATAAGCAACACGACGGGTGCCACATGTGGAGCAGGATCTGCTTACCCTTCCGGAGCACCTGAGATCACCCCTAGTTTTTGGTGGGGTTCGTGTTGTTTATTCTTTAGTTTTCTATGTTGTGTCGTGTGTACTATTGTTTTTCTGTTTGTCTTTTTTCATTTTAGCCATGGCATTGTCAGTTTGTTTTAGATTTATGAGTTTGACTGTCCCTTTGGTATCTTTCGTCCCTCTTTTATATTCGATGGACATGCTTATTAAAAAAAAATGCATTTGATATTTTGATTGGTTTGTTAATGTAATAATGTTATATTTTTGTATAAGCAGAACTAAAACGTATTTGTTTAATAAATTACAAACGAAATAGAAACGTCGGTTTTGACAAATAGATAAAATATGAAGACAAAATTGTGCATTTATTATATATTTCGATACTGCATGAACATAATTGTGGCACTTATCCAGGAAAGATATAACAAAATGTCTTCAAATAGTTTACTTAGGCGGCTGGACAAGTTTTCCATTGACATTTTCCAGTTATTTTATTCCGAAGGCATGCATCTGTCAAGTGCTCGCTTTCCTTTGGATTGTAGATACACGAGTCGTTTTCATTTGGACATTTCGTTGTTTTGCATTTTTCATATATTATCTAAAATGAAAATGATATATTGCGAAACTTTCTTACATTTGTGATTCGACATTGGATGAAATAATTTGATTGATTATCATATATTCTTGGTTAGGGTTTCACTAAAAGAAATTAATGTTTTGTATGTAAATATACTAGAATGTGCACAAGAATAAAGAGTGTCCTGTACATACTCTTTGTAGTTTTGTCTTTTGTTATATGTTGTAAGTATCGATCAGAAAAATTTAACCCTTTTAACTCATTTGTTTTGTTAGTCAATTTCAACTCGTAACTGGTCTAGAAATCTTTGTTAAGCTAGTATGGAAATTACAAGAAGTAAGTGTAATGATAAGAATAAGACTGACTCCGTTAAGAGTTGGTTAAACATAGTGTTCTAAGGGACTCGCTGCTGTTATGTTGTAAGTATCGATCAGAAAAAATTAACCCTTTTAACTCATTTGTTTTGTTAGTCAATTTTAACTCGTAACTGGTCTAGAAATCTTTGTTAAGCTAGTATGGAAATTACAAGAAGTAAGTGTAATGATAAGAATAAGACTGACTCCATTAAGAGTTGGTTAAACATAGTGTTCTAAGGGACTCGCTGCTGTTATGTTGTAAGTATCGATCAGAAAAAAATAACCCTTTTAACTCATTTGTTATGTTAGTCAATTTTAACTCGTAACTGGTCTAGAAATCTTTGTTAAGCTAGTATGGAAATTACAAGAAGTAAGTGTAATGATAAGAATAAGACTGACTCCGTTAAGAGTTGGTTAAACATAGTGTTCTAAGGGACTCGCTGCTGTTATGTTGTAAGTATCGATCAGAAAAAATTAACCCTTTTAACTCATTTGTTTTGTTAGTCGATTTTAACTCGTAACTGGTCTAGAAATCTTTGTTAAGCTAGTATGGAAATTACAAGAAGTAAGTGTAATGATAAGAATAAGACTGACTCCGTTAAGAGTTGGTTAAATATAGTGTTCTAAGGGACTCGCTGCTGTTATGTTGTAAGTATCGATCAGAAAAAAATAACCCTTTTAACTCATTTGTTATGTTAGTCCATTTTAACTCGTAACTGGTCTAGAAATCTTTGTTAAGCTAGTATGGAAATTACAAGAAGCAAGTGTAATGATAAGAATAAGACTGACTCCGTTAAGAGGTGGTTACACATAGTGTTCTAAGGGACTCGCTGCTGAGACATAGTTTTATATGTATGTTGTATTATGCACTCACTGTCGTGTTCTGATTCATTATCACAAACCACAACTTTTTATCAATTCTTATTGTGGGTGAAAGTGGAAACAGACAAACAAACCCAAGCAGAAAATGCCGTTATATTTTTCTACATGAACAACAGAAATGTACAACTGAATATTAAGATTGTTGTTCAATGTTATTTTTATGTGTGACGATACATATATAATAATATCATGTCATTTCTTGATACTGATTTGCAAGATTATCAAGCGAGCTCGCTAGGTCCAGCTGGTATTCGAGCTGATGAAGTTAGTAAAAAATGCAATTTTTCTCTTTATCGGCATTTTTTTTTTACTGTGTACCTTTTTGAAGTTGAGAATATGAACTTAAATTATATAATTATACAATTAATAAAACAATATTTACGCGTACACACAGTTGGGATAGTTATTCGGTTCTATGAATACAGTTGCGTTCGTTTCATTGCTAAAATGATACGGATGGACTTGAGCACTTGACGTTGCTGCAAGGATCGTCACTGGAAGAAAAGAATAAACCCATGAGCTACCGAGTGAATAAAAATACATTGTTGACAAGAAATGTAAAATATTGCCGATCTGTACGGTACACTTGCGATAAGAAAACCCTTGACATATAGAGTTTCAAAAAAGATGATAAACTTAAATCATAACACATTTTGCGCATAGTTTTATATACCTTGCAATCGCAGTTGTTATAATCATTCCTATCACAAGGAATGTCCCTTCCCACAACCACTAAATTACACAGAGATATCCAGTGCTTACCCTCTGTAAATCAAATATTAAAATATAATAATTTATGAGTGACTATTCTATTGTTCTATTTCATTTTAGATTTTCAATTCTTAGATATAAGTTCAAGATTTCATCGTGTAAATTTTAAATCACAAAAAATACTTGAAAACACTTTTAATGCACATTAACACTTGACTGCGGTATAAAAATGTGATTATTCATGGGCTTTCATACGCCAAAATAAAAACTCATTCAAGAAGGCTTACTCCGATAGTAACGGTTTTATATAGTTTTTTTTCTAAAAACTGCAAAAAAACATGTTTTCAACAAAACCGTTCGAAACGGTCTCTATATAAATTTAAAAATAAAATATTCTCAGGGAAGTTGCATTTACCCAATTTGTGAAGTGTCAATTGTGAATATAACTTATGTCATACTGAGGCATAGGCAACCTGTACCATCAGAGAAGTATATACTTTTCCTTATTGAGGTATATTAAGACTGGGTATCACTATTCTGCCTTGTGTTCTATTGAGAATTATTTAACCATTTATCGTAACATTTTGCAATCTAAAGTACAAATATTCAATAAGTTTGGATTAGGAAGTTTCACAATTACTTTCTGTTTTATTGTTTGACGTTATTATATGTCCAGTAGATTTAAACTGAAAACAAATTTAAATTAACTTACCACTGTAAATTCCTGAAATATACAAAGAAATGCGAGAGACTTACAACATACATGTACATGATAACTGATTTTATATGTATCTCTTGTAATTTTTATTTCAACCTAAATGTATTGGAGTCCTAAATGCATCAGAATAACAAGAACTAGTAGTCCATGAAAACAATTGCACGCAACCAAACTGAACATTAGTATACATGAGTTGAACATCGTATTTTGACCTCAACATGTATTTTTTTATTGGTTTGTATAACACGGAAATCTGTCGAATTGACTTTTATTTTTATTTTAAGTACAAAAATGTATAGGTAAATGAATGCAATGTTGAAAACTCGTAAAAGTTCTTTTGAAAATTCAAATAAAAAGTAAACGTGAATAACCTAAAACAATTGAGACGATTATTGAAATAAGGACAAATAAGTTTCTCCGAAATATTGTTGAATTTCAGTTGGTAAAGGTTACAATACATGAAAATTACAAAGAGTCTCTAATATACCTTTAAAAATGAATCCCACCACATTCATAAGAGGAAGTTTAACTTGGGTTAAGTTAGTTATCATACTTGTTTTGAAATGAAAATAGAATTGTCTTACATATACAGTCATGACAGTGTTGAATGTTGTAGCTTAGAATGAATAAAAAGCATGGCTTCATAATTTCAGCATTATAAAATTGAGAATAGAAATGGGGAATGTGTCAAAGAGACACCAACCCGACCATAAAGCAGAAATCAGCAGAAGGTCACCAACAGGTCTTCAATGCAGCGAGAAATTCAGTTCAGTTATAATGAACGCCATACTTAACTCCAAATTGTACACAAGAAACTAAAATTAAAAATAATAAAAGACTAACAAAGGCCAGAGGCTCCTGACTTTGGACAGGCGCAAAAATGAGGCGGGGTTAAACATGTTTATGAGATCTCAACCCTCCCCCTATACCTCTAGCCAACGCAGAAAAGTAAACACATAACAATACGCACATTAATTCAGTTCAAGAGAAGTCCGAGTCTGATGTCAGAAGATGTAACCAAAGAAAATAAACAAAATGATATTCCGGATCTTAGTTTCGAATGGTATTGATCAGTTCCGATTATTGCAATTGTTAACTTGCACTGGATTATGTATTCACATACATTAAATCACACATACCTCCTAAAATGTAATGATGGAATGGCATAAGTGTAACACCACACGTGCTATTGGTAGAATTTGTAAACAGTTCCAGATAGTCCCATGGCATTAACTCATTGTTTTTCTTGCAAAAGAAGTACGTGTACAGTAATAAAGATTATTTATATTTTCAAATTCGATTGCATAATTTATGCAGATTGACATATTTTAATTTTGTATTACATTTAGTAGTTTGAATTTGTAAAGAAGGCTTACACGAATATGCAATGTGTACAGAGGTTTTAATATAATAAATTTAATTCTAAGAATTTATGTAAATCGATTCCATTTACACACATAGTCTTTTTAAATGAAAATAAAATCGCGTAGTGAACCTCATAAACTGTTGTAGAATTAACTATCGGTCAAAGGGCCTTTCTCTGTACATATTTTTGGTAGAAAAACCGTACAACGGCTGTTATCCCCAGTGGTCTATTATATGTCTGTGGGTTTTCGTGTCTGGTAATTTACACATGCAGAACAATCAGTTTGCAATGAAAACCGTGAGAGGATTTTCCTGCTTGAGTGGAGTAGTTGTCATCGCTTCAAAAGGTATGTACATTTCTAAATTACAATTTTCTTACTCAATCGATCCAAATATTGAAAATCGGAGAATTATATGCTGTGGTGAATACTTTAACAAAGAGATATTTGTATCATATTCTGTTGAGCCTGGAGAAAAACTCCTACAAAGTCAATCGTCCCACGAGTAATTGCCGGAAAAAGTGATAATTAAATTTTGAGATGTTTCTAGTAACTTTGTGATGTTTATGTAAGAGCACTTTTATATTGCAAAACAATGTTTATTTAGGTTCAATTCAACGGTGTTTGAACATTGTAGACCTTCTAAAGGTTCTCGCTTTATATAGAATGTATTCTGCTACTTTTCTTGATTTTTTCTTAAATGTAAAAGATGTTAATTTTTGGATTACAATACAGATGGTTTACAGAAGAACTAACTACATAATTGCTTTTTTTTTTATTTGTAAGTGTTACGGTGAATTCTTTCAGCAGAATCGTTTCCAAAGCACTGTATGATATCCAAAGAATGTGACCTTGCTTATATGAAATATCCTTTATAATTATTTTTTTTATCGTATATTGTTTTGTGAATTGCTTCTTCGTTTGTGGTTTTAAACTGTATCTGTTCTGTTTGTTTATGCATATGACGTCGTCTATGTGACAATCGTTATATTTCCTTACCTTGTAATTATTCAAAACATACGTTATGTATTTTCTTCCATTATCACTGTCATCGTTTAATTTGTGATCAAGTATCACAACTTTAACAACTGAAAATACATGAATATACATTGTATAAGTTATTAAGCCAAAGCTGTATTATTGAAACTCAATTAAACTCACGTAAGATACAAATAACCAATGACTCAATCATTTTGATATTAATGGTGACTAAGTGTCATGTGAATACGGAATGTTAAATAAATGTTATTAATATTTATTTCAATTTTCATGATTTTCAGTATCTTTTCCAATTAGATATATAGTCAAGTCAAAGACAGAATTATTACTACTATAAACACACGTGTTTACATGTTAATTTAAAAATTATTGTTGTTTTCTTTTGTATAAACATTTGGAGTAAAATTGAAATCATCATGGTAAAGACCAAAATGCTGATGACGTTCTATGGCAAATAATATCAAACATATAGAGTAATTATTGCACAAGGCAAATTTATAAAAACAAAAATGTAGTAATGTGATCGTTATATAAAGAATATGTAGCCTTTAAGATATTTAGTATAGGATCATACGCCAACTCAGAATTAATGTGATAGCCGTACGAAGTATTTAAAAAAATAAAAATAGTCAAGCAAATCCTAAATGATAAAACCAGTTAAACCTGGTGTCCACTTCATAAATAAGTTTAATGTTTTGAAATGTATTTAAAAATGTATCGATAACTGATAATAATATTATAGGATTAAACACAGTTTTTCTAGAGGTTATTGATATGTAAACCGGGGCGATTAACTCACAAACTGAATAAAAGTCCGAAGGACTTTTATGTTGAGTTTGTGAGTAAGAGCCCCGGTTTACACATCAATAATCTCTAGAAAAAATGTGTTTAATCCTTATAATTCTTCAGCCAAACATTTTTTTTTGTTGATGGCTACTATATATATTTACCATCAAAAGCACAATGGCAAGTCGTAACTAATGAGTACACCGCCATCTTGACTTTCTAAAACCCATAAATGTCTAATAAATACAACGAAATCTTAAATGAAATAGCACCTACCTCCAAAACTTCATTTTAATTAAATTTTATCAAAATTTGAAGCGTACACGTAACGAAATAATCTTTTCCTTGAAAATTTCCATTCATATGACGTCGTGTTTTGCCATGACGTAAATCCGCCAAATCCTTCATGAAATTTTGCAGAATTTTATTAAATTTAATTTTTGTACATTTTCGAAGCTTTAGTGCAATACATTTTTTTTTTTTTTTTTTTTTTTATATGCACTAGAATAGTCACAACTATTATGTAATTGTTTTTTAATCTCAATTTGCTGAAAATCCCGGGATCACTGCAAGCTTGTGTATCGCGCATGAATAGATTACAAAAGTAGTTTCGGAAACATGGTTTATCGAAGTGTAAACTTAGAGAAAAATTCTAATTGACCAATCCAATTCAAGTATTTATAGATATGCAAATCATATACGAATTATTTTAACTTAAAAGGCAATAGCTTAATTTAATCAGCACATACCGAATTCATCATCACAGAAATGTTGGTGAAGAGTTTTATTTCCACATGTACATTCACCATTCACTTTCACCATAGTTACAAACATCATCAAAAATATGATCAATAACATGTTGTCTGAAAAAAGTAAAATCACAAAAATACTGAACTTACAGGAAAATCTAATCGGAAAGTCCATAATGACATGGCAAAATCAAATATCAAAACACATCAAAAACGAATTGACAAGAACTGTCATATTCCTGACTTGGTACAGGCATTTTCAAATGTAGAAATGATGTACCAATCAATACATTTATTGGTGAAAAAAAATCAAAATAAAGACTCCCCTCTCAGATTGTATTTCAATATAAGCAATTTCAAGTTGCAAGTAAACTCATCATAGATACCAGGACTAAATTTTGTATACACGCCAGACGCGCGTTTCGTCTACAAAAGACTCATCAGTGACGCTCAAGATTTAACTACAACTGGCGCCACGTATGCATGGCCCCTAAAACAAATGGTGTACTAGTTCAGTAAAACTGGACATCAAACTAAACTCCAATACTTATAATTGAACTAAAATTAAAAATTAAACCATACATGACAAGTGATATATCAGTGATGATTGTTCTCGAGCTCAGGAAATCATAGTATGTCAATGAATCCGTTGGAATAAAAGGATATATAAACCAATATCTGGTGGGTCCCGAGGTTATTTTGTTTTTTTATTGTCTGTCCGCATCATTCTTTTCATGGCAAATTTAAACTAGATCAATCTAACGTCGATATCATTTTGCGAATTTTACGACGGTTAGCGGTAAGAATTTATTCTTAATTTAACGGATTACGATATTCTTTTGTGTTTGCTAGGCAGTGCTTCCAAATTCATGTATTTGGTTTTGATGTTATATTTGTTATTCTCGTGGGATTGAGTCTGATGCTTGGTCCGTTTCTCTGTGTGTTACATTGTAGTGTTGTGTCGTTGTTCTCCTCTTATATGCCTTTATTTATGGTCTTTTTTGTGAACGGAACAAGGTTGAGGTGATCAAATTAACCCGGTAGATGCACTGCAATTCATTAAATGTTTCTGAATAGGATTCAAGTTACTCAATTGAGGTTCAGTGTTCAACCACAAAAAAAGCTCCCAAAAACTAATCTAAATCAGAAGTATCGTTAATCATACATTTTTGCTAGCCTAGGTCCGGAATATGACAGTTGTCGTTTGATGTGTTTTGTCATTTGATTTTTCCATTTGAATAGGGACTTTCCGTTTTGAATTTTCCTCAGAGTTCAGTATTTTTGTGATTTTACTTTCTACTTTCTGTTGTATCCTACATTTAAAGTTCACTGGAATTTGTGAGATGTGGGGTATCATTGAATTATTGGTAACTGAGAGACAGAACATGATTAATATACATAATCGAACTTTCCGAAGATGCTTCTTCTATTATCATTTTGGATTGTTTTATGTGAAATCCTGCTTGATATGAGTACACAGAAATCGACAATTACCTCTTTGAAAATTTTCTTTTGCTGAAATATCAGTTCATTAAACACACATTTTCAAAACAATTACACATATTGACAACTTTAAACTAGAATTTTGACGCACCCAGTCCCTCTAAATTGGAATTCGTCCTTTCCGGTTGTATTTGCTCTTCGTTTGAATATTCAAAATAGATTAAAGACTTTTAAACATTTATAATCTATCGTTTATGAAGTGAGAAATTATCTAGAAACTAAGGTTTTATCTTTAACCAAAATTGACCTTGGATAAAATTGTATAAATGTCATTAAATATTTGAATTAACTAGCTGAAAAATAGTTTGTACGCATATTTCGGTAAAAAAAATCACAATGGGATCAAGTTGAAGCGCATGACATTAAATGATTACTTACAAAAGGATGGACGAGATAAATATAAAATCAAAAAACATAAAAGGAAAGATGGAGTAAGTGTTCAATTATATGATCATTGAATACCGGTCACTAGATATTATAATTTTGAAATTATTTTCAATAAATTATATAACTTAAACTATATTTAACCTACGGTTACAAGCTCCTCAGAGGTATACATTTTTTAAATTAAATTAGTCATCATTTAAAGTTTATTTAGATATTATTACTTACCGGTGTGAGGTTCTGACAAAATTGTATGTTATGCATTGTCTTTTATTTAAGAAGTAAATATGACACGCAAATAATTGTGGTCATGAAACATGTATTAAGTTTTAAACATTACGTGCCAGCTGTAATTTTAAGTGTAGAAAAAAATTGAAAATCCTTATGTTTTAAATAGTTTTAAGTACACAACAGTCAAGTTTACCAAGAAGTTGAACAACTTTGTATTAATTTGTCATTAGAAAGATTAGGGAAGAGAAACCGATTTGTATAGCTTGATGTACTTATAATTAAGTCAAAACGTTTCATTCAAAACGTGGTAATAAAATGTGCATATTTCAACATAATATTTGTTAATCATGATAAAAACAGTTCTAAGAATGTTTGATATCATAATATCAAACATAAAATCAGTTGTGTAGGAAGTACTTATTTAATACAAATTTGTGGTCATTTAGAAATGTAAGGAGTGCTAGATATTTTGAATATTTCTTTTTATATAGAATTGTCCTAGTAGTTTGGTTTGGTCCGTACGTACAACTTAATTCTTGAACATAATTTCAATTTTCAATGGTACAATAAGTCAATCCCCTCCTTAACATAGTTGATAATTGTCTTTATCGGTATTAATATTGATTTTATTTTTGACAGTTAAATACATAACAAAACATACCGTACATTGAAATCAAGTTTTTGCATTAACAGCTTTTCAATACTTATATTATGAGAGAAAACATAATCATGCTTTTTTCAAACTCCTTGCGATGGCTTTACGTTCTATCCGTTGAAGGTGTTTTGATTGATAATCAATTCTATTATGTATTACCCGAAATTGATCTTTGGGCAAATTTCAGATACTATAATGTCTCTACGATCGGTACTTGATGTCTATTGTTCTATGTTAAATGTGGAACTGTCATATGGAAGGGGTTAATTGCTTTAATACACATTTGACTCTGTCACATTCGAACGCACAAAATCTATAGGTAATTTAATTTTCAACATAAATTTGAACGCATACATTATGAACAGGTGGACAATATAAGTTTAAGTATGATACACAGGGCAGACAAAAACACATATACTGTACAATACCACACATTTAGTGTTAACTACAATATCATAACGTTAAATATTTTTTTTGCACTTGAACTTTGGCTTCCTTAAAGATCTTATTACATACTAATCAATTATAATGTTTGATCTAACAAAATATATGAGTGTTTAACATATAAACAGAACACAAATGATATAGAGCTGGAAATTAGGAGAGCAGGTTGTCGTCCCAAAAACCAAACTGCAACCGAGGTGAAGCAGGAGTTGACTTTCAGAGGTTACAATATTCAAGTAGACTCCCCCCTCAATATATTTGTCATTTATGTTTTTAAACCTAAAGTTTTTTCCTAATGTTCATCTTTTTGAGTAATGGATAATTGATTTTCGATTTCTCCCTTTTTATTGTTAAAAATGACATGTTGACATTCAAAACTGTATACAGTTGTACCATGTGTTGAATAAGAATGTTACTGAGTACTTTTGTGTAAACCTATAAACATCTGCAAAATTAATACAAAGTTTAATTATTATCTATAAATCGTCGTATTGTGTCATACAGTTAAAACATAAGTTTGATAAGTACAGAAGCGATATTTGATTTTTCCGTTCTGGTCTTTGAAAGTTCATCAAAAGAGAAAGCCTACTTTAAAACTTATTTAAAGATGTCAAGGTATGTTTATTTTTGAATTCTGTTTATAGTCGAACTACAGATTTCTACTGAAGAAAGTAATGTTAATACATGTATAGCATTAATAATTTAGAGCTAGAAACATATACGAAGAGAAGCATGGTCAGTCGTTTTGTACATAGTAAATTTGAAAGTTATAAATCCTCAATTAATCCAAGAATCTGCCAGTTCTATCACATTTTCATACGAGTGAATATCAAATTATGTTGCTTATATTGTGTTCATCTAACATTTTTACTGCATTTGTTATCTACATAAGCTTGAAATTTCTATACGTTTTAGACTATTGTCCAAAACGGATGTTTCAAACTTTCAAAGTTTTTTGTCAATGTGTATTGCATACAGTCACACTAAACACGAATTTACTTTTATTTGGATCACAAGCTCTAAATTTAGACCAAAATAAAGATATTTTTGGAAAAGTACAAAAATTCTTACTAAAGTGCAAGAGATTTACAAGTTAAAATGTTATTCACTATTTTCACTAAGTTGCATTTCATCTAAACACGTGTTCATTATAGTTTTCTTTTTTTTTTTTTTTTACTTTTTTTTCTTCTTTTGTTGTATTCATTGAAATTATTTTGAAATTAATTTTTTTATTCCTTTCTTTTTCAGTTATATATAAACTTATTTATTCTTGTTCCATATCATTGTAATATTGCACGCTATATTTATGTTATGGTTAACTGGAGCTGGTATTTCAAGGAAACGGATTAATATAAGCTATATATAGCTTGTTTCCGAATCCTATTATTAGTGTGTGTTTTGTATGATGATATTTGTATTGATGATGAATAAATATGTTTAAACTAAGAAATTGAAATTAAGATTAAAATAAATTCATTAAACACATTTAAACCTAACAAATTTGTATTGCTGGCATCTGTTTTAGTAGGATCAATGGAAGTAGTTTCGTAATGCTAACAGTTACGAAGACTTGCTCATTTTTATAGGTCACTAATCTAAATTTCACACCATGACGTTAACATAGTTGGTAAGATAAATTCGTTACATAGAAAACAGGCATGGTAGCCAATAACATAACTGTCCACCAAAGATCAAATAAAGTAGATTATAAGCAATTATAGGCAACGGTATGGCATTTTACCACGAACACAAACCATACCATATAGTCGGACATAAAAGACCTCGACATTATAAATATGAAACAATTTAATTGAGAAAGAAAACGGCATAATTGATAACAAATGAATTTACGAAAAACAATGCGACAGACACGTACCAACGACAACTACTGTATCAAGTTCCTATAGAATGTGGCGGGGAAAACAAGTTTGAAGGAGCCACATATTGGCCTTTATAATATCAAACGAGACAAAGAATATCCTGATTGAACCAAATACTGAAGTTAAAATAAAAGGGTACTCGGATAAACAACTACCAGTCAACCTGGGACGTGTCAGGATATATGTATTGTATTCAAGTTACCGCCTCAAAAGTTAACATACAAATGAAATATACAAAGAATTTAGCTTTTACAGGTCAATATAATAATAAACTCCCGATGCCTTTAAAATGTTTACTTCTAAGCGTTACTGGTGAAGGTATATTCAGAAATCGCGTCTTACGCAAAACATTCATGAAGAGATACCGGTATTGTTTTTAATGGCACTATATCGATATCTCTGGTAGTATACTGTAATCCCTGAGAGTATCATCAGATTCGTACCATTATTATCGGTTTAGGATTTTATGCTTCTACTTCCATTTCCTAACAATCACACAAAAGTACCTTGTTCGTTTTTTTATAACTACATACAGCAGTGCACATGACTGTCAATTTGTATTTATCTTCTTAGGAAGTAGACCGGTTTATTAACACCCAAAGAAGAAGACGAATCTGATAACTTACAAAAAGAAGAAGAAACCCGTTTTTGTATTGCCTCTTTTGTCTTATAGGTCAAATAATTATGCACCACGACCCAAATTCTAGTTTGCTATTGTCGTTATGATTATAAAGTTGGGTAACTCGGAAATCGAAACATAAACAAGTATGATAATAAAACAATTGCAACAGAAAGAAGAAAAAAAGGACGGGTTCAGGAAAAAAGATCATGCAAGCATAGAACAATGCCCTCGAAATAAAATTTTGTGACCTCATCCGATGACAATGAATTCCGAAAAAGCTTGGCTAAGATTGCTTGTAATCTGAATGTTCTCCGGCATATAAGGCACGTCTAATTGTTGAAATACCAAATCTAGTTTTGGTCTTTTGATTTTGAAATTACCTTCTACATGTAAGTGCATTCGAAATTCTTAAAAATAAAGAACAGGGTTTTTATCAGTAGTACAGTACCTACGATTTTTATCGTGTCATAATATTTTGTAAAGAATTTCATAAACAGAATTGGAAAAAAGCAGAAAGTACACAATTTAATGAAAGTCTAAGGCTGCTTCTGCTTATATATTACCCTTTAGGAGCACACGAGAGTAACCCCTAGTTTTTGGTGGGGTTCGTGTAGTTTGGTTATTCGTTTTCTAGCTTCTGTCTTGTGTACTGTTATTTGTCTTTTTCTTTTTTAGTTGTAGCGTTGCCGAATTATTTTCGATTTTATGAGTTTGAATTTCCCTCTGGTATCTTTCGCCCCTCTTTTCTGCTACAGGATTAGTAAATATTTAAAAAAAAAAAAAAAAAAAAAAAAAGGCATATCATGATGCTTTTTACTGCTAAAGGATAAATTCATGAAGCACTAGTATTGATGTTTTATTTTTATTTTCTTATCTACATTTGAATAAAAACAAAGTTAATAATCTTCAAAATGACCAGGCTCCAACCACCATGGGACAGCAGTATTCCTCCTAGGTCTACTGGTTGCCGGCCAAGCACGAGTAGCCGGTGGGTAGTTGTTATCTGGTTGGCCATTATTGATTGGAAATACTGGTTGCATAACTGGAATATTATTAGACGAACCGAAATAAGGATCTTGCCAACCGCTTGGGCCTGAAACTACAGAAATGCCATTTCCTGATGGAACTTGTACCACGTTCGTCTCACTTTGAAGTTTCTGCATTTTATTACATTTTTTCCATTCACATCTGTCATACGCTACTGGTACACAGGCATCACTTAATCTATCATCAAACCCTCTGTAGGTGCATCCTTTTGTAACAGGTTGACAATGACCAAGTCCACTACATCTTTTTATCTAAATTTTCAATTTCATATTTTTAGAAAAAACAAAAATAAGGTGATATTTTTACATTGCGATATCTGACATTTAAAATAGAATACTAGTATGTGAAAAACCATTGAGCTAACATGGACAAACCTCATTGAAGTGACAGGAACACGAAGTATCATTTTTATATAAACTAGAAATCTAGACCCGAATAGCGTTCTTCTTCAATGGAGAATCACAATAGCGTTTTACAGTTTTACAAATCCTTGGTGTAGGCAAGTTGTGAATCAAAAGACACAGACGAGAAAACGAACATCTTTTATTCAAAAATGTTACTGTTATATGAAATTTAAATGAGAAAAACGTCTTTTCACTGGCCTTTTCCAATTTTTAGTTACCTTATCATACATGTTTGTACATGTGTTTGACAGTTTGTTTTTTATATTCCCTTGTTGTTGTTCGTTCATTATATTTTTTTTAAAGTTATGTTTTTGTCAAACAAAAATTTGTTCTTGCATACCGTTACCAAAGGGTTGAATGATCTTTCCATGCCAAATTTTATTGTATGTTATGTTCTTCTAGTATATGTTGAATTTGAAGAAAAAAAATATGTTAGTCCTGCTACATATGCATGAACATGTCCAGCTTCTAGAAAATCGTTCAAAAATTCTCTGTCGTTTGTTCACAACTCTTTTTTTATATTTATAGCTTTACAAAGTTTAGGAAGTAAACCTGTCTATTGTAATAATTTATAATAATTGTATGCTGATATTTCTTCTCTTGGTTTTTATTAAGTCATTGACGGAAACAGAACATCTCATTTTATTTATACCAGCTCTATACAATTCCCTTCTGTAACATAATGTCTTTATTTTGTAAGACATACTGATAAACATAAATTCTTCGGTTGCCGATACATTTAATACAAACCATAGTGTTCAAAGATGTTTTTCCCGTTCACATAACAAAGTGCCAAATTTTGTATTTATATAAGATGATAATAGTATAGATCCCATGTTTAGGAACTTCAAGTTTTTGGAGAACTTAATAGCTATAAGGATGGTTTTCTTTGTATATGCTGTGTAATTGAAGATCATATGCATAAAATGGAAAATGAGATATACAAGCCGTAGAGACAGAAATCCATGCATACAAACAAAGAAATACATTCAGATGATATTCGAAAGTACTTTGATTCGTTTATATCTAGTAACAATTTAAATGAATTTGTAAGTAAGTACATGATAAAATGATAGTTAAAATCGGTGTCTCTCTATAGCATGTGAAATATTTCACACTAGGACAGACACCGATTTTAACTATCATTTTTTGTTTGTTTGAAATCGTATTATCTCATTAAAATCTAACGCGTGACAAATAAATCTAACGGAGCAAAGTGAAAAATTGAAATCTAATGAGATTGGAAACCATACAAAATATATATTTTTTCATAATCTCATCATTAAACCTATTCAAAGATATACAAATATATCTATATAAGCTGGAGTTTTTTTCCCTTAGGTCCACTTGATTGCATTTGAATCAGCATTTACTAAGTTTAAAAAAGGAGTCAGATTTTTTTCTGAAACCGAAATTTAAATATTTTTCACATTTCCTTTATTATTACACACACAGACAAAAATATTGCAATATGCTTATTATTCCCAAAACTCAACTATATAAGAAACACTATTTGTTGATATCTCGAAGTATTTTAACTTGACTATGACGTGTCCTAAGGTCATCATAAGACACGTCCTAGCCTAGTTCTAGGACAGATTCGTTGACACGGTCCCTATATATCTCTGTAAATATCACATATAATTCTAAATATGAGAAGCATATTATACCTTAAATGTTGCGTGCAATGCTTTTTGATCTGTTGTTAGTTGAAATTACACCACGAATTTCGCTTCTAGCAAATTGCTGTGACTATATAGTTTTGCTGTTGTATGAAATGCATTTATATATTTTTATAGTCTATACATGACTGTTATAACGTACATGTATCTATAAGTATTGCGTTAAAAAAAATCGTTCCTACCCTAATAATTTTAAGCTAAAGTCATATGAAACTTTATATTTAAAAAAAAAGTGGAGCATGTGTTATGTACTTTTGTTTTACTCTAAAAGAAAGAAACGTGAGCTTTTTGTTAAAAGAAAATTCATTATTTATCAAAACCTTCATAAATTTACTGATAAATTCGCCGATATTTTCTCCTATGCAGTGACCTCAACTACGAAACCTCTCGTTATAACCTCGGTCACAGCATAGCGCAAATTCAAGGAGAACGCCGTGATGGAATAATAAAGGTAAATAGAAATAACAGATTCTTAATGAACAAATTCCATACACCAAATTTCTCAAGAAATATTCTTATCAACAAATGGGAACGCATGAAAAATAAAAAAAAAAGTTCTCGACTCTTTCAATTCATTTATCTGTCGCGCTTTCCAGGTGCTGTGTTCTAACTGTCTGTCCATGTCTCGACCCATTAGAATTCGGGAATAAACTCAAAATTAAATCAGCTTGCATCAAGATGCTCTGAATGATATTTTTCAGTCTATGGAAGAAGCGATTCGATAAAAACTTTTCTTATATCAACGAGCGATGTTGTCTTATATCAACGAGTTGCATTGTGGGAAATTTCAGACGAATGTTAGCATTTGTACGAAGAAAGGCAGATTTCTCGGTATAAAGTAATTACTCTTTTCTTAAAACAGGGTGACATTTAATACGACATACGGCTGGTGTGTAATTTCCATGAATTATTTTATGTAATAACAAGCAAGGTGTATTTAAACGAGAAAATTGAATTGTTAAATAAATAAAACATAAATGCACGATTTATCATTTGTAGATGTACACATTCTATAAATATCGTATAGCAAATTCAGTGGATTGCAATTGACATGAATTCAATTGTTAGCTAAGCCAAAATCACCGATAAGTCAAAGATACTGCTATATTTTATAATATCAATGCGATATTTGTCTTATATCATAGCGATGATTTTTTAATATCAAAAATGTATGAATGCGATACTTTTCTAATATAACTGCTATCGTTTTCTAATATAAATGAAAACGATGACACGTCACAATGCGTGGCAAGAAAACTGCAAATATAATTCACAAACTTAGATCATGACCGGTTTAATGTTTTAGGATCAATATCACTAAAAATTCGTAACTGTAACAAAATTAACGCTTACATGAACTTATTATTTCAAAAATGTTGCTTGACCCTATTGATAGGTGTTAACAACCTGTTCAGTCTATTGTTTTCAATCACATGGTTTAACCTACTAACTAACATGTTTAACCCCGCCACATTATTTACGTATGTGCCTGTCCAAAGTCAGGAGCCTGTAATTCAGTTGTTGTCGTTTGTTTATGTGTTACATATTTGTTTTTCGTTCATTTTTTTTATATAAATAAGGCCGTTAGTTTTCTCGTTTGAATTATTTTACATTGTCTTATCGGGGCCTTTTATAGCTGACTATGCGGTATGGGCTTTGCTCATTGTTGAAGGCCGTACGGTGATCTATATTTATTAATGTCTGTGTTATTTTTGGTCTCTTGTGGCAATCATACCACATCTTCTTTTTTATAATTCTATTTGAAGTGATGATGCAATGGCGGAATTTAAATGCGGTTGCAAATACGTCTACCGACCTATTAGATTCTAATATACTGGTCACACTGCTATAGCCTATCCACCTTGGTAATATCGAAATAGACAAAAAATATCATTACTTAAAAGAAACATTCATCCAAACAATCCAATCCAATACAGCTCCAAATTACAATAAATAGTCAAATGATAAAATAAATAATCCAAACAAATTAAAATGTACAAATGCTGATGTCTCGAACTTTGAAGAGACCAACTGAGTAGCCTCAGACTATAAATTGGACAACTTCAGATACAACGAATATCAAAAATTTTGTCATACAGGAAATGTATTTATTATTAACATAGAAAAAAAAATATTGAGAAGGAAAACAGTTCTTTTTGGATATCAAAGACTTTCCCCGTTGGTAAATCGATATCTCTATGAACATAATCAGCTCGCCGCGTGGACGCTCTTTTACATCGCGATGACCGTTAGGGCATTCCGATGTATTGTTGCCACAGAGATTTGACTTTCGTTTTTGACTAGTAACCGATCGTATAAAAACGCGAAAATTGCTTAGTGCAAAATAACAATCCGTATCGCTTGTTATAAATTCATTTCTTCAATGAGGCCACACCAATTTAATTTCTTGTTCTACGGATTTTTGGACTCCAAAATTTGGGGCGAGCGAGCGATTTGAAAATTTTAATAAAAATATATTTAATTTGCAAATTTTTGAGGCGAAGCTAGAAAAGTAAAGGCGAGCGATTATAATTTTTTTTTTGTAGACATAAAATAGTAGGTTTTGACAATATTAAAACTTGATTTATCACTTGTACTTTGACATTTCTTTAATTTCTGAAGTATTATTTCCCTGTTCACCAAGAAATAACTAAATCTGGGTTATGTATGTGTGACTGACAATGAGACAATTCTCCATCCAAGTCATAATCAGTTTGGGGGCAACCCCTTAATGTTATAAATATCCCTTTTACATGTTTTATGATGGATCAATATAAGTTATAATATATTGGTTTGTACAAAAGGGCTCATATTTTCTCAAAGAACTATATATCTATCTGGTATTAAATGGTCAAAACATGTCCAAGAGTTTTGTAATATTCCTGAACTTTAACCATGTTAAATTAACACATTTACTTTAACAGTTTAATATTATTCAAAATAAGTCATGTAAGTGGACCCCTCTTTTAGAAAAAGTTGTTTAAAATATGATGTATCTTTCCTCTTTTTGAGTACAAAATTCTAAGTTTTCAAAGGTTTTGTATAGAATAACTATACAAATCCTTGGTATTTCTATTTTCTTTTCTACATCAGTAAAATGACCCCTTGTCTGAGGGAGGGTTTTTCTCAACCTGATAATAACAAACACAGGTCAAAGTACGGCCTTTTACACAGGGCTTTGATACAGACCAAACAGCAAGCTATAAAGGACCCTAAAATTATTAGCGTACACAATTCGAACAGGAAAACCAACGATCTAATTTATTATATCCTGTATATCCAAACGGGAAAATACCAATGAACAACATCAACAAACGATAACTGCTGAACGACATGCCCCTCAATCAATCAGGACAGGTGCATTAACATGCAGTGGCTATGGATAGTTTTGTTTCGACAGCATACAATATAATTGCAGATGAGGCAAATCCTTCAGAAGTTCTTTGTACTTTATTCTAACAACGAATATTTCTTGAAAGGGAATATAAGTAAGGGGTAAAAAAAACAATTTTTTGTTCTTTACTATACAAATCCTTGTAAATTTATATCAGAGCACTCCCAAATTTGGATAAATAGGTTTCATGCTGATACAAATATTCTAACAGATATTTACACAGTGTGTTGTGGTGCTTTTATGTTTAAATAAAGGCAACAGTAGTATACCGCTGTTCAAAACTCATAAATCCATGGACAAAAAACAAAATCGGGATAACAAACTAAAACCGAGGGAAACGCATTAAATATAAGAGGAGAACAACGACATAACACTAAAATGTAACACATATAGACAAAATCCCACGAGAATAACAAATATAACATATATATATAACATCAAAACCAAATACATGAATTTGGGATAGACAAGTACCGTGACACGTCTTATCGCAATGTGAATTTACACTCAAAAATAAGAGAAAACAAACGACACAACGTTATAATGTAATACACACAGAAACAAACTATAATATAACAATGACCATATTCCTGACTTGGTACAGGGCATTTTTAAAGGAAAAAATGGTGGGTTGAACCTGGTTTTGTGGCATGCCAAACCTCGCACTTTTATGGCCATGTGAAATATAACATCAAAATGACAACACAGGACTACAATATAAATAAATTGGAGAACACAATAGACAAAGAATCACACGAACAACAGCCAACAAAAGGCAACAAGTTCAAAATTTTAATACGCCAGAAGTGTATTTTGTCCACACAAGACCTATGTGTGACGCACAGATACAAAAGTTTGAAAGCCGAAACGAGTACAAAGTTGAACAGCATCGAGGACCAAAAGATCAAAAAGGTTGTGCCAAAAACGGCAAGGGTTTTCCGTTAAGTTACCAGAAAATCCCTATAATTTAGAGTAATTTATACTTTTGCAAACAGTAAATTTAATAAAATGAATATTCAAAAGATGTACATGATAAAGCTGAAGTATTAACTAATTACAGGAAACAACTGAAATACATTTACATAACCAGACATTTGAAACACAAAAGTAGACACATCCGAATACGTTTAAACCTCTACGCAAAGTGACGTCCTATTTGAAACTGAAAAATGACGAAAAAATGACGTCATTAGAATTAGTAAAACAGAGCATCAAAAAATGAAAAATGACGAAAAAATGACGTCATTAGAATTAGGATTAATTTAAGATTATATATTTGAACTAAATACTGATATTGCATTTAATAACAAAGCACATTTTAATTCTTATTAATATAAAACTGAGGTAGCAATTAACTATATTATAAAACTATGTCAGGTTTGTTATGAATCTAACTTCAAACGTAAAATATCGTACTGATTACTTTGAACGAAATCAAATCTGATAAATGAAGGCGGTGATTAATTTTCTTTACCATAACACAGAAATATAATAGAAAAGACGTCAACACATTTGACAAAATCCGATGAGAATTACAAATATAACATTAAACATTTAAACTAAATACATGAATATGGGATGTATAAGTACCGTACCACGTCTTATAGTAATGCGAGTTCACACTCGGCAAAACAGTCACAATCGGGAATAAGTCACGTTTGGTAATTAAAAGATTAGACGACATTATGACAAAACACAATCTACCATGTGGTAAAAATGTCCTTAGCTAGTTTGGTCAACGAAACATCGTATGGATCCACCAAATCGTGATGGTGTCCATAAAATTTACGGAGTGTCAATTTTAATCTGTCCTCCTCATAACTTTGTTGGAGCAGTTTCTGCGTAAGGAGCACACTCCTGTATATGAAGTCCGTATAGTGTGAACAAGCACGTGAATAACGTATCAATTGTGATATGTAAACACCATACGAAGGGGCAGAGGGTATGTTACTGCTGAGAAATGGGAAATTGATAATTGGGAAGTTGAAATCGTCCCGTTTATCATAGATTTTCGTGTGAAGTCGTCCATCTACGTCAATATTGAGGAAAAGATCAAGGTATGAAGCAGTCCTTCTAGTATCAGTGGTATCCTTAATTTCAAGTTCACTTGGATATATGAGATGTAAGTATTGGCTGAAATATGGGTTATTCAATGATAGAACATCATCAATATATCGGAAAGTAAAATTAAAGAATTTCGCAAGGTGCTTTTTCTTTTTGTCTTTTAGAAGGTTCTGAATGAATTCTGCTTCATACGAGTACAAAAACAAATCAGCCAGCAGGGGTGCACAATTAGTACCCATTGGAATACCGACTGTCTGTTGAAATATAAATCCTCCAAACTCAACAAATATATTGTCGATCAAAAAGTCCAGCATTTTGATAATATCATCTTCTGTATATTTTCTGGGAGATTCAGTGTGATTTTTCACAAAATATGAATTATTGTAACCCAAAACAAGAAATTTGTATCTACGATTTCCATTTTTATAGAAAAAGCTCTGTTTTATGAGATGGTGTAGTCGATCTTTCAACTGAGCATGGGGAATAGTAGTATATAGCGTAGAAAAATCAAAAGTTTTTATGTTGCTGCAAAATTGCAAAGATTGTGATTGAAGGTTAAGCAGTAGATCTTTCGAATTTTTGAGAATCCACATCTGGTTAACACCACTGGTAGAATATATCTCCTCACAATATTTTTGAAGCCCATCTTTAACTGTCGAAAGAATAGTAGTCAGTACTTTAGAAAGATGTTTGGTTGAACATTTTGAAGACCCAGCTATGTATCGTTCTTTATATGGAGTTTTGTGTAATTTGGGTATCCAGTATAATGAAGGCAAGTTATCGTTATATACAGGTTAGACTGTGATTTTAAACACAAATGTTGATATCTTTTTATAATATTTACAAAAAAAACGGTGCGGGAAGCGGGAATATAAAACAATAAAAAAATTCTGTTTTGAAAAAATAGGTGCGGGCGGGTCCGTCGAACATGGAATCAAATTGGTGTGGCCTGAGTACAAAAAACTGTTTAGAACAGAAATAGATAAGATGTAAATGTCTTTTGACGTTAGAAATGTGTATATATAAATAGTAAAATCACAAAAATACTGAACTTAGAGGAAGATCAATTTTGAAAAGTCCATAATCACATGGCAAAATCAAATAACAAAACGCATCAAAAACGAATGGACAAAAACTGTCATATTCCTGACTTGGTACAGGCATTTTCAAATGTAGAAAATGGTGGATTAAACCTGGTTCTATAGCGCTAACCCTCTCACTTTAATGACAGTCTCATCAATTTCCGATATTTTTACATTGATGCGTTAAATAAACAGACACAATGAATATAATAGTCAAAATATGGGTATTTCAGTCATCATCGTTTAACAATTTTAAAAGGAACAATGTAACAGAACACAAAAACATCTACTATCTACGAACACATTTATTGATTTGAGTGTCTGACGTCAGAAAATTTTATACGTCACATAAATTTGTCGTTCATTGTACGTACAAACAATTTTAAAATTTTCATTGGAATGTTAGCATACAGGGTTAAAAAATCAAAAGTATGTAAGAATAAATTTAAGAAATAGACCGAGATTTAAACTAGTCTTTTCTATATTTATAAATTTAGATCGTTCAGTTGGAGGACGGGAAAGCAGTTATTTATAAGGGGAATTTTAAAGATTTATAGATATAAGAAGATGGTGCATGAGTTCGAATGAGACAACTTTCCTTCAAAGTAATAATTTGTTTAAAGTAAACCATTATAGATCAAAGTAGGGACTTAAGCACGGAGCCTTGGCTCACAACGAACACCACGCTATATAGGAACAAACACATTACTAGTGTTAAACCATTTAAACAGGAAAACCAACGGTCTAATTTGTATAAAAAAGGAGATTCAAAATAAAATTGAGAATGGAAATGGGGAATGTGTCAAAGAGACAACAACCCGACCAAATAAAAAACAACAGCAGAGGGTCACCAACAGGTCTTCAATGTAGCGAGAAATTCCCGCACCCGGAGGTGTCCTTCAGCTGGCCTCTAAACAAATATATACTAGTCCAGTGATAATGAACGCCATACTAATTTCCAAATTGTACACAAAAAACTAAAATTAAAATAATACAAGACTAACAAAGGCCATAGGCTCCTGACTTGGGACAGGCGCAAAAATGCGGCGGGAATAAACATGTTTGTGAGATCTCAAACCTCCCCCTATACCTCTACCCAATGTAGAAAAGTAAACGTATAACAATACGCACATTAAAATTCAGTTCAAGAGAAGTCCGAGTCTGATGTCAGAAGATGTAACCAAGTAAGTTAAAAAGTCAGGTCAGATTTTGTCGAATCAATCTGAACGAGGACAGTATGATTCATCTTTGTCTTAAGTTAGTTTCATGGCATTGTTGTCAATAAGGAAAGTCTTCCATGCGTGCGTTGCAAGCATATCGGATATATATTAATTCGGTGCGTTCATTATGAAATTTGCTAAATGTTATATATGTGAACAACCATTTTGATACTTAGCTATTTGATTACGGCATTGTTTATTAAACCCTAAGGCTTATTTTGATAAGTTTTGCTTCCAAAACTAATTGAGAAATTTGTAAGATGTTACCAAAAACAATTTAAATTTAAGCCATGATCTTAAAACTGCTTATTTACATACAATACTTCTAAGAAGTAAAATCACAAAAATGCTGAAAATTCAAAACAGAAAGTCCCTTGTCAAATGGTAAAATCAAATGATAAAACACATCAAACGAATGGATACCAACTGTCATATTTCTGACTCAGTACTGGCATTTTAAAATTTTGAAAATGGTGGATTAAACCTGGTTTTATAGCGCTTAACCTCTCACGTGTATGACAGTCTCATCAAATTCTGTCATATTTACAACGAAGCGTGAACAAAACAGCCATAATAGGTAAAATTGTCAAAATATGGGTACAACAGTCTAATATTAATATTAATAAGTACTAATATTGATATAAAAAAAACACCACTATGATATTTTAAAGTATCGCATTGATATAAGAACTAATAGCATTTCGTCGCTGGGCTTCTAAAATGTTGTAAATTACAAATTTTTCAAGAAAAAAACTTCTCACAAACAGGCTTTGAAAATTTTGGCAAAATGCATGCTTCCAAAATGTCGTATGTGAACCTGAACATTTTTGTAAATAGCAGTGAAATAAAAACGTTGACATTTCTGGATTATCCATGAACTTAAATTATTTTCACAGAAATAATGAAATGTACAATTATTTTGTTCCCAAAGCCATTCTACAACGATTTTCAAGTTTTCATACTACATTTTGGAAGCAAACTTTACAAACAACTGATATTGGCAATTTTGTAATATTTCTTATTTCACACATTTTGATTGGTCTAACTGTATGCTATTTTGTGATACTATAGATTTCTTCCCGCCCAGACCATTGGTGTCAAAAAGTATTTTTAGCCAAAAAAGTCATAAACGACATTTTAGAAGCCCAGCGACGATTTGTTTATTTATGTATATAAAAAAAACGCAGCACTTCAAATTTTACACGGACATACACTTTAGCTTTTAACTAACTTTTGAATGTATATTTAGACTCAATTGTTGTTTATATTTCAACAATAAGTTTCAAAGTTAGTATTTTCTTAATTTTTCGTTGCCGAAAACAACATTTTCCGCATGGAATGTCTGCATATTTACAATTGATATTAGACAATATCGCTATGTGATATAAGAAAAGTTTTTATCGATACGCTTCTTCCATAAACTGTTTTTTTTTTTTTTTTTTTTTGTCGGAAATAAATTATAGATGTGTAATAAATATAGGAAAACATGCATGCAATACGTTTATTATCATATTCATGCATTGGTTCATTAATTTCGATAACATTTACATCTCATGAAACTCGTTTCACATGACTTTGATTTTTTTACTGAAACTGTTTACGTCGTTTTAAACAATAAAATGTTTAAAACGAGCCGAGCCTAGTTTTGAACGCCGCTGTACATTTTCTTACCATATCATCTAAGATTATAAGTACAGTCTAAGTATATAAACTGACAGTCAGACTTACCGTACATTCGCACCCTCTTTTATAATCCTCACATGGTAGGTCATTACCTGGGTAATTCAAATCACACTCACTTATCCATAGTTTACCACCTAATATAAAAAATAAAGTTTTACCATGTTCATAATGGTTTCGTAAGCACTTTTAAAAAGAATCTTAAAACTCGCCTGCTAGTAAGGTCCTTAGATTTAGAACAATGACCACTTCAGCAACTATCTGGTAAACTTTGGCCAATTATTATGACCAGTCTGTGTCAATACAGTCGTTTACGGCCCCATCACTCAATATAACTAATTTTACGGTTAGAGTTATGAAAAGTGGGAACAAATTTCTTGTTTAAGATGTCAAGGTCAAAAGTATTTGGAAAAAGAAGGAAAACACGATGTAGCAAACAAACAATATTTACAACTTTTCATGCAATCTGTTTTACTACGCTTCAAACAGTTATAATATATAACTCCCAGAATCAATGTTCCTATCTATCCTTACTACATACATGTAGCACTGCCAATTAACTTTCTTAGAAATTTTTTAAATTACTATTATACTCCTTATTTTTTTCTGTTTTTATTGTCCTTTTGGTAACAATTTCTAGTGTTCCTTTTGAGCTTAATATAATTTAATCTATTGATTTTTTTTAATCCTATGTTTCTTTTGATATTAGGTCAGCTTTTAAATTATCATATTTTTTCTTCAGGATCGTGAAAATTTATTAAAATTTACTCACCTTTCCGTTTACCTATAATATATAATGCCATTAAATATTTTGAATAAAACATAATACTTTGTTTTAATTAGCCATTTAATAGCCGACAATGCTTTAAAATCCTTATGGTGTGAAAAGAGACACCGAATTGGAGAGAAAAATTCTGTGTTATTAAAGGAAATTGCCCTTTTTTGTATTAAAAGTCAAGTATGATAATAACTGTTTGTCTACTGACAATTCGAAGAAGTTATACACGATAAGCGGCATTACAACAAATATTAGTCAATACAGCATACAAGACCGACACCGAAATTAGAAGAAAAAAACGGCTCACAAACAACATGACACAACACGTGGTCTTTTGACCTTGAATTTTTTTTACTTCCGGAATAGGTTACCGTAGCTGTGTTTGGAGATATTTGCTTCTCATTGATCTTCAACTGCGTACTTTATTTGGCTATTTTAACTTTTTTCATTCGATCGTCACTGATGAGTTTTTATAGATGAAACGGGCGTCCGGTGCAAAAACAAATTTCAATCCTGGTTTCTTTGATGAGTTTATTGTGTTTTTGTTTTGTCCACGCATCGTTGTCAATATAATGGAATTTGATGTGACTGTCGTACAAGTGAGAGGTTTAGCGCTATAAAACCAGGTTCTCTCCACCATTTTCTTTTGACAAAGCCTGTACCAAGTCAGGAATATGACATTTGTAGTCCATCCGTTTGATGTGTTTCATCTTTTGATTTTGCCATTTGATTAGAGACTTTCCGTTTTAATTTTCCTCGGAGTTCAGTATTTTTGTGTTTTTACTTTTTTTTTTGGTACATACTTTTATAAACACTTACCTCCAAGGACGTACGAACTTTTAACAAGTGGTAATCCGCACTTGTCGCGGGTTGCATACGTATATAAGTCATGTGTACGATATAAATCAAACACATGTTCGTTGTCTGGTTTTCCCTATAAAAGACAGATACATCCTATAAAGGGATCGATGGTCACGACTGTAGTGAAGAATGGAGAAAAACAGTCATCCTTTATGCATAATGACTGTTTTATAGGCTGCTCAATCTCAAAACTTGGTGATGTCAAGACCATCTTTACCAAATTCCTTGATACAGTCATAATTGTTATGTATTATTAGAATAAAATACAGTCATATTTGTCATGGCAGTATTTTCTTATTTTTTAGTTTGTCAGTTTGCTGCATGTATTTATTTCCTTCTACTCCAGATAATGTGTTTGCGCGTAATCTAGCAAAACATTTAACAGCTTTAAGATTGGGTTAGTAACAAAATTATAGAGAATTTCTAAATAATTAGACCAACCCGTTAGATTAGTGATTAAAGTACTGTTTCATACAAGACTTGATTGTAGTAAAAAGTAAAGGATTGCAACTTAGGCTGTAACAATGACTTTTGCGCATTCTTAAACTACTGAAATTTAGTTTATAAAGATTAAAAGTAATATAAAACTCAAAATTTAAAAACAAATTGCCTTTAAGGTGGTACCTAACACTTTAACTAAAATTAATTTGGCTCGTTGATTTTCTTAAAATTTTGACAAAGTATTTACTTTGACCCTTTGACAAAAATATAAAAATTTCAAAAGATTTAAACCAACTGTTTAATCAGAAAAATTACTCTGGTTATATAGCAGTTTGACAACACTTATTTTGATCATTGAGAAGCTTGATATTTCTTTAAGAATACAACGTCATTAAAACGTTCTGTTGATTTTACAGAGTTATCTCCCTGTAGTGTTAGGTACCACCTTAAATTATATCCTATGGAGTTTGTAGTTGATGGCATATGTTCGTTGTTCTTCTGCGGTTTGCATGTTGTGTGAACTATCATATTATTTGTTAGTGTGGTTTCTCTGTTATGAATGTTCTTGCGTGTGTTTGAGTTGTTTTTTTGTCACGTAGTATTTTAGCGATATGTTTAACATTTTAATAAAGCCAGAGGTTTGTCATGGTACCAAAACAGGTTCAACCCACCATATTTTCTTAAAATATCCTATACTGTGAAAGTACTTTAATTCGTGGGTATCAATTTTCGTGGTTTGAGCAACATTTACATGTTCGTGGGTTCATAAATTCGTGGATTTAAGTTTTCTTAAAACAATAAACAATTGAAAAATTGAAGCCATTAGAAACGAAAGTTACAATTGTCTGGATTGAAGGAAATTACAAAGTAAACATTGACACATACGTAGTGATCACACTTATTAACTGAGATAGAGTGCTCAACAGATTTAAGACCATCAAAGTTGTTAATTTGGCCATAAACATGTCACCTAAAGAAAACAGTTACATAGAACAAATACTTTAAACATATCTTGAATTGTAAAATAATTATTATCAAAAGCAAGCCCAGCATGAAATTATTATTTCAAACACGTACGAGAATTATGAGGACATGAAATGAACATTTTATCATAGAATATCAATGCCGGGAATCTGACTTTCATTGATCAAAAATATTTTTTTATGAGAATAAAAGATCAAAAGTTGGACAGTTTACGATTTTATTCATTTAATATGTACAATCCTGCCTGCAGTTGTAGTTTATAGTGCATTTACCCTGTGACAACTACATGTATTGTAGTATTCTCAGTTCGGTGATATTCAATATACTTTCTAGATCATATCAGTAGTCAAACCTATATAGGGATCTTTCTATGTCTTGGTTTGGACAAAGGTTTTTTTCATTTCGTTGGACACTTAAATTCGTGGATAAAGTCATCCACGAAAACCACGAAAATTGGAACACCACGAATAAAAATAATTTCACGGAACTAAGTCAGGAATATCAAAGGTGTTATCAAATAGTTCGTTTCTATGTGTGGTGACGTTTACTTTTGTTGAACTTTGGTGTTCATGTTGTTTCTTTGATTTTTCTCTCATAGTTGATATGTTTCCCTCGGTTACGGTTTGTAACTCGGATTTGGTTTTTTCTTAATCGACTTTTGAAAACCGGTATACTAATGTTGCATTGATTCATTTATTAGACATAGGAAGATGTAGTATGAGTGCCAATGAGACAATTCTACATCCAAGTCACAATTTATAAAAGTAAACCATGATAACTGTTTATCAATGTCACGATCAGGTAAACTTAGGCAACACACTCGAAAGTGTAATAGCTTGCAATCAACAACCACTGAATGAAATATGATCTGCCGATTATACATTTTAGATGTGTAATAAATTTTAGAGAAAAAAAAACGTGCAAGCAAGATAACATAGTTAATATGCCCAGCCCAGTATTCAGCACTTCGATGTTGACATTAATATCAATTATATGGTAATTTTAATGAATTTCCTGTTTACAAAACTATAATTTTTTTGAAAAACTAAGGATTTTCTTATCCAAGGAGTAGATTACCATTGCCGTATTTGCCGCAACTGTTTGGAATTTTGGGTCCTCAATGCTCTTCAACTTTGTACTTATTTGGCTTTTCATCTGTTTTTATCTGAGCATCACTGATGAGTCTTATTTAGACGAAACGTGCGTCTGGCGTATTAAATCATAATCCTGGTACCTTTTATAACTAATTTGTTTATATGCTTGCATTGGTTAAATAATTTCAAGAAACTCGTTTTGTATAACTTTAAACAATTTAAGTTACATAGTCGATGTTTTTGAATTGACACGAATTCTATATTATAGTTTCCTAAAATAATTTTCATCTGGTACGCTTTATTTAGGAACGGGATTTTTTATTTGAAGAAATCATTGCCGAACAAGCTAAAGATTTCTGTTTAAACTTATGATAATACCTTGTACCAATTCGTTATTCTAATTTTTAGTTTTATATTGGCATTTCCTTGATCATCTTCAGCATTTTCAGATCCAAAAACCTGTCCAGCAATTACTGAAATAAAAAAATCAGTTTAATGGCTTCCATTCATAGGAAAACTACGTATGTCTTTACAACATGTATATAATATATAGTTCATAAAAATATGCAGACAAATAATTCGAATAGCAAACAAACTATATAGTACTATTGATACAGGTAAACTAATTTGATTTAATAAATTGATAGAAAAGAATGACATAATCTTATCATATTCTGTGAATTGTTGATTAAGCGAAATGAATAAACCAATATATGACAGAAATTTTTAATTGAGTTAATAAAAATTTCAAACCTTAGCAATTGTTAACAGTGAATGAGTTCTTAAAAAATAAGATGTTGGTTAACATGTTCTCATCTACCTATTTGCCTTTTTCTTCTATTATTGTGACAACAGTGATTTATCTCACTGATCTATTTAAAGAAAACATGTTGTCAGACGGTTGATCTGTTCTATTTTTCTGACATTATTTCGATGCCCAAAATAGAATAATGTTGCCTGCAAGATATCTAATCTATGAAATATCAAATGTAAGGTATTTTGATATGATATCTTGCGCACTGGGACTGTGTCAATCGAAGATTATTATCAGCATCACAATAGACCAAGTCTTCATATATTTCAATATCTTACAAATGTACGTTTATAAAATGAGGTTTAAAACTTAATTAATCAACTATAAAGAATGCATACCAAAATCTGCCTCACAATACTGCTGTTGGATAGTTTTGAATTCAGCGTACTTGACACAGTCACATGCTAATGTTGATGATATGCCAAACAATAAGAGGGACAATGTTAACACTGACATTTTCCTGCGAATAAATTTAAATTTTAAATCAAGACGTATCCTTGTCAATAATGATGTTTAAAATAATACAATATTTGTTTCGATGAAGTTCTTTCTTCTTCAGTGTTTGTTCTCATTAAGAATATTCGATTGAGGCTTTTGGGTATTCGAGTTTGCCATTTGCTTAAAACCTTTCCGTTTTTAATTTTCTTGGAGTTCGATATTTTTGTTGATTTACTTTCTACTTCTTGTGATCTCGTACTTGTTTTCAGTATTTCATTTCTGTAGTAAGTATTGATAGAGGAGAAATATAGATTCTTCAACTGCAACAAGTGTGTAACGGTATTTCCGCATTCGAGACAGTTAAATTTTAATATTCAAAGCTTTTTAAATAATTAAAACTTAAGTGTTGAGAGTTGAGACATATCATAAAACACGAGTTATTGTGGTGGAATCAGTTTCTCGTGATTTTTATCCTTCCTTTTGAAAGTTTTAAAAAAGGTTGTGTACTTTTTATGTAACGTCATCAGGTATGGTCGCCTTTTTCATGACCTCACAATATGAAAATTCAGAAGAGTACAAGAATATTTAACGTCGAGAACAGATTTGTCACTAGTGAGGAAAATATTTTCTTACCCCGATCATGAAATGTGAAAATAGAGCAAAACTTAGAGAAAGTTTGCTTTTGCCACATTTTTGCCCCGGGTTACTTCAGTATTTATATTTTTGAATTTTGTAATACACATTTGCGATAGGGCTTTATATGTGTTGCTCTTGTACTTTTAAAAGATACACATTCAATTTAATTATAGTTCAAAAGCTAGTACTCGGCTATAATTTCAAATCATTTTTGTTTTGTTAAATAATTATTCGTATACATCTTTTAGAAATTTAATGCTACAAATTTGACAAAATCTCTCAAAATTGCATGCATTTGCGATAAAGCTTTATATGTGTTGCTCTTGTACATTTAAAAGCTACACATTCAATTTAATTATAGTTCAAAAGCTAGAACTCGGCTATAATTTCAAATCATTTTTGTTTTGTTAAATGATTATTCGTATATATCTTTTAGAAATTTAATGCTACAAATTTGACAAAATCTCTCAAAATTGCGGTTTTATGTTATCTTCAAGTGGTTACAGTTTGAGGGCATCTTAAGAAATAATACACGATATTTGAAAAACATCAAAGTATACACATTGGGCCTGAATACTATAAATTTGAGTGAAGATCTAAATACTTTTAAAAAGGCCCTGGTGTGGAATTATTTCATGGGAAATCCTCCCTACCCTTTAGTCACAACTTGCAATTTTGATAAGACGCAGTTCCATTTATAAAGCGTGGCATACATGTATTTTATACAACCGTCTTGTTGGAGAATGTATGTTTGACCTCAATATGTGGCTGTGTTCTTTCATTTGCTGTCGTTTGGTTGTTGTCTAAATTACATAATTTTATTGCACTCTAAACACATGTAAATATGTAAGTTTCAAAATATTATCTTGTTAAATTAAAATTATAAATGAAGTTTAAAAAAGTCATGAAACTAACCGTATACGATAAGCCCAACAAATCATTACATTGAGGTTAAACACCACAGGCACTTGTCTCAGAATATTTTTGTCCTATATACCTTAATATAACACAAGGTACTTAACTTGCATTTCAGAAAAATGTCAGGCGGTGACGAAATTCCGTTATATGCCGCTTTCTAGGCTGTCAACCCCACTAAAACTTATTATATCGTAAATCTAAATTGATTTATCTTTACAATGGTGTATAACACGCCTACATTTGTTGTCGGAATCATCTGTAGCAATCATACCCAAGTATGTCATAAAATGCAAGTTAAGTACCTCGTGTTATATTAAGGTATATAGGGGGAAAAATCTGAGACAAGTGCCTGTGCCTGTCCTGTACTATAGAAAAACTGTCACTTAACATTCCATTGCATATAAGAAAATAACGATCACAGGAAGTTAACCAATCAAAGTCTCGCATCTTTTTCACCTGTGTGCAAGCTTTAGTATCAATGTATCAAAATATTCCATAGAAACCCCATATAAAATTAAAATTGTGCTTTGAATTACCCAAGACATATGTTTATGACCCAAGATAATATGTGCAGAAATATTTAACTGCAATGAAATAAAGGATTATTTAACTACAACTGTCAAATTCAAGGGAATATTTTTTTCGATCTATTTGGTATACAACTGGATGTGACGTACTACAATGTAAGATATAGTGGTATTACACGTAGAGGGTGTGCTTTTGTTTCATTTAAATCTTTGCCTATTTCAAAAAGTTTCAACGATAAATAATGCTGATTAGAAGCTGAAAAAAAACATTCAAAAAATAACCAAGATAAAGAAAACAATCAAAATACACTCCTTAACATCTATGTTGATTATATTGGTAGCATTTACCAATAAAAAAGGTTATTTTACATTATTTTTAGTCTCATTACTTAATTTACTTAAACGATTTGTATGCTTACCGCTGAGAGGAAATATCCAAAGACTGATGCAAGATTATTTTCTTTTTAAAACTAGATTTCCACGTACACAATACTGCGTAATTTTATGGCAGATTTGAACATAAATATAAATTAAAGACATCTTTAACGACTAAGAAAAACTAAATTTTACAGCAGTCAGCTGTTTTGTCGTGTAAAAACGTCAAAAAAATGTAATAACAAAAAAGGATCATCATTTTAGCAGATTATTTAGCAATAAAATCAAATTGTTATAGTCAAATACTAATTGTATGACTGCATTCTAAATTTATAATCCTCTATTTTTCATTGGCTAAAATATGCCAAGTGGTGTTATCACATGCTTTCATACCGATATGTATCGATCAATGAACGCGTATTGCAATATGTGTTCACACAAATGTTAAATACATCGAAATCAACCAACAACGAATATTGTTTTTTGGATAAATATTTCTGAAAATTAAGAGAAAAAAGTAAAATCACAAAAATACTGAACTTAGAGGGAAATCAATTCAAAGTTCAATGCTGATTTTATAATTAGAACGCGAAGAAAAAATTGATTATCAAACGGACATTATATCCAAAATCAAAACAATCAATCTCATCATCGGTCAATTTTCAGCTGCTACTCGGACTTTGTAAACCGTCACAAATGTAGAAAGTTGATTAACCACATATGTGTCACAGAACGTCTCGTCCCTTTACTAAAAAGAATCATCGGACTTTGTTGATAAATATTCCATTTCATAGCATATTTATCTGACGATATCAGGATATTGGTATTTAGTCAAATCTTAACCGGAATTTGTGACACAATTAGAATTCCAAAATTTATAAAATGTAAACAATATGTCGAAATGTTTAGGCTTCAAATAAATATCTTATTGGATAAGATAATGCAAGCACACGAGGTGTATAGTTTCTTTTACGATTACAATACTTTTAGATATTTGGATGATATATTGGCTCTAAATAATGACGACTTCAGTATGTATACTAAAGAAATTTATCCTGTAGAACTTACTTTAAATAAAGCTAATGATAACAATGACCACTGCCCTTTCCTCGATCTTGATATCTATATCATAAACGGGAAGCTTAATACAAAAATTTATGATAAAAGAGATGATTTTTCATTTCCTATTGTTAATTATCCATTTTTAGATGGTGACGTTCCCTTGTCACCATCTTATGGTGTTTATATATCTCAACTTGTACGATTCGCTCGTGTATGTAACAATGTATTAGATTTTAGCGAGAGAAATTTATGTATTACTGAAAAATTATTACACCAGGGTTTTCGATATCACAAACTGGTCAAAACATTTACTAAATTTTATCACCGGTATAAGGAAATAATTCGTAAATATAACTCAACATGCAGACATCTTATACGTTCAGGTATTTCACATCCAAAATTTTATGGAAATATTCTTTATAAAGCACAAAAATGTCAGTATTCTCCTCAGAAACTAACAAAACCTTTAAATAGACTTATTAAAAGGGGATATAGTTACGATACTGTTGTCAGGTCATTAAAGATTGCATATTTTGGCTTTAACATTGATTCACTGATAGGGTCTTTGCATCGGAACTAAACACATTTATTTCTAAAAAAACAGTTGTTGGCATGACACGGGTTATGTTCTTCTCATATATTTTATGATAGTATGATACTAAACCCCTAACGGGAGGGATTGTACCTGATATTCATATGATGAAGACATAATCTTTCAATCAGTTTAATTGAGGTCTGGAGCTGGCATGTCAGTTAACTGCTAGTAGTCTGTTGTTATTTATGTATTATTGTCATTTTATTTGTTTTCTTTTGTTACATCTTTTGACATCAGACTCGGACTTCTCTTGAACTAAATTTTAATGTGCGTATTGTTATTCTTTTACTTTTCTACATTGGCTAGAGGTATAGGGGGAGGGTTGAGATCTCATAAACATGTTTAACCCCGCCGCAATTTTGCGCCTGTCCCAAGTCAGGAGCCTCTGGCCTTTGTTAGTCTTGTATGATTTTAAATTTTAGTTTCTTGTGTATAATTCGGAGTTTAGTATGACGTCCATTATCACTGTACTATTATGCATATTTTAGGGGCCAGCTGAAGGACACCTACGGGTGCGGGAATTCTCGCTACATTGAAGACCCATTGGTTGCCTTCGGCTGTTGTTTGCTCTATGGTCGGGTGGTTGTCGCTTTGACATATACACCATTTCCTTTCTCAATTTTATTGTAATGTTTAACAATCATAATTATATCAGTGTGTAAACACGTTAATTGTGAGCTTTGAAAGTCAAGTAGATCGAGCATTTTTCTGAGTAAGTGTTAAAAAATTTCAAACAAATATTCTTTACTGTGGGTTAGCATTCATTAGTCGTCAGTATCCTATAAAAAACAACTTGTGGTTATATTGATATTTTAGAATCTTCCTTGAAGGTTGCGCACAAATGCGCAGCTAATTATTTCGATTGATGTGTCATTTGTATACAAGAGTTATATTCCTTTGAACTATGTTCAATTTCATAAAGTCAATATGTTGATTGTCTACCTTGAACAGGGTTATAATTTTATCTTTTAAATATATTTTTTTTATTGAATTTAAAATTGTTACAAAATATGTAAATGTACTAGATACTCGTATTTTTCATTATTCTATCAAAGACATTTATGTATATCTATAATTTCTTTTATTTGTTTTGAAATGTTTGAAATTAAAATATACCAATATAAAGAATTGTTTTATTATCTTATAAATATGTTTTTGTTACATTTAGATATCAGACCATGCCTAAATGTCATAAATGAGCAAGGTCAAATGTACCCTCATCATCATTAGTTTATAAGTGCGATGAGACAAACTGCTCCAAAACACAGATCAAAGGCACTTGTTTCAGAATTAAAAAAATCTGTAGTATACCTTAATATAACATTAAGCTATATAGGGGGAAATATTCCGAAACAAGTGCCTATGTCACAGAAAAAGCATCTTGTTCCAAGTATTCATGAAATTGCTCTCTTTTAAAGCCATATCCTGGAAATTATAAAAAAAAAGAAGCTTTATTTCTACTTTTAATTTGAGGTACAATATGCCGGTGAAAAACATAGGTTTAATTGTGCTGTTAAGAATACACTGTTTCAAGTTGCTATAGTGAAAAATTGTAATTGGAACCTACCCAAAACAATTATAACTTTTGTAAAAAAGACTATAAATGAAAACAGAAATATATCATTCTCCAATAATGATTGAATGTTAGGGAAATTGACCAGAGTTATCTTACTTTAATCACATAGAGGGGATAGCAAGCAATTTTTAATTTAAGCCTAACTAACATTAAAACAATTTTCCACTAACAAATAATGTTACTTTATTCAAATATAAGGACTTTGTTAACTAAATTTACTATTTTTTTTTTAGATATTATGATTTTTTATGACAATAGATAAACATGCTACTGAGTGATTTTAACTTCACAAAAAATACACGATGGTCTTGAAGTTTATATTTCAGGTAATATCCATTTGACGTGGCTCGGTACTTATATATCCCGTCTTTGTCTTATTTTGTTTTCGTAAATTGTTGTGCCTTTTTGTTTTTGTCTTTGACACATATATAATTATAAGAAAATGTGATTTGAGTGAAAAAGAGACAACTATTTGTTTTTAAAGTGATTATGTTATTGCAATACCCCTATTTTGACACTTTTACCTATAATGTCAGTTTGTTTTGTTAACACATGGTTGTCAAAATAATTGAATTGTAGGCGACTGTCATACAAGTGAGAGGTTTAGTAAGCTATAAAAACCAGGTTTAATCCGCTATTTTTTACTTTTAAAAATACTGTCCAAAGTCAGGAATATGACTGTTGTGATTCATTCGTTTCATGTGTATGAGCTTTTAATGTTGCCACTTGATGATATACTTTCTATTTTGAATTTTTCTTGGAGTGCGGTATTTTTGTTATTTTACTTTTTGCCTTATAGGCTTCGCATCTGTTTAGCCATGTTTATTCATCACTTGTTCAAAACTTTACAACTTTGTACGTTTTGTTGCTGTATGGTTGCGATCTCATTGATGTGTATCAATCGTTAATTTCATTAATATTGTAAGGAAAGAAAATATTTAAACTATGCAGTTAATCGGAGATAATAAATGCACAATATGGCTGTGCAATACAATGATTATGTGAGAACAAAGATGTGGTGCCTGTATCCCTTGCCCAAGTCTTTTGATCTTATTTGATAAAAAAAAAAAACAGTTCAATAGAGTTCAGGATATATTGAAATGCAGTACACGATAAAAACTATTAGAATTTTAACCGATTTGTTTACTAATATACATTTATCACAGAAAGTATTTCCTGTTATTCCTATTTAACAAACAAAATTATACTTCAAACTACCCTTAAGATGCATAAGAACATTAATTGAAATCAAACAAGTTATATAGTTGCTTTATGGACGATTTAAGGAAAACCAATGGACAAAATAATATCTTTGGTTGCCCCATCGATGGCTTGTGGAAAATCAAAATCAATTTCTGGTTGTATCAACGATGGTTTAAGGAAAACAGTGGTATAAGGTGTTATCAGATGTACAAATGCTATGGTGGCACCAGCTTTAATGAAAAATAAGTTCGCCCAGAATAGATAATTTTAGCTCTATTTGCCATAACCTTTCAAAAATGAAGGTCAGCGATGTTCCTAAAATTCATATTTTATTAGATATTTTAACTTATTTAAAACTAATTGTCCAGAAAAATTTCTATCAGAGGAACATTTATTCGTTGCTTAAACGACGAAGAAAACCTAATGAAAACTAAACGGTTGTACGGTTTCTTTAAAGATGGTGTTAAGAAAAAGAAAAAAAAAACACACAAGTTCTGTGGTTGCTTCAACGATGGTTTAAGGAACAAATATCTTAGCTGTTTCACTGCCTAGAGATATCTAATCGAAAAATAAACCACATGACAAAAAATCTCATCTATCAACACCTTTTCGTAGACAAAAAGAAGACGACTAAATTTGTACATTTTGAAGCGGGACAACAGGTGGTTCCACTGACAAAATGGTACAGGTATTTTATCTTCTAGCTAGGTTCATACCCTGCACATTTTCAACTCTACTCCTCAAAGAAGACGCAGTAGTGATCCTCTAAAACTACTTCCCACGGTAGTTACCACGGTATTTATTAATTACCTTGGCCCTGCTTTGTTACATTAAACAAGAGGCTCTCAAGAGCCTGAATCGCTCACCTGGTAAACAATGCCTTATGTAGATCTTACTTTGCTGATCATTTTTGCTGTTTACAGTTTATCTTTATCTATAATGATATTCAAGATAATGACCAAAAACTGCAAAATTTCCTTAAAATTACCAATTAAGTGGCAGCAACCCAACAATGGTTTGTTTGATTCGTCTGAAAATTTCAGGGCTGATAGATGTTGACCTAATGAACAATTTTACCCCATGTCAGATTTGCTCTAAATGCTTTCGTTTTTGAGATATAAGCCAAAAACTGCATTTGACCCCTATGTTCTATTTAAAGTAAGGGCGGCCATGTTTTTTGACGGATCAAAAATCGAAGCACACACTTTGTGCAGGATAATCTAAGGAACTATCATGCTAAGTTTCATCCAAATCCATTCAGTAGTTTCAGAGGAGAAGATTTTTTAAAGTTAGCAAATATGATGAACAAATTGTGAAAAATTGTCATTAAAGGACATTTACCCCTTAAGGGGTCAATTGACAATTTTGGTCATATTAACCTATTTGTAGATCTTACTTTGCTGATCATTTTTGCTGTTTACAGTTTATCTTCATCTATAATAATATTCAAGATAATGACTAAAAACTGCAAAATTTCCTTAAAATTACCAATTAAGTGGCAGCAACCCAACAATGGTTTGTTTGATTCATCTGAAAATTTCTGGGCTGATAGATCTTGACCTAATGAACATTTTTACCCCCATGTCAGATTTGCTCTAAATGCTTCCGTTTTTGAGATAAGCCAAAAACTGCATTTGACCCCTATGTTCTATTTTAAGTAACGGCGGCCATGTTTTTTGACGGATCAAAAATCTAAGCACACACTTTGTGCAGGATAATCTAAGGAACAATTATTTTAAGTTTCATTCAAATCCATTCAGTAGTTTCAGAGGAGAAGATGTTTGAAAAATTGTTAACGACGACAGACGACGAAGTCGACGACGACGACGACGACGGACGCCAAGTGATGAAAAAAGCTCACATGGCCTTTTAGGCCAGGTGAGCTAAAAAGTAAGGCCAAGGTAGATACTAATATCTCGTATAAGGGGTGAACAAATCGTACATTGTAAAAATTATCACTCGGATTCAATCGCAACATTCTTTTCCTTGAAACTGACATTATCAAGATGCTTGATTTCTTGATTAGCAACACATTTTCTTTACATTTGATGGACGTGTCCTTTAAAAACAGTTGATATGTCTATGGAAATCACCTGTGCTCCTGTTCTTGTCGAGTTTTCCTTTATTTATATGAATATGGCTTCATGAAGTATCTTTTAACCTCTTATGCCGTTATAAAGATGATGTACTCTCAGTAAATAATTTAAAAATGATAACTATGTTAAATGCATGTGCTTTCACATCGAAACAAAGAAAACAACAAGGACAGATAATTCTACCTCGGATATTGACTTACATGTAATATTGACAATGAAAGCCGGTTGAGAACAAAACCATTTCAAGAACGTCTGCATATTGGGTATAAATTACCAGTTGATACAATATTTCTGTGCTTGTGTTTCATACTATGCTAGCGGATTTGCTGTTCACAATAAGGCTATAAAACGATGAGTTTCAAAGGGTTATTTTAAAATAATCCCATTGAAAATTGAACGGACGCCATCACGTGATGTTTTACCGTTACGAAACATCTGTTTCACAGATGACATGGATATGTTTCCATCGTTGTAACCAGAATTGTTCCCTCCTTTTTTACCGAATGTGACCTACCAAATTCGTGTATCTCATCCCAGTAGTCAACAATTCGGTGTTGACATGAACCATCATTGATATGATCATAATTATACATTAACTGTTTAACAACTTTGAAATTTTGAAATTCTTAGGTTTTTTTTACCTCAGGTATAGATTACCTTAGGTCTTTTTGCAAAAGTTTTGAAATGTTTGGTCCTCAATGTTCTGCAACTTCGTACTTTATTTGGTTCTTTTACATTTTTTATTCGAGCGTTACTGATGAGGCTTTTGTATACTGTGTCTGGCGCAAATACACAATTGCAATTCTGGTATCTCAGGTGAGTTTATTTACAACCACTGGGTCGATGCTTCTGTTGGTGGGTTTTTTTAGGGGGGGTTGTTGTTCCCCGAGTGTATTACCAACCCAGGAGTCCGCACTTCTGTGTTGGTATGAATTATCATCGATATGATCATAATTATAAATTAAGATCATATCAGAAGGAACATGTGTACTAAGCGTCAAGTTTATTAGACTTTAACTTCAACACAAACTATCTTTACTAAAAATTTTAACCTGAAGCTGTACAGACAGACAAACGAACGGATTGACAAACGAACGGACACAGAGGCCAAAACAAATAATGATCTATAAAAATGTATTTTTTGTCCTTAAAGTGTTAAAGTCATATGAACCCTCAAACTAAAAAAAAAATGCATATGTTTTTTTTATAACTAAATTGATAGTTTTCATTATACAACGTATGTACATATACTTTTTTCTGAGGAAAATTCTTTAAATGTTCACATTTAGACAAAGTTTACTAATTGTAATTGCTTGCTTCCAGGAAGTAATTGGCCGACATATTTTCCGTATGCATAGTGACCTTAGCGTGACCCTCCTCGTAAAAATCCGGTGATCATAATACGCATGAGTCTGTCATTAAAATAAACAATTATCTGATTGTACATGTTAAACATGTGTTCAATACCCATGATTATGTTAAATGTTTACTATAAGGTGACAATCCTTAAAATTCGGCTTCAAATACGGCATTTAATGAGCAGCCATATTTGTTAATATATTGCCACATGTGGAGCAGGATCTGCTTACCCTTCCGGAGCACCTGAGATCACCCCTAGTTTTAAGGGGGGGTCGTGTTGTTTATTCTTTAGTTGTCTATGTTGTGTCATGTGTACTGTTTTTTGTTTGTCTTTTTCATTTTTAGCCATAGCGTTGTCAGTTTTTTTTAGATTTATGAGTTTGACTGTCCCTTTGGTATCTTTCGTCCCTCTTTTACAGACAGGGCGAAAAAAACATTACGATTATACGATATATTTGCGTAAAAAATGATAAAATCGTGAGAGGACTAAGTTTAAGATATATACATGCAATGGGTTCAAGAATTGGATAAACATTATTTTTCACCAGTCACTCGTTTTATATGACTTTAAATAAATGCTATCAAATCAGCACAAATGTGGTATATTGTAAAGGATCTCAATTTTTTTATAAATTACTCAGATTTACTTTTACTGCTGATGCCTTAAATTAAGGTCAATACAGCGTTTTATCTTATAACCCAGACGTTCTAGAGTGGAAAATGAAATTGAGGCTTGAAACAGATTGTCAGTCTAAATCTTTGTCACGCTTTTGTGTCATTTGAATAAAAACAAATGAAGCATTGCATTAAATGAATTTTCATCTATAACTATATAAAAATGTTAAAAGCTAGGTAACGGTAACTTAAATTAAAGAAGTTTAGAAAAACTTCATTCTTGTTGACATTTTATAGAACAATTGATAAATGTTTTAATTGGAATTAGCAAAATTCAATATAGACATGGGGAAGTGTCATTTTTATTATTCCTACGAAGTTTGGACGAGACGATTTTGGCGATGATCAATATGTGAATCAACTGTATGAACTAGTATGCTTTCTCCCCAAATAAAGTTGGAGATATATTTTTTTTACTTTCTAGAATGTTAAATGCTGGGTTTAAGATTTATTCAATTATACAGGAGATTATTGTATGCGTTTTCATTATGGACTTTTTTCTCTTCATCAAAGTAACCATAAGCGAAAAGTAAAATCACAAAAATACTTAACTCAGAGGAAAATCCAATCGGAGAGTCCATAAGCACATGGCAACATCAAATGGCAAATCATATAAAAAACGAATGGACAACAACTGTCATATTCCTGACTTGGTACAGGCATTTTCAAATGTAGAAAATGGTGGATTAAACCTGGTTTTAAAGCGCTAAAACTCTCACTTTGATGACAGTCTCATCTAATTCCAGTATATTTACAGTGAAGCGATTTTGTTATCAACGATCTATAATCATGTTCATCAATAACGCTCAGCATTTAAAAAAAAACGTCTTAATATAATTTTATAAATTATATAGTTATTTATTTATCCAATACGTGCAAATTAATTGATCATTTTCTATACATTTAAAACAAAAATACAACACTGCATATCTATGTACAGACTTATTACACTATAATGAAAACTGCAAGAAAAGAGAGCATTTGCATGTTAGCTTTAAAAATACATACTTGTTTATGTTATACCTGTCGAAATATTTTAAAAGCAAAAATCTATCACAATATACAAAATACATAAAATTATCCGAAAGGAATAGTATTTACGCGACAGGAGTTGGAAGAAAACTGACAAGTTCCGGTTACGGAATCAAAGCTTAAATTGTTCGGACATGATCTAATGTACACTAATGTATCCGAGCAAGTAGCGAAATAACGACAATCACCACATGTGTTATAGTCTCCATTACCAAATATGTTACAGTCCGATTGTGAGCTCACACACTTTCCTGAAATAAACAATTATGGTGTTAGTAGTACACCTACAGAAAAGAAACGGTGTGGCACAAATTTGTAGTTGCGTACTTCTATGTCCTTGGTCTCTGTTTGAGATTTGTTTAATGCTCAACCATACCCTATCTTCTTTTCTTTATACCAATTTAAGTGTAATACATACTTTAAATATCTTTTTAAGACAAATACGATTAATCTAAAGTGTTGAGGAGATAGGAAAGAACGGCCACAAATAAACAACATTGTACACTCAATATACAGTTTTCAATAATAGACAACCATAATAGTTAAAAGTTGTATTTAAAAGTTCAAAATTAGATACCCTCATATTGGTTGTGTTATTGTCACGTTTTAACTAAATATATTTTTTTGGGTGTTTTATTTTAAAGCAAACTTTAATTTTATTCTCCATTGAAAATTCTTCAATTTAGTGACCGATTAATAGCATGATACTCAGAGGAGAAGTGAGATGCTGTTAGTGGATGTTGTCTGTTATATTGTCAAGAATTACTGGTTATTCTTCTATCAGCAAGTATCAGCAAATAATTTCCGACTCTGGAAATCTGAAACCTACTATTTTCTTTCTTCTTTTATTTCTTATTGTTGTGTGTTTTATGTAAACGCGAATAGAACCAAATAAAAGTCGTGGTCCTTGGACCACAAAATCTGTAATAAAGGCGGTTATGAATCCATAGAGGCTTCTAACATGATATCTAACTCTACTACACAAAGATAGTAATGGAAGCTTGACTGAAAACTTAAGTAAAAATGTATCGGTGTAAAATCGTATTTTGGGGTTCTACGATGACCTTGAAAACCCTTGCGATGCTATATTGATTTACTGTCATAAACATAAATCAGTTATACTCACTATTGGCAGAGGGTTTTGCTGTAACAGATGGACTATTGTTTGCTGTAAATTAAAATAAAAAACGAATAAAAGTATACATTACGGTATGGAATTTGATCGAATCGAGAAGTCTGACCTATGATTACTAGCTTCTATGTAATTTGGTGTCTGGTGGAGAGTTGTCTAATTGGCAATTATACCACATCTCTTTATCTCAATATAAAATGCAAGTCAAAAGAAGGAAAAGGAAATACACATCGTGAAACACTCAATTTAAAATATAACTTCAATCTAAATTGTATATCAAGTGTGCATTATCATGGTTCGTCATAATAAATGGACAAAATTGCTGTATTTACACCTCAATTAACTCCTCTGACTATACAGACTAGCTATAGCCTGTGCAGTTGGAAAAGTTTTAAGGCTTTGCATTCACCAGCTACATAAGTTAAATGTATTTTGTGTTTCAGAATGATAAAATCTATTTTTTCCAACTGGACAAGTTAGTCTGTACTCGAAGTTGTTTTGTAGGTGTGAATATAGCTATGTTGTCCATGTGTGATGATGACCCAAAGCATGTTGTAGGTGTGTTTGAATTGTCAAGTTCATTTCAATCAATTACATCTGTTCATATGACAGATTCCAAGATACACAAGGGAAGTGTGATGACGATACATTGTATTGTGGTTACTTACGGGTATGAAAAAGAACACATTTCATTAGGATCTCGTTTAAATGCATCTAATGCAGAAAGATGGGTACCGATTATGTTAATAAGGTAAGATAAGTTCGGTACTTTTATGCATTACACTTGTTTAAATTATTTATCGCAAACATTTTGTTATAGACAGTTTATACATGTGTTTACATGTTTACATGTGAACTTCATGTATCATAAGTTTATTGTACTTTTATATAATATAGTCAAGTACTTTTAAGTGTTTATAAATAAACACTTGATGGAAAGGAAATCATGTACCTCTGGTATATTTCGTCCCTCTTTGACGGAAAGGAAATCCTGTACATGCATACACATCCACGGTTTTTCCAAAAGCTTTTGGTTATAAATACTTGTAACAAACAAAAGTTTGTTTGTCTGATTTATATCATACGTGTGATCATCTGACTTCTTATCTCATTTATAGGTAAGTACAGCTATACATTTTAGATAACTGAGTTGACATACGTGTTGAAAATAGTTCAAGTCGGTATTAACTTATATTGCTTTTCCTTGATAACTGACATATTCCGTTAGCACCAACATTTCATATATAAAATTCTTTCGTACGAATTAAAATTTTAGGTTTGGCTGCTCCTGGTGATTTCTTTTTTTAAAAACGTGGCATTACATCTTTTTTTTTCGATAATGCTTTGAGTCAAAACATGCACAAAATAGAAATCGATCCAAAAGTTATATTTTATCTTTACAGAATGCAACATCAATGACTTTGAGAGCTCTCCATGACAATATTTAAACAATGACTATAGCAGTACAGGATTCAAAATATTCTAGCGTGTGTCACTAGCTTTTAAAAAGTTTATCTTTTTGTTCTTGATGAATAAGGGTATGAAGATGTTTACAAAGCAAAAGGAAACCCTCAGTTTACAAAATTGATTCCAATTTGATAATTCTTTGATATCTTCAAGTAATGACCATAACAATGAATGAAAAATAACAAGGTACCAGCTAAATATTCTTTGCATATTTTTATTTTGTTTCTTGTATTTTCAGGTAAAGATGGCATCTCATGCAGAAAGAAATGCACCCTTTATATTTTGGTGTGTTAAGAAAATTTGGGGAGAACAATCCAGTTATCACGTAAATAAACTAGAGGATATCAATAAAGTCCCAAATAACCAAAGCGGAATGTACATATTTTACCTAGACTCGGGAGTACATCAGTATCCTATTTATGTAGGTATTACTGGTCGTAACTTCCGACAACGATTTAAGGAGCACCATGATAACCAAACAGGTGTCATTTACAAATGTAACAACGGAGAGTTCCCGAAGAATCAACCTCCCGTGAGATTACCATTGATAGCACTTGTAGTTCCAATTCATTATCCAATGCAGTCAAAACTGATGGAATCTGTTTTCTTAGAAGCATTCAACTTTTGTTTAAATACTGAAGAAAATGGCGATATACGACTAATCGTTGATACAGACCAACAGTTCAAGCCAGAAGATTCAAAGCATAACTTTGATATTACGTTTGGGAATGTAATGAAAGAAATTCAGGACGTTTACAATCGATACAATGAAAGATCATAGAAAATGTAACAGAAACTTTTCATCTTAATAACAATGACATTTGTTTTCTATTTTAACAATAAAGTCTTATAAACACAAAATAAGCACGTGTACATGATAGGTATGTTTTGTATGTATTTGGGCATGCACATTTGGTAACATGGAAGCTTGCTCGCACTGCATTGGTTAGATGTGTCATATTAAAGACTTTTAATTGGCATTTTCTTATCCCCACGCACGTACCGTGAAAGGTGTAAGTGCAGTTTAGACTTGTTGGCTCGGATTAAATTATCAAGTTCGAGAACGGTGACAAGCCTTCTGCAACATGTTAACTTAAAATATGCCTTGACATGTTGGTCTAGCACAAATCAAGGTATATTCATATCTAATTTTTAAAAAATATAGTTGTCATCCTGAAAATGAATGTAAAATATGTTTCTTGACATAAAGCAAACTTAGTTTGAAAATGATTTGCCACATATAAACAAAATATGTGTACGAAAATAGTTCTCTGGCTGTTTAAGCTGTATCATTTAAAATAACTATTTAGAATAGCAATATCACAATATAAATATGAAAATATAAAACGAAAATGAATGAGCACCAGGTAGTTTTTTAAAAACTCCGTACATGCCCTCTCATCAAAAGCTAAGCGTGTCTCTTCAAGGTCATGTCGTGCTAATTTTGCAGTATTCATTGGTCTTATTATATTGTTTACTCAAAAATTGTTGCAACTAAATAATTTTTCACATTTGGATTACATGTTAATTTTATTTAGAAAGCAGGTTTTGCGCATGCCTTATTTACTCACAAAATCAAGAGTTTATATGAATCCTCAAAGTACTTACGTATGCAAGCAGGGAAGTTTTTCCCATTACTCCACGTTCCTGTTCGTAATTGACATGTCAGCTGTATAAGTGATTGTGTTGTAGTAAACTGGAAACCATCATTACATATTGCTGTGCAAGACCTAAACAGTTTTTGAATTTGAAAAAAAAGATGTTTTGTTATTAATCATACTGGTGTACATTTTGTTATATAACTGTACCATATATGATCACGCGGATATGTGGTATTATCGCTATTTTACTAAATTTTTCTTTGATCTTGCTGACTGATAATTTACTTTCTCAGAGGAGTCGAGTGATATGAAAATTACCGCTAGAAACTAAGGGGGCACGTGGTGTTGCTAATGAAATTGATAAAATACGCATTCATGAGTGGTTATGACTAAGATACACCGGTTGACCCGTGGTCAATCGGGGTAAACGAGGACATGAAATTATCGGGTTTTATTGTGACGAAATTATAAAAGCACTGTAACTGGGGGAAGGGGAAAGTGCACGAATTTCTAAAGTCGTCTTTTCGGGAATATTGCTATTGATGTTGTTATGAGATTCGGAGAGTGTAATGTTGATGACAGATCTTCAATTAAGTCTCAATTTAAAAAACAAACCTTATAGACTCAAAATAAATATGTTATAGACACCTTTAAACTGTTGAATAATGTATGCTGTCCTCTACGTGTCCTTTAGATTTTTTGTCGTTGGGATTATCTTAACATCATCTTTAATTTCTATAACTATACCTTATTGTATAACAATACGTAACGGTTTTAATTTTGAAAGATTTCATATCAATAAATAGCAGATTAGCAAATATAACATATGTAAACAAAGTATAATGCATATATGGTTATGTGTTATGTGTAAATAACTTTAAACGGTACTCCTGTTCATACACATATATTGCTTATGTGTCCTTTAAATTCATTAAAAGGTTTTGTAACATAGTAGAAGATATATTTTTACATACAGTTCCGCTGTAGTCTTTTGACAGTTTACAACACCATTGGGAGGAGGTAGCACGGGTGAACATGGCTGTTGAGGTAGAGTTGTCTTTCCTGTAGCACCTGTGTAAAGGTACAAATTACGTCAGACATCATTTCCAAAGTATTCTGATATAATAGCATATCTATATATATCATGTATAGGCAGTTTATAGAACACAATTGGAATTTGAGAGAACTGATTTTATCTTTATGAGATCATGTTCTGATTTATTGATTGTTTCTTGCTTAACGTCCATTGCCAATTATTTATATCTTATTCAGGAAGAGAGAAAAAAATAACAGTATAATATACCGATTCTAAAAGATAGGCCGACTGGTTTGATGGACTTCAAATTTGGACTGCCATTGCAAATAGTACACTTGGGTAGGGAGCAGAAATGTTCAACAGGATACATTCGAGTACTTCAAACAATTGTAGCAATGTTTTTTTTTAAACTACAGAGAGGATAGACCATTCCCTTTATGAGGCATCAGTTTTTATTTCTACTAGACTTGACTGCGGATTTATATTTCCCAAACATCAAAACGGACTCCCCATTTCAACAAAGGGTTATAATTTCTAGAACAAGATACGCCCAGGGATAACTATACGTTCATATCCCATTCGAACCATAGTTCACATATTCTGAAGTTTTGAAATACAGCAGAGACTTCAAAGAAATAGATCGAAGTTCAATTTCAAGGCAAGACATTAACTTTTACCTGAGGTTATACCTGTGGCTGGCTGAGGAGTACTTTGAGTGGATATTGTTGTCACGCGTTGTAGTGGTGTTGGTGGTTGTACAGTTGTCTTTGGTATTGCTTGAATTATACAAATAAGTTTATCATTTATAACTCGTAGCACAGGTAAAATGAAAGGTTGTTGATACTTCAGTACTTCTGAATATGCATTTTACTTTTCTTCAAATTATAATCACATGTCTAGCATTGCAAAAATTATTTGTTTCTGGGATACTAATGTTATATTTCCTATTTTGCATATTGGATATTTAAAATTATAATACTACCATGTGCGAAATAATATACAATGTAGTGACACTGTTCAATGTTAAATATTTCATACGCTTCTAGGTTTATTCATTGGTTTTTTTTGCAGATACTAAAATTTATAGATATGTTTTAATAAAATCGAATAAAATATTGTGACAGAGATTGGGGATATTTTTCAAATTGTTTCCGTATATATTGGAACAAAATATTTGCACAAAATTTATAACGGGATATCAACGCATTTTATGAATTGTCCCCATATAATGCAGCCTCCATTGTCTACCCCATTAAATATATTAAGTATATGCGTTTCAATAATTCACCATTTTAGTAGTTTTATTTATTACTTTGAATTACAGTTAGAACGTTAACTTTGTACATGTATATTTGTTTAATGATATTCTTACAATCGATGTCGCATCCTAGAAGATCAAATCTCAATCCTATCCCATCGTGCCATTCTAAAGGATTTATCCGGATGTATTGGGCTTCGAAAGGACAGCTAAATACCTGCATTTTTGGTGAATAGCCATCTGTGTTGCCAGAAAAGAACTGAAATGTTAAAAGTGATATGTACGGAAGCGTATTAATAGCGCCACACATTTTTTTTAAATTTTATTCCTATCTTTGCGTTACAACGCAAACCTTTGCGAAATAACGCAAACTTTTGCGATATACCGCAAATATCTTGATTTTAATTATAATTCATTAAATGTCCGTCTGTCATTCATTTCGGTTGTGATTTACTAGTAGATAAAAAAAACATACATACAAGGCCAAATCATTTTAATAAATATGCATAGGAATTATGGAATACTTGAAGTGCAATTATACATAAATTAAGACTGATTTGTGCATCAGAAAAGTATATAATATAACAAGAAAATAGATATAGAATAGTATATAGACATATTTTAATTGATAGATATAAAAATATTGTCATACAATGGTCAAAGTCAAATAGACAAAATGATCTATCTGCCTTAAAATGAATTATTAATAAGGAAACTTTTTTTTTTAATTTTGATGCAAGAAATCGTTTTTTAAATCTCAGAATATAATAAAGATTTTTTGATAGAAAGTTATTGAATTTTCATTTCAATATAGTGAAGTATTTTAAAGATGCTTGGGTAGCAATTTGAATGGAGAGAACATATTTTTATTAATAAAACACCTTCATTCTATTCATTAATTGCAAAAGAGTAGCTTGTTTGAATATAACCAACTTCACACTGTTCTCAAACGAAGCTTACTTTGGAAGTATATCAATTTTTGGTTATAGCTATATTAGCAGGGTTGGTTTTTTACTTCGGTATATCCTCAATTTAATCAATTTTCTTTGTAATATATATGCTAGTAGTAACATGCATATCGTTTTTGGGGGGCCTTTATTGTTTGCTGTTCGGTGTTAGCCAATGCTCCGTGTTAAAGACCGTACTTTGGCCTATGATGGTTTACTTTTACGAATATTGACTTAGGTGGAGACTTTTTCTTATTGGTACTCATACCGCATCTTCTTATATTATTCTGCTCATTATTATTCAATGATATGTTCTAATTATTCAAGCATTTTACTTTGCAATGACTACAAAGGTTATAAATTTGAAATTATATAAAGCCTCCTCCGTTACTAACTGCTGCTTCCTTTGAATCATAAATAAGAATTAAGATAAAACAAAGGTTTGCGTTATAACGCAATCATAGGAAGAAATATTGAAAAAAAATGTGTGGCGCTAATACGTTTCCGTAAATAAATTATGTATAATTCAGGAATTATGATATTAATGATGTTCGCCCCTATTTCAATGTAGTACCATTAAAATATTTCCCCACTTATACCCTCTACCTTGATTTCCTTTTATAAAAAAAATGTATTTTAAAAAGCCATTTTTTTAAATCTCGTAAAATCCTTGTTATTTTTTCATAATTTTTGAAAGGGAAAAGGAGGCAATTTTAATTTTGCGATAATTCTAGATATAATCGTTTCCCGCCAAATTTTCAATGGATTATATCTCGAAATCAAGGACACGAACCCTTCATTTATTTTTATTTTTTGCTTTTTTAGCTTCACTATGGAAATACTATCAATTTTTAACAGTCTTCTAAAATACTTGTTATTTTGAAAAAGAGTAGCAAACTTTCTTTAGCTTGTTCAATGAAAGAAAAATATTAAAAAGGAGCCTCTGCACTTCTTTCTCATACAAAACAAACGGTACCAATTAAGATCTACCATGACAAATATTGAGAAATCAGCGATAAACAAAAGACTAAACATTTATTATCAGAGGGATGGAACAGCATCTTACCTTGTCTGTGACATTTGCGTCACTATAGGGAGTGAATACTTTTCCATCCAAACTGTGTAAAATCCGAAACCGTGTGACATAAAGTTCAGATGGTCCAACAGAGAGGCCTTTGGTTGTGATTCCAAGTAAACGTCCTGCTCTTTGTAAGTTAATCTGTAAAGATGAAATATTTTTTTATTGAAGGTTTTAAGATGATAATATAAAATAAGTGCTTCCAAATCATATACACGGTTTCTTGGTCACAGAACTGAATATCTTACAAATATTGTGGTAGGTTTAAAAATAACATTTATACAATTTGTATAAAATAATCATATTTATAAGTTTTTGTCCAATTTGCCGAATAGTTTACAGAGAAAGAGAATCGATGTTTTAGTCCAAAATATATATCTTGTATAAACTGTTTACATGTCAGAGAAACTTTCGATATATCGTTGCTACTTGGAAAAATTAAAGGTAAACAAATGCAGCTGTTACTGTGAGTGTTAGAAAATATTAGATTTGAAGTTTTTGATACTCTTGTGAGAAATAGGGTATTGGGAAATTGGTATATGGTTCTAACAAACAAAACATCATTATGTCTTTCATACAAAATAACTGAATCAAAACCAAATATTAATCGCTAATATGTTACATCTCGAATGATCTTTTATGGTATAATTACAGTATACTATCATGCAAATAAGTTTTCATGGGTGAATATGAAACCTTCCGAAACACCGGAACACCATGTCTTACCTGTACGAACTGGTTTAGATCAGATCGTGATGGCCGCCATCCGCATTCGTTTACACAAAATAGGTCCGATTTTCTTGGCGAATATGTTTTCTGGTTCTCAGAGAGGATTGAAGAAGTTGTGAAGTCAGAATCAGTTATATTTTTATTTCCTGATATCAGATACTGAGTACTACAACTAGCTAAAGAAAAAAAATATTTACAAAAATTCGTAAACAGAGAACATGTATTAATAAATATTTTCTCCAATTACAAGTTCTTTTTACGTTAAATTAATGTTCGGCATTGCTTATTTTCTATTTCTTTGCCATGGTTGTTTATGCTGTTTTGCATTTGCACTATGACAAAAGTGGCGGGAGACTGGAAGGAAGAGAATTGTCAATACCGTCAAAGATGGATCAAACCTTTTTAAGGTCAAGTAACAGTAAATGAACGCCGTCTAGCGGATTCCGCGAAATATTGCGACGTTTAGTACGAATTACGTCCCATTTTTTTTAAGTAAAGTAAAAGGTAAAGCAAAGGATCACGAAATTTTTATTATTAGCATCCTTTAAAAAATCTGTTCAGCCACCGTGATGTTCATTTATAAGAAGACTACATTGGATTTTCTTTGAAACTTTCTTGATATTTTTTCAGCTTGTCAGAGATTCCTTAGATCCTTTACAGAATACATTTTTTTTTGGAAAAACATTATTTCCTCTGGTCAGGGTTAGGGTTGACGCCTATTTAAACGTGTAAATCCGCTGTATGTGTTTGCACCTGTCATATGTTAGAAACCTGTTGTTCAGTGGTTGTTTTTGAAGATGTGGTTCATAAGTGTTTCTTGTTTTTCTTTTTATATAGACTTTTATTTTTTTCTGTTTGAATGGTTTTACACATCTATTCCTTTGGGGGCTCTTTAAAGCTGTTCGTGAGCTAATATGATTCGTTTTGAAGGCCGTACTTCGACTTTTTAGTTTTTACACATTGGGACTTGGATGAAAAGTGGCACTCATTCCACTTTTTCTTATTTCTATTGTGTTATTATAAAGAGCTTTTCTGCACTTGTTGTAACACGTCGAATACAGTATATCAATAGTTTATAGATATAGGAAGATGTGGTGTGAGTGCCATTGAGACAACTCTCCATCAAAGGAACAATTTATAAAAGTAAACCATTATATGTTAAGCTAAGGCCTTCAACACAGAGCCTTGGTTCACACCGAACATCAAGCTATAAAGGTCCCCTATGTATGAGTAAACTGGAACATTAATTTTACCTTTACAGTCAGGTATTTGATCGGTTGATTGCCAGCCGACAGATGCATTGCAAACTCTTTTAAGTGCTGCCTGTCCTGTAGGAAATACATGCTGTCTGTCACACTCCGCTATACAAACCCTAATGACAAGAATTGTATTCGGTTATAATGTGTTGTCTAGATAAATGATATATTCTATTTTGAAGATTTATTTTTCAAATTATTAATGCGATGAAGGTTATACAAAAAGTAAGACGATATATACATGTACGAATGTATATAAATACATAATTATAATTCGTAAATATGATTTTGGTAGACAATATGTAAATGGTATAACATGTCGATAAAACGATTTTGTTTATCCTTTTTATTCTTGCAATACGTTTTATGAATAAAATTTGTCAGCTATCACGTTTTATTAATGTAACGTAAAATACGATTTTAGCCGCATAAATGTCAAACTGTTTGATATGTTGAAACGTTTATTTCATTTATCGTAATGGCATTTTTCTATAATCTTTACATTTCATACATATTTACGTGACTTGCAGTTGACACAGTTATTACAATACAACGTGCAACTCTCGGTTTCGTTTTCATTAAACTTTATTTTAACAATGTCTGTTTTTGCTTAACAGAATCATGATTTACTTTAAATCTTATTTGATCCTATGGATTTTTATCTCATTGACAGGGCTTATATGAATAAACAATTGCATGAACAACCATTGGGTGAAAATAACATATTCATTCGTGACTTAATTATATTTGCCGTGATAGTACAAGAATTGTCAATGGTGTCGCATATTATATCTACATTTAACTATTCTATTTAACAGGTCGGGACCACTACCTTATATGGAAATGCATAAATTAGCATACTTATGTTCTCGCACATGTAATTGTTTATTTACATGTGACGCAATTTATTTTTACCTAGGTTTTTGACCAATCCACTAAATGAGTCACAATGCATGATGGACTACTACGTGTTTACAATCAACCAAGAACACGTGTTATTTACTGAAATACAACACAATTTTTCGTGGAATGCGGGATTCACAATTTCGCTTAGTTTTTCATTTGGGTATCCTCATTTATAGTTCGTGATATAAAGTATTACTTCCATGCTCAGATTAAAGAAGAGTTGTTTCTATGCGAAGAAAAAAAGGTTCGAATTATCCGATAAATAGTCATTAACATGTTTGATGATGGCACAGAGATTTCATGTAAAAACTATTTGTCCACCAGACAGCAACGAAACAACAGCGAAAAAACACAATTACCCATGAGACAAACTTACTAGTGTAAAGTAAGCCGTCGATAACAGCCGGTGCTGATATTCACGAGTACAGCAATGTTCGTATAGATAATTAAAGGCAAATGTGGGATCCTTGAATTTGTGTTCGTAAAAAAGGCGAAGAAGTATTAACATACATGGCAGTGTTAACAAAATCTATAAGTATTTTTTTTGGTCACATTTCAGTATATGGGACTTCCAAACTGTTCCCTTTGTTTTGAAGGTAGTGAAGTCAGCAACTATAGTTTCAGTTTGTTCGTTTTTTAACGGGCTCGGACATTTTTCAAACTGAATAAAATCATTACAGCTGATTTCTTATACCTGCAAAGTAAAACTTTGGTTGGCTGGCTTGCTTTGTTTGTATAGTTGTTTATACAAGCTTTGAAAATAAGATTGACACCTTTAAAGAATATATATAAAGGCATAGTTTAACTTGTATATTTTATATTTTGTACAATATACAAACAAAGCAAACAAGCTAACCAAAGTGTTGCTCTACATGCATTAGGAAATAAGCTGTAATGATTTTATCCATATGTATGTGCGACAAGGTGGAAAATTTGATATGTTTTGTGAAAATTGCAGCGTTGGATCTATAATAAAAAAGAAGATGTGGTATGATTTCCAATGAGACAGCTGTCCACGAGAGACCAAAATGACACAGTTATTAACATTTATAGACCACCGTACGGCCTTCAACAATGAGCAAAGCCCAAACCGCATAGTCAGCTATAAAAGGCCCCGATATGACAATGTAAAACAATTCAAACGAGAAAACTAACGGCCTTAATTATACACAAAAAAAAAATGAACGAAAAACAAACAAACGACAACCACTGAAATACAGGCTCCTATACAATATATTTTTTTTTGATGGAATAGATTTCTTGTCATTTTATATATTTAATTAGGCCGGTTTTTTTTGTGTTTTTTTGTTTGGATTGTTTTCTACAAGTAATGTTTTGGGTAATTAATAGCTTACTTTTCAGCATTGAAGCTATGACTGCTTACTTTCCTAAATTATGTCTTTGTTGGAAAGATGTCTCATTTGGCACTCATACCTCATCTTCTTATTTCTATATACAAAGCACGTTTTAGCAAAAAAATAATAGGTAATATGGCACCCACTATGATCCAGAGACTTTTAATATTGGAGATATTTTACATATGTCAACAGGACAGCAGCCGAACGATAAAAAAAACTCTGATGTATATTTTGTGATAAAATTAGCAACAAACGGATATTATCGATGGATGAAACTATAAAAAATGTATTGAGCTATATACCGTACCCGCTCAGTGGCGGATCCAAGGGGAGGGGGGGTCCGGGGGATGGACCCCCTTTTTTTGACGATCAGTGCATTTGGATGGGGACATGTAGTTGGAACCCCCTCCCCGTTTGTCCAGGGTTAGGACCCCCTTTTTTAAAATGGCTGGATCCGCCCCTGCCGCTTTCATAACACTTATTTTTAGCATACTGAATAATATGATGTTCTTATTATTAGTTCAGGTCCTGATAAAAAAAAATACACATTCTGTACAGAAAGAAGTGTTTCAATGAAAGTTTTCGTGTTTTTCTAGGCAGAAATGATTTTGAAATGACATTATACAGGTTTAAAAGAGCTCAAATGATTTTCTTACTGGACAGTGGTCACTTCATTGGATATTTCACTGTGTCATGTCGTGAAATTAATGCAGGTTCAATTCATAACAATGCACACAACCGGTTCAACTACTTTTGCAAGGCTAAAAAGAAAGTCGAATCGTGAAGCCAATAAACAATATTTTTTTAATCTGAGCATGCAAATTGAAGATTACGTTATATATTTTACATTAAATATATTTGCAGAATAAAAACTTTGGTAATGAGAGTCCCAGACAATATATTAGTTGACTGTTTCCCCCACTTATTCCACGTGTTTTAAGTAGTAGTTTACTCGTAGTAGCCCACAATGCATTGTAGTTCATTGAGTCGATTGGTCAGATTTTCAAGGCCATATTGGCCTTGTGTTTTGGAAATTACTATGCAAATATATTCTGACGTCAGAAAATCTAGAGTTCTCGACCTGTTTAAATCAAATGATTTATATTCAACTTGTTTATTGACATAAAATAATGCATGCATTACTTTTTATTGAGAACAAATTACAGCTTAAAAAAAACTCGTGAAAATAACTCAGGAATAGAACCAAGCGTACTTTCGTCTACGAAATCAGTTTTAAAATTATCCGGTATGAAAGAAATGTCCACAAAATTTCAAAGGGAAAGCAATTTTCGTATGTTAGAGGTAGATAATCTTAATGGAATTTACAGTTTTTGTTCCAGAGAGGGTATGCCAATGCAATTTTACTTCATTACACTTCTTTACATGCACAAATTCCCAAATTTGATGTTTCCTGTTCACAACTACAACTTGAAATAAGGTAAAGATAAATTTCTTCTCTATTTCTTTAAATGCTTACTAATGATGATAGCGTAATAAAGAGTTAGTAAAATTCGAAGAATTTCTTTTGTTCGAACTTGTCGAACCTACATTTATTTATAAAACAAAATAAGGTCGGTTTTGGAATAGTCCATATGAAACAAGAAAATTATATATCATAGTGCAAAAATTGATTAACTTGCAAAAGCGGAAACAGTCTTCTTGTTTCTATATTTACATACAGTTGAGTGTTGACTAACTCGCATCTAACAACTCCATTCTTTGGTGGTGACAACGACCGACATCTCGAACCAGAATCTGTTAAATTACATAGAAGTAAAAAGTATCTTTAAATCAGACAATAACAAATAACAAGAATATTCGGACAATGTAATGAAAGAAAGGCGAACGATACCAAAAATCATTCAAAATCAAAGTCTGAGCACAATTTAACGAAAAATTAAATGAAATAGATATGTATTTATTAGTGACGTTACTTGAATTAAGTAACCAAACTCAAATAGCTTCCACTGATATATTTAGATGTCATTCATGTTTCTATATTTCCTTTCGTGAGTTGCATAATTATATATAGTGTGTTTAACCTTGTTTTATCAGTTTGGTCGACACCAATGCTGGTGTACTGTAAGTTCCCGTCGATGGTACCCGTTCAGTATTGTCAATGGCTCGGCATGGAAGATGAGTTTTAATGTTTATAAAAATAAGGTAATTGATTGTTTCATTAACATACCTATACAATCAGGGAAGGTATTCCCACTAGGCCAGGTCCCATCTATCTGATTACAGGTACGAAACTCTACCGACGTAGTCTGAAAGGTGAATCCACCATTACATGTGGCATAACATTTCCTGGTGATAAAAAAAAAACGAATATGTCACTCAAATTGAATATTCATAGTGTGAACCAAACACTGTTAACAACTGCTACTACTCTCAGACTTGTACTTTTGTTGTTTGGATGTACTACTACCTGTTCACGTTCACTCTGTTTTTGTTATGTGTATTTCTATTTGTATCCATCTGATGAGTTAATACTATTTCAACTGATTGTTATAGTTCGTACTTGTGTTGTTCTGTTACACCGCTGTCCCTGGGAGGTTATGGGAGGGTTGGGATCCCGCTAACCTGTTCAACCCCGCCACATTCTGTATGTATGTGACTGTCCAAAGTCAGGAACCTGTAATTCAGTGGTTGTCGATTGTTGTTGTGTTACATATTTGTTTTTCGTTCATTATTTTGTACATTAGTTTGACCGTTAGTATTCTCGTTTGAAGAATTTAACATTTGTGATTTCGGAGCCTTTTATAGCTGCTTATGCGGTTTGGGCTTTGCTCATTGTTGAAGGCTGTACAGTGACATACAACTGTTAATTTCTATGCCATTTGGTCTCTGGTGGAGAGTTGTCTCATTGGCAATCATACTACATCTTCTTTTTTATATTATTTGGTTTTAATTGTTAAAAATTGTGAATTGGAATTGTGTTCAAGTATTTCAAAAATAAATACTTTATAAAAGTACATCCTTCAAACGTCATGCGATCATCAATCTGTATATTTGAAAATTTAAATCATATTAGAGACTTGACTGTTTTTAATATGGACTTTTATATTATATGTTCATATTGGTTTGATTTAATAAGCTTTATTTCATTGCTTATCGCATACCTTATAATAGTGTCTAGTGGTCATAAAAATATTGAATTGAATTAAAAAAACAAATTAAAAAAATAAGGGCACTTTAACAGGAAATAGAGCGTTAAATACTGACAGGAAGCAGGCTTCATAATCAGATGATGTGGAGTTACTCCGCTTTGTCAACCTGCATAAAACTGATGTGTTTAAACGAAAGTAAAATGTTCCGTTTTTTGTTGTGATTGTCTTACTTTTTTAATTCATATGAATCAATCTAGGTGTGGATAAAACCATTAAGACAGCAACCAAACAGCCCTTCTGCAGCGAAATTTCAAAAGACCTAGGCGATTGGACAGCCAACATCGTTAAAAAAAATGTATGGTAAGCAATGAAAGTACGTACGAGGGGCCCTAAATATCAAACATGTCTTAAGGTCTACTTGCCTTCTTTAATTGCTCTAGAATATAAAAAAAATAGAAAGCATAGGTTGTGCCTAAAACAAACTCGATCAACTAGGAGAAGGAGACGACAAACAAAGGGCTTACTCTAATAGATTCGGTCAAAATTAAGACAATTCAGTAATTAAAAAAAAGTAAAACCATCATCTATTGTGTTGCAAGGTACATTTCCAAAAAGATTGCAACTACTACACCCTTAAAAAAACATCAATTCCAAGATAGAATAAAGCTTCACATAAAGCCGACATAAGTGCAGAGGAGAATGAAAGAACTGAAAGAATAAATCTCTAAAAATTATACATGTATATGATAAAATACGATCATAACTTTTGCAACAAAAAATCGTTGGATTTCTATACATCCAAGAAGGCATACATGTATCTGTGCATTCAAATTTATGGTGTACTTTTAACTTACAATATTCCACTATCGTCGACACAGAACACTTGCCCATTTATAGGTTGATTTGGTTTTTTGCAGAGACTTGTTTGACACTCATTATCAGTAGTAAAATATCCTGAAATCGACACAAATGTATAAAATTTACAGTCAATTATTATTATTATGTGTTCTGTTGCAAGATAAATAAATTGTTTTTACATATCATAGTGATTTCTTGATACGTTGTGTATTGCAAGTTTTCATCTATCTCGCGTGTTCAATGTTTGATCAGGTTTGAATTGTTTAAATGCGTAATGTCTGAATAATAATATACCATAGATGTTCCATAGTCTAAGCATATCTTATTGTCTAAGTAAACAAAAGAATTGGATACAAGTTATACAAAATTAAAACGTATCAACTTAACATAATCCTCTCCAGATAAATACACTTCACAAAAACTCAAGATTACAGCAATTGTATCATTTAGTACAAAACGAAGAATATATACATTTTCTTATGTTTCACAATTACTGCTGGATTCGAGTACATTTTAGACACAGCAATATTTAATCAAAGAATAGTTTGAAATGGCGTTTATCACTGTTTATTTCTGAAAAGGATTGTTAAATTTGTTCAACACTAATTTAGTCTGTTCCAAATGATATATGTTCCATGAAAATAGCAACTATAAAGTGTTGAATATTTATAACAAGATAATCAATAAAAAGGTATGTAAGTTGACATTCTGAAAAAAAATGAATCGCATCTTCTAATGGACAACCAAAAGCACATTTGGGTAATTTACTGAATTAACTCTGTATCAATCAGCTTTTATGGGACTAAATATGTGTCGTAATTTGTTATTCAATATGTTTTTCTCCTATTTCCAGTAAAATAATATTTATGTAAAAAAACCTGGAATGTCATTTCTCCGGATGGTATTTTTGAAATATGGCGATGGTTAAATGGATCTAACGGTAATATATTCCATGCAATTATCGGAGACAGGCACAATCATTTAAAAAAATGCCCAAATGACATCTCGGCTGTTCTATGTTTATTTTTATAATTCTGTTGTTATAAATATAATCGTCGTTACATGTATTGTCATCATTTTAATCAGATACTTTGTTGAAGTGTTATATTCCAGATAAATAAATTGTTTTTACATATCATAGTGATTTCTTGATACGTTGTGTATTGCAAGTTTTCATCTATCTCGCGTGTTCAATGTTTGATCAGGTTTGAATTGTTTAAATGCGTAATGTCTGAATAATAATATACCATAGATGTTCCATAGTCTAAGCATATCTTATTGTCTAAGTAAACAAAAGAATTGGATACAAGTTATACAAAATTAAAACGTATCAACTTAACATAATCCTCTCCAGATAAATACACTTCACAAAAACTCAAGATTACAGCAATTGTATCATTTAGTACAAAACGAAGAATATATACATTTTCTTATGTTTCACAATTACTGCTGGATTCGAGTACATTTTAGACACAGCAATATTTAATCAAAGAATAGTTTGAAATGGCGTTTATCACTGTTTATTTCTGAAAAGGATTGTTAAATTTGTTCAACACTAATTTAGTCTGTTCCAAATGATATATGTTCCATGAAAATAGCAACTATAAAGTGTTGAATATTTATAACAAGATAATCAATAAAAAGGTATGTAAGTTGACATTCTGAAAAAAAAATGAATCGCATCTTCTAATGGACAACCAAAAGCACATTTGGGTAATTTACTGAATTAACTCTGTATCAATCAGCTTTTATGGGACTAAATATGTGTCGTAATTTGTTATGCAATATGTTTTTCTCCTATTTCCAGTAAAATAATATTTATGTAAAAAAACCTGGAATGTCATTTCTCCGGATGGTATTTTTGAAATATGGCGATGGTTAAATGGATCTAACGGTAATATATTCCATGCAATTATCGGAGACAGGCACAATCATTTAAAAAAATGCCCAAATGACATCTCGGCTGTTCTATGTTTATTTTTATAATTCTGTTGTTATAAATATAATCGTCGTTACATGTATTGTCATCATTTTAATCAGATACTTTGTTGAAGTGTTATATTCCAGAAAAAAAACCAGTTTAAATAGTAACCAATCATATAACTCAGGCTTCATTGGAACTGATTTTTTCTCATATTTCTCAACATTTTTTCTATCAAGAATTGTTTGATTGATAGCATATTATTCTTTTCTAAGTGAGAAAAAACCAGGTGAATCAGAAAATGTTAACGGGATTTCCGTTTACTTTCTTTCAATTGTATCTACCAAGGTTCCTATAACCTTAGGCAAAGTTGACTTTAAAATGAATTTGCATTTATTCTGGTTAGAAAAGCGAAGCTTTGGGCGCATACAATTTATGAATTGTTATTTTCATTTTGCCAATATCTATTTGGTTTCTTTTATAATTTTTCTCGTTTGTTTATATATCGTTGCTACAGCAGTTTGAAAGGTTTATCTTGCTCTCACTTGTTTTTATCCTAAAATTATCAACAAGCGGTCAGACGTGAGGTGGTTTTCTATAATCATGTATGTATAAGTGATAAATTGTCAAAACTTTATTTAAAATTGCAAACCTTAAATGTTAACAGTCTTTGATGATGAAAACTTACCTAAAATAAGTAAAGAAATAATCAGGGCGGTGTCCATTTTGATTCTGAAAACATATCCATTAACCAAGGCGTGCCTATATATCGACCATGGAATCCGCAGATAGATTTTTATTGTTTATTTTATCTATTTATTAACACGTATCAGACAAACATAGTTTTGATTTGAATACATTAAATGCCATAATTTATTTACAGTAGTTGACAGTGTTTCAGTAAGGTAACGGTAAGTTTACACAAAAACTTGGAGACTAAGAAATGTCAATATTGGATCAAAATACTACTAAATATTACTATAAGATACGGAAGATCTTTGTCATAAAGTATATCTGCATATTTGAAAGCGAGACAGTTGTCACGTGTCAGAAAGATACGGAAGTAGATAGCAGGGTTTGGATGGAATTAAAAATTACAGAATAAGAAATGATAGGGGAAAAGTACAGAATAAGGCATAGAAAAAAAGGTCATTTTGGTCTTTTGTGGATAGTTGTCTCATTGGCAATCATACCACATCTTCTTTTTTATATAAGAAACAAAAAGAAAAGAGAAACAAAGGATACAAAAAAAGAATAGGGGATAGGTTGAAAAAATAGAAAAATCACCTAAATAATTAAAGAATACAGAAATGAAGGACCCCTCCATTCACACCTATTTATGGAATGTGCTGTATCATCTCGTTATCTTTATATAGGAATTACTAAACAAATACATTACTAGTATAATCTAAACAAATAACGTTTTTTAGTATCGTGTATTTGGTCAATGTCAACTTTTCAACTGATAGACAATAGTTAAAATAATAGTAATAAATGTTAAAGCAATGTTGGATTATTTCAAAGAATGCTATATGGTTTCCCACTTGGTTCACTTTATAAAAAAAAAGTACGATAAGTTTATATCGTAATACTTTGAGTTTTAATTGTTTTATTTTTTTCAGGATTTTAACTTGAAATATAAGTTTACTAAATTCTATTTTATATATAAAGAGACAAGTATAAACATTAAATTATTATTTTTACTTGCAAGACAATGGTTGCCACATGTGCAGTAGGAACTACTTTCCCTTCCGAGGCACAAGAGTTCAACGCTGTCTGTCTGTGATGAGGTTCGTGTTGCTCGGTCTTTAGTTTTATATTCTGATGTTTTGTTACAGTTGTTTGTTCAATTGTCTTTTTAGTTTTGGCCATGGTATTGGATGTGTTTACTGGAGTTTAATAATATTATTATCTGGTTCAAACAAATAAACAAATGATCTTAACAACAGTCACAGTGAAATATCTAAACCGGTGATTATTGGGATAGCTATATCCTTGCTTGTAATGTGGGTGATATACCAATGGGTCAAAACAATCAAGTCTCTGATAAAACATCGTATTCATAAGTTGAAAAACTGTGTAAATGGTCCGTTTTCAGAGACAAAGAGACTGTGAAATGTATGTTGTTGTTCTTGCGGACAAAGCTTCAAATAATATCGTCTTCGTATTTAAATCGTACTGCTATGCGTGTCTTGTAAAATATGAATGAATTGAATGAGCACTCAGGTAATCCCACATATAAAAACATGTACCATTTGACAAGGATAAGATTTTGGCGAATCACAAGTCCTTCATGACTTCAATGAACATTGCATTCCAAAACAAATCAGAGGACTTAACTTATAAAAAAGAAGATGTGGTATGATTGCCAATGAGACAACTATCCACAAAAGACCAAAATGACACAGACACTAACAACTATAGGTCACCGTACGGCCTTCAACAATGAGCAAAGACCATACCGCATAGTCAGCTATAAAAGGCCCCGATAAGACAATGTAAAACAATTCAAACGAAAAAACTAACGGCCTTATTTATGTAAAAAAAATGAGTTTTTATTTGTTTCGGATACATAAGCGTCACAAAATTCCGTACAAACAACGGTACATTACCGGCTCGCTCATCAGCATGTTTGACTAAAATATTGTCTTTTTGTTTAGATTGACAAAAAATCTGTCCGCAGTGAAAGAAGGTCTTCGAAAATACTGTGAAACTGTTTACTCACGTATCGGTATTAACCTTATTTGGATTCCAAAAACACTGTAAAGAACTTCTGGATAATTTTAAATCTCGATCTTTTTCTGATCAATAAATTAGCCCTATCAAACCTTTTGATTTTTTAACCCTGTATACCACCTTTCCCCTTGTGAAATTGAAAAATCGTCTTAAAGAAATAATCCACGTTTCTTCTCAACATAAAATGGTAACATACGCTAAATATTTATTAGTTTGAGGTACCATACGGCATATATTGTCAATAGTGAACAAAAAGGTAAAACATGCTACACAGAGGAACAAAATAGTAGTTATCAAAGGTACCAGGATTATAATTTAGTACGCCTGACACGCGTTTCGTCTACATAAGACTCATCAAGAACAAGTGATCAGTTTGATAGAGTTTCTTATTGACAAAATATTTATTGAATTTTAAGGTAGACTTTTTTTTAACAAATTGTCGGCATTCCTTTGGTAAAGAACTGTGTGTCTCTTTTTGCTGACCTCTTCTTATTTTATATGAATCGGAGTTCCTCCAGACACTAGTAAAAACAAGATCATCAAAGAAGACAGATCATTTAAATTCACGTTCGGATATATTAATGATGATCTTTCCATCACACTTAACCTTTTCTGATTGGATTCCATTAATATATCCCCCAGAACTAGAAATTAAAGAAACAACAGACACGGCTTCCTCCGCCTCATGTTTAGACTGATACCTCGAATTTGACATACACGGTCAACTCAGTACGATATTCTATGACAAACGAGACAATTTCAATTTCCCCTAACATTGATAGCAATATACTAACTTTACCTGTATATGGGATATACATTCATAGCTTATTCATTTCAAGAGCTTGCAGCTGCTACTTGGACTTTGTAAAACGTCACCAGTGTATGAGCAGAAAGTTGACGAACCACGGTTATGTCAAAGAAAATCTAGTCGTCATTTTTCTAAAAAAAAAAAAAAAAAAGTCATCGGAAGGTACCAAGACCATGTTGATCAACTTCACAAAAAATACACGATAGTCTTAAAGTATAGATTCTGGGTACTGACATTGTTTATCACCTTGAGAAAGTGTTGTAACATTTTTTTATTTGTCTTTTACTTTTTAGTTTATTTTTGCTGATATCCATATGCATTTGACGTGACTCTGTAATTATACATCACGTCATTGCGATATTGTTCTATGATAATTTTTGTATTCTTGTCTTTCATTTTTGCTTATGTGCTTTGTATATATGCCTTGTTGTGTTCTTCTGGTACATATACCATGGCTCTGTGCTTATACATTCAGTCATTGTGTTATTGTGCCGTCGTAAAATTTATGTGGCTCTGTACTTATACATCCCGTAATTGTGTTATTGTTCTTTTATTATTTTTGTATTCTTTGTCTGTCATTTTCCTCATGTGCTTTGTTTATATGACGTAGCTCTGTACTTATACATCCTGTCATTGTGTTATTGCGTTATGGGAATTTATTTGTATTCTTGACTTTAATTTATTCTAAATGAGCTTTGTCTCTATGTCTTTTTGTGCTTCTTTGTTACATTATATTTGTTTTTATAGTAACAAAGATGTTATTACAATGTTGACTGATGTTCACTGCTGTACCCCTATTTAGATATTTTTACCTATCATATCTATATGTTTTGTTCACACATCGTTGTCAATGTAATGTGACTGTCGTACAAGTGAGAGGTTTAAGTTGATCCATCATTTTCTACTCAAGAAAATGCATGTACCAAGTCAGGAATATAACAGCTGTTATTCGTTTGGTGTATGTCAGCGTGTGGTGTTGCCATTTTATTAGGGACTCTCCGTTTTGGATTTCTTAATCAAATTGCAAAATCAAAAGCTCAAACACATCAAACGAATGGATAACAACTGTCATATTCCTGACTTAGTACAGGCTTATTCTTATGTAGAAAATGGTGGATTAAACCTGGTTTTAAAGCTAGCTAAACCTCTCACCTCTATGACAGTCGCATCAAATTCCAGCAAAAAGCAAATATAAAGTGCTTCGACACTCTTCGTACTCTATTAGTCTTGGTAATCTCACAAAGGAAGTATTTTAGTGCTTTGATACTGCTGATGGACTAGTCGTTAATATTATTCTCTAAGTACATGTTGTTAGTGCTTAGACACTGTTGATTATTAGTCCCGAACACATCACACAGGAAGTAGTAAGTGCTTCATAACAGCTGATCGAGTATTAATCTCGAGACTGCTGATAGAGTGTTATTCTCGAGAGTTTGATCCCGGATATCATCATTGAGGAATATTGGAGTAAGTGCTCAAATTCTTCTAATGTACTTCTTGTCTGATGGATATCATTTGAAAGAAGACGTAACCGCTTCGATGCTTTTGAGAAAATACTTGACACGATGAGATAGGATCAAGTGCTTCGATAATACTATTTCCACCAAGTATTTAGTTTAATGCTTATACATTTATTTTGTTTTACCGCATTTCAAGTTGATATTTATTTTATTTTTAACATTTTACCTAAGCATTGGTCCTGTTTCTTTTTCTCCCTCTAAATTGAGCCATCGGTTTCATTCACTTACCGAGCCTTACCACTGCTGATAATCTGTTAGTCTTGTGCCTAATTTCCACCAAGTAATGAGTGCTTTGGAAATGGTGATGATTGTACACATATTTCAACTATTCCTTCTGTTATGAACATATGCAAAGTCTAAGTTGTGAAATGTATGCTAGAACATTTACGTTTAAGAAATCAATGTTAGGGTATATTGTAATACCTTCGACGTTATTTTGAAGCACTGAACGTATACACCTTATATAGGGGTATACTAAAGTAGTTGTTTTAGAGTGTTGATATCTCTTATATATTAAAATAAGAATATGTATGATAAGAAAACTCTCCACCAGAGACAAAATGACAAATCTTCAACAATGAGCATAACCCACACTGCATAATAAGCTATTAAGAGACCTGAAATGGCAAACGTTAAACTACTAAAACGAGAAAACTAACGACCTTAATGATGTACAGAACGTTCAACGTAAAACAAATATGATAAACAGCAACAAACGACAACCATTGAATAACGAGATCCTGACTGGTGGAGTGTTGTCTCATTGTCAATCATACCACAGCTTCTTGTTTCTATATAAAGGATCTATACCTATGTGTCCTCTTTTTTTCACCTTGGCGATGATGGATCTATATCAGAGTCAAAGTACCCATAGACAGTTGAGAAGCCGAGACACAGATAGAACAACATACCAATTCATGATGTTGAAAGTAGAACTTTTGAAGAAATTAAGTCAGCCGTTCTTTCTTCTAAGCTAGCTTATTGATGCATCTGTTTATGATTGTAATTTCTGATTCATCAGAGTATACGACTTTCAGTGAAATATTGAAAAGATGCATCTTTAATAAAGAAAATAATAGAGAAACATCTTACAAAAATTAATAATCATTTTATGATTTTATGATCCATTTAAAAATGTTTTGCATCTTTGTAAGACGTGACTACAAATTATCATTAGATGAGCGATACACTCTACTCTAAACGAATTTCTATGATGATATCAGTCCTTAATAATAGTTCATCGTTTATGAACATGTGCTCGATACCATAGAACATTGCTTCTTGTTATCGTCCCAAACTGTAGGTGGTGGGCATGTTGTAAGGAAAATGCCATCTGGTGCGCATGTCACAAATTGATTACAAGCGGTACATGCTGTAAAGTCACCTTCAGCTGGACAAGCTGATAGTTTATCAATACATTTTCCTACAAGGCAAAAACTAAATTGTTTTATTATTTTCATAAGAAGATATAAAAAAAAATGATAATAATGTGAATATATTTAAAGAAATCCCAAAGTTTTCAGGTCAGAACAATACCTAAATTAAGGTAGGAAAATGTATAAAGGATAAACAAGGCAAATATCACACAACTTAGTAGAGTTCAATTATAATTCGGGATATATATATTAGCAGAAAAGATATTATGTGCAAATACATCAGCAGATACACAAAATAAGATACATTAAAGGCAAAAGTAGTTTACCAGTGATTAAATTTCAAATGGTATATTTATAATATACACACTAAGATGAAGTCGAATGTAACAAAAACAAACAGTAGATGTAGAACTCATTTCTATTTTCACGACCAGCATACTATTATAATGACCAACTCAATAATAATTGCACAAGAGCGTGCTTTTATTGGACAGTTTATGACGTCCTTACACTAGATCCGTGAAAGTTGGATGTGTACAGATTGATTATTTAGTCTAAGATGCATTATTTTTTTTTATTTGTAATTGGCTTTTGTGGATAGTTGTCTCATTGGCAATCATACCACATCTTCTTTTTTATATTTGAACTAGCTATCAATAACTGGAAGTACTCTCATATCTGTACTTAGTGTCATTTTGTTGTTAGGATGTACCAGGTCACGTCCATTCTGTTTTTTGTAAGATGTATTTCAATTATTATCCATCTGATTAGTTATGTCTTTTTCAACTGATTTTTATAGTTTGTTATTGTGTTGTACTGTAACATCACTGTCCCATGTCAAGGGAGGGTTGGGACCCCAAACATATTTAACCACGCCACATGTTATATGTTTGTACCTGTCCCAAGTCAAAACCCTGTAATTCAGTGGTTGTCGATTTTTGCTGTGTTACATATTTGTATTTCGTCATTTTTTGTTTACATTAAATAGGCGGTTAGTTTTCTCGTTGTAATTGTTTTAAATTTGTGATTTCGGGGCCGTTTATAGCAGACTATAAGGTATGGGTTTTGTACATTGTTGAAACCTTACGCTGAATTATAGCTGTTAATGTCAGTGCCATTTGGTCTTTGTGGAGAGTTGTCTCATTGACAATCCTACCACATGTTCTATTTTATGTATTGCATTTTAAAATGATTTCAATATTTTCTTTATGTATGATGATGTAGCTTCAAAACATAAATTCAATATACCACAATAACAAAGATCTTGATAGAGATATTATCCTCATTTAAAGTTACCTGTGAATATTGGTGGTCTTGGACTCACATGAGTTTCGGTACCAGTTTGTCCATTTCCAGCTGTAATTTTGAAGAGACATTTGTATACATATGATGAAGTAGCAAGAATTACCAACTACATTATAGTTGATGTTTTTTTATGGATGTCAAGGTAAAAATATATCAATTATCTTGAATCCACAGTTATGAACTTATATTCCGAGACACTAGAAGGGAAGTTTAATAAAACATCCAAATGCATTTATTATTCAGTGAGAACCTGATATCTTTAAACGTATAAGATACATTCTATATAGTTCTTTCTAATTGTGTTTTAAACCATCGCCGTTATTTAGTAGTATTTTATGTTCTATGTACAAAATGTTATAATTGATTAATAAACATATTCTAATGTATTTTAAGTGAGCCAAACATTTTTTTATCTTGTTTACAAGGAAGCTATTAAACCAAGAGTTCCAAGTGAAAATAAACTCATGATAACAACACGAACTTCACCAAAATCTGAGGGATATCTCAGGTGCTCCTGAAGGGTAAGCAGATCCTACTCCACATGTGGCACCCGTCGTGTTGCTCATGTTATAACAAATCCGGTAAGTAGTCTTATTCGGACCGTCAAATTCATAAAAGGAAAGGAAATTGTAGTAACGACGTAAGGAACATATCCGATATCATCTGTCAAACGGTCATTCCATAACGGTCAACCAACTAGTGATGGTGTCCGTAAAATTCACGAAGGGGTGATTTCAACTTCACCATTTGAAACTCTTGGTTTAATAACTTCCTTGTGAGCAGCAAGCCTCTATCAAGAAAATCATGATAGGAAATACAAGCACGGGAATATCGTATTTGTCATAACTACAATCTTTCTCCATATGTCACCTACCGAAATAGACACCTCACATGGTTTGTACTCATATGAGCAACACAATAGGTGCCACATGTGAAACAGGAAGACATTAACCTTCCGGAGCACATAAGATCTTTCTCAGTTTTTGATGGAGTGCGTGTTACTTAGTCCTTTATTCTCGATGTTGTTTCTTTTTGTTCTGATGTTTGTTTGGGTTTTTTTTCTGATTCTTTTTTATCCATGGCGTTGTCAGTTCATGATCATTTTCGATGCGTAAGTTTGAATTTTAATTTGTTATCCTTGATATCTCATTAAACAGTATAGATACGTGAACATTTGAATAATGAATATTTTAAGGTATTTTTACCATTTCACATATGTGTCGTTCGATATCATTTATTGATATAAAATTGATTTTGCTATTTTGTTAGGTTCTATTTGGTGATAAATTTGTCGCGAGTTTCGATATTTATTCTTATACATCTTTAGCTTTCAAATACGCGTTTTTGTTAACGATCCTAGTGAAGATATATCCAGAAAAATGAATGCCATTGGTTACTACAGTTCACATAAGATTGCCATTAACAAGGAAAAGTACCACCTCACCTACGCAGTCTTGAAACCTATCACCATCAGACCAAATATTTGTTGTTGTGCATTTTAAAGAAAGTTGGCTATTTGCTGGTAAACCTAGAAAACTGTAGCCAGTGTTGCATGTTGCTGTACAAGTCCTGTAAAATAATATCTCGAATAGTAAATATATCTTACATTTAAAACTTGCAATATTTTATATATAGATATAAGATTAAATAAAGGAATTTATAAAGGAAGTAGAGCATATATAAAAAATATTTATAAACATATATATTATACATTTAATATGCAGCATAAATATGTTGTCAACTATATTCGCTTTTGGCCTATTGTTTTCTCCTCAAGTCTTTGGTTATCTTTTGAATAGTTTCACTATGACATTGTGTCATTCATGTGTATTTTTAAGCTAAATATATTGTATTGGAAAAGCTATTTATAGAAGATCGTGTGATGACCTTTTGTTTTTTCCATCCTTTTTATTTGATACCATTGGCAACTATGCTATGTATCTGTACTCAAATTAGATGCAACAATCTGATAGATTGAAAATACTTAGCATTCAAATTCATAGTAAAGAACAAAACCCTTTGTATGATTTGTGGTCTCCCAAAGATGTACATAATTCAATAAAAGTATCAATGTCTAGTTTACATTTCCATTTACACTTGACATAAGGGTCTTTTAAAATAACTGTCTGGTCAACGCCTTTTGATTTCTAATTACAACAGTTATCAGGTCTGTTTAGTCATGGGCAAATGTAGATTTGATTGTAGTCTTAATGAGGGTATACTATTATTAACACCGCACTTACAAATCTGTAGCACTATACGCACATGTCACGGTTCCGTGAGCTGGAGCAGCTGTTGGCTTGCAATTTTTCATAAGAGAAGCATCTGTAAAAGTTTTAAAAAAGTAGTGTATTTTAGATTTGAGAATACAATGCCTAGTATTCATCTAGTACGTTATTGTCAAGTTGTTATTAATTAACACAATATGTCTACACGTTGAATCATTTGAAAGTCGACTATAGAGTCATCTGTCGTTTATATACTACACAAATACTAAATAATTCATACAGTATCCGGTTTTGGAGATCAATTTAAACGAAAATTAACAGAACAATGGAATTCTTTGGCGACTTGACGAATGTCAACTATCATGTGCCACCATTTCTAGAGATAAAAGAGAGTCTTGTTGGTTTTGAGGGGGAGGTTCCTTAATTTCTAATTCTATATATCATGTATATGTTTGGGATTTAAAGGACATTTGTCTTTCTCTTTAAAAAAAAATACGCATTTTATAAATTATTAACAAGTTTGGTTGTATAATTGTATTTTTCTTTAATTATTCCATACATCATTCATTTCTTTAATTAAATGGCATTACCTAGTAATGTTTTTTAACACAGTTAATACAAGAAATAGGTAAACAAAAATGGTTCATAGTGTGTTTAAATAAATCAATATTTCATAGTCAAACAAGATAGCAAAGAATGAAACTTCTTAAAATTTTCAGTTAGCTGAAACTGATTTGTATTAATTTTGTTCAAACTTTACGGTCAAATAATGTGGCTTGTTTCATACCCCAATCATTAATAAGTGATTAAAATTCCTATGAATAAGTATTGATGTCATTAACACACCTATACAGTCAGGAAATATATTTCCACTTTGCCAGGAACCATCTATCTGATTACAGGTACGAAACTCTACTGACGTAGTTTGAAAGGTAAATCCACGGTTACATGTAGCGTAACATTTCCTGGAATAAATCAAGAATGAATCTCGCACATAAACTATATATTTATGGTGTTTTATGGTGATTCGATAAAAAAAAATTGAAAACAACACGTTCTATCATTTCAATGCGTCCGAAGCGCTTTTCTGGATTTACCTTCAACAGGAACGCTAAAAGCCAAACATTTGAAATCCGAGGAGGAATAAGTACCAAAACCGTTGAAGAGCTATATGACAAAAATGCCTAAAATTGATAGACAAATTTATCTAAATTGAACTTTGCCTGAGGGAGTTAAAACCTTAGTTTCTTAATAATTTCAAATTTTATAAACGAACAATTTTAGAAAAAAATGTTAAATCAGCTACTGAGCTGATGTAACCCTCTGGGACTGATAATCCACCAGCAGAGGTATCGACCCAGTGATGTAAAAAAATGATAACAACACGTTTAATAATTTCAATCAACACGCACAAATAGCCTCAGGTGCGTCACATTTGCCACCAACAAAATACTTCTTTGAGAGAGTTACTCAACCGTTATAATTATATACGTCAGTGAAAATATAACGTTAAGTTTGCAATTGGTTTCGAAAAAAGCTCAATCAACTAGGAAACGATACACAAAAATTGCTAAAGATAGTGAATTAAACAAAAATCAAGACACAAAATTCAACCCGTGGGTATCAAGATATATCATCCAACGATTGGAAGAAATTGTATTTACATTTATCATGTATGTTTTACTTACAAATTTCCTTTCCCATCTTCGACACAGTTTACTTTTCCATTTCGAGGACTATTTGTTTTATTGCAGAGACTGGTTTGGCACTCATGTTCAATCGTAAAATATCCTGAAATCGACGCAACTGACTAAAGTAAATTGTAATTGTAACAGAACTGAAATAATATTTTTTCATTGATTATTTGTGACGTTGTTTAAATATGTATGCATCTGTTTCGTTTGTCCATTGCGATTGATCATGTTTAAATTGTTAACTTTTGAAATATCTGATTGATAATGTGCAGTTGCTCTTATGTGTTTATTTGTTATTGTTATTTTTATCATTATCATAGTATTATAATAGGATTTTGCCATCTTTTTTACTCGGGTATTTTGTTGAAGTAAAATATTCCCAAATAAAACCAATCATCTTATATAGGTTTCCTTGGACCATTTGTATTAAGCCCATCTGGCCCATAGAGCCAAATGAGCTATGCTGATAACTTTGCGTGCGTCGTCCATCGACGTCGTCGTTCGTTAACTTTTACAAAAATCTTCTCTTCTTAAACTATTGAATCAATTTTAGCTAAACTTTATCACAATCAGCATTGGCATATCTATTTTAATGAAAGTGTTTGATGACCCCGCTTGCCAACCGAGATGACCAAAAATGAAACATAGCGGTAGAAAACAAGTTGTGTCTAGTATTTTAAAAACTTTTATAAATAGATACAATCTGATAGGACAAAAATGATCAAAAAGATCAATTTTACGAATAGTTTATTGTCTTGAAAGCTGTCAGGCGACTAGCAATAGGATTTATTAACCATAAATGACAAATTTTATACTTTTTTCTTTATTTTTAGCACTTATTTTTCAAAAATGACTTTTCAATCTTCAGGCGATTCCTTATTAGAGTTACTGCCCTTTGATGATTATTTTAACCAAATTTTTGTTTTTTTGTTTTTAATTATATCTTAAAAAATTAAAAGATAAATAAAAACTAGAATAAGCAAAAATGACCAGAAAGACGCAATCTTCATTTGAGACAATATAGGGGAAATTTTCCGGCGATTCTTTAATGGATTTGTTGCCCTTCTATGGTAATTTGTACAATTATTTTGTGATTAGCCTAAGATTAATAGAAACTTTTAATAACAAAATATTTCACATTTCTTAACGTTTTTATCAAGAATTAGTTGTTTAATTTCATACTATTCTGTTCTAATTTGACAAACCATCTTACGAGTGATATTAAATTGGTTACGTTTTATGTGCCAAATTTGGCGATATAATCTGATGATTTTTTGTGAGCTAAACAAAGACAACAAAAATAACGTCAACACTTGAGTGAGAAAACATCGACGAACACAAATTGTTTTCATTATATGTTGAATGACTTTTCTTATATCCATTTAATAGCTGTTACATTTTTTACAGTTTATTTATGTACTCGTTGCTACGGTCGTTCTAAAGGCTTATTTACTCTCACTTGTTTTTATCTAATAATTATCAACACGCAGTCAGATGCGAGACGGTTACCTTTCATAGTGTATGTATAATTCATAAATTGTTAAAATTTAATTTTAGATTGCAAACAGTTCTTGATACTGAAAACTTACCTAAAATTAGTACAGAAATAATCAGGGCGGTTTCCATGCTGATTCTGAAAACATGTGCATTAACCCAGGCGTGCCTATATATTGACCACCGAATCAGGAAAATAATTTTTTTATTTATTTTATCCATTTATTATTATACGTAATATTAAGACATAGTTTTGATTTGAATACTTAAATGCCATAATTTATTTGAAGTAGTTGACAGTGTTTCAGTTAGGTAACGATAAGTTTACACAAAAACTTGGACACTAAGAAATGTCAATGTATTATATCAAAATACCACTGAATATTACTATAACATACGAAAGATCTTTGTCATTAAGTTTATTCGCATATTTGAAAGCAAGACAGTTGTCACCTGTCAGAAATGTACGAAATGTGTTGCATTTTATTTTCTATTTTTATTCCAGAATTGTTGTATGTTAGAAAACAAATTATAGATTTAAGCATCGTCATTTTACCTCTTCATCATTTTAAAATATTCAAACTGACACTTGTAATAACATTAACGGTACCAATTTTCCTGCACCAGATGCGCATTACGACAATACATGTCTCTTCAATGATGCTCGTGGCCAAAACATTTGAAATCCAAAGCTTATATAAAAGATGAAGAGTTATAATCCAAACAGTCCAAAACGTATAGCCAAATCTGTGAAAGGAATCAGAGCTTTGCATGACGGAGATACATTCCTTTATTTATAATAATTTCTAACATTGTAATATGTATTGTTGTATCATTGTTGGGATCATGTAGGGGTTCGTGTTGCTCAGTTTTTAGTGTTTTATGTTGTTCTTTTTTTCCCATGGCGTTGTCAGTTTATTTTCTACTTTTAATGAGTTTGAATGTTTGTTTGGTATCTTTCGTCCTCTTATACTTAAATTTAAATCAATTACCTATTGCCCTGATTCGTAGCCGCGGGCAACCTTTGTATCTGAGGGGTTATTATACTTATTATTCCACGAATATCCAGTCAGTAAGTGTTTTATTACACCGAAAGTGACCACAGACAATAAATGTCAGTGCTTAATCAACTATGGTAATATAAAAAGAAGAAACCAAAACATCCTGTTTAACGTTTACTTCATATATATTCTATTTGATAAGGTTACGTCCCGCACAAACAACAATCCTGACAAACACTGAATTACAGGCTCTTGCCACGGGGCAGGCACATACATACAGAATGTGGAGGGGTTAAATATTTGAAGTTTGTTGTAAAATTGTTTTATCTAGGGCAAAAAGTTGGAACTATTGACCGATCCAATATTTCAACGCTTTCAATTTGAAAATAGTGAAAATATTGGATATACAGTTATCAAAGGTACCAGGATTATAATTTAGTACGCCAGACGGGCGTTTCGTCTTCATAAGACTCATCAGTGACGCTCATATCAAAATATTTATAAAGCCAAAGAAGTACAAAGTTGAAGAGCATTGAGGATCCAAAATTCCACAAATGTGTGCCAAATACGGCTAAGGTAATCTATGCCTGGGATAAGAAAATCCTTAGTTTTTCGAAAAATTCAAAGTTTTGTAATGCGGGGTTCACACATTGCCGATTATTGCTCCCGTTTGAGATCAGACAGCGATACGACACGAAAAGTGAAAAAGTCGGATTAGTATCCTCAATTATCTGGAATGTCCTATTATTGTCTGAACGCAGTCGTTTTAGTTCGTAACAGATTCCTACTGGTCGGGAAGGGTCCGAATAGTTCGGCAAAGCACCCCGACAGTTAGGTGCGTCCCGTAACATTCGGGGAAACTCAGCCGATTTTGTCTAGTCGGATTACAATCGTGCCTATGTCGTGACAGATATCGGATCGAATTCCTAACAATGTTCTGTGTATTCGGGACGGTGTCCTGTGCAACGGGAATGATCTGGAGAAGTCCCGACAATAACAGAATACAATACGACTGAGACCAGACAAAGCCGTTTGCAATGCGATAGAGCGGACCGTGATAGGATTACGTTCCGACAGTACCTGATCATCCCGATTATGCCGACAGTTTTCGAACGGATAACTTCCGTCAGAGTCGGTTCACTGTCTGGTCACTATCTGATCTCTGTCGGATTACATTCGATAGAATCGGGACGCAGTCGTGACAGACTTGGTGGAATTTTACCTGGCGAAAGATACAAATCGAATTTCCATCCACGATTCACAGGATCTTGATCAGACTTTTGACAAATTTTAATCGGGAATGGTCCTGTCAAGGACGGCAGTAAAAATCGTGAATGTGTGACCCCAGCTTAACAGGAAATTTATTAAAATGACCACATTATTGATATTCATGTCAACACCGAAGTGTTGGCTACTGGGCTGGTGATACCCTCTGGTATTTATTTTATATAAAAAATGATAACTGAAGTATAATAAATATAATTATAGACTACTATATAAAAGGAAATATATAACCTTAAGGTGGTACCAAACATCTTCACTAAAATTAATTTGGCTCGTTTAACATTCATAAAATTTTGGAAAAATGTTAACTTTGACTATATGACAAAAATATAAAATTTTCAAAAAACTTGAACCACACACTTTATCTGAAAATTTTCGTTGGACATATTTCTTCAACAATAGAAAGTAATTAAAACGTTTAGCTAATTTTTAGAGAGTTATCTCCCTGTAGTGTTATGTACCACCTTAATACCGGTTTTTCTACCTCAGGCATAGACTACCTTAGCTGTATTTGGCAAAACTTTTAGGAATTTTGGTCCATAATGCTCTTCAACTTCGTACTTTTTTTTTGCCTTTTTAACTTTTTTGGATTCGAGCGTCACTGATGAGTCTTTTGTAGACGAAACGCGCGTCTGGTGTATATACAAAATTTAGTCCTGGTATCTATGATGAGTTGATTGGTACTTATTTGAGTAATATATTAAGCATAATGATATACAATCGTCGTAAAAGCAAGTTCTTCGTTACGGAAACGTTTCACACGTTGTTTCCAACGCATAGCCATTTATTTTGTTTAATTGCATTCCAAGTTGGTATCTGTTTATTTGTAAAAGCACTAAGCATATTTCTTGATGTATGTATAGAAAAGTAATGTATATTTTATATTCTCGCCCTCGCCTATTTTTAAAACTGGATGTAAAGATTTCATAAAATTCCTTGAACAGCTGTAATCATTTGGGATATATATGTTCATAGCTTTCATAATTTTTGGTCCTCGATGGCTTAGTGGTCTAAAGCAGTTCAACTGCTGTATCATTAGCATACAAACTATGATGTTGTTAGTTGGAACCCCACAAGTGACATGTGCGCTTGACTACTTTCTTAATTTGGCAAATATTGTCTTTTTTTCTACCGAAGGTACATTGTTAGGGGTTCTCTCATGGTACTTCATCTTGCTTAACAAATAAAAATAGACCACAACGTAAAAGTCAATAGTACTTAAAATAGAATTACTATCAAGAAATCTGTCCATAATTCGATTAATGGGGGAATCACCTAATGAGATTTGTTTTATCTAAATTGCAAATACTATGTAGATAACACTTTAGAAATCGCAGGTTACCTTTTTTGATATTCAAATTGTATGAATAAATTATATAAGGTGCCATTTTATTAGGGAGTTTCCTTTTTTGTATTTTCCTCGGAGTTCAGTATTTTTGTGATTTAACTTTTTTCATATATATGCATCCCACGAACAATAAACACATCCAGCAGTATGTTTTCAAAAAATGCATGTAACGATTAACCGAACAATGATGCCGTCAGTTCAACTTTTGATGAGATAATATCTAACGCTAGAAGAGGACCTTCTTACCTTTTAATATATTCTCGTTTTGCAAAGATTTCAACAGAACTAACTAGATTGATATAAAAACTACTAGAAAATTATTTTATGATTTTATGATCCATTTAAGTGTTTCGTGTTTTTGTGTACCACGTGACTACAAAGTATGCCTAAATGCACAGTATACTCTGACTAAAACTTTTTTCTATGATGATACTTCTTCATAATAATAGTTCATTGTTTATGAGCAGGTTTTCGATACCATAGAACATTTCTTCTCATTATCATCCCAAACTGTAGGTGGTGGACATGTAGTGATGAAAATACCATCTGGTGCGCATGTCACAAATTGATTGCAAGCGGTGCAGGCTGTGAAGTCACCTTCACCTGGACAAGCTGATAGTTGATCAATACATGTTCCTACAAAGCAAAACAAATCGTTGAATATTGTACCCGGATATTAAATTAAATTGCTAAAAAAAATAATCGTTAATGTCAATGCTATATTTTAAGTATCCAAAAATGTTGTTCGACTCGTCTGAGATTTAAATCAGCCAAATACATAAAGGTGAAAAACTAAATACCACACCAGGTAAGGAAATTCAATCATTCTCTGTATTGTATCCTAACAGGCACGGAATTATATGGAATTAGTCGGCAGATGCACAACATGAGATACATTAAAGTCAACAATAGTTTACAAAAGTATACACCTCGTTACTATATTAAGAGTAAACAAATAGTTATCAAAAGTACCGGGATTATAATGTAGTACGCCAGACGAGCGTTTCGTCTTCACAAGACTCTTCAGTGACGCTCATATCAAAATATTTATAAAGCCAAATAAGTACAAAGTTCAAGAGCATTGAGGATCCAACATTCCAAAAAAGTTGTGCCAAATACGGCTAAGGTAATTTATGCCTGGGATAAGAAAATTCTTAGTTTTGTAAACAGGAAATTTATAAAAATGACCACATTATTGATATTCATATTAACACCGAAATGTTGAATACTGGGCTGGACAAATCAAGATATTAAAAGTCGTATGAAACAGAAAAACATTAATAGATACATCATTTAAACGTAAATATCGGGGGTGCTTGAACATTTAAAAAACACATTCAAACACAATATCATAGCTCAAGTTTAAAATAGTATGCCTTTTTTAATTACCTGTGAATACTGGTGGTCTTTGGCTCACATTGGTCCCAGTTCCAGTTTGTCCGTCACCAGCTGTAATTTGGAGAGAAAAGACATAAGTATAATATGTTTGTGTGGTTGAACCTAAGAATAAGTTTTTGATAACTTTATTAGTGGTTTTTTTTTGTCACATATAGCCCTTAAGCATTTTGCTCTTATCAGTTAGTCCTTTCTTGTAATATAGCTCTTCACGTTAATCAAATTTGCATTTAAATATTTTGCTTTATTCATGAACATACATCCAGATTACCGTTATGAAGGCATAAAGTTGAAGTTGACGTATTTAGACATTAATATAGATTCAATGGAACATGTAAATAAGGAAATAACCCCCACCCGTTTTTATACGGAAGTTTTGAATTGATTAGTGCTAATTATTCAACGTATATTTAAACAGAAATATTAAGCAGTGCGCTTTTAAATTTGCCATTTTTAGATGTTATTGTGTTGGTTTATTCCTTGAATGCCAACATCCTTTGATCTACCTACAATTTACCTGTAAAATTATGTTGGCGTTCAAGGAATAGGTGAAAGTAGTTATCACAACAAAAGTGCATGCTTATCAAAACAATCATACTAATTAAACAGATACGTAAATACAGGTAGCTAAATCTAGTTCATGTATGTTAAAATGTTAAAAAATCATATTTTGCTGCTCCTGCTTGAACAAATAGGATTCTCTTAAAATGCAACTTTAAAAAGTGTTGCATCACAAAATCAATATGTGCATATTGTCAGGACAGGAATTCAAGTTTGGACTTTGAAGATTTATTTTTCAATATTTCTATAGTTGTGTGTGCTGTAATATCCTTCCATATTACTGATTAAATTTCTTGAAACTTTGTATCTCGTGTTAGATTACTATTTTGTTTATTTCAGTTTGTTCAGGATATTTTTCTTGGTCATACAATTACACCTTTTTTTTATTGTAGGTGATTCGTAAAATAACATTGTTTAGTTGTTTGTCATGTTCGCAACTCATCTGAATTATTTTTACCATATTTTATGGATTTTTTTGATACTGTTGTAGAGTTTCCAGCTTAGAAGTTATCAAATTAACTTAATTATTTTTTAAATTTAATAAATTGTACAACTGAAATCTTCATATAGTTTATATTAACTAATAAAATATTTAAATTGATATGGAACTAAACAAATCTCTTATATCCTTTATTTAGTTTGAAATAATTGTATTAAACTAAAATTTCATTAATTTTTTTTAATATTTCTTATGTTATTAACATGTTCATTTCAAACATATTTTTTGAAAAAAAAGTAATAAAACATTTTAACTTTCTTTATTTCTTTAAATTTTATAATAATTTTACCCCTAAAATCTACTATTTTTCCTTATGAGAAAGTGATAAAATGTTGCATTTCTATAAAGTTCATTATTTTTTTTAACAGTTCAATACTTATAAAAACACCTATTGTTCTTATATAAACATCTATTGAAATAGTTTTGTTGGCATTCAAGGAATAGGTAAGAAATAAAATGTTGGCATTCGAGGAAGACACCATTGTGTTGTCTGTTTTTCTATATCGTGTGGATTACAATTGACTATTGTATTCTTCTATGCTTTTTTAACAACAGTTCATAAGGAAAGATTGTGTACACTAGTTTGAGTATGAAATTTTTCTATTGTAGTAAATACATAAAATAACTAACTTCATCTAGTGTTCGTTAAATGGTAATAGTATTTTTGTACAATACACATTAGGAAAAAGTAAAATCCCCAAAATTCTGAACACCGAGGAAAATTCAAAACGGAAAGTCACTAATCGACTGTGATTGACAAAGAGAAACACCAACTTACCCACGCAGTCTTGGAATCTATCACCATCAGCCCAAATGCTTGTTGTTGTGCATTTTAAAGAAAGTTGGCTATTTGCTGGTAAACCTTGGAAACAGAAGCCAGTGTCGCATGTTGCCGTACAAGTCCTTTAAAGATAATATGTCAAACATGTTATACTCCATCATTCGTTTAAATATAAAATGCCATTTATTGTGACTTAAAAGTAAGTAAAGCATTTATAAACATAAAAAGTAAAAACTCCATAACTATGATGTCTATATATTTGGTTTTTTTTCTATTATTATTTTGTTTTCCTCAGGCCGTTGTTTTTCTCTTTTGAATTATTTTTGTTTTCATTTTGTCATGTCTAGAACTTATATATGTTACTTCATTTTGGTATGTTCTAATATACAACTGTTAAAATAAAAAAAAATTGGGAATCTATAAATTTGATTTAGCATTACATGAAGTTAATGTTATTTACATCGCACTTACAAATCTGTAGTGCTATATGCACAAGACACGGTTCCGTGAGCCGGAGCGGCGATTGGCCTGCAGTTCTTCACAAGAAAAGCATCTGAAAAGTACAAAAAATTATCCCAACATAATACAATTAGGCATTTTTCAATTAGATATCAATTTGGGCTCGATTATAGAGTTTCTTTAAATGTCTGTCGTCTAGAAATAATAATTGAATTGATACTAGATATTTCATATATTCTCCGGATATCGAAGATTAATTTAAACGGTATATAACCGGACAATAGAATTCAAACGACAACATGAATAACCGGATTCCGCAAAACAAATTTCCGAATAGGAACAAACTCTTTCCACAGATGAAATAAATATATAACGTATTGTTCTTGTGCAATATTTCGTCATTAATAACAAAGTTGTATTATGCCATGTGTTGTCCTGATTTTTTGTTCCAAACGACCTTATCCTTCAAAATAAAATCCGACAAACGATAATGAACGAATCATGTGTTTTGTTTAATATTTCACAGTGATATCTAACTTTAAATTTGTTTAAACCTGTTTATTAACATTTGACTTTAATTATTTATCCCTTATAAATTTTATTAACTATGAATTTGCATTCAGGTATCGAAGATCAAATTTATTCGTTCATTGTGTTTTAATTTGCGTTTTTTGATTGAGTTAAGCCTTCCAATTTATATTTTATAGTGTATTTTTTTTCTATTTTGTGATGTTATACTATTGTTTCAGAACAGGGAGAAGGTTTGGAACCATTAAAACGTTTAATCCCATTGCAAATGTTTGCACCTGCCCTAAGTCAGGAATCTGATGTACAGTAGTTGCCGTCTGTTTATGTAGTTCATACGTGTTTCTCGTTTCTCGTTTTTGTATAGATTAGACAGTTGTTTTTTCCGTTTGAATGTTTTACAGGACTTATTTTTAGGGCCCTTTATAGCTTACTGTTTGGTGTGAGTCAAGGCTCCATGTTGAAGGCCGTACCTTTACCTATAATGATTTACTTTTATAAATTGTTATTTGAATGGAGAGTTGTCTCATTGTCACTCGTACCACATCTTCCTATATCTATTTGCTTAATTTTTGTACTTACCTAAATTGTTAAGTCCGCCAGTTACATCAAATAATAAGGCATTGGTACTAGCAATCAAAATACAAATAACTGAAAGTACAAACGTATCGATATCATTAATCTATTATTATTATTAGATTCGAATATGACGTCGTATATATGGTTAATTTATTTGCACAACCCTCATGATGAGGAAGGAGTCTTGTTTAATTCGTGCTCATAATAACAAATTCGGAACCTCATAAACTTGTCGAGGGACATACACATATAGTTTGATGGATTTTTGCATTATCATAAAAAGCGAAAAGTGCTTTTGCAAAAGCTCAAACCGGTATATGTGTTTTGATTATTAGCAAATCATGATATAAACATACAACTTAAATAGATTTGTTTTTTTTGTTCAAATGTTGCAATGACATAAATTAAAAAAGTAAAAGGGATTCAATGTAACTACAAAGCAGACACAGCTATGATAAAATGAAATATTTAGTTAGTGAAATTGTTTTGAAGTATGAACAATTGCTCCGCTTAAGGTTTACATTTCTGTAAATATTGACAATGCATTTTCCCATAGGAACTTCCTTTAATGCTAAAAATGTTCCACTTTTGTTATGAAGTTTTGAAAAATATCATATCCTAGAATAAAAAGTTCATATGCACTGCTATTTTTTTCAAAGGTCAAAATATAGGGCTGTGCGGCATATTTTCAACGTTTATATGCCCCGAACTTCTTAAACTAACACTAACTTTCTTAACTACCTCTACCATGAATGAAGGGTTACCACAGATTTCAATGTAAACAATATGCACATGTATATTTACTGGTAACATTCCCAAGTTATGTCTCTATGATATGCAACCTACAGATCGGAACTGGGAACCAGTATGTAAACAACATTAAATATCTATGAATATTCTATTTCTCCCCAAAACAGGCGTGGTTTGAGAAACAGCTGTATTTACAAAGTGTAACATTTACTAGGTTATTGACTGATGAATTGATTGAATGAATGGTTTAAAACGCTACTTTCATCACCAGCCTGCTATTTCGTGGCTGTTAATAATTGTTGGAAGCGAATGCCACAATGCTTTGGTAAGAACCACTCACCACGATTGGAACACGGACAAGGATTGACAAGAAAGGCCTTTAGTGAAACCCATATATCATTTAATATAAAAATGAGTAGATTTGATTTGATTACCAATGCAACATTCATCCACCAGAGACAAAAGGAAGGGGGTGTTCACATATATATGTGATCTTTCAGTAAGTCAATTAATAACTAACAGGTCAAACAATCATACGCCTTTCTGTCCTTATCTCTATCAGAGACACCGTATCATGACCTGTCCGTTTTAACTTATATATGGGTCAATCCCACATTAAAGAATGCCATAGTATGATAAGGGGTCATTATTTTAATTGAAAATTATCAATGTAAATGTTAAAAATGGACCTTTACCCATTTACACATATAGAATACTAGTATATAGACATTCAATGGTCAATGAATATTTGCAATTCGACATTTGACAAATATGTAGATATCTAAATCTACCATGAAAAAGACGCTTTTATATGATTCCTTGCACTTTATAAATATGGTGTAAGAGTAGTTACTAACGATGCAACCATTAAGGGGGATGGATTTTTGTCTGAGTCGTTTAAACATTATAAGGTAAGGGGTAAATCTGGATTCAGAATAATGTTTTTGTCATCTGCTTAACCACATTTTTTAATCAAATTGGGAATCAGAGTATAAGAACACCATGACATCCATTTGAATAGTTGTTTCCTAATGATTAATGTTAATGCACGAAGATATAAAATTCTTGTGAAAAAAAATAGTTTAATATACGGTGTTTTTTTTTATTATTATTCATTTATTAATTATAGTGTACTCTTTCGAATATTGATAAGGAATAATATAGTAAAAGAAAATACGAAACACAGTACCAGTGTCTTGACGCGAATTTATTTTTAGCACTTTTGATAATATACAAAATCATGTAATTCATTCAACAAAAAATAAGTAAATATGATTGAACTCTCTTCTCAAAACTTTATGCCGCTATAAAACAAAACGTTTTATAACTCTACCCAAAAAAAAATTAATATATATTGCATTTTTGTATACGTTAACACCTATAGATTATTTTTAAATCAAATACGTCAATGACTATGAAATATTTGCTACGCTATTTTTCAATAGAAGAAACAATTTTAAGTTGCATGCAAAGTTTCAGAAAAATAGTTCAGAGAAAGCAATTTTAACAGCATAATTCTTACAGAATAATTAACAGAATTTGACCTATGATCACAAGTGAAAACAATTTTTGAATATTTATTATAGTTTAACGGTAAACTTACTTGGAACTGCAAGAGTGTTCATGGTGTCGCTCTGGTCAGGATACAGTCGTCTGGTTAGTGAAGTTATCTCGACACGTTTCTTATCACTAGGTCATGTAGTATAAGCTATAGAGTACATGATAAGATACAAGTATTATGTAATATTGTCCATTTATTTTCTGATCAAATTAATTCTCTATTACCGGGATTAGAAGGCTAAATATTTATACTTAGGTTTCAATGTATAGATAATAACTCTTATGGTGTCATTTTGGATCATTATGGACGATTTTAGTTTGATATAGGTCAGTAGATGAATCAAAAAGCCTCCTTAGTAATTAAATAAATGTAATTTAAAATAGATATCATCTTTTCGTGTTTTCTTATACTATAGCCATCCTAAGAAGTCCTCAAACTCGGTCAGAAATTTCATGAGTTCTATTCAGCCAATGGGTTAGACGGAAAAATTATAATTGAGTAATGGTTCCTTATAGACAAAAAGTTATACATTCCACAAAAGATACCATGATGTGTTCACATTACAACTTGTTTTGTTTTGTTTTTTTTTGGTAGGAGGGGTAATTTAAACAATACTCAATGGTAAACTAATGTTGTGTTTTAGCTCTTAGTAATGTTTCTTATATTTAGATTTTTCTCCACCTATCAATCTGAAAGCCTATTAAAATAAGAACACAGACGGGTTTTACAGTTCATCAATTTCTTGTTCACAACATTTTTTTAATTTACATAAAAATGCGAAATTGTCTGTGCAACGACAACGGTCAATGACGTCAAGAATAACAGATATGAAAAATACTGGAAAATGAAAAAAAAAATGCAAACAAATTATCGTGCGACAAAAGTAACATCAAGAAAAAATAGTTTGAAAGGTCCAGGGAGATACTCAAATAAATATTATACAGTCCAATAACGGGCAACATCATCTAAAAAAATGTAACAATACAAAACAAAACAAAAACCAGCAATAACACAACACAACACCAAAAATTAAAGACGTACAGTTTCACGAACTATACACAATAACATGTTTTTTTGTTTTGTGGGAACTCAAGTGCTCCGGAAGGTTAATATGCAGTAGATACTGTTCTTCTAAATCCACCTTTCGTGGTAGTCATTTACAGTAAAGAAATAAGGCGATAGTCGCAGTTGGCAATGTTTCTTGCGAGTTAAAGAATGATGTGATTGTTATTTCAGCTTACATCTGTGACACTACACCACAATAGTCCACAAAGTCTTGATGTCGACTTCATAAAAATGTTATATGTTTAACACACATTATTTTAAAATAGAAAAACATACTGTTGATTGTATCATTGTAAAGAATCATTAATGACCATTATCGCACCTCGGGTCGATTATTGCATTATGATTTGTTTCACACCGTCGCTTGGTGACCCCTATGAACCAGTAGGAGTTTTGTAGATTTCATACGGGACAAATGACGACACGTTTACTATTAATGGGGATGACATCGATTAATGTTCTAATGTATTTTATGCTTATTTTTACACATAACTTAGCAGTAGAAGTCCCGTGTGCAATAAGTTCGTTACATGGTCCACTTCTGGCCTCCTACGGACCCATAGATGGTCAGTAAAATATATGGTCCCGAATGGAGTCAATAGAAAACCATATAACTATTAATATGTCAATTATATTTTGGACAATTCTAAAATTTATGAAAAGCTTGGTAATTTTAAATGTTACGTTCGATAGTAGTTTTGATTGGTTGCATTTCTTTCTAATCGACGTGTGTGTGCATTTTGTATGTTGAGATATATTAGAACATCTGTAATCTACGTTGTATTACCATTTCTGCATATTTCATTTTACATAACTCTTGTTTATGTATCAGTTAACAAGCCAAAAATTGTCAGAATTAATATTACAAAAATACCAAGCTCCGAGGAAAATCCAAACGGAAAGTCCATTATCAAATGACAAAAATTAAAAGTTCAAACCCATCAAACGAATGAACAACAACTGTCATACTCCTAACTTGGTACAAGCATTTTCTTATGTAGTAATAAGTAGATTAAACCTGGTTATATGAATAGCTTAACCTCTTTCTTATTTGATAATTCATTATTTTGACAATAATGTGCGAAAAAAACAAACAGACATAATAGGTAAACATGTCCAAATTGGAGGTACAGCAGTTAACAATGTATTATAATCTTAATTACTGTATAAAGAAAATCTAAATATGTCGACAAAGAAGAGTATAAGATCATATAGACAAAGCTCATTAGCAAAAAACACAAGAATACACAAAGTTACAATTACCACAAAAACACAATGACAAGATGTATAAGTACAGAGCCGTGTTTTCTTTCTTTGAGGTTGAATGCATGTATGTTTAACCTCCAGCAAGCAATATTCTAATTTTATTCATAATGATAAAATGTTAGAATTACATAAAAGAGGGACGAATGATACCAGAGGGACAGTCAAAATCATAAATTGAAAATAAACTGACAACGCCATGGCAAAAAATGAAAGAAGACAGAGAAACAATAGGATACATGACATAACATACAACACTTAAGACTAAGCAACGCGAACCCCACCAACAACTGGGGTGGGGTGGAATCTCAGATGCTCATACACTTCTATACACTGTACTTGCATAATGACGGAATCTAAGGTGTGATCTCACAACGGTACATTTTGTTGGAGTTTCTTCTCTAGAAAATGTTTGCTCTCATTTCTTAATGCAGAATACAATTTCATTTTGTCTTTGATCCAACGAAACTTAATTCACAAACTCTCCGAAGATAAGCGAGAACCATACCACAAAATCAAAATTTTACACGAAGTGTTTTAATCAGGGGGAATTTATTTTTTGTTCATTTGTGTAAAATAACAAAAATACCGAACTCCCAGGAAATTTAAAAAAAAGAAAAGTACCTAGTCAAACGGCAAAAACAAAAGCTCAAATGCATCAACCGAATGGATGACAACTGTGATTTTCCTGACTTGGTACAAGCATTTTCTTATGACGAATTTGTTCTAATGATCGTTCATTTATTTTATGATACCAAGAACATAAATTGTTACAATAACAGCATAGGTTAAGAAAGACGTACCAAAATAACTGCAATACGACAATCTAAGTCAGAATTTGAAAAAGAGAAAAATACTCTTACAAATGGAATTCTCTAAAAATGTTGTTGAAGATATATAAAAACATTTTCTTTATTCAATAATCGTAAATAAAGCAAATCAATAATTCAAACAGAACAATGACAATAAATTAGTATTCAATGAGTACATGTAATATATAAAGTATAGTCATGCGAATAAACATCATCGAATCTGCTCAAGGTCCACCACAAGTTGACGAGATACCAACACAAGCCTTTAAATTATCATCATATTGCAGTTTTAATGGACATGGTCTGGTAAACACACCATTTGGGGCGCAACTAACGTAATAATGGCACCCCTTACAAGATGTGTGGTCCCCTAATCCTTTCGTCATGCACGTTTCATGTTCACATCCCTCTGAAAGACATCAAATCAGTAGAATGGGCCAATCATAAATAACATAAAAAAGTTAAAAATTGTTATCGATTAAAACTGCTTTTTAATTGATGATCAACTACAAATACAGCATTTTTACCACCTCATAGCAAAACGTTTAAAATCAAAACATCTGTGACAAAATTGTCCTGCTTCTGAAAGAAAACAACGCAGTCATGCAAAACCTATGAATTTGATCATATAAACACTGTAAAAACTTTGATATAATTGTAGGGATTTGCGTTCTAGTGTCAAATTTTGTATATACAAACATACCACATCTTCTTTATATATACATGTATGAATTTTAAAAAAACTTACACTTAGTTCTTAAATTTTGAGGATATCTTCATTAATGGAGAACTGAGAAAATATCAAATATTTTGATGGAGAGAACATTCTAACTTATGAAAATGAATAAACATATTAGTTAAGAGAATGGCACAATTGTTCCCCATCGGAATGCTTATAAATGTGTCCGCCACAATTGAATAACTACATTTGCGATAGGAAAAATAACAAGAACATAGATTGATATCTTTAGTCATAAAATAACAAAGTAATCGCAGGTCACTACCAGTGTTTGATGGGGTTCGTGTTACTTAGTCTAGTTTTCTATGTTGTGTCTTCTGTACTATATTTGTCTGTCTGTTTATTTTTAGTCATGGCTTTGTCATTTTATTTTCAATCTATGAGTTTGACTGTCCCTCTGGTATCTTTTGTCCCTCGTTTGGTCATCTCCGTTTTAATAATGAATCACTAAGTTGCATACTTGTATCACCTACCGAAATGTGTTGGTCCACCAGTAACATCTAATAATAATGCATGGGTGCTTACAATCAAAATACAAAGAACTGAAATTACACAAAATCTGAGTCAATAAACTGCACATAACTCCGGGTTATGAAGTATTTGTGTTTTAAGTTACATCTACATTAAAATATTCAAACGCATATTAACTTGTTAGAAAACATAAACAGTTGTGTGTATAATTATCATTGTTAAGAAGGTTGACCCGGTAGATTAAATCCAAACAAAGACTCTTCAATGGATATGACATGCTCTCTAACTATGGACGCTACATTATGGAGTCGGTTCTTATTTCCAATAATGTGTTACAAGTGGCTTCATGTATAATTTTTCCCGTTGAGTGTTGTCTCGTGAAATACAGCGTACACCAAATCCGACATACATTTAAATATTGCCAATTGACGTTTGCAAATATTTATTTATCTTTTCTGATTTTTCAAATATTTTCATAAACTTTGAATTAGGTCAACATAACATATGCAGTATACATCGAAATTCTTTATTGCATTAAAATAGAATCTGAACAATGTTATTCATGACAGCGAAAGGTTGAAGTCGGTATCTGTGTATCTAGGCATAATCATGATAACAGGAAGTGTATACATTGAATTAATAGTTTTTTTATGTTCAAATGCTGCAGTGACAAAGTTCAGAATAAACTCATCATAGATACAAGCATTAAAGTTTTATATTTATGTCAGACGCGCGTTTCGTCTCCAAAAGACTCATCAGTGACGCTCGAATCAAAAAATGTTTATAGGGCCAAATAAAGTACGAAGTTTAAAAGCATCAAGGACCAAAAATTCCTACAATTTTTGCCAATACAGCTAAGGAAATCTATTCCTGAGGTAGAGAAACCTTAGTTTTTTAAAATTTCAAAGTTTTGTTTACAGTTAAAATTTATAATTATGAACATATCAATGATAACTCAAGTCAACACAGAATTGCTGGCTACTGGGCTTGTGATACCTTCGGGTGAATAAATCTCCACCAGCAGTGGCATCGACCCAGTGGTTGCATATTAACTCATCATAGATACCAGGATTAAAGTTTTATATTTACGCCAGACGCGTGTTTCGTCTCCAAAAGACTCATGAGTGACGCTCGAATCAAAAATTGTTTACAGAGCCAAATAAAGTACGAAGTTGAAGAGCATTGAGGACAGAAAATTCCTAAAGGTTTTGCCAAATACAGCTACGGTAATCTATTCCTGAGGTAGATAAACTTTAGTTTTTCAAAACTTCAAAGTTTTTCAAATCGTTCAATCAATGTCATTCTCTAAAGGTCAAGATCACGTGGTTAATTTTCTCACTTCACTTTAAGCATATGCTAGTATATTCATATTATATTAAAAGATGTTTTGATACCATGATCAAATGTTCGGTTAAAGTATAAAGGAACAATCAAATATCAATAAACATAACAAAAGTAGATGTTACTGCATAACTAATAAAACACCAATTTAACAGAGACGAAAAGACGGAGATGTGAACAAATATAGGTGACCGTACTAGAGGTCAACAAACAACTTATAGGTCAAATAATTAGACTACTTTCAATCCTTATCTTTAACAGAGACAACGTATCATAACCTGTCCTTGCTAATACATAAATGGGTCAATTGTATTGTAGTTAAACAATATCTTAATCAGATAAGGGTTCATTATATCATCAATGAGAAAAAGTTAAAGCGAGGTTTGGCTCGCCACAAAACCAGGTTCAACCCACCATTTTTTTTCTCAAAATGTCTTGTTACAAGTCAGAAATATGGCAATTGTCATCTACATGTAATAGTTCGTTTCCGTGTATGTTGCTTTGTCGTTTGTTTTTGTAGCACTTAAGTAATCAATTGTTTCTTTGGTTTCCTCTTATAGTTGATGTGTTTCCTTCGGTTTTAGTTTGTTACCCCGATTTGGTGTCTCTAAATCGATTAATGACTTTTGAACAGCGGTATACTACTGTTGATTTTATTGACGATGTCCATTTACTCGTTTACAGACACATAATATACATTTAAGAATAAAAATACGAGGTTATTCGTATTGAGCCAGCAATTAAAAGGTCTTTTTAATGCAGTAGTTAGAAATTTTTTTCTTTCATGTTATTGTATATGTAAACGTATAGTGTATCAGAAAAGGTAACAATAGGATATAAGAATGCCAAATGACTTGAAACTATCATGCAAAGAAAATCCTGTTCCACGATACAGTACAGATCAATCAATTTATGTATACCAAAAAATATTTCGGACCCCCAACTCCCTTCGACAATGTGTTCCGTCGCTATTTTTAATCAAATACATGTATGGCTTTTAAAATGAGTTATCTTTGTAGAAATTTATTGTTCGTAATTGTGTTCCATGTAAATTTTAATTCAAAATCATTGAATCACCCAATTATCCAAACCTTAGCTACAGATCTAGAGCGGCAGTTGTTTTTATGTTGGATTTAGCTAAATATGATCATAAAATAAATAGTTAAAGTCACATTACCATATAATATTACAACATAAGCTCTTATGAGCTTTTGATCGTTTTTTTTTAATTAACAAGTGCTTCAAACCACCGTTTGCCTAGATATCTAATTTAAAAATCAACTCAACAATGAATTTTTAAGCTGGAAAATAAACGGGAATAAAAATACAGGAACAAAAGCTTACAATATTTTCATAAATATTGAATACTTTTTTGTGGTATACTTACATGTACTTAGAACTACAAGAGTGTTCATAATCTCACTGGATACAGTCGCCTGGTGTGTGAAGTTATGTTGGCACTTGTCTTATCACTAGTATCTTTCCGATCACATCAAATCTCTAAGTACCATGATTATAAACCTATATATTTGTAATTCGGCTTCCATGTCATAATGGACTACATGTAAATTAGAACGACATTTGACAAGAAGTGATTCAGAGAGGAACTAACAAAAGTAAAATGTACTTGAAAAAAACATACATTTTTTTGGTATCATCTCATACTCTCTTAAAAAGTTTTTAAAAAATCATTACGTTCTGAGCTTGGTCAGAAATTGTCATGCATTCGACATTCCATTATATATTAATAAAGTAGCATTTATTGTTAGTCACTGTAATAAGTAGACAAACAAAATGTGCTAGTTTTTAATGATTTGAATTGAGTTCATGAAAGGAGAAGGTAAGATTAGGTCATTAACTATTTAAAAGACATGCAGTAAAGTTTTTCTCTTACATGCCTGCTTTAGTATATTTTGCATGTTTAATTTATAATGTAGATGAGTCCTTTTGTATGTGTTGTGCTTTCATAAGTATACATCTACAGACATAAGTAATAGTCATACCAAAGATATGATTTGAAACAATCTACGTTTCTCATAAAAAAGAAGTTGACGTGAGCATCAATTTACTTGATAAAACATATTCATTCAAATATGTATAACAAATAATCACTGAATAAATACATTTGATAATAACGAGATTCGTATCAAATTATATAATGACTGTTCCATGCATATACTTCTTTCACAGTAAGACATGTGATTATAAATGGGACAAATTTTCGATATTGTTTTAATATTAATCGAAAGAACTTTAGATTTTGTTTTTTGTATATGATAATGATGTGATGATTAAACATATCTATTTGGCTTTTGTAACTAATCATGTGCACACATACACGTTATACCATATTGGAATTATTCCTCCGAACATTGTTTTTCTTGTTATCGATTATTTTTCGGAAACTTTAAAAGCTAATGTTTAACTTTTCCCCGAAATAATAGATATTTTCATATGATATTCTATGCAATTTGCACCAAAGCGATCCTGTTATTTGTTATAAGACTTGTAACCCTTTTGTTTTCGACATTAATGGTATGTTTGTGTAACCCATATACCTTGAGAAATATTGACCAAGAATCTTTTGATAATCCTAGTTCCATAGACGGGGAATAAAAATCAAAGTCAAAGGTTAAGACCATCTTTTAAATTTGAACTTAACATTCAGTTTCAACACTAGGGGGTCATTTAAACATGTTAAAGTTAAGATTTGACGCAATGCAAATACATATGGGCGGAACTGCTATGTTTTATAGCAGTTTTCTCCCGTTCAATAATCCAAATAAACGGTTTGGTAGTATAAACTTTCAATCGTAACCCATAAGAGATTTGGGGTATTTTTATCTGATAAAGTTTACAATTGCAATTAAAGTTCAAATGCCATTTATGTTTACGGTTTTTACCTTAAGAACAAACTTATTGGTACATTATGTTAAGGTATTAGTACATTTAGTTCTAATACATATGATGTCATTTTTAGATTTATTACACTTTTAAAACTAAAATTAAAGATTTGTTTGGTTCTAGCTTCATAGTTGTATATCATAAGCATGTAAAGGCCATGGAGTCTACTGTTTAAGTTCAGAAGACGTTTACCTTCACAATGGTTAATCCTTTCTAAAACGGATTTATTTCATGCAAACTTACCAAAAACCATATATTTTTGGAATCATAAGTAACCAGTCAAATGAGACCAGAAATGGCATTGTGTAAACTGGAAGTAACAAATTATCCCTCATTTAAGCAAAAGTAGATATTTATTTTAAAAAAATCACTAAAACATCTATGATTTAAGAGATTTAAAGAATATTTTAAGATGAATTTGACAACCCATTTATTGCCCTTTATAGTCAATTTTTAACCATTTTTCGTAAATCTTAGTTATCTTTTACAAAAATCTTCCCCCATGAAACTACTAAGCCAAATTAATCCAAACTTGGCCACAATCATCTTTTGGGTATGTAGTTCAACTAAATGTGTCCAGTGACCCGGCCATCAAATCAAGATGGCCACCACGGCTAGAAATGGAACATAGGGGTAAAATGCAGTTTTTGGCTTATAACTCAAAAACCAAAGCATTTAGAGCAAATCTGACTGGGTAAAATTGTTTATCAGGTCAAGATGAATGACTAAAAGTTTACATTTTAACAATTTTGTAAAACTGCTATATTTTGGGGCCAAAAAGGGGTCTTACTGGACCTACTCCTTTGTAAATTTTTATTAACATTTTCCACTGAAACTACTAGCCCAAGTTCATTATAGATAGAGATAATTGTAAGCAACAAGATTGTTTAGTAAAGTAAGATGTACAAACACATCACCATCACCAAAACACAATTTTGTCATGAATCCATCTGCTTCCTTTGTTTAATATTCACATAGACCAAGGTGAGCGACACAGGCTCTTTAGAGCCTCTAGTTTTATTTAAAAAGATGATGACATAAACATGATAGACGGGTTTAAGTTATTGAGTTATACCGTATACTCACTTCCTGTTTTCAATATATTGTTATGAGTAAGATATTGACCGTGCAACGAAATTATTCAATGACGTACAAAATTAGGTATAACAGTTTAAGGAAGATACACAAGAGGCAATAAATATTAAGTTCAATAAAAACAGACACAGTATTCAGGGAAAAACGACGAAAAGACAAACAACAATAACAGAACACTACACAGAAAACTAAAGATCAAGTTTTAGGAATGTCAATAAAACATTGTGTGTGTCCATGTTGAACTAGTGACACTTGATGCATTATTCATTGCAAGTAAATAATACGGCCATACATTACAGTCGCTAAATAAATGTCTAAATTGAAAACACAAAGACGTGGTTGCTGTTACAAGTGAACAAATCCATGGTCATCAGCAGTTAAAATTTCGTTGGACAACCCGTAATATAACTGTATAAGACTTTGCTGTACTCGGTTACTTTTGCTATATATTTTTTTTTATTCAGATCACAAGTCCTCGGTGTTCTTTTAATTGAAAGGTGATTTGTATTTTTATAATTATGTAACAGTTTTATGATACTATTGCCTTTATTCGTGCCAATTGTCGTTTTATTTCACAAGACCAAACCATGAATGGTTAGAAATATGTTAAAACAGTAACTGAAAAAATAAAATCCAAGTCAAAAACTGAAAAGACCTTTACATCCGAAAAAGGAAAATGAATGCAACAGGTTGATTTCATTCAAAGTTGCTGAAGAAATAAAATACTAGTAACTCTTTTAGTTTTTTAATGAAATCATCATAAATAAAGCAAATTTAAAATCGAAACAGAACAATGGTAATAAATTAATATCCAATGAGTACATGTAGTATATAAAGTTTATAAGTCATACGAATAAACATCGAATCTGCTCAAGGTCCTTTACATGTTGACGAAATACCAACACATGCCTTTAAGTTGTCGTCAAATTTCAGTTGTACTGGACACGGTCTGGTAAACACACCACTTGGAGCACACGTTAGGTAATAATGGCACCCTTTGCAAGATTGGTGGTCACCTAATCCTTTGTGCATACACCCGTCCGTTCCGTTACCACATCCGTCTGAAAAAAAAGTATAAATATTTTGAAATATAATAGTCATGAAAATGGCTGTTGTTATCTATAGTTCGTTTCTCTTTGTGTTGCATTTTAGTGTTTCTGTTGTGTCATAATAATGATTGTTCTCCTCTTATATATGATGTGTTTCCCTCAGTTTTAGTTTGTAACCCGGATTTGTTTTTTCTCAATCGATTTATAAATAATTTCGAACAGCGGTATAGTACTGTTGCCTTTATTTGGAATCCTCGTATACATTAAAAAAAAGTTTGAAATTAAAATCGATTAAAACTGTTTCGAAATGAATAAAAAAAAAACAGTTACAATATTTTTTACCACAATTTTCGAAAAACAGTAACAACTTTGAAATAGGTGGAATTTCTACTTACTTGTATAAAAGTTATTTCCTATTGTTAAACATTGACCACCAATTGGACACGGCAAATTCATACCTCCTGGTTCTGAAAGAAAATAATAAAGCGTTTCAAAATCAATGACTATCGTATAGCCATAAATAAACTTGGATATACTTGTTGTCATGTACAATGTACGTCAGTAAAAATAAACGAACACTTGTTATATCAATTTTAGCGACGCCACTTAACTGTTCTATTTCGAAGAAACTATTTTGCCATTCATTACGTGCACATAAATTTAGCTAAATGATTGTATGGATTTTAAAAAAAATCGCATAAGTAAAGTAAAGAATGAATTTCAACTGTACATCGACAATCAACCAGAACATGATTGAACTATTTGATACTTGACGTAATAAACGATTATCTAACAACAGCAGTTCTGCTTAACATGAAGCATTTTCCCCATAAATTTACAAATTGTGATGCTGACTCTTATTCAGTAAAAGGAACGAAAACATATGGTCGCTGGGCTAAAAATACCTTTTGACACCAATGGTATGGGCAGGAGGAAATTTTTGGTATTACAAAATAGCATACAGTTAGACCAATCAAAATGTGTGAAATAAGACATATTACAAAATTGCCAACGTCAGTTGTTTGTAAAGTTTGCTTCCATGTTGTATGAAAACTTGAAAATCGTTGTAGAATGGCTTTGGAAAAAAAGTAATTGTATTTATTTCTATTTCTGTGGAAATAATTTAAGTTCTTGGATAATCCAGAAATGTCAAAGTTTTTATTTCACTGCTATTTACAAAAATGTTCAATAAAATTCAAAATGGAAATGGGGAATGTGCCAAAGAGACAATAACCCGACCATAGAGCAGACAACAGCAGAAGGTCACCGACAGGTCTTCAATGCAACGACAAATTCTTGCACCCGGGGGCGTCCTTCAGCTGGCCCCTCAACAAATATATACTGGTTTAGTGATAATGAACACCATACTTAACTCCAAATTGTACACAAGAAACTAAAAGTTAAAATAATACAAGACTAAAAAAGGCCAGAGGCTCCTGACTTGGGACAGGCGCAAAAATGCGGCGGGGTTAAACATGTTTGTGAGATCTCAACCCTCCCCCTATACCTCTAGCCAATGCGGAAAAGTAAACGCATAACAATACGTACATTAAAATTCAGTTCAAGAGAAGTCCGAGTCAGATGTCAGAAGATGTAACCAAAGAAAATAAACAAAATGACAATAATACATAAATAACATCAGACTACTAGCAGTTAACTGACATGCCAGCTCCGGACTTCAATTGAACTGAATGAAAAATTATGTCTTCATCATATGAATATCAGGCTCAATCCTCCCCCTGAGGGGTTTAGTATCATACTATCATAACAAATATAAGAAGAACGTAACTCGTGTCATGCCAACAACTGGTTTATTAATAATAATTGTGTTTAGTTCTGATGCAAAGCATGAAATTTAACAAGTACTTCCAAGGAGTTTTTGACACTCCAAAAGTAATTAATTCCACTATTTTCGAAGGCCTTATTTGAACAATTTATTATCAGGTTTTTGATTGTCCCAAGTGTACTGTAAGAAGAATAGATAATTTAGTAGTGGAACAATGGCTTGAAGACGAAATAAATCTATATTTGTAAGGTGTTTCGTGTAGTTTCAGAAGCCAGTACATAGTTGGGACTCTCATTGTTTTTGGTTCTGCTTGTAAAGCGGTAGCTAAAAGTTTAGGTTTGTAATTACAGATGTCGTTTTCTGAAAATGGAGTCAGTTGGAATGTTGGTGAATTTGTGATTCTTTTTGTAGAACCTCAATGTAAAATTTACGTCAAACAATAATAATATTATTAGCAGCTTTATCGGCCGGGACAAAATCAAATTCCTTGGCTAGTTCTTTTAGTTTATGTTTGATACGAGAAATAGGTTTATTGTGGTTATTGTTAAGAGTAAAATGTTCTTTAAAATGTTGAATACGTATATCAACAATGTTTATTACTAAATTAAAAAAAGAGTCAGCTTTTTCCCGTTTTATCCATTTCAAACAGTAAGTACGGAGTGAGTCGTGGATGATATCACGACACTCATTCCAATTAATAGTTGAAGGGGGACGATATTAAGGTCCTTTACTGAGGAATGATTTCAACTCTCGGTCTTGAACGATGTTAAGATCTCCTGTTATAACATGGGAAATAGGTCCATTAATGTATACGGAATTACTGCAATTACATCAAGTAGGTGTATTTTCACTAATATTAACATCTTTACACAATTGGCTATAATTAAACACAAATTTCCGGGTAGATTTTTTGTAAATATAACAAATAAGAAGGAGCTCAGTATTATCAAAATATCCAGGAATTTGGTCGTTAAAAATACCAGCAATATTAACAAAATCAAAACCTTTATTGACATACTTTATTTTAATAACATTTTTATGATCTTCAGGACGATCAATTTTAGGAAACAGTTTAGAATAACAATATGCCATTATAATTTGAACAATTTCATACTTAGGACTGCTATATGAAATTGTGTTGCAATCCTCTAATATTTTATTTAACTTATTAATCGGTAATGAACAGAGCTTTGTTAACAGATAATGTCTGCCGTTGTTTTTTTAAATAGAAATTAGGTCCGAAATATTGGTATGATTTGTCCGAAATTTTCTTTGATCGCGGTTTTTTTCTACGACCATGAGAGCGTTTTTTTCGAACAGTTTTAGAAACAATATCAAAAATGTTAACAGAACCGGTTCTTGATATATTGCCAATTCCCATGATATTATCATTAAGACCGAGAGGGTAGACTGTCTGTAATATTTTAATCCAATTTAATTCAATTATTTTCCGTGATTGTACAAACTTTGAATGAGATTCACCAGGCTGCTTATTTACTACTTCCAAAGGTTGAACTGCTAAATATTTAAAAGGATTATTGTGCTTCTTAAGGTGTTGATAAATGATGCTTTTGAATTTATTGGGTCTTTTAAAACGATACAGATGTATTTGAGTGCGTTTAGATAAATACCGTCCAGTTTCACTTACGTTCTGAATATTCAGAATATTCAAGTTCACATACGACATTTTGGAAGCATGCATTTTGCTAAAATTTTAAAAGGCTGTTTGTGAGATATTTTTTTCTTGAAAAATTTGTAATTTATAACATTTTTGAAGCCCAGCGACGATATGTAATGTCAAAAATAACTATTTTAATGCAAGATTTTAAAATTACAAACGTGATTTCTTTCCTTTTTTCTTCTGGTTCATGGAATATGTTTGTCACGTTAGTAGATTTCATGATATACCAGAATCAGTTATACTGTTAGCACACGTTTTCAAAATAAATCGAACTGATATTTTTTTCAACCCGTTTTCTATTTATCAAAAATGCGTCAACTTACTCTTAGTTGGGACAATTTGTTTCAATGTAGCTGGAATGAGATTTAATGGAGGTGTAATGAGACCACCACTTCCACTTCCGGATCCGGTTCCACCAGATCCTGTTCCACCAGATCCTGTTCCTCCAGATCCTGTTCCTCCAGGGGTAGGACAACCACTTCCACTAGTTCCATGACCCGTACCATTTACATTGTTATTGTTGTTATTATTATTGTTGTTGCTATATATTGCATTAGCAGGTGGTGTCCAGTCTTTATATAAAAACAGTGCAATATATAGGTTCATATTATCGTGGATTTGTTTTCATCAATGTCTTATAAAAAATTTTAATCGGTTATTCTTCTTGTCAATGAATTTTTAACATTAAACTTTGAAAAAACAAAGGGTATTCTTGCCAATGACTTTTTAACATAATTTTTTTTTATCAAAAAAAAGGTAAGTCAGGAACAATGTCATTTAATCGAAGCAGCACAAGTGTTTCTTAATTAACCTTTTAAACGGAGATATATAACCTTGTCCTCATGAACAAATTTTATATGTTAAAAAAGGTATTGAAAGCCATATTTTATCTGCACTATTTCTATAAAAATGTTAACCAAAAGACATTTCTTTGTAAAACTGTCTGGTTTGTTGTTAGTTATTATTATGTTTTTGAAACTTACATTTCTTTTTCTCACATACATATGGTAAAGGTGCAAAACAATTGACGTCATTCAGTTCTGAGTTGACAAATTCACCGCAGTGTTCACTACCAGCAAAATTGTCTGGGTTTCCCTTCTTCCATGGTCTAAAAAAAACAAATCTGGTCAGTTACATTCTGATAATCATAGTATTCTTCTTTTGTAGTGTAATCACATAAAACTTGCCGATGCATTGCGAAAAACGGTTAGAAACTACAGATCATGAACTTTTTTTTAATTTCTTTTGGCACAATTTTTAACTCGGTATGTAGGTAAAAGAAAAAACACGAAGAAGTTGCGTGTTCAGTTTTAGAAAAATTGTCTTAGTGAAATCTATGAACGTAATACAGTTTTTAAAAATATGTGTTATGGAAATCTATGAACGTAATACAGTTTTAGAAAAATTGTCTTATGGTAATCTATGAACGTTATACTTACAACAAAGTAAGATCATGTGGTGTACCATCTGTCCATACATATTTACTGGAGTCTTTTCTTGGTCGGTTGTTCAAACCGATCCAAACTTGATAAAGTTGGTTGCTTGCAAATTTAGAATGTTGTATTTGGGATAATCGCGTTGTCAGCCAACTCTAAACAAAATAGTAAAAACAAAAATTTGAAACTATATATGAGTTACATATCATTTTGTGTGCAGTTTACTGATAGTAAATAAAGCAAAACATTCTAACTTTGTGCGTTTCATCGTCTGGAGTTTAATTTGCAAGCCAAGAATGGATAGGAACTTAAACAGCTGAAAAAAGTATATGACATAAAAGGACATTAAACTAGAGGCTCCGATGTGCCTGTGTAGACCATCCCTGACCTGACACTTATTTTACAATGGATGCATGAAACAATGCAGCAATATCACTTTTTAAAGGAATCTGTGTGGTTCAAAATCTAATCTTGAGTTAGGATTTTAATTGCTTTCTAACCATTTATCATTTCAGGTTTTCAAGGTTAAAAACATTTCGTGGATATACAGGTCACTTTTATATATTTTGTGAAAAATTTCTAACATTTACGAAAAATTGTTAAAAATTTTGTATAAACGGCAATAGGGGTAAATTGAAAAGTTGGTCATGTTGACTTATTTGTAGATATTCCTTTGCTGAACAGTATTGTTGTTTGTCGCTATCTAAAATATTATTCAAGATAATAAACAAAAACTGCACAATTTCCTTAAAATTACTAATTCAGGGGCAGCAACCAAACAAGGGTTGTCTGATTCGTTTGAAAATTTCAGGTCAGATAGATCTAAACCTGGTAAACATTTTCTCTTATGTTAGATTTATTCTATATGGTTTAGTTTCAGAGATATAATCCAAAAACTTATCCCCATGTTATATTTTCAGCCATGGTGGTCATGTTGGTTGCCGTCGGACACAATCTTGAAACTAGATACCTCAATAACGATTGTGGCTAAGTTTTGTTGAATTTGGACCAGGAATTTCAGAGAAAACGATTTTTGTAAAAGTCAACGGACGACGACGACATAAAAGAATTACATATAATCATATTTTGAGATGAAAAGGGTACGGGATTGTAGGCATTATGAATATATCCGCTATCATCTGTGAAACGGATATTCCATTACGGTCAACCAACTTGGAATGACGTCCGTAAAATTTACGAAGGGATGATTTCAACTTCACCATTTGGAACCCTTGGTTTTATAGCTTCCTTTAGAGCAGCAAACCTCTATCATGGAAATCATGATATTAAATACAAGCCCGGGAAAATCGTATCAAATAATTGGGAGATATATACATGTATTCCGTATACAGACACTGCTAGAATTCTACAACAAAAACATGGAAAGTTCACAATTAAGAAGCTTAACTCATCTCTTTTATCGTAAAGTTTTTGTTTTCAACCGCTCCTTATTGTCAAATTTGAGATGCAAGTCAAGATATGAGGCAGACATAACTGTACCTATTATAAATTAACTGTTAACTTTGAATTTAATTACTATGGATTTCCTACGACAGGAATAAACTGGCCTGACTGTTTTTGGCAAATTTTTTAAGAATTGTGGGTCTTCAATGCTCTTAAACTTCGAACTTCGAACTTAATTTGGCATTCTTTTTATTCGAGCGTCACCTAAGAGTGTTTTGTGGAGGCGTGTTTAATTTACTGGTGTTATTTATATTCAGTCTTCGTACAAAATATTATCGCCTTACGTTGCATTAATATCATTCAAGCAAAAACAATGTTATTACCTTTTCTGCTTGGCTGTCTAGTTTCAGCAGGTCTCCTTGGTTGTTTAGACAGTCTTGTCTTGCTTCCATCCAAGATTTTGTCTTTTTGGATGTAATTATGTAGCAATCATCTGTACCAGGTCTATTCTCCCAGCCCGTTGGACATTTTCCTAGTGGATCTATAGAAAAATAAATACGTCTTATTCTCTTTTATTCAATTTAAGGAAATTGCAAAAAGAACTATAGTAAAATTCCAAAGCGAAAACTTTGAATTAACATTTTGATACTCAATATCGCTTTACCAACAAAGAAAAAAAATACAAAACTCTTCGAAAAATTCAAAATGAAAAGTCCGTCGTCAAATGGAAAAACTAATAAGCGCAAACGCAGCAGCTGAGTATCCAGGAACAACATAACAATCTACATGTGCATATTTATACTCCATATACAGTACCTGAATCAGTTGGACAACCAATCAGGTCAAAGCGCATGGTGATATGTGATAGCCAGTTGATTGGATGGATTCTGACGTACTGAGCAATGATTGGACATCCCAACATGTTTGTAACGACTGATTCCTCATCTTTTACGTTACCCGTAAACTCCTACAAAGTAGATATATAATTTCGTGGATTATAAACTACTCTTCAAATTTAAAGATGTACTAAGGAAAAAATCATACTATAAGTCATAAGAGCATCAGTTAAGGAACAAAATAAGCTTAATAGGTTATGGACTTCCTTTTCACGATATTTATTTGTAAAATAAATGGCGGGAAAAGGCTGACATGGACTATTATCTTATAATTGCATTTGTATTATTTGGGTCTCAAATAAAAAAACAACGAAATATAGAATCTGGTTAAATTTTCGTAAATGAGGTTTAACTTTTATGAGCCGTTAAGGTCTGATACTAAAAGATAAAAAGGGTGCAGGGGCAAAATATGACACCCTGTATCGTAAGGGGAAAAACTAGGAGTCCGAACATTTGACAAAAAACAAATTTCTAAACCTGTCCAAAGGACACCCTTAATATGAATGAGTTTCACAATATTTTTCGTATAAGTTCTTTTTCATTGCAATGTGTTTGTCAGTGTTATTGTCAAATCTTTACAGCCAATAAGTTGTGTTGTTCACTAGCTAGATGTGTTTACATACCTGCTTATTCCCTTGTGGATCTTTTATGAATTCATATTTTGTACCATCAATACTGTATGACACAGCAAATTTAGTCACTCTTTCATGACAACAGTGGGTAACTATATCTACATTCCGTCCTTGTGTCACTACGCCTCGGATAGTACTCACTTTGTTCAGTTCGACCTACATGCAAAAATATGAAACTTAATATTCCCGTATCCGTTTTTGAGCAAGTTAAGTGATAAAAACATTAATACAGGAACATAGGCACCTATGAAATAGAAAAACACACAAATACATATCTAGACTAAGAGTTGACCTTATGCTCATCAGCAATTATCAAGCGAAATCTTCATATTGCAAGCTCTGAATTCTAACTGTCCTTTTTTGGTTTTAACTTTTAATTAAGCAAAATTAAGCATTTAATCTTTTAGTTAATTTAGACAATATTACGCAAACGACTACAATTTAACGATAAAAATGGGTCACCAAAACGGGTAATATAATGCACAATAAATAAAGGCAACAGTAGTATACCGCTGTTTAAAACTCGTAAATCTATGGACAAAAAACAAAATTGGGGTAACACACTCAAACTGAGGGAAACGCATTAAATATAAGAGGAGAACAACAACATAACATATTTTCCCTGACATTTCAGCATGCCAAAAGAATGACGTATCATGCGATTCTGAGCATTAGTTTTATCTATAATAACATAATGTGCATTCGAGTTTTCTGCTCTCGTTTCTGCATAATTGCATGTGACCATTATTTCAAGTTATTACCTGAATAAACTGGTTTTTATCATTAATTGCTGCAGACCATCCACCTCCTAGTACTGTACCATTCCGGAAGTCAATGGTTGGTGTATGTAACCGTGCTCGATCAGCTCTAAAGTAGTGAGATGATCCATTTGTAAAGAATGTGGAAGCCTGGATTTGTGTGTTGGTCACTCCCTTCGGACCGGAGACAAGGTACTGGTGACACACTTGATGGCCTGTTAAGTATTCCAAATTGTAATTTTTTCATATGTCAAATAGAAAACCATGCGCCTTAAGTTCGTCATTTTAGGAACTACGTGTGTCAAAAATTGAAGAACATTAAAATGGGATACATGTATTCGTTTCAAATATTGTTATTTTTCATAGTTTTTTCATGTGCTTTTATCTTGTACAACATTCATCCCAAAATCATGTGTTAATCTACTCCATATCCTTCATTTCAAAAAATCAAAGTTACGATGGGTGTCACATATGGAGCAAGACATGCTTACCCTTCCGGATCACATGAGATCAACTCCGGATTTTTGTGGTGTTCCAGTTTGCTCAGTTTTATGTTTTTTATGTTTTGTTTAGTGAACTGTTGACTGTGTGCTTACCTGTGAGTGATTTGACTGTAATATAGTAGGTGTGCTTATCTGTAAGTTATTTGACTGTAGTATAGTGGGTGGGCTTACCTGTAAGTGGTTTGACTGTAGTATAGTAGGTGTGCTTACCTGTAAGTGGTTTGACTGTAGTATAGTATGTGATCTTACCTGTAAGTGGTTTGACTGTAGGTTTGACTGTAGTAGCAGGTGTAGTTGTCGTTGTTGTGGTGGTAGTAGTTGTTGGAACTGGATCACAATCATATATGATATCTAAATATTTGGGGACATTCTGGCACGGATCTTCACCAAGAAATTGTGAAGACGCAGTTAGTTGACAAACATCCTTATTATTACACGCCTGTGCTATTTGTCCTGTTACCCTTCCGGATGAGTAGCAGTTCATTGATTGATGACTTCGGCACACCCTCGTTGATGTTCTTCCAAAATTAACACTTCGTATTTGTATTACTTCTCCTGCTTGGCATGAAATTGATTTTGTTTGAAAGTCACATATAATTGAGTTCACTAAAAGATAGAAAATTAAGAAGTTAAAAACCAATCCTGAATGAGACGGAGAAAATTTACATTTGACTCAAGTATGGGTTACCTGAATTAAAACAATTTAATTTATTATCATACTTGTAACTTTTTACAATATGATAATAGCATTCCATATTTACTTAGTTCCATATTTTCCAAGTGGTGCTTAAAGGGCTGATATGAAAAATTTATTAAATGCTTTCAGTTATCATCGCATGTACTCCCGTAAGTTAATAACTCATGGCATTTCGACGTCGGTCAGGAAAATGCACATCAAGTGGATGTTTTCAGTGAAAATAGGATAAAAGACAAGTACAAAAATGCATCAGAAAATATATTACGAAAGTGCAAAGCAATACTCTACAATATATGTATTTTTTCGAAGTTTTAAAAGAACAGTCTTGTCAGCATTTCCATTGCTTTTGTATGTGATAAAAAGATTAATCCTCGTCATTGAGGAGAAATATTTATTTCATGCACTGGTACAAGATGGCATTCATTTTAATACATGTTATATTAACCGCGCAATTTAGGAGTTGTTAGTGATTTCAATGCAGAGGCGTGGTCATATTCGCGTTTTACACGCCCCTGCATTGACCATCACTAACAACTCCTTAATGGTAGTTTAAATATGTTCTGTCTCATATTCATATTTCTGAAGTCCGTGAAAGAATAAGCTTTTGGATATTTCTTAAACCGCTGTGCTGTGCATACATGTAGTTTAAAGTCCTCGAAAAGATGACTGATGGAAAGCTGTTGCATTTACTGTAAACGATAAATAGGTAAGTATGTTGTATTCCATAAAACTCAAACTCGGTATACTTTTCGACATAAGTATTTTGATTGACAACGTCTTTAATATAAAACATGGAATACTTGACACTATAGACGTTTACACAAATAATATTCGATCAATCGTTTAATGTAAGTTTGGCTAGCACATGTAAAATTTTCCGTATGATTTATTTTCTCTCAAAATAACAACAGCATTTAAAATCATTTAAAATTTTATGTTATGCACATATGGGGGAATTATTGCTAAATTTCTTGAGCAAAGTAACATTTAGTTTGAACAAATTCTTTATCTTACCACTAACAAAATCTCCATGTTAAGGGTACGTGACCTGTGATGTTAATTTTGTCGGGTGGTCTTTTAAAGCCCATTGTCATGTTTTATGTTTCAAAGCTTTTTCAAACATTAACAAGCATACCTGATGTATGTCAACTAGATTTACTAATGAAATGAATGTAACATTAAGAATCTATCTGAATACTTACATGAGTATACAAAGGTTGGAAGACAAACTGAAAAGGAATAAAGCAAAGCATTATATATTTGAATTAACACTGTTCTAGTCGATTGATTTTATTTAAAATCCTAATTTTGTCATCTTGCGTCGATTTTGTTTATTGTTGTTCTTCCTTTCATTAAATTGTTTCATTGTTTTCTTTTTTATGCAGAAGCACATGTTAAGTGACATTGGATAGCTCTGGTCGCGTTTGATGATATTTACCCCAAACAAGTATGCAAATAAAAAAAGGTCGACATTTAAACATGTTGCATCATAAGCTGAAGCACTGAATTATATTTTGATGAATTTCAGTAGTATACATGTTTTGCATTCTTATTTAAAATTTATAGAAATGGTCAACATAACCATAGATAATTATGTCTGTTCTTATCAAAAGTCTTTTTCTGCTAAAACAAGTTCACTCCTCACGTTTCCTTCTTCTTTTTTTTTAACTCTTGACGTTAATTATGTAGACTTGTAAATTATAAAAACGTTTCGGTTTGTCTGGTTTTATTTTCAATTGACGAAACTTTTTTTGAATTTGAATTGCATGAATTTAAATATAGAGCATTCGAATTAACCTCTTATTATAACAAATATGTAAATAAAAAAATAATTCTAAATTCAATGTTTAGAATTTAAAGAAAATTTGAGACATGTTCGATGTGACCATTATTTAAAAAAAACCACATGTTTTTATATTTCACGATATCTGAATAACAAATAACTAGAATCTATAATTTAGTACTTACCAAAAATTAAAAATATTTTCATGATGATTATATAATAAGAAAATTAAATTAAATCCACAAATTGTATCGTAAAAATCTCGATCCTTTAAGTTGTTATTTTGTCACTTGTGTATAGTCATATCAAGTCCCAGTGTGTGCACAGTCTTCTTGTCTTCGAACGTTCTAACTTAAGTTCTGGTCACAGAAGAATTTATCCTGATTTTATTTGTGACAAACCTACTTAGCTTGGGCTATTTTAGTCAGGGGATGTGACTCGGGTGTTGTTTGTTTACATAACTTTAGGGGTCTATCTGGTAGTTAGTTTTATCAATTGCACGAGATTTGTTATGTCTTTCACGTGAAAATCATTTGCAAAACAACACGATATTTTGTGTACTCCCCCACACTAAAGAAAACCTTTGTAATTTACGCAAATATGAATTATTATGGTACACGTGAACCATACAAGTATTGCGGGTGGTCATTCTTTCATGTAAATACGTGCCTGTTTTGCCATAACTTTCATCTTTTTCAGATAACAGTTCAACTTCAATTGGTCCGTGAATGGCTTTGTTTTCTTATAAACTAATTATTTAAGTTTTAAACACCCAAACAAACGGATTACGCTTTTAACCTCAAAAGAATTTTGTTATATTTGAAATGTTCCAATACGATAATGTTTACCTCGAACCTTCTTACTTAAACATCAGCTCATTATGTACTTTTGTCAAGTATTTGAACAAAAAAATGAATTCTATTTTATACTGCAAAAGAATGTTAGAATGAAATATTTTTTAGTATCAGCAGGTGTGGGCACTCAATACTTACATTCAATAACTGTGCGAGAATTCTTTATTAAGAATTTATTTAGAAGCATTGGTTTTACGTGTATCTAGGTTTATTTCCGTTGTCTAATTATAGTTGAGGAATATATTTTGTCCATAATTTTCGTTATACAAGTACACATACTCGGCGACCAGAATAAGTGATCATTACTTAATGTAAATCAAAGCTACTGCCTCTGTTAGATCGTAATTGAAAATGGTTATCTGCTTAAAGAAACGTTTTCAGCATCGCTAAATATTTGCGTGACTATCTTAAGTTATGAACCACGTCATAAGTTGTCTATATGTATGTAATAAACTTTATTTATTTGTCCATATTTACATTACATGTATGTTTCAACAGAATCCGTTAGATACATTGGCTAACAATAATTAAACGTCATTCAAAAACGTCATTCAAAAATCCAACTGAAATGTTACATTCGTGATGAAACGTGCTTCCACCTAAAAGTGTACATGTAAATAGAAGAAAAACTTAATAAAAAAAATGTCATGGTCTTATTAGCACTAAAATGTAATTGTAAGAAATGAATGATTCTTTTTGTAATTTTATTGAGGTGTAAAAGTGTTGATCGTGCACACATTTTTAGCTTCCGCGCTTCATACAAAATGTACTTCGGTCAACACTTTTACACTCCAATAAAATAACAAAAAAAGAGCATTCATTTCTCAATTGAAAAAAATCTTTGTTGATATCAAATCTCTGTATTAATTAAGCTGAGTAATTAAGAGACTGACGAATTGTATAGTTATTTAAATATTATGATGATTTCTAAATGTCCATATTCTACTTTGCTTGTCTGACATTAATTGCCACATTCTTAAGGTGTCTGTCCCAAGCCGTCAACATTTAGTTCAAAGGTTGCTGTAGGTTTTTGTCTACCAGAATTGTCGTTCGTTTATTTCGTCAAGCTGCAATTTGATCGTTGGGGTTATTTATTGAGAGTTTAAAGCCTTGTCTACTGATCTTTGGTAGATACTCGTCTCATCGGCAGTGATACCATATCCTCATAAGGTTATTTTTTTAACCGCCTCGTTTGTATCGAAGTAGCTAGCACGCCTCGAGAGCTGGAGGCCATGTGTTCTTTGATCGAACTGGTCAAATTGGTCTATGCTGAGTCTCCAATAAGCACACGGCATTTAATATGAGTAAACGGCAAACTTTTAAGGGCATCCGATACAGTTTCTCGATAAAATGTCATTTTTATAATTTTTTTTAATATGTTGTAAAAGACTTTGTCTGCTCGATTTTGAAATAGAGTGTCCAGGTATAGTGACATGTTTTCTGCTGACTGTTGAACTAGTGAACAAGCATATTAAGCATCCGATTCAGCGTGTTGCTGTGGTACAAAGTAGGGTTAAAGGTATACCAAATTATCATGTTCTTGTCCTAATTATGCATTTAATTTGCCACTGGACGCTAACGTTTACAAATTACAAGCATCCAACTTTCCCTTATTTTTGGCTCAACTTGCATATAGGGCATGTGTGATATTGCTGTCACTTGGCGTTTGTAGTTAATGTCGCTCGGCATCATGCCAAGTTAGACAAGTGTATCGATTCTAACAAGGGAAATTAAAAATCGTCAACTACTTTTATCTTTATTGTCTTTTTTAGTGAATAAAAAGTATTGAATGGGATATCTAAATAAAAGAGGTACATGTTTTTATAAATAGGACCAAGTTTGAATGTATCATCTATACATGAGATACAAACTGTAGATTAAGTAAAATATGTTGACCAACAACTAGCGTATTGCAAGAAAAAATTGTTTTGTTACCGGAAATGTTGTGGTTTTCTAAAAAGACCCATCATGCATGTCTAAACTTCATGGGGACGAGGATTTATGTGTGACAAGGAACTGTGATTGTTATGGTAATTTGGTCCAAAATTGGTTTATTTCATACGTAGTCGTATAAAATTTACAAATTCAGTAATTTTATTTATTTAACATCCATTAGGGCAACATTATTCTCAATGTTATATTTTTTGGGAATTCTTAACCCAAAACAGAGCATATCAATAATTTCTGTTGAATAAAACATAAATGCAAGTACAAATGTGATACAACATGGCACATGACAACGGTATGATTTTGTCTATATACCTTGGATTATAATCTAATTTATAAAAGATAACAAGCTGATAATTTGGTATACCAAACGCGATCTTCGTCATATAGGACTCATCAGTGGTAAAGTTAATCTGTTTTCAAAAATAAGTGTGGAGCTACCACATGCACTATTTATTGATAAAAACTATTCTGTTTGGATTTTAATAAAAAAAAAAAAACCACATGCACAAGATATGTCATATTCCCTATTGTGACTTTTAAATTAAGTATAGATTCGCATGACGAATGATGCAGTAACAGTATTAGGCGCACCACATCCTGTCTACACAAGTCATACCCGTCTTCAATTAATTTCTTCTTCTTTTTTTTTAATGAAAAAACAAGATTTGAACTTAGGTTGCTATTGTTGCCTTTATTATATATACAAAGACGCACTAAATGTTCATTCATTGATTATTGCTTGCTCAACATCCAGTAACTCTCAGGTCAAGAACAAACTAATTAATAGTCTGTTTGTTCCGGGATGAAGGACGAGAATTTTACGTAAATTACTAATGTCATCTTAAAACTGGAGAAAGCGAAACATTGTTCACTTTAATCTCAATGTTATTTGAGTTTTCATATATACATGTGGTAAGAAATAAAGCATCCAACGCTGGATGTTTCTGTATTAGCAAGCATTGTGTGGTTGTTTGGAACGGTACGATTAGATTCTGTTTTGATTAATTAACCTGTCGACGGCTAATGGAAGTTATTAACGACCTTGAGTGGCTATGCAGCCCTCGCACCTTGCGCCTTTTTGGGCATTTAAAAAAAAAACAATTACCATATGGTAATTGATATAATTTAGATACCTTTCGACTCAACCATGCTCTTTCCTATTGTAGTTCATGGTATTCTTTCAGTTTTTACTTGTTACCTTCATTTGTCTCGTCTTACTCGATTTAAGAGAGTTGAAATAGTTGTCGCTCTAAATAACTTTAACTTTTTTTTTATCTTGTATCTTATAAAAGTTTTGTTACAGTTAGGTGCTTTGTCTGGACATTGTTTTTTATTGTATATTCTTGTATACGACCTTTTATTTTTCTAGATTAAAAAGTAGAGAGTTGGGAGCAAATAACCTCATATCCAGGCGAACGTTCCTGTACTTGTCTTGGTCTCCTCATTTGTCTTTATACTTATATCTGAATGTTTTTGCAATCCCGATAATTCGATGTGTGCTGATATTTTTGATATTAGCTGTTGAATTTATTCTTCACATATCTAGAACATCAAAGATTTGTCAAATGAATGTTCTGGATTATGAAAACACATGTATGTCTGTGGATATTTTAAGATAAATAAAAAGATTGTATTTTCTTTTAATGATGGCCGGTTCCAATTGATACAGGACAAACCCTGATCTGCACACAAAACATATTACTCTTATTGCATATGTAGCATTCATATGGAAAACAATATCGTTTTTAAGTAAGGCTTAGATTATTTTTTTATTTCAGATTGTTTTTTTCAACATAGTCATAGTAAAAAACATGTATATCTATCACAGATCGTTATACAATCACAGTTTTTTTTTGGGAAAAAGAAGTTATTGTGATCTTTCAGAAGCAGTGACAATCTTACAAAAACTTATCATTTAGAGTCGATTGGTTTTACTTAAAATCTTAACTTTCTCATCTTGAGTCGATTTTCTTATGATTGTGTTTTTCCCTTTTATTTTATTTTTATTTGCTTTTTAATGCAGAACACATGTATTGGCTAATGAAAGTTACCCCAAACAGTAATGCAGAATAATAAAAGGTCGACATTTATGGAGCAACTGTCCTAAGTCAGGAATCACATTAGTCGTTGTCTAAAGTTATGTCATACAGTTTCTTATTTGTCATTAGTAAAAAAAAGAATGTTGTTGATGGCATATCATAATTGATTGTTAGTCTCTGTATCATCTATTCGCGGCTTTTCTGATTGGTTATCAAAGGTACCAGGATTATAATTTAGTACGCCAGACGCGCGTTTCGTCTACATAAGTGACGCTCATATCAAAATATTTATAAATCCAAACAATTACAAAGTTGAAGAGCATTGAGGATAAAAAATTCCAAAAAGTTGTGCCAAATACGGCTATGGAAATCTATGCCTGGAATAAGAAAATCCTTAGTTTTTCGAAAAATTTAAACTTTTGTTAACAGGAAATTTATAAAAAAAAAAATGACCACATTATTGATATTCATGTCAACACCGAAGTGTTGACTATTGGGCTGGTGATACCCTCGGGGACGAAACGTCCACCAGCAGTGGCATCGACCCAGTGGTGTAAATAGTTATCAAAGGTACCAGGATAATAATTTAGTACGCCAGACGCGCGTTTCGTCTACATAAGACTCATTCTAAACTGTGCGATTTAGAAACTGTCATAGTGTATAGTCATTTACGCAAATTGATTTATTTAAAACATCAAGTATGGCAACATCATTCTCAATGTTACATATTTTGTAATTATTGTCCCAATATCAATCATTTTTGTTCAATGAAACATTACTGCAAGTACGAATTTGATACAGCATGGCCTATGACAATGGTATGATTTTGTCTATATATTTTAGATTATAATCTAAGTCATAAAAGATAACAAGCTTATAATTTGATATACTCAACGCAAACTTCGTTAACATATAGATCTCACTAGTGGTCAAGTTAATCTGTTTTCCAAAATAATTGTGGACCTACCCGATATGCAATATTTCTAAAAAAAATATTCTGTTCCAATTTTAATAAAAAAAAAAATACAAAAAAACACACGCACATGACATGTCATATTCCCTTTTTGACATTTAAATTAAGTATGGATTCGAATGGCGAATGTGTAGTAACAACATTAGGGCACCGCATCCTGTCTACACTTACTCGACAGTCGTCTTCAATTCATTTTTTTTAATGCAATAACGAGATTTGATCTTCGGTTCCTATTGTTGCCTTTGTTATATATTTAAACACGTGCTAAAGATTGGTTTATTGAGTATTGCTTGCTGAACGTCCGGTAACCCAGGACGAGAAAAAATAGTCAATAGTTTATGCCGAGATGAAGGACGATGATTTGATCTGCCAGTAGAAATTAGGGTATACGCTAGACGTAAGCAGATTTTGTACCTTGCAACAGGCCAACCACTGACTCCTAAGAGAGAGTGTTTTTAAAATGGGTCTATGACGTGTGTAGACATAGTGACACTCATATGCAACGTATCGAATTTGACGTTCCATTCCAACTGGACATGACTGTATTTATACATCCTAAGTTTTCATGTATACATGTCGTAAGAAAACCTTCAACGATATTTTTGTATCAGCAATCATTGTTTAGTACAGTACTATTAGATATTGGTTTTGTCGACGTAACCATGCTCTTTCCTATTGTAGTTCATAGTATTGTTTCAGTTTTTATTTGTTACCTTCATTGGTCTCGTCTTACTCGATTTAAGAGAGTTGAAATAGTTGTCGCTCTAACTAACTTTTAACTTTTTTTTTTATTTTGTATCTTATAAAATTTTTATTGAAATTAAGTGCTTTGTCTGGACATTGATTGTATATTCGTGTATAGTTTAATCAACTCAATGTTTTGATCAAATGAATCATTCACATCATGCTAAGAATTGTATGTTTTGTCTTGTAGTCTTAAATTATACTGTAATTATTCTGCCCTAGTACGGGCACTGTGATTAGAGATTAAAATTATTTATTTGTATATGACAAATTATTATTCAAAATCGAGATTGATAGGTAGAGAGTTGTGTTCAAATTAATATCCAGTCAAACGTTATTAACTGTGCTTGTACTAGTTCGAAAATTTCTTCACTTGTTGCAATCCCGAGAATTCGATGTTCGTTGTTATTTTTGAAATACATGAAACGATCTTATTTTTTTTCAAATTGCATGTTTCACATTCATATACAAGACAACATCTGACCTGCACATAAATCATGGTCTCTCTTCATAAATGGTATCCGCATAGAAAACAATATCATTTTTAAGTAAAGATGTTTTTATTCCAGATTGTTTTTTCAACATAGTAAAATACATGTATATCTATCACAGATCGTTATACAATCACAGCTATTTTGTAAAAAAAGAAGTTATTGTGTCCTTTTAGAAGCACTGACAAACATAGAAAAACTTATACAGCAACTAAAGATGTTAGCATACATTCAATATAGTCTTAGAAATGAATATAAAAATGAAAAATTCCACACAAGTTCAAATCAGTTTATGATATGTATATGCCACAAAGCATGTCGATTTGAAGAACTATAATACTTTTCTGTTACCATGTATACATGTACACCTTTTGTCATGGTATATATATAAACTTTTTTGTTGTATCTTTTTTAAATAGCATAACAATAATAAAACAGATAACAAAACATAAAACTCTACAGAATATTAAATATCTATATAAAATAATGTAACAAAACATATAATACTTAAGATTGTCAAAAGTAAGTGGCAAGCAAAGGTTGATGAAAGTGCATGGAGAATATGACACAAGTACAGTTTCTAATTTTTACAATTATTTTAACTGAGTAAAGATATGATTAAAAATAAATTTGTTTGATTAAGGCGTAAATGACTGATTTGCTAAACGTTTACGGCAGTAAGAGTATTACATTCTGTTACCCTGGTAAAAACCCTCTTTCAAAACAACAACAAAAACCTATTGTGATTTTCACCATTTGTCTACTGAAACTCACAATTGACACAAAATAAGTAGGATAGCCAATGAAAACGGAAAAAAAACATTGACACACATGCATAATTATAATTAAAATTAATCATAACACAAGTAATATTAATTTGCATATTCAACACCAACATAAATTGAAAAAGTTATTATAACGAGAAAATGCTTTGAAATGCATGATAGTTGTTACACACATCGCCATTTCAATAATGATAGATATATGTTAATAAAATTAAAATATGATGACATAAAAATAACTTGTTTTATTTGGGATCTGAATTTGAAAAAAATAAAACAGAATAACAAGTTCAATAAAGTGAAAACTACTTTGGGACGATTTAAAAATTGAAGGACAAGCTTATTATTAGAACTATAAAAACGATCACTTTACAGTAAGCGCTGGTGGGGCTGATCCTTCTCGTTCCAGCTTTAATTTCTTTAATTCTCTTTGTAACAAAAATAATTGAGCCCTACATGGTTTAACAACAGGTTTTGTATAAGTTTGCCTATGAACTGTTCCAAAGTCTATTTCTCCATCCGTGTTTACAGGCTTGTATTCTGGTCTGAAGTCTTTAATAGGTTCATATTTCTTAGGTATGAAAGAGGTCTTTGTTACACTATCATGGTCAAATTTAGTTTGAGGGGGAATGTAGGGTCTGTTCTCGTGGAAATCTCCATATCTAACACGTGACTGTGGTCCCCAATTCTGGAAGAAATGTTTTGACATAGTCCTGTCATCAAACTTGTCATCTCGGCGTTGCATTTGTCCTTCTGGTGGGAAATTCCTCATCAATACCTTTGGGATTTCCTTAGGAACATAATCACGCTGAAACATAAAGTTGAAGATCTTATAGAGAATCACACTGATATAAAATTAGACTAAAAATTTATGGAAAAACATGATTATATTTCCAATATATCCTGCGATAGTCCTAATCTCAAATTAACTATAGATTCCTATTTGATCCTTTTAAAGCATGTGCTGACAAGTTACTTGGCATAATAAATACTTTTTTCCAAAATCTTCCTAATACTAGTATACTAGTAGTATATAAAGATGCGCGAAAATTATAAAATAATCAAGGTAATTCAGTGACATCAGTTGTGATTTACTGGCGAAGATCCATACGGTCATAAACAATGATAAATGATAAATACGATAAAGGCTATCAACTATTAATTTAAAGGAAAACAACAACTAAATTAGCTAACTACAGTTCGATATAGAAACAAACGAGCAAATATACAACTATTTATTTGATATACTGATTTTGTAGAGGCACATATATATTCATTGTAATTACAATGTATTACCTTGTTGCATGTTTGTGTTTCAAACTTGACCGTTGGTGGTTCATATTCTGCAAAATCTGTCCTAATAGCTTTAGCCATAGGATTTAACACTACATCGTGTCCTTTGAAGACTTCTTTCTGTTCTGTTGTCAAACTACGTCTAAATAAAGTTAAAATATAACCATCAGAGATACAGTTAAATTAAATTTACTTACAATTTGGATTGCTCACAATGGTTAAAAACAGCCAAAACAATGACACTGACGGCAATGTAGGCATACTTTAATTGATGAATGTTTACTTAATGTCTATTGGTTATATAGCCATCATATGATGTTGCCAGACAGTGATGACAATCGAGTCAGAAATGATTGCCATAGCTATGAGATATTACTATACAGTCAGATTGGTGGCAATACAGCCAACAGATTCTAAGTGGCGGCAATATAGCCATCACATGTTACCAGACAGTGGTGCAAATATAGCCATGGGATGTTTATTGCAAGCCATTGGCGTTGATATAAATTTTGCCACAGTGGCTGTAGCAAGGCATCAAATGTTGCCAGACAGTAGGGTAACAAGCCATAAAAAGTTGCCAGACATTGGTGGTAACAAGCCATAAGATGTTGCCAGACAATGGCGGTATTATAGTCTGGACATGATATACTAATCAAAAATGTTATGTTTTTAAAAATAAACGGGATAAAAACAAACTACTTACTTATTGTCAAACTTCAGGTCAATGGTACATGGAGCCGGTTCGGCAGCTCTAGCTCTCTCTGGATCTAGATAACTAGGAAAGTCTCGTCTGTTCTGTGTTAACGATTCAAATTTACCCAGACCTTTGCCTACTTTTAGTGTTGGTGGATGTGTTGTCCTCTTGACACGATGGTCGCCTTCATGCTTGGTAAATGTGTCATGGTTTGTGGTATTCATAAACATATCACCTAGAAAACAAGGATGTTCATAGATTTTTAAATCTTCAACAAGTACGAGAGTTTCATTTGAAAACAAACACGAGAGTAATGTGGAATGTCCTTTGTGAGAAAAATAAGGATTGCCAATGAAACAGCTATTTATACAAACCAACGTTCGAAGATGTGAACATACGTATATGAATTTCGTGTAATTTTTAAATAATACATTTATTTAACCAAACAGGCCATTAAAACCTTGTATGCAACTTATGAAACTGCATGATTATAAGACAGTATAAAAGAACTGATCCAAACAGGAATTCTTTGGATTATTTTTTTCAATTGATATGCACAAGATTAGAAATAAACTTTGAATCATGGTACATTAAGTAAGTGTGTTGAAGTTTGTTTTATAGATATTCCTGTACAAATCAAACTATTTGTATTGTTCACTAATCAAATAACCTGTAGGTCTAGGAATTAATAGACTTATTAATCTGTTTATTGATCAAACAATGTTTAAATCAGTAAACTTTAATACTTTCCAGTGATGTCTGACACATACATAAATGTTTCCTTTTATGTATTGAATAGTTTTACGTATTCAACCGTTGTATTGAAATTTTAGTATTTTAAACATTTAAATATCATATTGATTTGAACACAAAAACTTTATTATTGTGTTTACCTAGTAAATAAAAAAAATAATTTGCGCTTCATAATGATTTAAAGGTATTATTTGATTAGTGTACTGAATAGATCTAAGCAGGTGCTATAGATTCTAAAGTCTGTTATATCGTATTATATAGTTTGACGGTATTTAATTTTCTTATAATACATCCATTAGAATCATATACATTACATACATTCACATAGACGTCCATTGCTAAAGACTAAACTTGGCGTGCATCAAGATTCAAACGTGTGCTTGCTTTCACGATAAATAAATGCTAGTTAGAGTAATTATGTACTGACTTATTGTGTGTGTTAGACAGATGTATCACCTTCACTGGTCATCCAATAGATGGATCTGTCGTAGATATGTCACTTGTTTAGACGTATATGTAAATGAGATGAAAAGAATGTTCTGGTGTCTGGGATTTGCTTCCATATGAAAATATCGGCATTTTGGAAGAAAACTCATGCTCTTAACACAAACGTACTAAATAAAAGCAAGATAAATATAGGATACATACCTTCCATTTTGATATTTGACTCAGAAAGTCGAATGGCGTCTGGTCGTTTGACAAACTCTCCTTTAAAGGAATCCTGGGTACATGTTTCTGGTAACTTTTCTTTCATTTCAGGATACAATATTGAACCTGTAATAATTATTCAAATGACAACTATAACGTCTGCAGCTAAGATGTTAAAGAGAGAGGTGGACGATATCAAAGAGACACTCATTATTCAAAAACAAACTGACAAGGTCATGGCATAAATGGAAAGAACTTTATATAATCATCGGGATTCATCAAAAAAAGTTTCTAACCTATATTTGTTAATGTGTTGTTAAGAATTTAATTTTTACATGCGATTTAAGGTTAATTTCTTCATTTTTTCATATTATTTACCTGTAAAGCTTGGCATCTCTCCAAATTGAACTTGTTTAGAAGGAACCCACTTTTTATAATGTTCCTTGTTTGTTGTTCTGTTTTCAAACTTAGCATCTGACAGTACGTAATTTGGTCTGGGTTCCATTCGTCTGAACTCTGGTTGCAATTGTTTAGGGATAAACTCCGTGGTATACGAAGTGATACCTTCAATCTTAGCAGATGACGGTTCGAACTTTTCCTCCTGTGGTAACAAAGAGATAGAAATTAAATATTTGAAACAAATTTAACCTGGGAAAATATGAAGTGGGTATTTTATTGTGCATGATGATTCATTTTGAACTTTATATAGTATGGTGCACTCGACTGTCATTGTGTCGATACGAAGGTTAGCAAATGATATATACTCAAATAAACAAATCCACAATTAGATGTAGAAAAAAAACTTGGTAAAACATGAGATTTTCTTTAAATAGAACTGAAATCGTTATGGTTGGATAGGGAGGAAATGGAATAACTTGTCGGAGTCTGAAAGAAGTGCAACATTTTTTTAGTTTTGAAGTTTCAGTGCCAGCGCTTTTCATAGCTGGAAACGGAATTTCATTTTAACGAAGACAAAGGACATAAAACAGTAATATAAAATGTTAGTAGAATACATGCGAAGTTGAGTACATTTAAAGTTCAAAAGATTAATTTTAGACAGTTTTTAAGATTCTGACTGATAAATCAAGATAGCATGCATTGTTGTCTAATTAGTTTTAAAGCAAAGTCAGGAAATTCGTTGAAATATTTCAAGGTATTGTTCACTAAAGCAAAATTCAACTACCTTAATATAGTGTTTAATAATATATTTCGTTTAGTCTTAGCAGGTGTTATGTTAATTATGCACTGTAATAATTCCTACCAATACATTTGTGGTTATCGATGAAATAAATGTTATTTTGGAAGCTTTATATGCAGAGACTATATTTATTACTTGTATATATGAATTCGATATATTATATATATTGACACAATGCACATCTATTTGATTGTGAGTATTTCGATTCATTCGTGAAAACGGCTCGCAGATAATAAATAAGTTAAGGGTTGTTGGTAGCGTTTCCCGAATTACCATCTTTGGTAATTAGTGGTTAGCCTGGCCTGGGACATTTAATGGTTTTCAAGTGAGAGTTTATTTACATTGTGTATACAAAAAGGCGTAGGATCTGACTTTGAACAAATATTTAACGCTCGGTAATCCTCACAAAGTCAAACATGTTTATATATTTAGTCAACAAAGCCGACATAACTTAAAAAGGCTACTATTTAACGATGTTTGTTCCTATCACAGGTCCAAGGACAAAAATATATTTATAACTAAAAAACACATTTAAACGAACAATTAAAATGTCACTTTGTGGGTATGAAGCTACTAACACATAATATTGTTAGTTGTTTTACAACTTAATTTTGGACAAAAAAATATGGTTTGTTAAAAAAAACTTAAATGTATCTCTAACAATCAGTACAATCAATATTTCTTCTTGGCTGGTGATGTTCTAAGAACACACGTTGAAGTATTACCATATAGATAAAGTTAATTTCAAAACTTTGAAAATGGTTAAAAACTTCATGCTGAGTGAACTTTTCAGAGCCGTAGTAGATTTTTGGGTGCACAGAAGCATGCGTACTTTTGATGTTATTTCTAAGCCAGGTGCGCTCTCATTATAATATTTGTTTTATTTTCTATTTCATTCATTTAAAAGTTTTAACAGTAACAGTGCAACCATGCAGATTCCTTCTGCAGAGCTGCCGTAGATTAAATTTCCAAACAAAACATGTCCTAATTTAGGAATCATTATTTCGGTACCGTTATTTATCGTAAAGCTCATTGTAGATATAAAAAAAACGAAACTCAAACAAACATTTGATTTAAGAAACACACACACACACAGGATAGGAATCGATGATAGACGATGAGAGATGATACTTAGTATACTGTATGATTCTTTACAGCAAAGGCGTAGATAAAAGTATACAGGTAAGAATTGTTTCTTTTCATAAATATTACAATGAACAAGGATGATCCATTGTATCAAACTTTTAGTACAGGGGTCAAAAATAAAGCAAGGAAGGTTGATTCAGTGAAGGTCAAATCCAGCTCAAGGGTAAATTGAACAAAATATAGAGAACACTCCACAAATAAGAGTTGCGATAAAAGTGTTTTGAATTAAAACTCAAGGACGTTTCAAAGCAACCAAATTAGAACTACTTTTTTTTTTTTTTTTTTTTTTTTTATCTCAAATAGTATTAAACAACTTCCTTCCCCTCCCAAAATAACTTATTAAAAAGTTGAAATTGGTGATTATTGATAAAAGTGAAACATTAGTAACTTTGTAGCAAGAAGCTAAAATGAACTGGTTAGATTCGTTCGGTGGTCAATGATACTGTAAATGCTGTAATTTCAGTTATCTTTTACAGTTGATATTTCAATAAAAAGACACTGGATCATCATTTCTCATTTTACAGAAATCGTATTAAATTTGATAGAATATTTGTTATACTGGTCACCTAGAAATAAAGTTCTAATATAGTTAAGATACACCAAATCCTAGTTTTATTACACTACATCTTACACTTTTACTGACACGGCGGCCATGTTGAATTGTTCTGCTTGCTGATGGGAAAATGGCACTCCCATATAAATCCTACAATTGTTATCGTGCAAAATACTATAGCATGTGAATATAAGTAAATTCTACAATAAAAAAATGATACAAATGATTGCTTAATCACTCGTGACACAATGTATTCAAAAACAATGCAACCAGCCAGACCATCTGCTTAAAAACTATCTCCATTTCCACAAGTTCAAAATCTATTCATTTCATATATATTTAAAGGATAATTTTTTTTATCAAAAGAGTGAATAGAGCGTCTGAAATGAACAATCACCAGTCTTAGATTGTCTATAAAAAAAACTGTCAGGGGTCATGATAATAAAGGCAGCAGTCCTTTTGCGCCAATTACTGTTTTTCAGGGGTATCATTTGCGCCAAAAGTTTTTTTCCAAATGTATCAATTGCGCCAATATTCGGAACTCATTTGCGCCAGTTTACCTGTACAGATTTCTATCATTAATATTAATGATACATATGTTTTCTTATTTTTGGCTTAAAAAATATCATATGTTCGGAGATATTTCAGCATTGAAGATGAGCATCTGGAGAGAATTGACTTAACATGCATTATACAGTTCATGTACAGAGAGAGAGGAAAACTTATTACTTTGCTAAATTTTTAATAAAGATATGTCAAAAGAAGAAAAAAGAAGCTTTTGCTGATTATGTTTTAGCCACATACATGTATGTTGATGACACAGTGCTTTGTTATTGACTGAAAGTCAATCTACCGCAAGACGTACCAGTAATGGAGCAGAAGCATTCCACCGGAATTATTATGATCTGTTTTCTGCATTTCAGCCTTCCATCTTTGTCTTTTCGGACAATAAAGTGAAGTTACAAGCTACTACATACATTAAATTTGGAAGTACCCATGCAGCAGTAGTAAGAAGAAAGTATGTTTCAGAAAAGGAAACATTTGCCGTGTAAACTGCCAGTTCCAAGTCAAAATAAAGGAGGAGGGAAGTCATTTTTCTTCTAAATGGCGCAATCGTATGTTTTATTTTTGGCGCAAATGATACCATGTAATTATAAAACAGGTGGCGCAAACGTAGCATTAGAGAAAAAAAGTTGTGGCGCAAAAGGACGCATTTTTGGCGCAAACGGATCTCTCCCATAATAAACAAGCAATGAGCGATACAACACACATTATTAATAACAAGGAATTGTATATTTAAATATACAATTCCTTGTTAATAACGACGAATAGTACTGGATTGAACAAAAACATATGTATATACATGAAACTATTAATGTTACTTCAAAAGACCCCTTTATTTGAAGGAACAGATTTAAAATATATAAGATTGGAAAAGTCTTAACAAAAAAAATTAAAAGTAATAAAAAACAAATACGTTATGTAAATGAAATGACAGGATATTTTTACCGTCTTTACTTCTGAAACTTATAATTATCAATGAAGAAAGTTATGCTACGCTTACTTTAATATATATCAATGTTTAATGGTTTGACAAATAGCTTAACTTGTAAAGGTTTTAAATCTTTATTAGACATCAAAGTCGGAGCAGGTCATACTTAAAAAAAAGGTACAACAACATTGGCCCACTGATATACATTCTCGGGTATTATGTTGTGTCACTGTAAATTAAATCAATTAATAATCTGTTAAAATGTTTTTCATTTCAAAATAAACCAACATTGAACATTCAGTGCAATTTATTATGTTTACGTGAATCTAACTACAAATGTACCAACCACCATTACTTTCAGGTGAAGACCACAACCAACGTGTATAAAAGTCTTATTAAACAGGATACTACACGTACCAATACAGATAAAGATACAGACAATAACCACTTAATTTGATTATTTTCATTATTTTTAATATATAAAACTATTCAGTGCAAAAATTCACCGTTTCAAATACTATAGTGTATTCTGTGTAAGGGTTTTCATGAAACGCCATGCTAGGCCAACAACGTTACGTTTTAGAAATGGATATCGTCATGATAACGAAATATCGATAATATCATAGCGAAACGTTGTTTTTTTATTGGTGTACGAACTTGAAACTACCCATAATCTTCTAGATTCTGAAACGGTGAAGTGCCAAAACATTATCAATGAGCTAAAATAAAACAAAGATGTCAACCTACTGGAATAATCGGTTTTGTTCTTTCAATGTGACCATGTGACCTGAAATCCGACCGCTGGTTGGTATCTAACATCATAGGCTCTCTGGGAATCCTTGCAAACGGGACTTCCGTCATAGGTCTCTTGCTGGATCGTGGACGCTGAGTTATTCCTTTGAATGTAGCCATGTAATCGGAATCGGGACATGGCCCAGATTTCCTGGGAAATGGTGGTGCTCCATGATTTCGCCTCTTGTGTTTCCTGGATATGGAAAAATAAAATAATAATTGTTTACCCAAACAAATAACTAAGCCGAAAATATAAATGTATTTCAAGGGTTGCTTGTCGCATTTTTAAAATTTGGCTTTTGGCTTTCAATTTTAAGTAGTCACTGGTCGTTGCTTATTTTTTGAAACCTCAACATTGTAGTCTAAATCCGCTCAGTACGTTCGCTTTTTACGATGATATATTGAATATTTTTGAACATTTTTTTTACAAAGTATGTACTTTCATTTTTTAAGTCCTCAAAGATATTAAATGTTAAAAGAGTTAATAAAAAAAAAAAAAAAAAAGTAGAAAATTTCAGATATTTCCACCTTGTGAAATTAACAAGAACGTTCAAGCCGATGCAACAGGGTTGATACTTTTTCAATATTTTTTAGCAAACAAAATAAATGTTATCACTAGGTTGAAATTTTAGCTAATTTAAACTAGATGGTTGACTGAATTTTAATTAACTATTTTTACAAAATCGAAAACCTTTGGATTTTTAAATAACCTTCGCATTCGAGAGTAAACAATATTTATGTTTTATCACCAGGGAGAATTTTAGCTGCAGGCTAAGCTTACTAATTTGTTGGTTATTTTGATCAGTATTTCGACATGTTGGGAGGCATTTAGGTGCCTTTGGTGTTTTTTATTCGTGTCTGTTATAAGTAACACAGAAAGTATTGCTGATTTGTTAAACTTTCTATATCTATTGTTCCTTTTTATTTAATTCTTTGAATGGATAAATATTTTTTATTTACTACAATATAATTATGTTCTATTTTTCTCGGCCGGCGAACATCCAATGAAAGAACACGTGTGCTTAATAGTTTATTTCAAAACAAAAGCAAAATCGGAGGCAAGACTACATAGTATAAATCATTCAGAAGATAGTCATGAAAATTTTATATCTGTGGCGTATTTCAGATATTTTCCTAAATTAGACAATTCCGATACTCTTTGTTGACAATATAATTGAACTAATTTAAAAATAGATGCATTTGTATAATAATACCTTTTTATATACATTTTCTTATATTGTCATATTTTTTTCTTATATTGTCATATTTTGGACATTTTAAAATAAAATGAAATTCATCCTCGATGTCACCCTGATTACATAAGATACATAATCTTTCATTTCTTGCTTTTTTATTGAATCTACAATATTCAATATCTAATTTGTGTGAACACAGTCTATACTTAGTTAAAAATCTAATACATTGTGGACATACATATTTTGTCAAATACAACTGCAATTGAACATTATCCACAAGATGTTTATAGATAGTACATTTTGATGATGAATCGAAAAAACATATTAATTTTCTTTCTTGAAGAAAGTGGTCAATAAGCCTTTGTTTGAATAAAACATATGCCAATGATATTATTTTTGTTATTAGTGATGGAACCGTTCTTAATACTAGTACATCATGTCATTGTATGGTTATCCTATAGATCTCTATACCTTTGTAATTGGGTTTGTGGGAAAGATATATATAAAGGATGCAAAGATCCAGATACATGAGAAGTCACAGTGTCTAAAGTCGAATTCATGAAACAAGAATCCATATATTTTTTGTGTACATATTTTCACTAGTCAGAAGACGGTGGTGACATTTTATCTACATATAAGATAAAATAAATAAATTAGGATTTACAGTTTATACATATATCTATTGAAATCTAATCCTGCTTCTAGAGGTAGATTACCTATATCATTGTGTGGTATACAATACCTTTGTCAACCCTTAAATCTTCGATTAAATAACCGGTTTTAATATCATTATTGGTAATTAAATGGATATTGTTCAGCTAAATGAAGGTTACATTAAAAATAACGGAATTACACGAAATCAAATAATATTTTTTTTATATTAGGGGTCCGTAACTAGAGTCCTAAAATGGACTTCTTGAATTATTCACAATTTATTTGTATCAAAGAATTAATTGGTAGCTATTTGTCACGATATGCAATATGATTATCTAAACACGTCGAGATACTTCGGAAATATTATAGTCTTGAAAACATAATTATATTTTATGTGTAACTTTTAAATGTTGACTCTATGACGAGGAAAGCTGGTTCTGTAGAAGTTATCATCCCGATGCAGGTAGAAATTATATCAACTTTATAGTGGATCTTAAAAAATAAGTTCAACTTTGAAGCAAAGAAAATGCCTGCATAACCAAAGCTTAAATTGTGGGGTATTATCAGTTGTTTTAGATAAGGGAATAGGGCATAGCTTGACATTTCTAAATATTGATTAAACACTTTACAATTTCACACTTGAAATACAAACAATAACTATACAAACACAACACTTAAAAGATAAATAAAACCTTACCCACAATCACATAAGTCACTGATAGAAACATTATCCGGAAACTGTTCCTTCAAAATTTCATCCGGATTCAACGCCATAACTATCTATTTGTGAAAAGTTTGTCAGTTATTAAATACTACATTTCCGGTCGCTATGTTGCATTTATTTCTCATTTATGTATCAAACAAGCATGTATTAATTAAGGACACAAAGGTATTAATGGAACAAATAGCTTAATCACGTATCCAATCCGGAACGACTTATCCCTAACGACGTTGATAGTTACCGCTGTTCCGTTTACTCCCTTCCACTTTAAAGGTCATACACAAATTCTTATAAGATCTTATATTGTTTTATAAAAATCCTACATAATGAAGTTATATTTTATTTTTTTGGGATTTTAATGTATAACTGGTCTCATTTATTTTCTGTTTTTAAATTTTATTGACACTTTTTAAGAAAATATACAGAGGAGGTTAATATATGCGCACGGTATAGCTATTTCCCCAAAGACCTTATATGAATAAAGCAACAAAAGGTCCATTAATATAAGACTCGTATGTTAGTTTTGATGTGATTTTGATTTTTTTTAATATACTTGATTAAAAATTAAAAAATGAATTAGTTACATCCACAAAATCTTAAGTTATGTTGTGAACAGTTGACAATTCTTCTCTATACAATATAGGATGGTATAGAGGGGGTTCATTTATTTCTGCATTCAGTGCCGCATATTATTTCAGAATTTTGCAAGTTATCTTAAAAAATAATGACTGACTGTTAATTATGTACTGATTTAATATCTTGATATTTTTTGCCCATTATTCTCTATTCCATAAACACCATTCAACCCTCATATAGATCAATAAATCCGAGAAGTTATACAAATGTCTAAACCATATGTCAGCCTTGTTAGTATATTTTTTTACACTGTTGTTTTGATTTATACGTATCTTACAAAGTATGCACTCAATTTGTCTCTTGTTTTCTTTTTTATAAATACAGATGTAAGTAATCATAAATAATGTGATAGATAACTGAATACCATTTCCCCAAGGTAGGAACAAGTAAAAACAACCGAGTGTTAAACTGAAAAGGAAAAATTATTATTCATAAAAGATGAATAAAAAGTTCATTTATGATTGAATACATCTGCAGTGTTACTATACCAGGCTTACCGTAATGGGAATTTTTAGTTAAGGACCTGGACCTGTTTGTGATTTATAAACGCCATTAATTGAAGTCTATTGATCTCGATTTTTTCCTCGACTGAGTTGTTTCTATTTGTAAAGTCTACCGGTATTTGAAATGAAACTATATTGTAAGTCATCCAACATTGTCCAATGAACTATCTGTTTGACTGTGATTTAAAAAAAACTACCGGCATCCTCAATTATAACCAATTTGATTGGTCTCTGGTTCGAGTTAATAATATTTGTTAAATCATTTAGAATAAAGAAAAGTTTTTCAGACTTCAGACATTAAGAATATGTTAAGTAAAATTCAGATAAAATATTCTTATATGCTATGACCTGGAATACCGTGTATCCAATGCAGGTCATTGCGGAAATGCAATTTTACAGCGGAGGTTGACAGGTTCCTCAGAGGTTGGGTGCCAATTAGACAACTCTCTACCCGAGTCACAATGTGTAAAAAGTAAACAATTATAGGTCAAAGTAGAGCCTTCAACACGGAGCCTTGGCTAATACCGAACAGCAAGCTACAAAGGGTTCCAAAAATTACCAGTGTAAAACATTTCAAACAGGAAAACCAATGGTATCATTTAGTCATTTATATGAAAACACGACAAACGAGAAACACTTATTTACCACATCAACAAACGACAACCGCTGATCAACAGATTCCTGACTTTGGTAAGTGGCAAACAAATGCAGCGGGTTTAATTTTCAAAAGACGTTTTAACAGGCGCCAATCTTTACTCTTAGTGTAACATCACAACATAGAAAGACCAAATATAAAATATCAATTGAAATGGCTTAACTCAACCAAACATGCATGTTAACAAAAACGAGAAAAACATGCACAGAACAAAAAAAAATCGATCTTTGACACAATATAACTTGATACAATATTGAATAAAAATGGGGGGTGTAAAACAATGCCAAAAAGATAGCTATAATCTTGGCCTAAATGGCGTTAAATATAATAACGTATCTACTGATGTAAATTTGAATATAATTTAAAAAAATGCCAGAGTACGGAAATGTTTTACAAAATAAATACATTTGCTGTTCGTAGTACGGGAACAGAAGTAAAAATGTATCGTCATACTTAATACTTATTAAAGGTGGTACATATAAAATTGTGAGACGCCTGACGAGATACAAATGCATGAGTTTAGTGGCCAAAGCATATACATGCTATGACAATGGCAATCAAACATATATGATACTGGATGATAAATAGCAGAAAACAACACATATGATTCACCTTTTCGTCGAAACGTACATTCATTTTTTATATAAATAAGGCCGTTAGTTTTTTCGTTTGAATTGGTTTACATCGTCATTTCGGGGCCTTTATAGATGACTATGCGGTATGTGCTTTGCTCATTGTTGAAGGCCGTATAGTGACCTATTACAGTTGTTAATTTCTGTGTCATTTTGTTCTCTTGTGGATAGATTTCTCATTGCCAATCATACCATATCTTCTTTTTTATATTATATGTTGTCCAGGAAAAAAATTGAAGCTTCAATCATATCTTCACATTTCCAGTAAATGTGTCTAGTATACTTCCCTTTTTTGTTACAGTAAAAAGGAGTATACATTAAAAATGATAGAATTTGTTCCTAATTTGCCAACACGTAGTATTTAATTATTGATATATGTTTAAAAATATGATAAAAATGATTGGTCACCTCAATCTACGGGTTATAACAAAATGACAAACTTTGTATGTATAAGAAAAATCATCATTATGTGATTAGAAGCTTTACTAAATGATAGAATTGTAAAATAAAATACGACAAGGTTACTTTCAGAAAGTGCTTTGAGAATATCAAAAGAAAAGATTGGGTCATCGTATGTTTTTTCGACAAAAATACCAAAATTCCATTTAGATTCCAAAAGAAATTTCAGTATTTCAGAGTTATCTCTCCTTCAATGGCAATTTAAAAAACGTTAAAAATCAAATAAAAATAATCTACACCTGTATAAATATTTATATTTATAAGGTCATAATTTTAACAATGTGTTGTTTTAAATTAGAATTCACATTAATTATCTGCATTCCTGCATCAACTTTTGCTAACTTGAATGAAAGACATTAGATTAGGACCTTAGGTTACCATCTGTTTTTTACAGTCCAAGAAGGCGCGAAAACTATTTCTTGATAAGATTGAAAGATGTTAAGCGTAGAGTAAAAAAAAATATAACTGTCAACAGAATTATGAAAAAAGAAGATGTGGTATTATTTCCAATAAGACAACACGCAACAAGACAAATGACACAGAAATAAACAACTATAGATCACCATACGTCCTCAACTATGAGCAAAGCCCATACCACATAGTTAGCTATACCCCTAATGACAAATGTAAAACAAAACAAACAGCATAATTTGTGTACAAAATAATAAATGAAAAACAAATATGTAACACAGCAACAAACAACAATCACTGAATTACAAGCTTCTGACCTGAGACAGGCACATATATAATGTGAAAGGATTAAACACGTTAGCGGGCGCTCAACCATCCCCTAACCTAGCTGGGACAGTAGCGTAACTGTTCAACGTGATTATGAAGAACAAGTTATAAAAATCAGTTGAAAAGGGCTTAACTTGACTCATCAGTTAGTTGGTTTAGGCCACTATATCTGAAATACAAACAGAAATTTGCCACGAAATAATATAAGGCAAACAAAAAACAAAGGCAACAGTAGTATACCGGTGTTCAAACAAAACAGAGAGAAAACAAATCAGGGTAACAAACCAAAACCGAGGGAACACATTAACTATATGAGGAACACAAAAGAATAACAGGAACACCGAAGTGTAACAATTTGAAAAACGAAATGAGCACACATAGAAACGAACTCCTAGTACTAGTATTGGATAACAACTGTTATACTGCTGACTTAATACCTGACATTTTACGAAAAAGTGGCGGGTTGAAACAGATTTAATGGCATGCTAGGCCACCCGCTTTGTGAAAATGCTAATATTTAAAAAAAAAAGATGGGGTATGATTGCCAATGAGACAACTTTCCACAAAGAGACCAAAATGACACAGAAATTAACAACTATAGGTCACCGTACGACCTTCAACAATGAGAAAAACGGATAACGCATAGTCAGTTATAAAAGGCCATGAAATAACAATGTTAAATAATTCAAACGAGAAAAAAAACTGCCTCATTTATGTACAAAAAATGAACGAAAAACGAATATGTAACACATAAACAAACGACAACCACTGAATTACAGGCTCCTGACTTGGGACAGACACATGCATGCAGAATTTGGGATGTTAAATATGTTAGCGGGATCCCCGGCAACCCTTACCTCTAACCTGGGACAGTGGTGTAACAGAAAACATGAAATAACAATGTTAAACAATTCAAACGAGAAAAAAAACTGCCTCATTTATGTACAAAAAATGAACGAAAAACAAATATGTAACACATAAACAAACGACAACCACTGAATTACAGGCTCCTGACTTGGGACAGACACATGCATGCAGAATTTGGGATGTTAAATATGTTAGCGGGATCCCCGGCAACCCTTACCCCTAACCTGGGACAGTGGTGTAATAGAAAACATAAGAACGGGCTACAAAAATCTGTTAAAAAGGGCTTAACCATGAGAAACGCAAAACACAAATAATATAACAGTCGACACAACTTGCAAACCACAAATAATATAACAGTCGACACAACTTGCAAACCACAAAACAATGCGAACTAGTGTGAAGCAGTGACATTAAAAATAAACCATTCCGTTATCTCAACATCGATAAGGGCGTGGTTGGGGAAACCACACACATTTCTAGAATCAAGTGAAATAAACGGCAATATAAAGGAATTTGTGCAAATTGTGCCGGTCATGGGTAGGATGTCACTGTAAATAGGCGCACCTCAGATGTCACGCGAATGGTGGAAGGATATACAAACTCGAACTGAGCATGTAAATATGGTTAGCTGCACAATGGTGGAAGGAGAAGAAAACTGTACATAACGACAGAACCGTTTCTACATATGAAAATATGGTTCCTCTAGACTGCAAAGGGGTTTAAAGATAAGTTAGATGATAGTATAGATAGATAGAACATATGATTCAATCAACAAATTAGCCAACACCACTGGATATTAAAATTAGTGATGCGCTTACGTAATCAACATGCCATCTCGAACTTTATACAATTATTTTCACATATTCATTCAAACAATTTTCATGACAATAATGGTATGGAATATGGCATTTTTACAATTATTTGAACTACGTAACAACAGATCGTCCAACCGAAACCATAATAGAAACAGCAATGCATATTTACATTCAGTATAACAGCATATTCTAGAAGACAAGGATTGTTTTGATTATTAACAAACTAGAAGCAAACAACTAATATAATATTAGTTGTTTGCTTCTAGTTATTATATTAGTTGTTTGCTTCTAGTTTGTTAAAAATCATTATACCTCGTAATTTAGCAAACGAGAACACCGAAGTCAAGTCCGTAGTGGTGCTCGTTTGAAATCACATAATAAATGGTATTAGGTCATATTTTTTGAAGCTTAAATTCATGAAAAAAATCTTTCTAATTGATGTTTTTACTTATAATTAGAACACATAATTTATGAGTATCATTACTCTGTTCGTTATTTAAATTTTTGAATTATACATATACCTGTGCTTTAACTTGAACAATATTTTTTAATGTTGCAAGGGATATTTATGTACATTTCCGGCGAAGTCACATGATAGCTAAAAATGGCAACACTTGATGTTCGTCTGAAGAAAGTGAATAAGATCTACAAAGAGGGCGTAAGTCTCTGCATTATTTCGTGGATATCTTGTTCATGGACAGATCAATGAGTTTGAAAGTCTGTCCAAGTAAATGCCTGATATATTGAAGGGTGGTAAACATAGACAACTTACATTTCTAAGTGCACTGCACTGGTCAGTGTCTGTCAAAATTATATCTCAATGAATATAGTTATTTCTTACCATTTCAAACTCATACCAATGTCAACTGGTACCTCAAAACCCAAACTCCTACCACAGTAAATTGTACCATAATGTCCATTGTAAACTTGTTCCAGTGAATGCAGGACAACTTACCCAGAGACAAGTCAGACCCTCTAAGAAGACATCCATGACCGTCTAAGAAGAAATTCCTGACTGTCTAAGAAGATATCTTTGACCATCTTAGAGGACAACTCAGACTGCTAATAACTTGACTCAAGTCGTCTACATTTTGTATAAGGACAACTCAGACAAAGTATCAAAAAAGGATTTGAACTACAAGCATACAAATTAGGCACTGACTACCTATATTAAGGTTACATGAAAATTCAGTAACATGCCTATGATAATTTGTGGTAATGTTACTGAATTTGAAAACAAAATTTCAATAGTAAAGGAAACAAATTCACATTGTAATGTATTCAACATTATTGTTCAAGTTTACTTTCATATACATGTACAGTACTAGTGTTACATTTGTACTTGATGTAAACAAATTATATCATTATAGAATACATGTATCATACTTTTTGTGTGTGTTTGTGGTGAAATCAAATATTGAATTTAGTAATCAACAGTTTTTCTACCAGTTTTAATTATTCTTAAATGAGATTTTGAAATACACTTTTCATTGGAAAATTTAACCCTAAAAAATTTACTGCATATATATTCATTTAGAATCTTTTTAAAATTACCAGACCTGCCAACTATCCCGATTTTCGCGGTATCATCCCGATTTTATCCCTCAACCCGAATCCCGATATCGGGATCGTAAAATTAGTCAAAATCCCGATTTTCACAAAATATACCCGAAAAAATTATTGGTTACCGATTTTGAAGTTTTCTTATCAATTTTAAAAAATCTATAATTTTACCTGGGGACATATTATGACAAGTTAACGACCCTACCCTAGTCAACAGTCACAGCAGGTGTCATAATTAGTTGTTGTAAATACATGTAATCTGATTACCTAATGGGTCATAGCAATCCTCAAAATTAATTTGTAAACACAAATAAATTTCGGTCAGACAGCCTTTCAATTTTAATTAATTTATCAAACGAGCACAATTTGCAACGTTTACCATAGTTCCACAACAAAATCGTAATAAACTGTAGGATGAGAACTGTAATGAACTCTCAAGAAAACATCGTTTATCTTGAAATCCGTTTAATTTTTGAAACCAGACATGTGTCTGTTGATTTAAAATCGACGCCATTTTTGTATTCACTCCTCTACTTTGTTACTTTATAAGCCTCCGCCGATAAGAGCACCTCTGAATATAAAGAAAGATAACTCAAATTTTATCCATTTTCTCATTAAAACTGATAACACTAAATCAAAATCTGTATTCATCCTTCTAACTTTAGGACATGTAGGTTTAGATCTTTTGAGTCATGGTTCATAGATAAGAAGGTCTTTGGAGGGGGAAAAGGGGGTCTCCACTTGGTATCCTTTATTTTTAATGTTATTTATAATCTGCATTCTTCAGTTATTTTGTAAATTTCAAAATTATTACAAGAATCACGCAAATAAAAGAAACCAAGGCCTACAAGCTCATCATTAGTATACGAAAAGAAAAAATAAGAGAAATGAGACTATTTTAGGAGTAAAAAACAATGCACACAGAAACATCGCAAAAATTTGTAACCCTTAAAAATCTGGTCGCGCGCTAAATCCCCCATGGAGATTTTCAAAAGTTGGCAGGTCTGAATTACACACTTTATATTTGAGGGACAATAAGAAATATTTAATACCTGCATCTTCAATTTTTATGATAATACCATATCTGTTTTCCCTGATTTTGTAACTTTACTAGTATGTACATGTATGTCAACAAATAGATCCAGTCATCTTTAAGACTGGAGCGAAGAATCCATGTTTATATCATTATTTGATTTTTTATCGCAAAACTTAATAGAGCAGCATTTTGACCACAAATAACCAATTGTGATACTTATAGCTCTTCATCTTTTATATAAGCTTTGGATTTCAAATATTTTGGCCATGAGCATCACTGAAGAGACATGTATTGTCGAAATGCGCATCTGGTGCAAGAAAGTTGGTACCGTTAATTTTATTATCAGTCTTGTGAACATAGTAAAAATAGGATATTGAAATTAAGATGACTCATTAAGGAAAGACAAACTGCATGTTTGTGTAGTTATTTTACATTCTTGAAAAAAAAAATACTAACCTTATACATGTATCTATATCATGTTTATATATTTTGTCTCAAACTTAGCCGAACAATGTTAGAAAGCAAATTTTTGTTCTTCTCTTGTCATGATTTTAAGCCCTGCATCTGAGGTACAGTGGCAACACAGCCTGCACTTTAGACCACTTGACAAACATGGCTATATAGAAATATAGTTTAGTTGGTTTTTTTTTCTCATTGGCTTTATATATATTTTGATATTTTAGAAAAGGCTTTGCATTATTTAAACTCACATTTAGATTTCGCAGTATTATCTGTACATGTATGTAGCATTTACTAAATCATAATAGTAAAACTCACATCTTTTGCCCATCTGGTGAACGATAAAATAACAAAAAAAATCATTGCGATTATGAAAATTTGTTATAACATTTTGTGTCTTTTAGGATGTTGTTGCTGGAGTGATTGTTGTGACAAGTAATGGAGATTTACAGCATCAAGGAATCACATTAACAGTAGATGGCGCTGTCACTTTACAGCTGAGTGCCAAAAGTGTTGGACTGTTTGAAGCATTTTACAATTCACTTAAGGTAATTTATATATCTGTTGAGGTAGCAATACACAGTTAGGAGTTTAGTTTCGCATTTTGGCCCCGGTGGATTTTTCAAATAGGAAAGTTATTGTGTAATAAAATTCATTTTTAGACAGATGAGTGCTAATTTAGCCTTCAAAGATGGTTTATAAGTGCATCAAGATTATTTTTTACATGTTTTATGGGCTGTTTTCTGTTTGACAATCCGTATTTTCATAGCTAGACCGGCCATCGGTCCAGAAATTAATGTACTGTTTACAAACTCTTTTTTTCTACACGAAGTTTTTGACGCAATTTTACAAAAAAATGAGACGAAAGACATATGATTTTCATTGGATTTGCTGAATGATATATGTACACAGTTTCAGAAAAGGTATTACTTCAAGCGATTGAAATTCTACTTTTAGCCAAATTTTGGGGAAATATGTGACATCTTTCCCCCCCTTTTTGCAATATTTTATAACAAATAAATGCAGATTGTTGCCATGGATACACCAAAAAGAAATTATATTTCTCCATTTTATATACTGGATATAAAATCTATGGAAGATTCTGATTACATACATATGCCCATATATGACACAAACAGTAAGCTTGATATTGCAAGAAAGCAATGAAAAGGGGATGGTAAAATTCATAAGGGCAAACTTTAGTATTTTTTCCTAACTGTTTATTGCTACCTTATGGCATACTTACCAAGCTTAGAATTGTATAATTTAAGACTTTTCATGCCACAAATCTATTGATATTTAGATTCTAAATCACCTTCTGAGTAAATTAAGTGTTTAAGAATGACAATATATATCAATTTTATTGTTTACAGTCCTTAGCAACCAAAATTAGACATTTTGACACAAGGCTTATATTTGTACTCTATCGGCTTAACTCTTGCTTCTGATGGATTGGGCTGCATGTAGTCGTCTAAGTATTGAACACGTTGGTTTTTTTCTTGCGAATATATCAAATTATTGTTTTTATCAAGATTTCATGTTACATTTTGGCATATATTAAATGTATAGTTAAATCAGATGTAAGAAATTGATTCCCTATCACCAAGTTTTTTAATCAAGTCTTTGGTATGCAATAAGCATAAAGATTAACATTTTTATGCTTGAAATTGCTATATTTTATACAATGTTGCATCATCAGAGATCTTATTAAGATATTCAACATTAAAAACTGACAAAAGAGGTACAGTTTTTAAGATTTGGCTAAATATTGAGGTAGAAACAAGATTTTACATTTTGACTTGGCACCTTTCTTTAAAATCAGTTTTTGTCGCGTTTTAGTGTCAACTGCTAACCTTCATAAAATATTGATTACTCAACCAATTTTCAAAAATAAAAGGCCATTTTACTCGTATTAGCTAGCAGAACTCAGAAAATAAGTTAAAAGGGAAAATTTGAAAAAAATATATACTATTAAGGTAGCAATACACAGTTAGGAGTTTAGTTTCGCATTTTGGCCCCGGTGGATTTTTCAAATAGGAAAGTTATTGTGTAATAAAATTCATTTTTAGACAGATGAGTGCTAATTTAGCCTTCAAAGATGGTTTATAAGTGCATCAAGATTATTTTTTACATGTTTTATGGGCTGTTTTCTGTTTGACAATCCGTATTTTCATAGCTAGACCGGCCATCGGTCCAGAAATTAATGTACTGTTTACAAACTCTTTTTTTCTACACGAAGTTTTTGACGCAATTTTACAAAAAAATGAGACGAAAGACATATGATTTTCATTGGATTTGCTGAATGATATATGTACACAGTTTCAGAAAAGGTATTACTTCAAGCGATTGAAATTCTACTTTTAGCCAAATTTTGGGGAAATATGTGACATCTTTCCCCCCCTTTTTGCAATATTTTATAACAAATAAATGCAGATTGTTGCCATGGATACACCAAAAAGAAATTATATTTCACCATTTTATATACTGGATATAAAATCTATGGAAGATTCTGATTACATACATATGCCCATATATGACACAAACAGTAAGCTTGATATTGCAAGAAAGCAATGAAAAGGGGATGGTAAAATTCATAAGGGCAAACTTTAGTATTTTTTCCTAACTGTTTATTGCTACCTGATGAATAATTGAAATTTTGCTATTAGTAAATCAGTCACCGTGAGTGACTAAGTGTTGTATCTTACTTTACTTTTCTTTGAATGAAAGGAATTTTTATGTATTGACATATTGATACAGCAATCCAACAATACCAAAATAAAAGACGTTTAGAAGTTCACCAAAGATATTTGACAATTGTCTAAACTGTCAAAATTAAATTTCCTTAATAATTCAATTATACAAAAATTAAAATTAAATTAAAGACACTTACATATATATATATACTGTCATACAAATTTTTTAATTAGAACATGCATATATGAACATGTGGCTTAAATTTTTTAAAATAAGAATTTCTAGATATCATATTATTGGTAACGAAACAACAAAGGGTTCAACTGAAATGTAAAAGAATTTAAAAGAAAAATCAGTGTATAAAATAGTTTGTGAGGTACAACAGATATGCACTGGTACTTTCTATCAAATTTGATTAGATTGCAATGAACTTCTAGCTTTTCTTTTTCCTTGTGTTTCCAAAACTTTATTCATTGTCAATGAAAATATGCTAGACTTATAAAATCCATAATAGTGTTTTTAAAATTACATCAAATAATTTATGTGGTCTTATTTCCAGCCTATCCACTTGATAAACTATTCACTAGAGATATCGAAACCAGGGAAACTGCCATCAGGGAAGACAGAAATTCCATTTGAAGTTCCGTTAAAACCTAAGCCAAATAAAACCTTATATGAGACTTACCATGGTGTATTTATCAATGTACAGGTTTGTATAATGTAAATGTATATGGAAAAAAATAACATTTGTGATATGATTGCCACCAGAGACAAAATGACAAAGATCTTAATAACAACAGATAGTAACTAATACTATAAGTCACTGTATGACCTTCACATTGTATGTGTTTAAAAGAAGATGTGGTATGATTGCCAATGAGACAACTCTTCACAAGAGACCAATGACATAGACATTAACAACTATAGGTCACCGTACGGTCTTCAACAATGAGCAAAGCCCATACCGCATAGTCAGCTATAAAAGATCACAAAATGACAAATGTTAAACAAATTCAAACAAAAACCTAACGGCCTAATTAATATACACAAAAAAAAATGAATAAACAAATATACATTGTTCTGCCTTTCAGATGATTGCCATACAAATCCAACATGTACAATGTGATTTTTCTCTTGTGTACTTTCATGTTTATCCAACTGATGTTTTTGGTTTGTTCTATTAAAACATATTGAAAGTACATGTAACCAGTGAAGCCTCCTGCTTTTAATACAGTTGTACTTCATTATCAATCATTGCAATCATAAATCTTTAGACTGCCTATAAGGGTGGTTATATAGACATGCACTCATATCTTTAAAAAAAAAAGTAAAAATAACAAAAATACCAAACTCCAAGAAAAATTTTAAAAAGTTTAAAGGTTGGCATTCAATCAGTAAAAATCCATCATAAATTTATTTTTGGTGAAAAATGCAAATCCTCAATACTAAGTATTTATTAGAAATGCAATTTTTTTTTATTTCAGTATTCAATAAAAGTTGATATGAAAAGATCTCTTCTGAGTAAAGACTTGCAGAAAACAATTGAATTTATTGTAGAAAACAAAACAACAGTAAGTTTCTAAGTAACCATCAGTTTCTTATAATTTTTTTTGTAGACGTTTAATTGATTGTGCAAGTTTTTTTGATGTATTAATATATTTTATCTTGGATTTTAGAACTCATGTACATGATACTTGACTCTTCAATTTAGGTCGTAAGAATAAAACATGCCTAAATGATAATCAAATAATATATATATATGAACACCATTGTAAGCATACATTAATTTGAATAGGATGTAATTTAAATGTGAGTTATTTCCCTTTGATTTTCTTATTTGACTACCCTAAATGTGATAAGAGGTACAAACAACTTGAATAAGAGATACTAGGTCACAATGATGAATCAAGCAAGGCTAAAACAAATTAGAATTGTTTTGAAAACAATTATTTTGAAGTCTAGCTATCAATATAGCAAATTGAATTGTGCAGGTTAATGCAGAAATGTCTTCACATGGTGACAAAAAGGAAGTACCTCTTGCTCAAATTGTGTCAATATAAACCTATATATTTGTTTATTGGTAATCTTGGATGTTAACTGACCATGCAAGGGCTGTATAGCCAGTTAAGGTCGTTAAAAACTTCCATTTGGTGATATGTTAAATATGATAAAAAAAAGATATTTTGGTATTTAATTATTGTTTTGACAATTAAGACAACAAAATATTTGAATAAATTATTGGGACTATAAATCTACATATGTGCAAAGTTTCAACTTCATTTATAGCATCTTTAAAATGTACCGACACTATAAAATCCATACATGATGTGGTGACAAGAATCAGAGGATTAGTATAATTGTTAATGTTAATTGAATTGTAGAATAAAGATGAGAAGAACAAATCCAAAGCCATTCCATTTACTATCTCTCCAGAGACATTAACAAATATCAAGGAGGTAAACATTGTACTTCTGTTTTGCTTTTATCATATTTTCTTTCAAATTTTTTGAGAACTACACATATCTTAAATCTATGTAATGTAAAAATTGTTGATTAAGAAATCATTGGATCTGGATGTGTAACTGTCATCAAAGTTATTAATAGTATGAAGGACAAACTTCTGATTTCTCAAAATTAAATACAAAATAAAATATATATAACATGAATAGGTTTAGTATTATATTGATTATAGGAACCTGTTTAAATTATGTAAAATTACATATGGTGTACAGCAAATGTACAGTAGCATTCTACCGTTTTCATCGGATATTATGATCATGTGTTTCAGAGGTTATTTTACTTATCCGTAGTCCTGTTTATGTTTTTAAGTATTTTGAAGCTATGTTTCTATTTATATATTCTTTGACAGTCAAAATAACAAATCTTGATAAAGTTAGATTTATGACATCATGACGTAACTCATAACAACCAAGAAGGAAGCACTGCAGCAGATAAAAAAAAAGTTATCAGGAGATTTCAAGAATTTTATGTTATTGCTAACCCAATGAAAGTTTACCACAAAGTCGTCTGCTCTTGACCAAGGTATTTAAACTTTTGTAAGTTCACCTGTCCCATTGAATCAATACTAAAGCTATTGTTTTCTGTGTAGTTTATTCATTGGGACCTTTAAATTTCTTCCAGGAGAAATCTATCACTCAATGATTAATTTAAACAATTGATCTGTCAATGATGAAAATACATGTACTAATAAGGAATCACAAAACCAAAGGGCCAAGTGAGCTTTTCCCATCACTTGGCGTCCGGTGTCCATCGTCGTCGTCCGTCGTCGTTAATTTTTACAAAAATCTTCTCCTCTGAAACTACTGGGCCAAATTTAACCAAACTTGGCCACAATCATCATTGGGGTATCTAGTTTAAAAAAATGTGTGGCGTGACCCCGCCAACTAACCAAGATGGCTGCCATGGCTAAAAATAGAACATAGGGGTAAAATGCAGTTTTTGGCTTATAACTCAAAAACCAAAGCATTTAGAGCAAATCTGACATGGAGTAAAATTGTTCATCAAGTGAAAATATATCTGCCCTGAAACTTTTAAATGAATCAGACAACCGGTTGTTGGGTAGCTGCCCTGAAATAAGTAATTTGAAGGAAATTTTGCAGATTTTGGTTATTATCTTGAATATTATTATAGAAAGAGATAAAATGTAATCAGCAATAATGTTCAGCAAAGTAAGATCTACAAATAAGTTAGTATGACTAAAATGGTCAGATGACCCCTTAAGGAGTTATTGTCCTTTATAGTCAATTTTGACCAATTTTTTACAAAAATCTTCTCCTCTGAAACTACTGGGCCAAACTTAACCAAACTTAGCTACAATTATTATTAGGGTATCTAGTTTAAAAAATGTGTGGCGTGACCCCGCCAACCAACCAAGATGGCTGCCATGGCTAAAAATAGAACATAGGGGTAAAATGCAGTTTTTGGCTTATAACTCAAAAACCATAGCATTTAGAGCAAATCTGACAGGGATAAAATTAATTATCAGGTCAAGATCTATCTACCCTGAAATTTTCAGACAAATCGGACAACCTGTTGTTGGGTTGCTGCCCCCGAATTAGTAATTTTAAGGAAACTTTGCAGATCTTGGTTATTATCTTGAATATTATTATAGATAGAGATAAACTGTAAACAGCGATAATGTTCAGCAAAATAAGATCTACAAATAAGTCAACACGACCAAAATTGTCAATTGACCCCTTAAGGAGTTATTGCTCTTTAAAGTCAATTGTTAAAAATTTTCATAAATTTTTGTTAATTTTTGTAAATTTTTGTTAATTTTTGTAAATTTTTAGGAAATATTTTCCACTGTAATTACTGGGCCAAGTTCATTATAGATAGAGGTAATTGTAGCAACAAGAATGTTCAGTAAAGAAAGATCTACAAACACATCACCATCACCAAAACACAATTTTGTCATGAATTTATCTGTGTCCATTGTTAACATGCACATAGACCAAGGTGAGCGACACAGGCTCTTGAAAGCCTCTAGTTATTTAATATCAAGACCACATGTTCTATCTGTTTAATAAACTACACAGAGAACAATAGCTATTGTATTTGTTAGATGGGACAAAAGAACTCACAAAAGTTTAAAAGGACAGGAAACTTGCGGTGAATCTGTTGAAAAGTACCATTGGGTTCTCAATAAATACAGACGCTAAGAATACAAGAAAACTAATGCAACAAGCTATGAAGTGGTTCAAAGACTATTGATATTTTCAATAACATGTTAAAATTCTTGCAAAATACAATAGAAAAATACACAGAAAGATATTGAGCACCATTTTCCTAATACATTATTTAATATATGTAAGATGTAATATATAAACTAAGAACTTTCACTCAGTCAATATGTTATATATTGATCTGTTGAATTATATTGACATTCTGACTTCGTCCTCGGTCAATATAATCTGAACAGGTCCATATATAATGTATTGATCTCGTCAAAAGTCCATAATTGATAAATATTGATTGTGAATTTGATTAATAGTACCTTACAATTTCAGAAAGGAAATGTGCCAAAGTTCAAAATCAAAGGAAAACTTACATCTTCAGTATTGAATATAACAGAACCATTGACAGGGGAGGTAAGTCAGAATAATTTTATTCTAGATTTTTCACAGTTTCTAAATTTCTAATTTTACAGAGTTTAAAACATATTTTTTTTTTTTTTCATATATGTGTAAGAATAATCCCCTCCTTTTACTTTCCAATTTAAAGAACTGATGTATGATTCATTTCATGTGTTAAAATAAGCATGAATACCAGATAATGTTATTACTCCATAATGTACTGTGAAACAGGAAAATCTATATTGGAACTGATTATGAGCAAACAATATTTTGCTGATTTCAATGGCTTTATTGGTATTTAGGTATCTGCATCTCATTTTGCCACACTTTAACCTTTGAAGTCCTGCAACAATCCATTTTGCATTATTGTTGCGAACATTTTCTCTAGTGCCATTAAAATTTTATGGGAATGTATATCATATAAAGCAAAGGCTTAAAAATAGTGATAATGTGTATATAGGCAAATATTAATTCCAACAAGGGTCAATAGTAACAATTTTATATATTACAGTTAATGGTTGAGAGCTGTGACGCCCAGATTAAATCAATAGAAATACAGTTAGTTAGAGTAGAAACTTGTGGATGTGCAGAAGGTTATGCTAAAGATGGTAGGTTGCAATGTAATATAGGAAACGTGTACTGACATAAGTATTCTCTAAACAGGAGGGGATGCAGGAATTTTCGAAAGGGGGGGTGCTAACCCAGGGCACCCAGGGCAAAGGGGGGGTGCAAAACATATGTCCCGATACAAATGCATTGATCAGCAAAAATAAAGGGGGGGTGCGCACCCCCGGAACCCCCCCCCCCCTGGATCCGCCACTGCTAAACACATTAACTCTAAATGGAGCTTTCGTTAGTAGAAGCCATATTAACTATGTGTATCAGTGAGAAAAATGTAAAAGCATAAAAATATAGTATATATACCAATACACATAATTAACAGCGCCTGGTGATGTTTCATAGCCCGACCGGTTTCGGTCCAAAAAGGACCTTCATCAGAGGCAGAATGGAGGATTAATGTTTTCACCCTATTTATATAGATATGGTAACCGTTGGTTACGTTAAAAAAAAATTATCTACTTGCGATATTTATTATGAAGATTAAGACCATTTGAAGACAATTAAAAGGTGAATTCAAAACCTCTAAAATAAGTTTTGCTGTTCAAATTGTATATATCTTTACAGTATAAATCTAAAAAATTCATAATCATAGGTAAAGGTGTTACAAACTATAAGAAAGTTAAGTCTCATGAGAAATAAGATATAGAGAGATTTAGTATGTTACAAATAGTCTATTATATAGATAATTAATTTAATTTTGGATGTAACACATCTTCTGATTGGCTGATGCTGTTTTGTTTATCACCTCATAGACAAAATTGTGTCATGTGACGGTGACGTCAACATTTTTTCATGGTTTACTCCGGTTTAAAATGGAATTTAGAATTACATTATAGAAATGACTGTTATATTTTTCTGTCTTTTCGAAATAACATAAAAAAATGTGTGCACACTTTAGAAAAACCAGATACACAGGTTATTCAGTGTGCACCACATTTTTAATGTTATTTCTTCATAGACAGAGAAAATATTACAGTCATTCCTTAATTACCAGACAGAGGAAAAAACCTGCGGCTTATTTAACGATTTTAACGGTAAATAAGTTTTAAGAAGATAGTCAAATGATTTTGGGTTCACACCTCTTTTGATTAATCATTTTTGTGTTTATTTGAATTCTATTGATCCTTTATTTAGAAGGTTAAGGAAATCAAAAAATGAAAATAAGCGCATTGATTTTGAAATTTCTAAAATTGCTAGAGAAGAAACTTAAAAAATTATTGTAGTACATTTTACTTATATAACTGGCATATGAAATGACTTAATGTTAACCAAATAAACCAAGATTTATTAACCATGTCAGTTTCCATGACTACATATGTAATTTTTTACATTTCTAGCTACAGAAATACAGAATATACAGATAGCAGACGGGGATGTGAGCAGAGGCCTACTGATACCAATTTATATGATTTTTCCAAGGTTGTTTACTTGTCCAACATTGTCAACAAATAATTTTAAAATAGGTAAGACATATTAACTTTAATTATTAAAGTAAGATGTTATATGATTGCCAATGAGACATCTCTTCAGCAGAGACCAAATGTCATAGTAGTTAACAACTATAGGTCACTTTATAGCCTTCAACAATGCACAAAACCCTGCCCCTTACCTGAGATAGTTTTATGATATGATGGGACAATCTAAATAACAAAAGAGTAGTTTAATATATTTAAGGAATACAGTATGAACTTAAAATTTATTGCTGAGCTTAAGGACTGCTTTTTACCGTCATCTATTTTACATACAATAGCAAACAATCATTTGGACAACTCAAAATTTTACCTTTTTTTTCTATTTTCAGATTTTGAAATAAATGTTGTAGTGGTATTCCGAGATGATCACCTGGTGACTGAGAATTTCCCAATCAAACTTGTTAGATACTGAATGTTAAGACTTATACAAGTGCAATATTTTTATCTGTTATATATTTATAAATAAAAGATTCAAAACACTTTAGATATTTTGGTATAATACTACTAACTGATATGTCAGCCCCAGCAAAAAATCCATGACTTATAGGGGAGGCAAATATATATATATATATATAATCATTTACATATTTGCCATGTTGTAAGTATACTACTCTTATAAAATAAACAGTAAATCATTGAAAAAAAACTTGCATGAAATCAGAACAAACTGGAAAAATCAGTTTAAAACAGATGGAATCAAACTTCTGTTATATAACACATACACAACATACAAATCAAAGCATACTCACTGTTACTGTAAACTAGTTCAAAGCCTAATTTCAACTTATAAATATACCATTATGAAAATAATGGATTGACAGAGACAACTATCCACCAGAGTCCAGTTGACTTATATTAAAGCATACTGTACATACTTCAACAATGAGCAACAGCCCATACCTAAAAGTAAGCTATAAAAGGCTCTGACAAAATAGTTCAAACAAAACAAACCTAGTGGGTACACACTGAAATGTCTTGCCTGATTTACTTATCATGATTGAATTAATGTTGAAAGTGTGTGATATGAAGTTTTTTAAGCTTTGAATAAAATTAACATTATCAAAGATTGATGTTAATGAGGTTAAGGTCAGATGAACCGTCCTATGCCGACATGTACAACTTAAAATCATGCCATACACCAAATATAGTTACCGAAATGTTATGCATACAGTATAAGACAAACAGAACTTAATACAAAAATTGAACATTGACCAATGAACCATGAAAATGAGGTGAAGGTCAGATAAGTGCAATCATTCTGTACACCAAATGTATACTGAGCCAAAAAAGTTTAGCAACAAAAATGTGAAATTTTATTTTATCACAAAATCATAACAACATATAATTTTAATAATAACAAAATAGAATTACATGTATGACATGTCAGAAGCAACATAAATGTTTATCACTCACATTCATAAGGATTTTCTTTGTACGGGAGGGTCAATCTGCGGGAAAAAGTATAGTGTTATTCAAAATTAAATTTTTCAGCCATGTCCTAAGTGCATAAATGAAGGATTGGCAGGCACACCAGCAGCTGCCCATAGTCATGCACTACTTTTGTGGCCGGAAAAAACTTGTCACGTGTTGACTTAAAGCGAAGGTAGCGCTCCTCCCCTGACGATAGTTTTTTTGGTCTACGAGATATTGACCTATCCTGTGCAGTTGCAATTTGTCGATATCTGTTTGTTAGTCTCTAAACTGTTGCCTTATGCACAAAAAATCGAGCCACGATGTCAGCAACACTCATTCCGGCATCAACCATTTCAAGAGCTGTCTGACGGTCATTTTCGGGGAGGCCTGGTTGACACCACATGCAATTTTTTCAAAAGTGTATGTGTTTTTCTTACCAATAGTGTGTTTCTGAAGGTTAGTGAAAAAGAAATTTTTACTATCGTTTTAAAAGTACAGGTACAGAAGGTAAAACATCAATTACACATGCAATGCTGAAATGGCGTGAAATCAATCACCAGGGAAAAAGTGCGATTGTTTTAGATTACAGGTAAAACTAAGGACTGTATCAATGATGTCTTATATTTTTTTTCCAGAAACACCCAAAAAAAAAAAAATAAAAAAAAAAGTGTTGCTAAACATTTTTGGCTCAGTATAGTTATAAATACAATATTTATAGAGCGCATTATATAATAACAAAAATTACTCTAAGCGCTTCACATTTAAAAATATATAAATACAAAAATACATAAATCATAGATTACAAAGCACTATCTTAAAAGAATCAAACAAGCATATAAAAATTTATAAGATACTTAAAAAAGAAAAAAACAGAAATAAAAGAAATGAAAAATGTATGTACCCTAAAATATACAAAACTGTCTAAAACTAATGCAGTCAATTAAAAGTATATAAAATCAACAAGAAATCCTTAAAAGCAGTCCGAAATAAATGAGTCTTGAGTTGCTTTTTTAAAACCATCTAAAGAATTTACACTCCGTAAAGACAATGGCAAATTGTTCCAGAGTGTAGGTGCAGCCTTGTCAAAACGCCTCTCACCGTAGCTTTTTGTTCGAACGTCATTTAGTTGACCTATTGTTTACAAGATCTAAAAAACTAACATAAAGTTCTATGAAAACTTGTCATTATTTAATGAACAATGAAAATGAGGTCAAGGTCAGATGAAACCTGCCAGTCAAGCAAGTACATGTTACAATCATTCCATACATGAAGTATAGTTTACCTGTTGCTGGTACCTATTACCTGGGACTTGACCATGTGAACATAATTTTGATCACTTATCTAAGAAATGAGGTGGAGGTTAGGTTAACCCTGCCTGACATTCCTTGCAAATTTGTCATACACCAAATATAGAGTTATCTTATTACTCATAATAAGTGACAAAAAAATCAAAAAATCAAGCAGTTGTTGAAGTATGAAAATGAGTTTAATTCTGTATGTATGTGCCTGTTCCAAGTCATGAGCCTGTAATTAAGATGATGTGTTACATATTTGTTTTGTGTTCATATTTATGCCCCACCTATGATAGTAGAGGGGCATTATGTTTTCTGGTCTGTGCGTCCATCCGTTTGTTCATTTGTCTGTGCGTTCCTTCGTCCCGCTTCAGGTTAAAGATTTTGTTCAAGGTAGTTTTTGATGAAGTTGAAGTCCAATCAACTTGAAACTTAGTACACATGTTCCCTATGGTATGATCTTTCTAATTTTAATGCCAAATAAGATTTTTTACCCAATTTTACGGTCCATTGAACATGGATAATGATAGTGTGAGTGGGGCATCCATGTACTTTGGACACATTCTTGTTTGTACATAAATTAGGCCTTAAGTTTTCTCGTTTGAATTGTTTTACATTTGTCATTTCAAGGCCTTTTATAAAGGACTATGCATTATGGGCTTTGCTCATGGTTGAAGGCTGTACAGTGACCTATTATATATTTGTGTATTTCTGTGACATTTGCTCTCTTGTGGAAAGTTGTTTTATTGGCAGTCATACCACATTTCTGTTTTATATTGAGGACAATGGACAAATGACAGACAAACACTTTGTAACATAATGTATCTGCATTCATGTTATGAAGCATCCAGGTCTTATAACTTCTGAAATTTTCAGCTTTAAAGTTAAACAGATAAATTACATTGTTGCTGCCAGATAAAAACCAAGAACCAGATTTATGCTGATCAAATAATGTTAAAAAACATAAAAAGCAACAATCAACAACAACGACTATATTATTGGCTCCTGACTTGGAACATGTTATTAACAAGAGTGCACACACTGGAATGTCTCGCCTTCTTTACTTATCTTTGATATTATGTTGATAGTCCTAAATATAAAGCTTTATTACAACTGTCACATAAACTCAACATTAACCAAAAAAACAAAACATTGATCAATGAACTATGAAAATGAGGTCAAGGTCAGATGAACCATGCCAGGCAGACATGTACAGCTAACAATTCTTCCATATAACAAATAAAGTTGACCTATTGCTTATAAATTAAGAAAAACAGACCAAAACACAAATACTTAACACTTAGCAGTGAACTGTGAAAATGAGGTCAAGGTCAAATAAAACCTGTGCTACTGACATATAGATCATAAAATATTTCCAAACACCAAACATTGTTGACTTATTGTAGTATTAAAAAAATAGACCAAAACTTAACTTTGACCACTGAACCATGAAAATGAGGTCAAGATCAGATGACTCCAGTCAGCTAGACATGTACACCTTACAATCATTCCATACACCAAATATAGTAGACCTATTGCATATAGTATAAGAAAACCAGACCAAAACACAGAAACTTAACTATAACCACTGAACCATGAAAATGAGGTCAAGGTCAGATGACACCTGCCAGTCAGACATGTACACTTTACAGTCCTTCCATCTATCTCTTTGCCGAGGTTTCTGTAACAAAAGTTGCAGGATTGACAAAAATGTGGTAGGGTTTGGTTTGTAAATGTTGACACTCCCCTTTACATGTTTTCTCAAACTCAAATATTTATCAGGTAATGGTCAACTTAAATATGCCAGCAAGAAACTTCAGACAATGAGCCTATAAATGCATAATAAAAATGAGAATGCAAATGTGGAATGTGTCAAAGAGACAAAGAGCAGCAAACAGCCTAAGGCCACCAACGGGTCTTCAATACAGTGAGAAATCACGCACCTAGACGCGTGCTTCAGCTGGCCCCTAAACAAAAATGTGTACTAGTTCAGTGATAATGGATTTTCACACTGAACTCCAAAATATATAAAAGAAACTAAAATTAAAAATCATACAAGATTAACAAAGGCCAGAGGCTCCCGACTTGGGACAGGCAGACAAATGATGTCCTTGTAAAACTGGCTGTGTAGCTTTTCCATCTTCTAAATATGAAGCTTTATATATATGATTAGTTAAAGCTGCCATCTAATAGGCACACCTACATTTTAATGCATATGATTTTGCCACATTTTTTATGCAGCAGTGTAAAACCCCTATAGTGCAGAATATAATTGTTCAACCAATGTTGCTGATTCAGTTAAAGAAGCTGTAGTGAGATATATCCAATATGACAAAACTTATTAATGATACCATGCTTATAACAGGGTACACAAAAACTGGTTAAAGTCATTAGCATACTGCCTAAAATTTATCCTTCCTATTATTTACCTGATTGCTAAATCAACATCAACAGGTTATAGGCTGCTAGAGGGCACTGACTTATTTCAGTTATCCTCTTATATAAAACTTGGTCTAAATTGTTCAAAATAGGGACAAAAGATACCAGAGGGACAGTGAAACTCATTAATCAAAAATAAACTGACAACGCCATAGCTAAATGAAAAGGACAAAAAGACAAACAATAGTACACATGACACGACATAGAAAACCAAAATAAACAACACAAACCCCACCAAAAACTAGGGGTGATCTCAGGTGCTCCGGAAGGGTAAGCAGATCTTGCTCCACATGTGGCACCCGTTGTGTTGTACAACTGGTACACACGAAAAATATAACACTCTCAAGTTTTATGTTTTATTCATTTTTTCAAATCTGTGTAACATATAGATGCATGATAGTTCTGTGTATCTTGACAACATAAAACAACATCATTCAAAGTTTTCCTAATGACATCTACCAGAATTAGACACAGTAAGGAAACTAGCATTGTAAGTTTCTTATAAAGAAAATATTTGAGATTTCTACATGAAAATGCTGAAGACTTTACACTGTTAAATGCTACATTTATTTTGAAACCCTGAAACCACTAAATGTCTTTTGTACTTCTTTACTTTGGTCATGACTGTTCTTGTTCCCTGTGTAAACAAAAAATGTATATTCAGCACTTTTTTTTATAAAAAACGCACAACAATATGAACTTTCCAAACAAATTATTTGGTTTGTAAAAAAAAAATTGGATGTCTGAATTTTAACATAGTTTCAAACACAAAAGTTTATACATCACAAAAATAAAAAAATTTGAAACTTTGTTTATATCTTATATTATACAAATGACATGCTATCATTTTTCAAAATCACAAATCCAATAATAAATTCTATTAAGGCATAGGATGCATACACTTTTGATCCCATATTGACATTTTGATGAAAATTTGCATGTAGGCTATTTTTTACCTGATTCAATCAAATATGTAATAAAAAATATACCTTCATGTGCTACTTTTTGCGTAAATTGAGGTTCAAATTTTAGATATTTCCTCAATATAGGGATTTCATGTGGATATATTTTTCCTTTCGATAGAAATACATAACTTTTTTGTTTTAAAAGATAAACACGAGCTGTTTTTTGTTAAATTATTTGTAGTTTATGTATTATATAAATATTGTATAAATTTGTACATTTTATTTTTACAAATAACTCAAATTTATCGAATGTAAAAAAAACCGGCAGATTTTGCTGTATATTAATCAAATTTAAAAAAATTGCACTATTTACGTTTTCATGAAAAATGATACATATAATCTTCTTATGTAATCAAACCAAATGTCATTTTAAAAAACAGCGGGTCCATGAACTCGTTTCCAAGTTAAATCAATTAAAAAATTAAAAATGATAAGTCACCATTTGACGTCGCGAAAATAATAATTTACGTTAGCAACGCTATTACCTCCCTTGTAAATGTATTGTATGCCCTTAAAACAGGATTACTGACAAGTGCTTTACATAAATCTTTCATGGGCCTCATTCTAAACTTATGCACATACATTTAATTTTTCAGTTAAAATTTAAAGAATGGTCATTATGGGCAAAATATTTCCAACATTGTATGTCATATTTTTATAAGTATTGGTAAAACGGAAAGTAATGAATTTTATTTATGAAAAGTATCCTTGAACTGGCAAAATAAATTAATGATGACATTCATTACTTAAAAGCATGATAATTCTTTACTTTCAAGGCTTTTTTGCAAGCAACAAAAACACAATTAAGATTAATGTGCTTATTTGAGTGGTTAAATGTTTTTTTGTTTTTTATATGTATTATTAGTATAAGTGTCCATGGGAATACTTTTTTTATTGTGTATAGTTATGTCACAGCAATTTAACACTCACGATCCCAAGTAATGTTGAAGTTTATCAAGTTATATTTTTCTGCACAATAAGCAAATTAGTATACTAGTATGACAAAATAATACCACTGTCATGGTTAGATAATTATGAGAACAAGCAAAATCTACAAGTAAACATGGTAAACAACTGTTAGATGAAAATATTATACCTAATGTAGTGTAAGTAGACAGGTTGAAAAACAAAAAAATAAAAGTTAAATAAAAATAATATCACAAAAAAAAAACTTTAATTTACTACTCAATCAGTCTTCTCTGCATGGTTAATTCAAACAAAAAACTGACAAAATTCTTAGTCCCCATTATAAAAACAAAACATCATCTAATTTGATATACTCACCTATTCATGATTTATTGTGATTTCTAATTTTTTTACTCTTTCACATGTTTACATATAAATCAATTTTTATCAATCTATACTATTAAACCAGAAGACCTCATTTTTGGTGTCGCTTCTCTTCTTTCCACAATAAATTAATCAACACGCCTCTGTGTCCTATAGGTACAGTGCATAGTCGCATTTGTCATCCATTCATATGATTATTCAGATTGAGTTATTTTGGGAGAAAAACGAGAAAAAAAGGCATCCGGATATTGTCCCGTCATTGGACGAAATTTTAAGTCAGATTATACTTCCGGTTTGCGTTTTTCTGTATACTTTGAACAAACAAATAGTACGAATAAAGTGTATTTTAATTCTGTTCAGAATTTATTAAATGGAAAGGGTCTGTATACTATGTCAATTGACCACCATGGATCGATTACTAAACTAAGAATTGAAAGTAAATACACTTTATTTATATAGTAATATACAGATAAGCGCTAAAATTATTCATGTGAACTTTTGATACCTTTTCTGAAATTCTCCATTCATTAAATGTTTTACAAAATTCATTGATTACAAAAAAAAAAAGATGTGGTATGATTGCCATGTTGAGACAACTCTCCACAAGAGACCAAAATGACGCAGAAATTTACGACTATAGGTCACCGTACGGCCTTCAACAACGAGCAAAGCCCATACCGCATACTCAGCTTTAAAAGGCCCCGAAATGACGATGTAAAAAAATTCAAACGAGAAAACTAGCGGCCTTATTTATGTACAAAAAAGGAACGAAAAACAAATATGTAACACACAAACAAACGACAACCACTGAACTACAGGCTCCATACTTAAATGTTCATAACATACTAAATGTATGTTCATATTGAAATTGATAGAAAACCAAAAATTGGGAATTTTGGAAATGAAGGAGGAGGTATAAAACCTCTAACAACACTTTACATACTTTTAATTCCGCTCTGAATGCCCGCGATTTCGCGGGTGTGTTCTAGTAAGTTATAAAGTACAAATATAATTCAGGGCACTCTGAGTCATTGAATCTATGATGTATTCTCTGAGTTAAAATTTGAATGTAAATGATTATTTCATCCACTGAAATCAACAATACATCAACAAGTTTTTATCTGAATGCAGAAAAAAATTAAAATTTATGCCAATTTCACAAGCAAGGAACATAATTCTGATGCAAAAATCTGGACACTATGCTAAATTTAGACACAGAAGTCACATTCAAAATATTTATGTCAATGCTTTTGTTGATTGTAGAAATGCTGTTGTCAATAAAATTTTGCACAGTTTGCTCATGTTTTACTATTCTTTTGTTTTCTTGATGAAGTTCATTTTTAGAGAGAATTGATGCATCTGAAATGACACTTTTTTGCTGCAACAGTTTTAAAAAATGTTATCATAATTTATGTGTTTTTATGAATGTGAACTATCTGTAGTAAATCAGCAAAAGAATTAATTTAAGGTGGTACATAACACTACAGGGAGATAACTCTGTAAATATCAGCTGAACATTTTAATCACATTCTATTGTTAAGGAAATATTTTACACATCTGCAGGAGTTAATTAAAAGAGAACAACACATGTCAAGATGAAAAACTCCTATAAAAGACTTATTTGATTATGTTTTTAGAAATGCATCAGATTTCAATGAAACAGCCAATATTTTTTTTAATTTTGAAGTAATACAGAAGAAAAAGAGGAGATTTAAGATAAATGATGCAGTAACCCAACTACTGTGGATTCATTTATTTTTTCGTGGATATCAATTTTTGTGGATTTCTAAAAACCTGCATATCTGTGGATATTTGATTTCGTGGTTTTGCCCATGTCCGTATATAAAGGCTATTGAAAATATGTTATTCGTTGAACATTTGAATTCAAGGTTCGCCTTTACCTACGAAAACCATGAAATTGTTATGTTACAAAGTTTCCAGTTGTCATATCTCCATTGTCCTTTACCTCCTTTTCAAGGTTAAATGAATGCTTGAAAAAAATATTGTCAAGTGAAATTACCACTTAAAATGAGTAATTAGTAAAAATTAGTAATGTCTGTCAGGTAAAGGTCACCCGATCTCAACCTCATTGCATCGGTCAGTAATCTAGGTTTAAGTTTCATGGTGAAATCCACATTATCTCAGAATAAGCATTAGGTCAACTATATTTGGTGTATGGAATGATTGTAAAGTGTACATGTCCAAATGGCAGGTTCATCTAATCCTGACCTCAGAAAGTGAAAATGAGGTAAAGGACAATTTGATGGAGATATGACAACTGGAAACTTTGTAACATAAGGTATCAATATACAAGGCATGATGCATTCAGGTCTTCTACCTTCTGAAATAACAAATAGTTTATGTTTTCTATCGTTGCAAGCAAGATACAGATAAAAAAGGAAGAGAGTTCCAATGTCCCCCACATTGCACATAGTTTATCTCTCTAAGGGTAATAAATTAAAAAAAATGGTTTTAGTTCTTTTAACCTTTTAATAAATATTTTAATGAAATATTTTATGATGTAAAAATATATTGTACATTTGAGAGCACTTAAAATGCAACTTTTAATATGATTGATAATTCAAAGGGACATAACTAGTTGGTAAGCACTCATTCTTTTATTTATCCAAAGACACTGCTTATATTGAACACTGATATAAGTTTGATGCTAATATTGAACACTGATATAAGTTTGATGCTAATATTGACCACTGATATAAGTTTGATGCTAATATTGAACACTGATACAAGTTTGATGCTAATATTGAACACTGATATAAGTTTGATGCTAATATTGACCACCGATATAAGTTTTATGCTAATTTTGACCACTGATATAAGTTTTATAAAAATCCGACCAGAATTGTACACATGAGATTGAGAATGCTATCGTGAGTGGACAAACGCACAGATGCATGCTCAATATTTATATGTAATACCTACAGCATCATGCAGGGGAAAACAATGGATGGAAAATGATGGCAATAGCTCACAGGGGGTCTTTAAATTAAAGAGCAAAAATAGTATTGTTTAATAAAGTAATATAAAATGTGCAATTTCAAACAAAGAAATAAGTTGCAAAAAGTTCTCAAATACACAAACACACAATTCAAAGCACAAATAAACATTCTATATAATTTGAGTGTTTGAGTGTAAAAATCTGTGCAGTGCAAACAAAAGGTGAGGTATACTGTAACTAAGGTGCATTTCATATAGACAACCTTGCTATCTGGTCATTTAATCCTGACATCAGTCCATCACATCTGTCTAACAAAACCTGCAAAATCAACAATATTAAAAAGGTACTAAAACACAATAAACTGTAAAACATGTTTGTATAATTTCAAAGTTAGAAATAATTGTTGAAATACACACAAAAAAATACGATAAAATTTTATCTTGCAATTATCAAGATATTTTCAAAATACCATCTGTTCGCCAATTGCATGCCTGAACAATAAAGTAAAACATGCCTCTAACACCCCCTTATTCTACACAATGGAAATGACACACAATGGGTCACCCTGATCAAATACGTGTATTATATTGTATGTAAAAAGATCAGCATGCAAATATTCACCTCAAAAACTAACAAAACCTTTGAATAGACTTATTAAGAAGGTATATAGTTACGATACTGTTGTCAGGTCATTAAAGATTGCATATTTTGGCGTTAATATTGATTCACTTATAGGGTCTTTGCATCGGAACTAAACACATTTATTCAAAAACCAGTTGTTGGCATGACACGGGTTATGATCTTCTCATATATGTTATGATGGTATGATACTAAACCCCTAACGGGAAGGATTGTGCCTGATGTTCATATGATGAAATCATAATCTTTCAGTCAGTTTAATTGAAGTCTGGAGCTGGCATGTCAGTTAACTGCTAGTAGTCTGTTGTTATTTATGTATTATTGTCATTTTGTTTATTTTCTTTGGTTACATCTTCTGACATCAGACTCGGACTTCTCTTGAAATGAATTTTAATGTGCGTATTGTTATGAGTTTACTTTTCTACATTGGCTAGAGGTATAGGGGGAGGGTTGAGATCTTACAAACATGTTTAACCCCGCCGCATTTTTGCGCCTGTCCCAAGTCAGAAGCCTCTGGCCTTTGTTAGTCTTGTATTAGTTTTAATTTTAGTTTCTTGTGTACAATTTGGAAATTAGTATGGCGTTCATTATCACTGAACTAGCATATATTTGTTTAGGGGCCAGCTGAAGGACGCCTCCGGGTGCGGGAATTTCTCGCTACATTGAAGACCTGTTGGTGACCTTCTGCTGTTGTTTTTTTCTATGGTCGGGTTGTTGTCTCTTTGGCATATTCCCCATTTCCATTCTCAATTTTAAAGTATAATTGCAGTTTTGAAATATATCGGTGACAATTAACTACCGAATTTACAAATGAGAATATTTATATACATTTATCGAGGCTTGATAATCACATTTAAAATGTAATCAAATGTTTATATAATTACCTGTATTCTGTTTACTATAGTTTTTCTTTTCCCTCTTCCTCCTTTATTACTCTCCTCAAAACTTAAGGCATCTAAAGATAATAATTGTTTCATAAATATTTCTGAAGTTCCTCCTAGTTTTTTCTTTAATTGGTTTAAGGCTGGTAACTTCAAATCATCATTTATATAACCCTGAAATTAAAATTTAGAATAATTTTAATTTTCAGAACATTTTTTTTTCTCATTCAAATATTTAAAACTTTTTACAAAAAAGACAAAAAAAAAAAAAGAGTACACATCAAATTAAAAAAGCATCATGTGGTATGTTTGCATAAAACACAGTGTTTCAATTTTCTTGACTGCTGAATTTGCCAAGTCAATCTATAATATCAATAAGAGAATGTTAAGGCTAAGGGAAGTAACTCATATATTTTTTTAAAACAATTAAATTTAAATTGAATATGAAATACGTTCCAGTTTTATCAAAATCGGAATGAAGCTGAAAGTTTAACAAAAGACTACTATAATTTTAGGTGTGTATGTCTGTCATCCCTTCCTGTCTTTAATGGTGAATGTCAAAGAAGAAAATCAAGTATTCGATGTGATTGTTGTGATTTATTGTCTATAAAGTGGTGGTAAAGTATTTCAATATTTTACTTACTCTATGAATACCATCTAATTCATATGTGATATCACTCAATCTCTTTTCATTTTTCTCTACATCTTTTTCTATATCTGATAACTTCTTCATTTCTTTGTCCTCGATAGGATCTGGCTATAAATAAAGTGTGGAAAACAAATCCTATTTCAAAATATTATTTGAATATATCTGAGAATTCTAAAGAAGTTTTAAAAACATCTGTTCTGATTATCATAAACTCTCTTCCTGTATGCACTGATTCGGAATAGTTTAGTAAATTAATGAACTGCTCATTGATAACATTTCCTAATTGTAATTTTTTACCATGCTTATAACTTTCTTGTAAATTTAAAAAAAAAATTGATACTATTTTTTTTTTTATAACTTTGCAATTTAAAATATACCTTCTTCCCCAATAACATTATTGTCGCACCATCCCTGACACCTATTTCACTCAATATATCACCGGGATCCTTTAAAGTCTTTCCTGAAATTCATATCTTAATTTATTCATAATTCATTATGAGATTTGACAATCAACTTTTATAAGTATTTCTCAGATAGTTTGAGAAAAAAATTATGAAACTGTCGAACAATATTGATCCCTGAAAATGTGCTATGGTAGTGCTCATTTTTGTTTTGATTTGACTCCACAACAACAGAAGATAATACTCAAAATTTTTAAAGATGCTCCCATATCATTATTATTTATATGAAAGAATTTTTACATTTTTTTCTCTCAAAAACTATTTTATCCCTCACATAAATTTATAATTTGTTCTCAAATGTATATCAGTCTTGAATACTATTACTGAACAAAATTGAATTGGTCAACGCTTATTAGTTATATTTCTAGACACCATGATGGATTATAAGGGGATATAACTCAGTAAATATACAACTTTCAGACATTGTTTAAAACATTTATCTGGAGTAACAAGGTCTACATAAAATCAACCATCAGTCTTAAAAACTGATTTAATACTTTAAAGAAAATTATTTCTGTCTTTTTCTAACTGGAATCTCCTATTAAGGGCAATACATACAGAGTTAATTCAATTAATATGATCAATTTCAAAGGATCTTTAAGCACATGAGTTCAAGAATGTTCAATCAGTATTTGGCCAACAAATGTTTTAATCATACTTCTAACTGTTTATTTTTATGTTTCCTCTGTTATTTCTGCAGGAGATGACATGAAAATTTTGTTTCTTACAACTAATTATCCCTACATTATCATATTTATAACTTTGTTCATTTTACCATGTTTACCTTTATGAACAATTTTCTGACATTCAAGAGGTATTCCAAACATCTCCACCATTTTGTCCATCAAATGTTGGACTTTCAATACCTCATAGGAATTGGATGGTAATTCTAAAATAATGCTGTGTCGGACTGAACCTGTAAAGAAGCAAGATGTGTTGTATAAACAAGAATAAAACTTGAACTTAAAACATGCTGTTCGTTTCAGCAACAATTTCTTTGTATCTTAAAAAAAATAATTTAAATATCTTGTAGTTTTCATATAAAAATCATAATATATATCACTGCTGGTGATCCGATGGATAAATCTGTTGTAGAGTTGTCACTGGTTCAGACGTATATATGTCTGAAAATTATACACAACAGTGTAAGAGTTAGATTTTCCACTGACAAATTTTTGTCCGTCCCTCGATCAGTACAATAAACAACCCACAGCTTTCATCTCATATAAATGTACAATGATGATCAATGATGTAGGTGAATATAAAAATGCGTGAACAGACACTGAAAAAAGCAGTTATTTGTAGGCCCAGTGAGTACAATGTAGCATGTTTTGGTTGAAAATAACAAACAATATCATATGTTTTGTTTTGTCCCCGTTTCACACAGGTAAAATGCATTTTTTTTAGAATGGACAAATATATTTGATAAAAACCATGTTTGATATTTAATTTTATGCGGTGTCTTTGGTCTGTCATGTTGATAGTTGTGTTTTCCAAGAATAAATTTGATTGCCAATGTCAACATTCATAAATAAATTCTAAACCACAGGTCAAGGGAGGAGACAGGAGTAAAATCCGAACACTGTTATCAAGCTAAAAAATATTGATTACATCTACGTTTGTTTATTTTATGTCAATAATGTTTCATATATGTAACATGGCAAACTACACTGTGATTTTAGTCAATTTTCAATACTCGCTTTCAAGATAACAAAGGAAAAAAATACATATTCTTGGCCTTCTAGATCAGTTATGTCCCTTGGACGAGATCTCTAATGTTTACTGAATCTTGATACGTAAAAGTAATTTGGCGAAACTGCTGCTGTCAGATGCAATTGTTATATTCAAACAATTTATGATTTGTGTATTAGGATAAAAACTACTCGAAATGAACGGAAACGTACCAAATGACATAAAGAAAAGGCCAGCCGCTGCAGGTAAATATGTAAAATTGATTTCATCAAGTTCACTAGGGTCAAACGTCTGCATCCTTATATTTATATATAATGTGAATGATTTCTGCATGTTATGGATCAGGGTAGTTTGCATCAAAAATGTTCTTACAGTGAAACTGGGGTGTAGAATGTACATACTCATAAATTAATAGCTAACCATATATACAAACCAATCTTAAATTCTTTAATACTTGATCATAAAAAAATTTCAGGATCTTACTCCATTGTACTCTTAAAATTATCTTTTTTAATACATTAATTTTTTAAAGGCAAATTTGTATACAACATTGTACACCTTATCCGTATTTGGAGTTCACAAAGGTTCCTGTCAAATTTTGAAGTCATAATATAAAATAGTCCAAATAATTATGTTGAAAAATTGTGTATAATATATTGTGTAGCAGAATAAATACACCCTATTGCCATAATTGCTTTTTGGAAATCTGCACCAATTGACTCGAGAGAATGGAAGAAAATTGAATCTATTAATTCCTATTTCAAGCAAACATATTGATAAATATGATGCAGTAATACAATTTTGGTTTTATACTTTTAAATAAAATACATTCAGCAATGCATATAGAGATATATCCATTATACATGTATTTCTTTTGATAATTGAAGTTAAGAAAAGAACACCTTTATGAAACAAAATGTACTGATTACAATGCATGCAATATATGCAATAGTTCAATTCATAATAACTGTAAAAAGTATGACAGTCTGACTGTATTTAATAAGTGGTATTTTTGACAATTTTTGTTTGACAATTTATCATGTTTATTGTAGATTATGTTAACAATATTTTGACAAACATGACAAATGGTTGTCAACTTGTGTGTATTAGAATTAGGAGATAACTGTATTGTATTTTAAGCTCCGACGGCATCAATTGGGGATTTGATGGTCGCAAATTAAGTTTACTGGCGATGCGTTAGCGGAGACAGCAAACGGGTTTTTGCGACCATCAAATCCCAAATTGATGCCATCAGAGCTTTAAATACAATAATGTTATCTCCATTCTAATGAAACTGACAGGAAACAACGTTAAAACATGTATTTAAAATTGGTCAAATGCCGTCTGCGCATACGCGTACGTCCCATAGCATCAATTGTCAATTGATGCCATGTAAGAAAGTGACGTTATCCAATCAAAATGAATGTTACAAACGTTGTTGCATTAGAATATGTGATTAATACGATTAATATTTTTTAGAAAAATATTAACTTGTTTTCAGATGGACTGACTTCACCTACATTTGCACCTGCTAAGTTGAAATTCCCTAAACATATCCACAACCCTACAGATGATAAATTTCAAGAAATTGCTGATTCTATGCTACGGAGAAAAACAGATGGACCAGAACTTCATTATAAAAGCTCTGCACCATATGAGATTGATGAATATCCAATAGAAGAAAATGAGAGCAAGAATTATTTTGAGAGACAACTGAGTACAAGGTGAATATATACATGTAGCTTGTGTAGTCATATATATATATAAAGTCACTGAGTGCTGAATGAAGTTGCATTGTTTGACTTTGACTTTACTAACAGTTGTTTGAAATGGTGTTTTTACTTGAACAAATAATCTCTGCAAGGTTTTTTTTTCATTCAATTTGTAAAAGTAAACCATTATACATGTAGGTCAAAGTACGGTCTTGAACATGGAGCCTTGGCTCACACCGAACAGCAAGCTATAAAGGGCTCCAAAAATGACTAGACTTGTGTAAAACCATTCAAATGGGAAAACATAAGGCATAATTTGAAAATGCAGGCAAATGAGTTTTAAGTCTATGAAATTTTTTAATCTTTTATTTCATTGCTTCAAAAAAATTTATTCCTTGCTTAATACCATTCATCTTTAATTATTTGTATTGTGTGAATTTTTCCCTCTATAACACTATAATTATATCATCATGGTCATCATGGTCATAGCCATAGTTTAACATATATCATACCTTGATTTTTTGTTTCAATTTGTTTATAAGTTGGAACAGGTGAGAAATAATTTATCATTGAATTGAATTTTATTTTTACTGTTGGTTTTTCAAATTGTTGTTTTTTCCCCCCTCTGTTTTCACTCAGAAGTACCCTGTTTTTTCTGACATGTTGAAAAAATTAGGAGATTAATACATGTAATAAGCATGATAAACAAGTAGTTATATATTTCAAAAAGTTTGAACTACTTTCATCGACTTTCTAGAAACATTCAGATTTTCAATGTGCTTGTTAAAACCTGGTGAGAAAAAAACTGTATAGAAAATATAGAGTAGGTTAGGTTAGCAGAAACATGTTGTTTTTTTAGACTCAAGAAATATTTTTATAAGAGAATACCATTTTTTTAGGTTTCATCTCATTTTTTTATCACAATTAGATAACTATTTTCAGACCAACAGGATCATTGGAGCAGATAGCTGAAGAAAAGTGAGTTTCAGGGAATGTTCATGTTGTGCATGATAATATTGTTTTTAAAAATATTGTAATGTTCTTTTGTTTCAGTTTTAATTGTTACATGTAGGTTAAGTAAAGCACACATATATCTCATGGTACATGTAAGCGTATGTATATATGCATCTGGATGCTGAAACACAGTGAAAATTCTTGAAAATGTAAAAATTTATTTTGATGAAGTAGAAAATTAATGCAATTTAACGTTGTTTCTTTGGACTTTTTTATGATTAAAATTTCATGAAAAACTGGACATTTGTTTTTTGAGACACAATATTTGTATTTACATATTGGGAGTGTTCACTGTGATAAACTGCATTCAGATTTTTAACAGGCTTTGAATATGTGCTGCTTATAACTTGATTAGTTAGTGAACAGAGGAGAATTATGAACAAACATGTGTAATTTGGGAAGGGAGCATTGCACTACAATGTAGTATAATTTAATAAAGTTCTCATTGTTTATCTTTTGTGTATGAGAATTTCAAATTGAAACATGTATTCAACCCCCTCAGTGGTCTTGTGGCTCTTTGGGTAAGCACACAGCATTTATGAGTAAGAACAAATACTGGTCAGCATAGAGACAGAACTACGTGTACAGGTAGGATGATATATCTTCCTGTGATAAGTTACTGTGTGAAACTAAACTTTAAATTTTGGCTCTGACAAAGTATCATTCTAGTACAATATTCATATCCCATTAACATTTTCTCATCCTATATGCATTTGATATTTGTCACTAGACATTTAACACTAATTCATAATCCTGATGTATATTTTGTATGTAACCATGGTAACAGGAAAAGAAGTTCATTTTATAAACTATTCATGTTTGGAGTTGCTTGAATTTTATAGTGACAGATTTTTCTAATTACAAAAATCACTATTGAATGAAAGTTTATCCTTTTTGAAATCATAAATTCAAGTCAAATATGGTTCATTGATTGTAAATTGCCATTTGCATGAACTTAGTAACTTATTCCATATATTTAATTAGTAACTTATTCCATATATTTAATTAGTAACTTATTCCATATATTTAATTATATGTACTGAACATTGCTTGAAATTGAAGAAACACCATTAAGACTTGTTAGTCACTTAATCTATGTCCTAATTATTTCTGTACTGGTTAAATGTTTTGACATTGAATGACCACTTGCCAGTGGATTGGATTTTATATGAATTTGGTTAAATATACTTACCATGAAATTACATTTATATTATATAGAATATGTTTGCTTTCACAACATGTTCTCATCGCAATTAACTAGGTGATTAAAAATTACATCCATGAGATGTACTCACCTACGTCATAGTTCACCTGTGTAACATACACTAGCTTTAGTTTTAATTTTTGCGTTCAAGAGAACGCATGTTTCTCGTTTATTGAGGTATTTTGTGAAAACTCTCCTGCATATTTTAATCAAAGTTTTAAAAAAAAAGTATAAAATTTTCCTAAAATATAGACTTCAAAATGCAACAAATTTAATTCTTTAAAAGTCGAATGACACAAAAAACAAAAGGACATTTGTCTAAAGGTCAACTTAAGGTTTTGATTTTGACAGTTTAATATTTGAATGTTGGAACTTGCCCACCTCTTTGAATCTTTTTGCAAAGAGTGAGGAGTCAGAACCATGTAATCCTTAATACTAAAACCATTCTTGTAGTCCAAAGTCCGTTAATTTTGACAAAGACTTACAAAGATAGCGAATCTTTTGCAGTCACTTATTTAGTTAATGAAATTAATCAGATGCAAGCATAACAATTTAAATGTTTAACATAACACATTTGCTTTATTAATTGGTTTATCTTTATTATTCAGTAATATTCTTTTTACTTAACTTTTTACTTTTTACAAATATTTTTTTTTGCCATTGACACATTACGTTCCAAAATCTATGCAATAATTACGTTATTTTAAGCATTTTATTGAGAGATTAAAAGTAACACAAAGTCAAATATTCAACTAATGGTGATGTCACACTTCAAATTGTTTCTCAGATAGGTGCTCCTATAGATAAACCAACATCTCGTAAAGTGATTTCTTCCAATCAATTTTGATCATAATAATCATTGGCATTGTTGACATATTGTTACCTAATTATTATAAATCAATTTTATGACCGCAGCTTTTCAAAACTGTGTTACTTTGTATTTTATCTTTTCCAACTTAAGATAAAAAGAAATACTTATAGAATAACCCATCGAAGAATTCAGATAGAAAAAAATATTCAACGAGTGACTGAACAACATATTAATCACGAATGTGTGTAGTGTATGAGTGAATTATCAGTGTTGTTCGGTCATGCGTTGAATAATTTTCGCTATTTGAATTCTTTGATTAGTTATTCTTTTTATTACATTGGCAAATGGCTTTTTTAATGAAATTAAACTAAAGTAGAAAATGTAAGGAACTATATCTTTTTTATGCATTCACTATTTGTTTTGATCCCACGTTTATATCTACCTCTTGACAACGCCTATTGTTGTATGACGTCAGAGGAGTGAAATAACCACGTTTATTTCACATGTGATATTATCGGTTTTCATTTCACTGGAAAATCTATGTAATTCATTACAACCAATGTGATAAATGTATTTAAGCCCTGCCTCTGTTAATTTACCTGTCATGCCTGTTTCAAACAGAAATTTCACAAGTGGGTGTCTATATTATGTTAGTTTGAGAACCAAAATAGTTTCAGAAAGGAGAAAGAAGGAAAAAGACAAGAATTTAATTACATGTTCAAATGATAAAGATTATAAAATGGAAATAAAAAGGCTATTGCGTAATGCACAACTCTGTTCAAAACTTTGTGCAAAATATGCTAATGACGCATTGATTGCAAGACAAGAATATATATCATTACTAACATGACTAAGTGTACCCTATGTATATCAGTAGTACTGTAACACTTTTCTCCTAATTATAATAGAAGAGAATAACACAGTGGCCATGTACACTGCAGTTAATCAGGGACATATACATGTAGTAAATACCTGAAGTGGTATGTTAACAAAGGTGTGTAAGTAAATATACTATGACTTAAAAGTTGTAAGTATGCAAGGTCATAACAGTATTAAAGGCCACAGAAATAAATTTGTGTTGTTATCAAGTTCAATTGTATTATGGCATGCTAAAATACTTAATAAAAAAATAATTTTGGCTTTATGTATATATATATATATATATGTACACGGCCAGCGAAAGCTCTTTTTTTGAGAGCCCAGGTGGTCGAGTGGTCTAGCGGGACGGCTGCAGTGCAGGCGATTTGGTGTCACGATATCACAGTAGCATGGGTTCGAATCCCGGCGAGGGAAGAACCAAAAATTTGCGAAAGCAAATTTACAGATCTAACATTGTTGGGTTGATGTTTAGACGAGTTGTATATATATATGAGGAATGCAATCAATCGTAAATCAAGCAATTAAGCAAAAAAAGTGACACTACGTCACTAGGAAAATTCTGGTACCTAGAATGTTTAGTAATAATTTATCTCTGAATGAAGCTTAGCCTTGGATGGATGGTTAAGGGGTTGGTTAGTTTTATCTATGATTCTATTTTAAACTAATAAAGACCCTTAAATACATGTCTTATCCTACTAATTTTGATAAGTTTATAGAACAGCAATGAAACTGAATTTCTATATTTCAAGATTATTCCAGTATTTAATATCCCAGTGTTTCAGACATCTTAAAACAGTGGTAACTTGTGTAAAAATCAAATGTGAAAATATTTCATTTAACCACCATATATTTACTAATTTAATTATGTTATGGTTAGCCATTGTAATAAAAAGTATTTATTAGAAAAAAACAGACAGAGGAGATAATTCATAAAAAAAATTCGTAAAGAAATCAGAAATGGAAGATAATTCATAGAAAGTATTGTTTGTTAAAGAAACCAGACAGGGGAAATAATTCATAAAAAGTATTTTTTAAATTTGTTAAAGAAACCCGACAGGGGAGATAATTTATATAAAGAATTGTTAAAAAAAAATTGTTAAAGAAACCAGACAGGGGAGATAACTCATACAAAAGGATTGTTTTGTTAAAAGTAACAACACAGAGATCAATCAAAAGTTTTTAAAAATTGCTTTAGAAGTAATACATTGAAAATAGAATTTGTTAAGTATTTTTTTTTTCACCTGCAACAAATGAAGCAGAATGATGACATAAGGATGGTAATCATATGGCACTGACAGCATAAACTACTTCTATAAAGCTATATACTGTAAAAGCAGAAATTTTCGTTGGGGATTTAATTTTCTTTATTTCGTGGACAAGAATTATCCACGAAATTAAAACCCCAATGAAAATTTAACTGTAGATTAACCAAATCTGAATTCAATATACGTAAACATTTACATTATTTAATCAGACAAAATCAAATTGACCTTAAATAAATGATGAACATAAATGCATACAATGAAAATAATAGGTTAATTGATTAGACAAAAATATTAAAATGTTTTCTTTCAGTCAGATGATAATCCTAATCTTTTGTTGGTACTTTAATAAATCATGATCCAGAACTGTCAATCAATGTCATTTAACAGTCTAATGCATCTGTTAAGTCCAGCCTGAGACTACTATAACACATAATGTGTTATAGTAGTCTCAGGTCCAGCCAAAATCCATTTACTACACAATCATTAATCATGTTAATTCAAAAAGTACAAATATGTACTGTTTTCTTGTGAACTAGTATATTAAAATCAGGCTCAGTGTATTAGCCTGGTATTAGGCAAGGTTCATATTCATATCATATTACCATGTTCTTATCCTGATATGCATGTAACATGACATGATTAGAAAGAAAGAAAACTATATGCATTACTTGAGGTACTTGAAGAAATTTTAGCATATATAATCCATTTTTCAGTAAATTATCCATTGAAATCACTTGTACTTAAATTTGAAATAAATAGACAGCAAAATTGTTTCAATTGTTAAAGAAGTAATTTTCAAATTTAAATAATTAGAATTGGCAGGCGTATGATCAGTAGTAGGGTTCTAGAATTAACTATTTCCTGATACATGTGATAGTCAAGTAAAAATCTGCCTAGAGAAATAACTTTTCATGGAAAGTACAAAGTTCTATGGTCATGTTTCTTGATTTGTCTATTAGTTGAATCAGTTTTAATTGGTACAGATTAGACTTAATGACACAAATGAACACTGTAAAAGCAGAAAGTTTTATTTAAGACCGCTCCTTTACACATTACTGACATTAGGTCCTTTTATAATGTTTCCTTTTCAGCCCTAGAGTTAATAGACTTGATTGCTTTCAGCAGCTAACTCAACATGGCCATGTGAATTGCAAAATACACTATTTACCATTGGTTTATTTTAACCTTATTTTTCTTAATAGGCCAGACCTCAAGCTCAAACTTCCACCTTTCCCACAGAGGTAATTATCTGCATGTTTTCATGTAATCCAGAGAACCCAGCATGTGTATATGTGTATATAGGGTAGCTTACACACACACCTATACTTTTATTCATTGTCTTCCATTGCACCAATTTTCTTGATTTGAAAAATGAATTAAAAAAAAATATTAAAATTTTAATTCATTAATAGTTTCCTGTCCTTTAATTAGCACTTACATGAAAGGCCATTGAAATCTATCAAATTAGTGACATTGATAAACTTAATAATTTATTATTGTACATGTATTAGGGATTTTAGCTTTTCAGAATTACTTCCCTGAATATTATATACATGCAACTTTTCATTAAGAGAATATATTCCTCAACAGTAAAATAATATTACATGTATTTAATTTTTCCTTTTTATAGATATATATATCAAATACATAAAATCTTAGAAAATTGGTACCATGTGAATTATTATGAACTATAACTGTTACAGTACAATGTAGACATAGGAATTGTACCTAAATCTGTCATATTCATAATTAATAACTTGAAGACAGAATTAATCAAGTTGTGTACAGATATATATATGCAAATATGCTCTATTATATGCTGTCTATGTCAGCTCAACTGCTATGTCAAAAGTAACATACATGAGCTTATGGTAATCACTTTTTGTGTGTTTTCCATCTGTCATGGTGACATATGAGCTTAAGGCAATCAATTACTTTGCATATGTTGCCCATCTGTCAAGTAGCATACATGTATGATCTTAAGTTTATCACTCTTCAGGGTTTAAGTCAATCTGTTAACAACTATCATGATAATCATTTCACATTAAACTTTAGGCAGAGAAAATCTCCTTCTAACAGTTTGTATGCCTAGTATTTTTACTTTGTACTGATCAAACATCTAACATGTATAATGGCTTCTATGTCTCAGACTAATCAAGACTTCTGCCCAACTGCCAACACTATGTTGCCTCTTGTTAAACCAATATAGCTGTCAGTTGTTTGTATGGTCCCTTTACTCCACCAGTGTTGCTACCAGGGTTGGCTTTAAGTTGTACATTGAACCCTTAGGGAAATATTAAATAACACTTTTGGTTTTCAAAATACTAGTCTACCCTACGAAAGCCTGATAAAGGAGGAAAGTTCCATATAAGTTACTGAACAAATACAGCTTTACTTTAATGCTTATCATTTAACTGGTGTTTACTGTCACCTGCCATATTTTCTAATGCACCTTTGTGAAATACAAAGAAATGTAAACTGACTGCTAGTTGAGAAGTACATGTACAGGTTTAGAATAGACTATAATTATTGTATCTTTTAGACAATGAAACCTACTGTTTAAGATTTTAACTGCATGTATTGCTTTGAATGAAGTAAAATAAACACATTTTCTTGAAAATTCTTTGAATGCACTTTATACAAAAGATATGCACATTGTGAATAATGATGTTTTTATATCAGGATATATACTTTTTGATAGATTAAAACTTGTACAATATACCTAAACAAAGTGCTTTAGTTTAGTTTTCCATATATGTAATTTTTTTCATTACAATGAAGTTTAAATTTAGAAACAAGGTGATTAACTCTGATATTAGTGGACTATACTGACAGGATTTGAGAAAACTAAAACTTGCAATATACTAAGGAACAGACTTGAATGAAATAAACCTCTATTAACAACAATTTTGTAAACTAACATTTCAGGAAAATTATATGTCTATTTTAGTAATATAACAACACTGATATAATGGCATACATATAAACTTTATTTTATCAAAGAATTTAGTCATATTCAGATTAGTGCTATAACAATTTCGACAAACTCTGATTTAGCTTGGTGACTATTTGCTTCTTTCACACATTTTATGTAACTGCTTTTAATAATCTGCTTAAAAATTGTGGATTGGAAATTTATTCTTTGATACTATAGGTGCATGGTTCAATAACAAATTTAATTTGAGACTTCAAGGTTTTATCATGGTAAGATTTCTTAGAGTGTATACTTTTAGGGAAACTTTCTAAAAAAAAAAAATAATTGCACCATGACTTTTAGGTATGGAAAATTGCACCATAAGCAATTTTGAAGAAGATCGATGATTTTTTACCTTCCGCTATGTTTTCCACTCCATATTCTGTATATACTCACTTGTATTTCTGATTTTTTTGCTGTATTTCGTTTTTTTGAATATTTCAAAGCTAACACCAGGAAAATGAAGTAGTTATTTAATCCACATCTCTAATTAACTTTCTTTGAAGTATATGATAGTTTCTAATTTTTTTAAAGTATTTGAAATTTTCAGAGGACCTAATTAATTTAGAATATAGCCATATATGTGAACTATGAACAGGTATTCAGGATACTTTCATCTGTGTCTGGATAAAAGTGATTAGTAAGACTATATTAGCCTGGCTATATAGCATGTTCATTACTTAATTAACAAAAACCAACATTATGTCAATAGATATATGGTTTTTACATTGATTGACTCTTATATAGGATGGTTATATATCTTGATTAAAACTTGATTACTGTCATTTTCTTTGAAATGATCTTTATGTCCTCTTGTGTAGGAAGCAAATCAGCTATAAAGCGGGAACAAAGGTTTGATGATATATTTTAATGAATTTTTGTGTTTTCCCTGGTTCATTATATTTTTATATGAGAAAAAACGTTTTATTCATCAGGACTTGAAGTCCATTTATTTTCATGTACAGAAAATTATGAAATTCATAAATGTATTTTTGTTATTCTTCCATTTTAGATTAGTTTTTTTTTCTCAGGAAAACAATTTGTTGGTTCGAAGTCAGTAATATGCAAATGACCTGAAAGACTGTTAGAAGAAATACTACAAATGTATTAATACATTGAGTTTGTTCTCCAATCGAACTGTGTTTTATAAATATTTGAATATAAATAGCTTTTCCCGTTGTCACTAAACTTAATTAATTTAATTTTTTCAGTGCGAAAGAACCGAAGACCAGAGAGAGTAATACACCAAAGTTTCCATTTTTTGAAGACACATTTTCTGAGTTTCCAGAAGTTAAGGAGGAATATGACCTGGCCCCTGATTTCCAGAGGATTAACATTAGTGGAGAAGATACTAGTGGGGTAGTATTACACCTAAGAAACTTTATTTCCATTGACTTAACAGGATCCAGATCTTACTCTGATCTTAGCATCTTATCTCTACTTTTAAAGCTTTGCAACTAATTCTGTCTCTTTAAAAAGTAAAAAGCACAGGGATTTTTTTCACACAAAAAAAGAAGACCAAATTTATTATAAGGTATACCGGTTTAAGAACTCTTTAACCATTTTCTATCATGTTAAAAGAATTTTTGATTAATCTTAGAAATTTGTTTTCAGTTTGATTTTAGAGATTATTTATAAAAGTTTGATAAAAATATGTCTATTTTACTAAGATTTTATTTCTCAGGTACACATCAGTGACTTAGAACATGCCTCAAAAGCACTTGTCAAAGCCTTGATACTGAGACAGAAATATATGATGTTATCTCATCAAAGTTTTCCTAAGATAACGGCCAGGTTTCTTCAGAATCTTCTGGACAATGAAGATTTTAAAGGCATGAAGGAAGGTTTCGCTGGAAATTGCCTCAACCCTGAAGGTAATTAAACAGAATATTTAAATAGAACATTTATTTAATTTAGGGGAAATTATTTTTATGCCCCACCTAGGGGCATTATGTTTTTTCGTCGTTGCATCCATTCGTCCTTCCGTCTGTTCTTCTGTCTCGGCCAGCTGTCTCTCCTGCTTCAAGGTAAAGTTTTTGGTGAAGGTATTTTTGATAAAGTTGAAGTCCAATGACCTTGAAACTTAGTACACATATTCCCTATGATATGATCTTTCTAATTTTAATGTCAAGTTTTGACCCCAATTAATGGTCCTCTGAACATAGAAAATGATAGTGCAAGTGGGGCATCCATGTTTTATGGACACATTCTTGTTGCTGTATGTTTGGGGAATTTTTTCTTTTTTTTGGGGTCTTTTTTTCAGAAAGTTATATCGCATCTTTTCCTCTTCAGCTATGAAAGAAGGTGATATTTTCAATATTTTTGCCAGCTTTTAAATCATGTTTTTCCGATTTGAATATTCAGCAAAACTTGTGTAAACTGAACCTCAAGTGACCCAAAAATTATAGTAATCTATTTTACACTGATGCGAAATCAAGAGAGACAAAATGTCCATTTGCTGTCAGTTTCTTGGATAGCTCCAAGTGTACATGGATTCTTATAATATGTGGCGTCAAAATGCTGTGGATTTTGTGGGTTAAGGTGAAATGAACAATGTGAAAACAAATTTTGCGTGTATGCAGAATTCATAAAACAACATGAAATACAATTTTTCTTTGAAAAACATAAAAATTGGTACACATGATAATAAATGAATCCACAGTACACAAAATTTCTTGATCCATTCTTTCAGAATTTACAAAAATGGATTCCATAGCAAAATTGTGTGTAATGCTTGTTCAGTTTAGACAGGTATAAATGCACCCTCATGCAGGAATTTTAATGTGTGTAATTTCTTCTGTTTAAAATTTGAAGTGATACTAATTTCACTCTGTTGGTGCACATTTAAAAAAAAATATAAAATAACACTTTTTCATGTAATCAAATTATATAGATTTTACATACAGTTTAATACAGTATAACAATTAACCATTACCATGGCAATAGGAAGTATATAAATTTGCCATTTTTCAAGCTTTTTAATTGTTGCTTTATATTCAGATTGATAATACTTTTAATATAGCAGATTTTCTTCAAAATGTACTCAAATGTACACAGTGTTAAATACATACAGACTTTGTATGAAATACATACAGACTTTGTATGAAATACATACAGACTTTGTATGAAATACATACAGACTTTGTATGAAATACATACAGACTTTGTATGCTCTTTGCACTGGTATTTAATGAAATCTTGCAATCTTTTGGGTAAAAAAATGTTAAAAGCTTTAAATTCACCTATTACAAAAAAACGTTCAAAAAGTAAATCTTTTCTGTCTCTTAGTTTTGAAAAGAAAATAGGAATTTGTTTGCTGAATGAATGAAGTGAATTTCAGTTTATAAAATATCATTTTTTTTTAAAGAGAAATTTGGGGAATAATTTGCTTTGTTTCAAGTTGGAGTAAATAATGCTCTTTATATGTTAGTGTTTTGTTGGGATTTTAATTTCATGGATTGTTTATATATTCACTAAAAAAATGAAATAAAATCTTCAACACAACAAAAACTTCTTCTTTTACAGTATTTGTTTATCATGTTTAAAAGTGTCCATGCAATTGTCATGCTCAGTTCGCAAAAAGCCATACTAAAATAGACTAATGTCTATTTTAGTATGACTTTTTGCGAACCAAATGAAACTTTTCCACACAGTTATCTCCTATTGTTCAATCTATTTAAACTTTTGTCAGTTCTATTGTCCCTTATAATAAATACAATAGCTATTGTTCTCAAAATTTTCAACATTGTTCCTATTGATTTTTTGATTTTTTTAGTGTTTGACAAATGAAAACTAGAAAAAAGGCAATGTTTAAATTATGGCCTTCTTAAATGTATTCTGTAACTAAACAAAAACAATCAAAAATGCAAATTTTAACAGGAGCAATGCTAAAAATTTTGTCAGAAATCAACTTTTCATGATTAAATTCATGTTTATATAAAACAGATTGAAAATACATATATATTGATTTTGAATAAATATAACTTCACATGCATTTTTTTTACTTAACACATATTTTTTCATCTATTTAGAAGATAATGTTTTTACTTTATTAATTAATATTAATCCATGAGTGATGGATTTCTCGTCCAAAGAAGAAATTTAAAGGTCCTGGTGAATAAGCTTCACAGAGAACTATAGCTATTGTATTTATCTAATGGGACACTAGAACTGACAAAAGTTTCGATAAATTGAACAATAGGAGATGACTCTGTGGAAAAGTTTCATTTGGTTTCCAATAATATATTTAAAAATCTTAAAACTAAAGATATTTGGGTCAGCTGTTAGACACTTGTCTGTAATCACATAAAAAAATAAAAAGAAGGTTAGCTGTAATGATATAAAAATTCCTCATTCCTTCTGAAAAACTTGGTAACCAGGCTATTTTTTTCTTCTATGAAACTAGTTCCAAATCGTTTAGGAACGAAATCTGGACTCTTGATAAATGTTTCTCAATTTCACTTATTTTGAAAATAGCATACTGGCAGCTACAGCTTCTCTGACATTCCAAAAATGAATAACAAAAATATAGACCTCTTTAAACAGTAAAATATAATATAAATATGATACAGAAAAAAATATGAGCCTAATGTGTATAGATGGGCAAGAAAAATGTCAGCTTTTTCTATTGAGTGATATGATTAATGTTCTAGCTTGCTCATATAGTCTCAGCTGCTTCTGGCTCTCTCTTATCTGCACTTAGAGTGAAATCTTTCTTTATTTAGCTATATAATTCTATGTTCATGTTCATGTTGAATAGAACTATTTATTGAAAGTTATAATATATGAATTGTTCTGCCTGTAGTATATACTGTTACTTGACAATTTTTGACGTCCAGTTGTACTTTTTAATGTTTTAGTCTCCTTTTGATACATAATGTAAATCTTATCCATTTCTAATAAAGAAATTTGAACTATCCCAAAATTTGATTAGGCTTATGCATTTTATGCAGTATGGCTATGCTGTTATGAGAATAAGAAAATTATACAAGCTTGATAAATCTATTTTAGGAATTGCACAGGAATATCCCTAAAACCTACATACAGTTTCCTAACTAGTTGACTACTTCAGAATGAAAATATATATTTTATAGTTTTGGTAGGGATTCTTATGCCTTTCTTATAGAGATTAACAAAAGTATACTAATCATACTACCTCCATGAAGTTGGAGGGGGGGGGGTTACATACAAATCTCACTGTCATACTATGCAAGTCATGTCTAAATTAAACCTAATGAATGCCTTAAAAGATATTGATGATACTTGGTACATATATTATTGATGTCACTTATTGAGGATGTGTCATGAAATTCAGAATAAGATTGAAATGTCTGTAAATGGGAGAGTCATATAACTTTGAAATACATTTTTTGTTTCTATAAAACTTTGTATGTTAAAATACAATAGGGGTATCAAAAATTTCCAACTTTTAAGTTTAATCTGTTTTGTTAATAGGTTTTTATGTTGAATCATGTGAATATTCAAGGAAAGTAGCACTACAATTTTTTTTCTCATATATCATGATAAAAAAAAACTTGAGGTAGAGGGTATGCAAACATTCTGATTTATTATTCAAAAGTCAACAATCAAGACAATAACTAGAAAATAAATCAACATAAAGTATCTATTGGTTTAATACTTTAATCTTTAAAGAAATATTTTGAGTACTCTCAAGGATGATGTATCAATTATTGTTTTTTTAAACTTTATTTTAACAAATATATATATTTACAATATATTGGTAAATTATAGACAATATACAATGGATTCTGCAAATACACAAGAAATCTCAACACGTTCTGTTTCTTGCCCTTGAAAAAAATTAATAAATAACAGATTGATAAGAATATGATATATTATACACGTGAAATAAATTTGTATTAAATACTGAGTACAACTTTACTTTTATTGGTGATATTTATCTTCAGGGCAAGGAAATACCCTCAAGAGTGACTAACTATTTAAACATCATGACTTTTAATTTCAGTGAAAGTATAAGTCTCTATTATTTATATATTTATTCTACTAATTCTTCTTCAAAACAATTGATTGTCCTGAAAATGATTGAAAAATTAAGCAGTTGAATATTTTAACCCCCTCCCCCTTTTCATCATTTCTCACGCAGAATTTATTTGGTAAATTTTTTTTTTTTTAAATATTACATACACTATCATCTGTAGCCTAGCAGTTGTAAATTAAATGATATTAACAGAGTCATTTTACTAACCAGTTATATTCATCTTCAAGATTGTTTTAAAATGTGTGTGAGGCTGTAACAAATTTACTGAGATTGATTGTAGTACACATGAATTAGTTTGCTCCCCCTTTTAATTTGTTTTTAGGATGTAGAATGTACATTGTTTTGTAGATGCCGATGGTTACTATTCCAAAGGTATTGTTGTTTGATTATGTGTGAATTTTCCTGCCGTTTTCAAACACTGTATCGTAACACAAATAAATAAAGTATTCTTTAAAATTACGTTTAACAGATTAATGACTTTGTAAACTAGTAAGTTATTCACAGGACATCACGCTTTATGTAATATATACATTAATATTTTTCACCTGTAAAAATGGAGTGATTTCTTGTTAAACTACATTCGGGACGTTAAAAGTCATAATCACCTGTCCCTACATTGATTTTTGAATGCTGTTTAGTTGATGGGTTGCTGTCTCAATGATTATTTTCCCTATACCTTTCCTTTTGCATATCATGTACTTCCTTTTTTTTTTAATGTATTTTGCTGATTTTAGCCAGTGAATGATTTGCATTTTTAGTGATGTGAATGATGCAGTTCTTCATTATCCCCCCTCCCATGTTTTTTTGGGGGGAGAGGGGGGTATATGAATTGCCCTGCCCATCTTTCTGTCTCTGTCAACTTAATGATAAAGGCTATCCCATATTAAAAAGCTGGACAGATATTTATGAAACTTAATACAGCATAACTCATAAATTTACTAACTTTTGTTGTAAGATGTTTGTAGATGTGGTAAACAAATACATATGTAATAATTATTATGTTTTAATATACAGTCAAGGATATAACTCTATAGGGTTACTACAGAAAAATAACATACATTGTACATATGTAATGGTGGACTAAAAAAACAAAGAACTGTGATATCACATGTATGTTACATGTTTCAAAGGGACAATATACATCATTAGTTTTGTTAAAATGTATACAAGTTCTACTGATATTACTATTGTCTTTATGTATACTTAACTATAGAAAGATATAACAGTTCATAGTTTGTCAATCATGCATAATACACCTATGTTATTAGAGAAAAAATATTCCTGTAATAACTAAAGGGTGTTATCACAGCTTCTCTACATCACTCCAAAGCATTTGCTAAGACAAACATCATGCTTAACTACAATGTCTTTTAATTTATTGTAAGGAATAATGATCAGATCATGTAATGAGGTTCTGTGCAAGCTTCCCAGTAATTCCCAAGTGTCTCATATTATAAGTTACGTGCCTTTAATAACTAAGCCTTGTTATTACAGCTATGTTTATTCATTAAAAGCCTTGTCTCATTGATTTACTATGGTAAATGAAAAATGTATGAAATATAGTTCAAAAATTAGTAATCAAGGCTATGCATTTAGTTTCTGAGCAAAGTTTCAAGAGTACCCTAGAGCCCAATAAAAAATTAAAATATTTATGATTTATTTTACAAATAACAAACTTGCTATTACAGATTTAGAAAATTTAAGTATTAAAGAGAAGACAACTCATGAAAGTATCTGTAATAACTATTTTCTGTGATAACCCTATAGAGTTATATCCCTGACTGATATAAGAACATATCAATTATACAGAACTTAAATCTTCTTCATAAAAAAAAGTGAAGGTATAAAGGGTCCTTGACCATCAAAGTTCTGTTTTTAGAATGAGAGTAATTATTATAGATTTGTCTTTAAACTTAACAGCCACAGGTCATATAAGAAGGATATATTGTCATTTTGAGGTCCATATATATATTAAAACTGGATCACATTGACCTACATTTTGCTTTACAGCACCTATACTTCAGTGTTTACAACAAATTAGGTTTGCTTGTTTGCCTTTGGTAGACCTTGAAAAAACTATAATCTATGATTACTGCATTGAAACAGTAACAGAAGTTATTGCTTGGGATGAGTAACACATCGATGACTGAAAAACCTGTTTGAACAGGTTGTTGCTATATTTTCAAGTGGGTAATAAAACATTTGTGGTTAGCCTAACACACAGGCAAACCTGACTATTATGCATGAAGTACACATTGAAGTATATCAGCTGTAAGGATAGGCTAATGGTATTTACAACATCAATGGGTGTCATTGGTCTCCATAACCTTCAGTATATCCCAAAAACCCTTCTAGTTATCACCAGCATTCTTTATTTAGAATGAATATATATGAGCAATGTAAAATTTTGCCTATTTATTTTTTATTCCAAAATCATAGATATTTAGGAAATTATTATTTATAAAAATTAAATCTTTCAGGATGACAAGCATATCAATTTGCATAGTTTTTTTTGATAAACTTGGCAAAGTTGATTTAAAAGAATTGCTGAACTGTAAATAAAAAGCTGAAATAAGACACAACATCTGAGCTGAAGGTATATAGGGCAAATTAAACTTCTATAAATAGGTTAATTTTTGCATTACAAAAATATGATTCCTAAAAGTCACTCTTTATATTAACAAATGTAGATAATAACTATTTTTTATACTGCTCAATTATATTATAAATTGGGGAAAATCGGGGGAAAGTGTAATAAAGTTATTTTTTCCTTTAATACCAACAAGGATGACCTAATATATGTAATTTATCATTTTCCTGCTAGTTAATATATATCCTAGATGTGATGGAGTATATATACTGACATATACTTACAGGGGTTTTGACCAATAGTTTTTGTAGAAATGGTAGTAAGTTGGTGAAATTCAATAGACAACTGCTCTGCTTACAATAACATTGGGCAAGCTAGGCTTATTTCTACAGCTGAATTGTAGATAATAATGAGTGGGTTTATTGTGTTGTGGATTTTTGATAGCAGAATTAAGCTTTTAAAGTTTAACTAGATTTGAAAAAAACAACACTTTTGAAATTTCATCACAGGCAACAAGTACACAGCTAACATTTTTTTTTTTGAAGTAGATAACTCATAAATTTTGAAGAAATTTGATAACCTAACTTAAAGTATTGTTTTGTATTAATGCAATTATAGGAAAAAAGTGCAGTTTTGTTGAGCAAATATCTTACGTTAAATTCTAGTCCATTGATACAGAATTCTAACTTCACTTCTGGTATGACAAGTAAATATAGGAAATCTGTATAATTTGAAAGATCTTCAGTATATTTTTGAAGTTTAAATCAAATATAAATTATGGGAATTTAAACCAGTGCAGTTTTATCTTAGTCTTATTTATAAGTTGATGATAGACATAATCCATTTATATTTTACCTTATAAAAAGATAACACCTTGTTTTTAAATAACAAGCATGTAGAGGCCAAGGACATTGTTTTGATATTTCTTTTCATGATGAGGCCATGAACAGTTCAGTGTTTTAAATTTTCCCATCAATTTATTTATAAAGCTAAATGCATAAAGTTGCTAACCTTGTGATATAAAATTTCATTTATCTCTAACATAAACTATTAAGTCACATTATAAATAAATATCAATCCCTGTTTAGTTACAACTATTGTGTTTCTTTCCCATTGCTGGTATTTGATAATTTATATCTATTGTTTAACATTGCTAATATTTGAAGCTGTATATCTATTGTTTTATAGAGAAGAGTCATCCTATAGATCCTCCACCAAAGACGGGAGATCCTTTTGATGTACCAATCCCAGACAGTGTTGGCTGTCACCTTAAAATGAAGCAGGGAGTGACCTATGTGTACGCTGACGAAGAAGCCCTTGCCAATGATAAACCGTTGGAGTTACCTTATCCTGTTCTTAAAACGTTTATATCTGATCAGAATCTTATGTATACTCTAATCAGTGATGGCCCATTGTAAGTTAAATATTTGAACTTCAATGAATTAATAGGTTTATTATATACTTAGTAGTAAATACAGATAAATTGTATGTGTAATACAATCAATGGCAAGCGTACTGTATCAGCCACCCGTGATGATATCGATATCAGCACGGTTGCAAAAGCTTTATCACACCTTTAATCTGTATGACTTCACATCATCGATTGCAGTCACTGTTGCAAAGGTTTTTTCAAAACCCTTATCTGTATGACATCATGTCAAACCTGTAATCTGTATGACGTCATTTCAAACCTTATCTGTATGACGTCATGTCGCATAAAAAACATCTACTTGAGAATAATAAAAGTTGAGATATATGTATATAATAAAGTGTATATGATATGGCTTTTTCAATATCTCACACCGTATCAACCCGAGACACTAATATAACTAATTTTGCATTGTTGTGGGTTACCAATAATGAATGCATGCATTTAATTTAGATTTTATAGTAAGACTAAAACTTCTTTGGATTGAATCTCATTAAGTGTTTATATATCTATCCTATGAATTTATGGCTATACAGTTCCCTAATGACTTTGACACAGTTTTCCCTATGTTCTAGAACTTTGTTTAGCATTGAGTTCCTTTCCTGTTTTTGCACAATAAATCATGATGTTTGAAGGGATTTTGCATAAAGGGCTTATTTTTCTATTGATAATAATCTCTAAAATGATGTTTCATCATGGAAAGGAATTACGTTATTAGGGTCTCACATTGATCAGTTCGCATATATGATGCTGGATGTCTATAGTTTTCTCTTTGTTCATTTTTCTGTCTGCATTTTTTGATGCAAAAACTCAAAAGGCATAGATAGGACATGGATACAATTTTGTACATCTGTTATGCATAATATATGTGCATATAATTTTTTTCTGAAATTGGAAAATTCTTTTTTTTTAATGCAAACTTTAAAAAGTATGGGAAGAAGTGGATCTTAATTCAGTACAGTAGTTGTGCTTCTTATGTAGTTGTGCATATTTTTTTTTTTGGTGAGAATTGGAAGGGAAATTGCAAAAAAAGACTTACTTTTTATTGAAAAATAATTGAATATTTTGAGAAACATCTTTCTATGCTAGGAGTTCAACAAAAAACTGGTATAAAGGTATTAGTTTGCTATTCCAAAGGATTTTCCAGTGTCAAACATTTTGCGCATATATAATTTTTTATAAGATAATTGAAAAATTAATTTAAAAACCATTGCTCTTAGTGACTGTGACAAACACCTTACAGATAAAAAAAAAATAGTTGTCTACCTTAACCCAGCCGTCCCCCCCTTAAATCAGTGATCTGGATCTTATCATAAGTTATAAAAACTTCAGCTCATGCCTCGGCTGTTGTCTGCTCTATGGTGGGGTTTTTGTCGCTGTGACACATTCCCCATTTCCTTTCTCAATTTTATTGAAGACCTTCACTCATGCATCAACATGAAGAGCAGCAATTAAAGTGTGGCTCTTGCAATATATTGTTCACTGATTATAATAAAACTGTTAAAATTATATTAGCATCATAACTTAAGCTGCAAATATATGATTTTCCTCTGTGTTTTACAGAAAATCATTCTGCTACAGAAGGTTATGCTACTTGTCTGCCCAGTTTAATATGCATATATTACTGAATGAACTTAAAGAGTCTGCAGCACAGAAGGAAGTATCACACAGAGATTTCTACAATATAAGAAAGGTTTGATTCAGTTATTTATTTTCACACTTCTTGTCTTTATTAGTCATTATCTGACAAGGTCAAATCACAAATTCATTTTATTAGTCATTATCTGACAAGGTCAAATCAGATATTCATTTTATTAGTCATTATCTGACAAGGTCAAATCACAAATTCATTTTTAGCTCACCTGGCCCGAAGGGCCAAGTGAGCTTTTCTCACCACTTGGCGTCCGTCGTCCGTCGTCGTCGTCGTTAACAATTTACATTTTGAACTTCTTCTAGAGAACCACTGAATGGAATGGAACCAAACATGGCATGAATGTTCCTTATGAGGTGCTGACCAAGTGTTGTTACTATGTAGCCGATCCATCATCCAAGATGGCCGCCAGCGGGGGACTTAGTTTAACATAGGAGGCTATGGGAAATGCATACAAATGACTTCTTTTAGAGAACCACTGAATGGAATGAAACCAAACATGGCATGAATGTTACTTATGAGGTGCTGACCAAGTGTTGTTACTTTGTTGCCGATCCATCGTCCAAGATGGCCGCCAGCTGGGGACTTAGTTTAACATAGGACCCTATGGGAAATGCATACAAACGACTTCTTTTAGAGAACCACTGAATGGAATAAAACCAAACATAGCATGAATGTTCCTTATGGGGTGCTGACCAAGTGTTGTTACTTTGTAGCCGATCCATCATCCAAGATGGCCGCCAGCGGGGTACTTAGTTTAACATAGGACCCTATTGGAAATGCATACAAATGACTTCTTCTAGTGAACCACTGAATGGAATGAAACCAAACATGGCATGAATGTTCCTTATGTGGTGCTGACCAAGTGTTGTTACTTTGTAGCCAATCCATCATCAAAGATGGCCGCCAGCGGGGGACTTAGTTTAACATAGGACCCTATGGGAAATGCATACAAATGACTTCTTTTAGAGAACCACTGAATGGAATGAAACCTAACATAGCATGAATGTTCCTTATGGGGTGCTGACCAAGTGTTGTTACTATGTAGCCGATCCATCATCCAAGATGGCCGCCAGCAGGGGACTTAGTTTAACATAGGACCCTATGGGAAATGCATACAAATGACTTCTTTAAGAGAACCACTGAATGATATAAAACCAAACATGGCATGAATGTTCCTTATGAGGTGCTGACCAAGTGTTGTTACTTTGTAGCCGATCCGTCATCCAAGATGGCCGCCAGTGGGGGGACTTTTGAATGAAATTAAACATGTTCCTTTCCTTATAAATGAGGTTGTGTTGTCACTTTTAGCCAAATTTTATACTTTTTTATATGATTTCAAAAACCCAAGTAGAATCAGGTGAGCGATACAGGCTCTTGAGAGCCTCTAGTATTAGTCATTATCTGACAAGGTCAAATCAGATATTCATTTTATTAGTCATTATCTGACAAGGTCAAATCAGATATTCATTTTTTTAGTCATTTTCTGACAAGGTCAAATCAGATATTCATTTTATTAGTCATTATCTGACAAGGTCAAATCAGATATTTATTTTATTAGTCATTATCTGACAAGGTCAAATCAGATAATCATTTTATTAGTCATTATCTGACAAGGTCAAATCAGATAATCATTTTATTAGTCATTATCTGACAAGGTCAAATCAGATATTTATTTTATTAGTCATTATCTGACAAGGTCAAATCAGATATTCATTTTATTAGTCATTATCTGACAAGGTCAAATCAGATATTCATTCTGATTTTTTTTTTAAATGAATTGTATGAACATTTATATCCATATGTACCTGGTATGTTATATATGAGGTATATCAATGTCTGCAGGTTGATTTATGATAATGTTTGTGAAGTCATAGGTTTTTTTTTATCCTTTTGATCCATTTAAGACAGCTCACAGATTTGTCCAACTAACTGAGTCAATTGAATCATTGTAATTTTGTAACCATTTTATTGGTAGAATAAAAAGTTTTAAGTGTTGTCCTTGGTTAATTTTGTCCTGTTTTTATGACATTTATTTAGTAATTAAAGAATTAACTTTTTAAGAACGGAATTATATCGATTAAATTTGTGAAGTCATAGGTTTTTTATTCTTTTGATATATTTAAGACAGCTCACAGATTTGTCCAACTTACTCACTCAGAGTCAACTGAGTCATTGTAATTTTGGAATATTATTTAAATCTTCCACACTTATGGAAAATATACGCCAGACCTACAATATATGTACTTTTTAGCTCACCTGGCCCGAAGGGCCAAGTGAGCTTTTCCCATCACTTTGCGTCCGTCGTCCGTCGTCCTGCGTCCGTCGTCGTCCTGCGTCCGTCGTCGTTAACTTTTACAAAAATCTTCTACTCTGAAACTACTGGGCCAAATTAATCCAAACTTGGCCACAATCATCATTGGGGTATCTAGTTTAAAAAATGTGTGGCTTGACCCGGCCAACCAACCAAGATGGCCGCCATGGCTAAAAATAGACCATAGGGGTAAAATGCAGTTTTTGGCTTATAACTCAAAAACCAAAGCATTTAGAGCAAATCTGACGTGGGGTACAATTGTTTATCAGGTCAAGATCTATCTGCCCTGAAATTTTCAGATGAATCGGACAACCCCTTGTTGGGTTGCTGCCCCTGAATTGGTAATTTTAAGGAAATTTTGCTGTTTTTGGTTATTATCTTGAATACTATTAAAGATAGAGATAAACTGTAAACTGCAATAATGTTCAGCAAAGTAAGATTTACATATAAGTCAACATGACCGAAATGGTCAGTTGACCCCTTTATGAGTTATTGCCCTTTATAGTCAATTTTTAACCATTTTTCGTAAATCTTAGTAATCTTACAAAAATCTTCTCCTCTGAAACTACTGGGCCAAATTAATCCAAACTTGGCCACAGTCATCTTTGGGGTATCTAGTTTAAAAATTGTGTGGCGTGACCCGGCCAACCAACCAAGATGGCCGCCATGGCTAAAAATAGAACATAGGGGTTAAATGCAGTTTTTGGCTTATAACTCAAAAACCAAAGCATTTAGAGCAAATCTGACATGTAGTAAATTTGTTTATCAGGTCAAGTTCTATCTGCCCTGAAATTGTCAGATGAATCGGACAACCCGTTGTTGGGTTGCTGCCCCTGAATTGGTAATTTTAAGGAAATTTTGCTGTTTTTGGTTATTACCTTGAATATTATTATAGATAGAGATAAACTGTAAACTGCAATAATGTTCAGCATAGTAAGATTTACAAATAAGTCAACATGACCGAAATGGTCAGTTGACCCCTTTAGGAGTTATTGCCCTTTATAGTCAATTTTTAACAATTTTCATAAAACTTCTAAATTTTTACTAACATTTTCCACTGAAACTTCTGGGCCAAGTTCAATATAGATAGAAATAATTGTTAGCCGCAAGAATGTTCAGTAAAGTAAGATGTACATACACATCACCATCACCAAAACACAATTTTGTCATGAATCCATCTGTGTCCATTGTTTAATATTCACATAGACCAAGGTGAGCGACACAGGCTCTTTAGAGCCTCTAGTTTTACATCTCATGGTAAGTGCACCAACCTTGGATAATAATAAAAGTCCATAAAATCAATGAAACACTTTGTTAAATCTAGATCTAAGTTTGCCATAGTGAATTGATATTTAGTAAGTGTATATGATCTTATATAGTTGTGAACGTCAGTGCAAAAATTAAGTCATCTTTACCCTAATTTCATGCATTTCATAAGTAATATGAATAAAAGAAGATGTAATATGTGTCGATGGAAAAACAGAAATTAATCAACAGTAGATTGGTGTCTATAAGATATATGTCTTGCACTAAGTATGCACTAGGTATTTCAGTATAGCCTGCATGTACATAACAGAAATAGCCAGAAAAAAAAATGTTAATAACCAAATGAAAGTTATACTAGTTTGAATGCCTTTTCTACTCATATGAAATGGCCTGAAAAAACTAAATAACCAAATGAAAGTTCTGCTAGTTTGAATGCCTTTTCTACTCATATGAAATGGCCTGAAAAACTAAATAACCAATTGAAAGTTCTGCTAGTTTGAATGCCTTTTCTACTCATTATTCATTTTTGTGTGTTTATAGGTTGACACTCACATCCACGCCTCTTCCTGTATGAATCAGAAGCATTTGTTAAGATTTATTAAGAAAAAGATGAAGACAGAAGGAAATGAAGTTGTTTGTTTTGATAAAAAGTTGAATAAAGAAATGACCCTGAAAGAGGTAACTTTTAAACATTATTGAAGCAATTACATCTGTCAGTTGTGTATTTATTGCGAAGGAGACTCAAATAGAACCTCTTATGAGAATCAGTTGGTGTTGGTCAGGGTATTTAAATTCTTGGAAGTTGAACTGTCCCATTGAATGAATACAATAGCTATTGTCCTCTGTGGAGTTCATTCAATGGGAACTTTAAAGTTCTCTTTGAAAAAAAAATAATTATTTATTGATTATTTTTTTATATACCAAGAATTCAACTACTAGTGATAAAAATACATGTACCAATATTATATGATGACACACATTGTCAGAGCAAGAGATAATAATTACAAAGGAGTAGGTTCAGTAAGACCCCTTTTTGGCCCCAAAATATAGCAGTTTTAGAAAGTTGTGAAAATGTAATCTTTAAGCTATATTTTGGAAAGTAAAATGCTTCTGCTACATAAATATGAGCTGTTTTTGACAATACAATGCACAAATATTGCGTTCTTGCATCATTAAGTCATGCTAAATTACTGAAATCTTCAAAATGTTAGCATTTTGGTTAATTTTTAAAAGGTTTCCGTCTAAAATGAAAGTGGCCGCTATCGTGTTTATTCATAATATTGAAATGTAAGTTGTATTTGATGATAATACAAAACATATATAAAGGTCGAGGATGAACACGGTTGCGGCCACTTTCATTTTTGACAAAAACCATCTGACAAGTGACGTTTTTTGTCATAATTGATAGATTTTTCATATTTAAGCTTGAATCAGAGCGTTTTTAATGACTAAATCAGTTAAAATCTTTCACATAAACTAATCGATTCAATTGAAATAGACACTCAAGTGTTTAAAAAGTATCCAAAAACTTTCGTTAGATGAATCTGAAATTTGAGGCCAAAATCGGCCCTTACCGGACCTACTCCTTTAAGTCAATTATAGATTACTGAAAAACATAGAAAATTATAGAATTACATCTGTTAAAAAAATATTTCATAATGATGAATTTCATATTAATGTATTTGTTTACACATGAATGTTATTTTTCTGTACACAAATATGTTCGTCTTTAATAAATGTGATTCTTGGTTGGGCACTTAAAGGAAACTATAATGAAGAGTTTGGTGTGGATTACAATATGGAGGAAGTTCTAAATAAAATAATTTATGCTTATTAATCTGTTTTAACAAATTTAAACATTTACACTTAGTAAGAGGCTGGGATACTTCATAGATAAACCTAGACTTGCTACATGTCCCTTCCTAAAAAATAATTCTTTCAATTTTACCCCTTTAACATTTTTACTGCTATAACTAAGAGATTACCATTATACTGACATCTGCAGAGGAAGGCCTTTCTCCAAGGACAATCAGTATACTGGCAGTTTTCAGTAAATATTTAAATTAGTAAGAAAGAAAGATAAGAAAGGGAAATGTAGCAAGTCTATGATAAACCATGTCTCTTATTAAGGTGGTACCCAACACTTTCACTAAAATTAATTTGGCTTGTTTAATTTACATAAAATTTTGTCAAAGTATTTATTTTGACACTTTAACAAAAATATAAAAATTAAAATTTTTTTGAACCTACTGTTTTGTCAGAAAAATTACACTGGTTATATAGCAATTTGACAAACACCAATTTTGATCATTGAGAAGCTTAATATTCCATAAACAACACAACGTAATTAAAATGTTTAGCTGATTTTACAGTGTTATCTCCCTGTAGTGTTAGTTACCACCTTTTTTTTTAAAATAAAAATAGTTTATGAAAGAAATTATGATTTCAAACAAATTAAAATAAAACGCATAATGTGCCAAAGAAGCAAATTAAAGTAAATGATTTTAATTATGGATGTACTATGTTTTTCTTTAACAAAGGTTTGTAACTCAGTAAGTTTCTACTGTAAAAAGTGTTAGTTTACAACTACATTAGAACATCTCACTAAGTTAACAATGATACAATATGTAAAAACAAAGACAATCTTATAAGGGCTATTCCATTGATGTGAATGTTGAAGGGATCCTACAAAACATACTTTCTTTATGAAAGTAGGAAGATATGGTATGATTGCTGATGAGACAACTCTCTACCAGAGACTAAACAACGTAAAAGGTTCGCAACTATTGGTCACCATACAGCCTTCAACAATGATCAAGACCAATTCCGCATAACAAGCTATAAAAGGCCCTAAAATGAGAAATGAAAAAAAATTCAAAAGAGGAAAAACTAACAATATACAGCTACAAAAGACAACCACTGAATTATAGTTTCTAATTTAGGACAGGCTCAGAATTTTGCATACATCAAATGGATATGCAACCATAAAACAAACAATTTATTTAAAAACAAATAAAACTTCCTTTCATTCCCTACCACATACATTTAAATGGAATATCTTTTAATGTAAGAAACACCTTCTGAATTTATTAAAATTTTAGTAAATTAAGCAATACCTCCACACTTACTATATTATGTCAACATGTACCTTAGGTATTTGAAACTCTACAGTTGTCAGCATATGATTTGAACATTGACAGTCTAGATGTACATGCTGTAAGTCTAAAAAGAAAAGCATGGATGTTTAATGTTCCAGTTTTACCATGCATTGATTGTTTATTATAATCACCATGAATTCCTACTGTGAAGATCAGAAAAGGGAACACTATTACAGTACACTAGATGTATAATGAAAATGTTATCTTGATAGTACTGCGTCACAAATCACAATGTTTAGCTTTATATAGGTCACTAGTATCAACACTTCATTCTTTAAATATAAGCAAATTGATGACCAATAACTCATTACTTAAATGTACCCTGATTTTAATTGTTCATATATTTTTTTTAAAGATATTTTCACTCTTAAATCCTTTAAGTAATAATCAGGAATTTTGCAGGAATGTTTTTCAAGATATTAAAAGAAAATATAGAAAGAAAATTTAAGGGGTTACTGAGTAAAAAAGATGGAAAATAATGCTATTGAATGGAAAAAGCCTTAGAAGCTCAAAGTAATGAAATAAGATTGCCTATGTGACCAGCAAACAATTGAATCCCTGGCTGAGGATATCAAAGAAAAGACATTTTTTATAAAATAGATTTCAAATGTTTCAACTTTTAAAACAATATGTTGTATAAATTATACTTGGTTCATTCTGGATGACAGTGTTATAAAAATTGGAAAGACCTTATGCTTATTAGAAGAATACGATGTAAAGGTTTATTTCAAATGGGTTTTCTCTGAATTATCTCCCTTTTAGTAAATTATTAAACATGCTTATGTTTCATAAAGGTGACAAAAGAACAGAAAAAAAGAGTAGAGAAACTGTTAATTTGTTTTTATTTCTGACCACAGGTTTTTACGAGCATGGATTTGAAGCCCTATGATTTGAATGTAGATATGTTGGATGTGCATGCTGTGAGTATTACCTCCCTTTTTTAACATGTGACATAATAACAGTTTAAGGTTTTACTTTATATTTGTGTATTATGTATGTGAGTTTAGCTGTGATTTATATCAGACACTATGTAAGTATCCTTTCTTGTTGATAGTTTTGATCTATTTATTTTTTTGGCTCACCTGGTCCAAAGGGTAAGTGTGAGCCTTTTTCATCACTTGGAGTCCATCGTCATCGTTTTTCTTTTACAAACGTCTTCTCCTTTGTAACTTCCAGGTTAATTAGTACCATACGTTCTTATGATTTGCCGGCCAACCAAAATGGGCTGAGGTTAAAAATACTCATTAGGGATAAAATGCAAGTATTGTCTATTATCTTGAAAATCATTATAAATAAAGAAAATCTGGCAGGGCAGAAATATTCTAAACTACTATTTTTTCAACCTAGTTCCAGAATATGTATTTAGGGATGCTAATCTGGTGGTGGAGGCCACAACATAAACTATTTGTATAATGGATTTATATTTCAGAAGGTAAAAGACCTGGATACTCTATATCTTGCATACAGATACCTTATGTTCTGAAGTTTCCGAATGTCAAAGATGTTCGTTGTCCTTTTTACCTCATTTTGATGGTTTAGTGACTGCTTACAAAACTATTGTTTTTTTTATCAGGTGAATTTTCCAATTACTGTGGATTCATTATTATTATTGTTTCCTTAATCACCCTGCTCAGTTGCTCTGTAAACATAAGCAGGCATTATCAGCAACGTCACAATGTCTGAGGAGAAGTTATCAGCGATTCACAGTGTAAGAGGAGACTTAATCAAGCTTGCTTAGTCAAGCATAAAATGTCTAAGGGAGAGGAAAAAGATCAGTAATAGAACAATAAATTGATTATCAGGTTTTCTGTGTATAAATATCATAAAATATCAGACGTTCAGCACAATGTGATGCTTTCTTGCTTTATCGCTGCACTCACATGCCAAAAAGGTTCACATTGTGTCTCATGGCTTATATTTTACGAATGTGTAGAATACCATATAATCTATTCTTATTCATTCTTACTGTATTTTTTGGGTACTTGTTTGATACCACTTTTGTGGATTTCAAGGGTACAGATGAACCATGAATTTAAATGATCAATAAATTACAAATTTTCTATAAGGTTTTATGCAGACTTTGGCAAATTGTGACTTGGATGGAGAGTTGTCTCATTGGCACTCATACCACATCTTCTTATATATCTATTTGGCAAAACCAGGAAATCGAATAATCATGAAAATGCAAGTTTCTCCTCAATCCATGCAAATTTGTACCCACAAATATAAAGGGATCACAGTCTTACGATTAATAAGACAGCTTTAATTGGTATGTGGGAACCTTGCAAGGTCTTCATTTCTGTCAGACAAGGTTCATTGGACCCTAACCTCATTTGAGGGATCAGTCACCAAGGTTAAGTTTATTTGTTAGGTCTGTTTCTCAGATTCAATTAGCATTAGGTCTTTAGCATTGGTTTTACAGCTGGATGGAAGAAGTCAAGGAACTACAGTAATTCTATTCAACTGTCATACCTTTGAGCCAAAATGTCAGAGGAATACTGATCCTCCCTTTAATACTAACTATAAATAAGACCAACTAGATGTATAAAATTTCTAAAAGTAGATGTAGTATGGTTTCCTATGAGACAACTATACATCAGACACCAAATGATATAGATGTAAGCAACTATAGGTCACTGTACAACCTTTAACAATGAGCAAAACTCATACCCAAAGTAAGATATAAAATGCTGCAACATGACAAAACAGTTCAAACTAGAAAACCAACAGCCAGATTTATGTACAAAAATATCAAATCTGATGTACAGCAACAAATGACAACCACTGAATAACAGGCTCCTGACTTAGGACAGGCTCCTGACTTAGGAAAGGCTCCTGACTTAGGACAGGCTCCTGACTTAGGAAAGGCTCCTGACTTAGGACAGGCTCCTGACTTAGGAAGAGCACATACAAAAGTGGCATGGTTAAACATGTTTGTGTATCCTATTATAATATGGTTTTGTATAAGAAATGATAGTCCTAAAAGTAAGATATCTCAGACAGAAATCCAGTTATTTTTGTATTACTTTAACTAGATCCTTCATTCTGCTAAGACTTACTCATCAAAAGTAAGTTGTGTTGTAGAAAGCATATATATTTTCTATTGTTATGATGCTTATTATTAGACACGCATTTAAAGAAAGAGCTGTGTTACTCATAAATGGATGTATTATTTTACACACTGTCATAAATGTAATCACCGATAGAACATATTCAGGAGATATTTGAATTTTGGTAAGGAAGTTAAATTTATGGCACAATTTTTTATCTGTTTAAGTGCAGTAATACTTTTTAATGCATATTTATAAGTTCAATCAGGCTCACAAGGCCTGAGCAAGGGTGTTAGTTCTTTGCGTGAAGCTTTATCTACATATATTCCAAGATTTTTTCTTATTATGCTTATTCTCAGTAAAATTAAATCATGATCAGTAAAGCAGGCGAAACATATCCATGTGTGCATTCTTGTTTAAGTTTACCATTTCAAGGTAATAAGGGCCCTTGATTATCTGAATAAAGTTTCTGATATTTGTTGAGCTGTATGGATGATAGGGTATTTAGATGAGAAACAGTGCAGATGTTTTTATCTTGCAAGATAATAATTGCAAAAAAATTGTTGTCGGAAGGTATTTATTTTTTCTTATTAATTTTTTTCTGACTTGTTTTTGCTACTGGTAGAAGGAACTTATGAATGTTTTACAAAAAAAATTGTAAAAAAATGTAGTTATACAGTTGAACATAGACAAAAGGGGCTCAAATGTAAAGATACCTTTTTTTTTTTTTTTGGTATTGTGAAAAATATTGACTGAAAATGCATGATTTTGTTGTGTGTGCAAATTGTTGGTCTGTTAGGGCTATTCTATTTTAGCATAACACATCCTCAGGACAACACATTGTTTTGTTTGAAATTTGAAACACAAATGTATTGCCTAAATTTGTATGAACATAAACATCTCATCTTTTTGTGGTTCTCTATGAAATTGAATGTTTTTCTAGGGTGAAATTAAGTTTAAGGTGAAGTAAATGACTACTTTTATACATGTAACATATTTTTCTTAACTTAAATCAAACATATCTATCTTGGAAGGGGGACTGTCTCTTGAAAACAAAAATAATATTAAAGACTATTGAAGTGGGTATAAAACTATTAAGGTTGAATTTTGACTGTTAGAGTCAGAGGTTATGACCCCCGATTATAATCCTCAGAGACATCCTGGATTTGAGCCAGAGACATCTTGTAGCATACCATCTTTTTTGTTACGGCCTTGCCTGGTATTTAAATATTAATGACAAGATTTGAAAATGAGGCTATTTTGGCAGTTCATACAGTGTTGCATTAAACTAAAAAAGTATGAAGTCCTGATGCAAATATGTAAGACAAAACTCAAAACTTCAAAAATATTAATACTGAAGTCTGGCATACTTATATTTTATGAACATCTTGCTGCAGGTGTCAATTTTTGTGGTCAGATTTGATATTTTTGTGGTCAAATTTGATATTTTTAAGGGATTCTTATTTCTTGGTATCCTCATGTGTCCCTATCCAAATGAATATTATGACAAATTCACAGTAATCATGGCACAGATTCCTAAGTTGACTTTATTATACGAAATTTCCATAATTGTTCTTAAATTTTCCAGAAAATTGTACCAAATTTGAATGATCTTTTTTTCTATTTACCCGTACTTGTGAAGCTATTAGAATGGTTGCATATTTTGTAAAAACATTGCATACCTCTGTAAGGTAAAGGTAAAGAACTTATTCAGAAATATATTATATTTAATGTACCTCTTAATAAGGAAAAAAAGAAACAAAACAAAGTTGTTAATTAAAAAAGGGTAATGAAAAATTATAGTTATTTATTTATATCTTTTCATTTGCAGGACAGAAACACATTTCACAGGTTTGACAAGTTCAATGCCAAGTACAACCCCATTGGACAAAGTCGACTCAGAGAGATCTTCATTAAAACTGATAATTACGTCAATGGAAAATACTTTGGTCAAGTCCTCAAGGTAATTTTACAACAGTTGTATATCGTTTCTGTCTGTTATTGCAAAAAAATAGAACCTTTCCCCAAATCAGTTGATGTTTACCTGTCCATTTAAATATTTGCAAATTGAATCCTCCCATTGATTTAAATACAATAGCTATTGCTCTCTGTGGAGTGTATTCAATGAAGTAAGTCCAATTTGACTGACTTGGTCCAATATCATAGCTAACTATGTCTATATTTATCGGTCTATTGTTGACGACTGTTGAACTCTAGATATCTTTTGGTTATTTGAGTCATTGGGTAGCTGTCTCGTGACATCTCTTATTCATTTCATTGTATTTCATATAAATAGGGTTTTTTTTCAAATTCAAATATCTTAACATTTTGATTAGAAAAAATGGCCTGCATTAACTGATATTTTTGTCCAATGAAATGAAAATAAAACCCTGTTTGCACTAGCTTTTTATAAATCGATCTAAATTTGAATCGATCTAAATAAAACCAGTTAGCGTTCACATTATCTTTAATCCTAACGATCTCTATCGGTCTATTCTGAACCACTGCGTTCACACATGTAATAATGCAATCGATCTGACCTTATTATCCCTGTAAATTGTAAACACTGTGTATAAATAAAAATATCTAATTAAATTAATGTGTTGATACACATGCTTGCAAAAAAAATAATGGATGAAGTTATTGTTTCACTTGAATTACAAGTCAAATGTTGATACTGCTGTTCATATAGTTTTTCGTTAATTTTCAGCCCTTTTGTGTTGGTCATCCATTTTGTAATCAATTGCACATGTAAATTTGCCGACATACATGCGCACAAATTATTTTGGATTCAATCATACTAGTTTAGATCGATCTCTGTTTTCACATATAAATTTAGATAGGTTCACTTTAGATCAATTCAAACTAGACTACATCTCTTGGTGTTTTAGTTCAGACCGATTCAAGATAAATTCAAAGCATTCACATTGGGCTTACATCAATCTAAAGTGAACCGATCTAGTTTAAATCAATCTAAATATCCAAGTGTGAACGGGGTCTAAGGTTATCCAATTTTTTGTTACAAAAATGGCTCTGGTGCAGAACTTTTTGATATTTTTATTTTAATTTTAGTGTATACAGCAATAAGACAGCAATGCAACAATACTAAAATAAGATAAAAGACATCTTAATAAAGATTTGTCTAAAATTAATGTAGGCAAGTGCCTGTAGAATTTCAAAATAATTACGTTGTCTTTCATTATCAACTGACACATGAAAGCTGGAAATAGTCATAATTGATAATATATGTTTTTTTTATCATACTATTGAATAATAAAGTAGATCTGAGGTCTATTTGACTATTTCCAACCTAATTTTAGCCTGGTTCGTATTCATTAGGTCAATTGGACTATTTCTAACATAATTTTAGCCTGAGTCATATTCATGAGGTCTATTGGACTATTTCTAACATAATTTTAGCCTGGTTCATATTCATGAGGTCTATTGGACTATTTCTAACATAATTTTAGCCTGGGTCATATTCATGAGGTCTATTGGACTATTTCAAACATAATTTTAGCCTGGTTTATATTCATGATTCTATTTAGAATTTATAACTTCAAGAATAAAGATCCTATCGAGTTAAAATTACAGATCTAAAAACTTTTAATCAAAGTCCTGATATAGAATTTGTTATTCGTTTTATTTTTAGGAAGTGATGAGTGACCTGGAGGAGAGTAAATATCAGAATGCTGAGTACAGACTCTCTATTTATGGTCGATCTCGTGACGAGTGGGACAAACTAGCTAAGTGGGCAGTTACCCACAAAGTGTACTCAAATAATGTAAGATGGCTTATCCAGGTGCCAAGATTATAGTAAGTTTAGTCAAACACACCACAAGTATCAAATGAACATCCCCTAATTCCTTAAAGCTTAATTTGTTGAGTATATGATAAACACACACACATAAAGTTTGCTTATTTGTTATGGGAAACATGAAATTGTTTTCGATGGTCAACATAAAAACAATTGCTGAAAATGTCACTAGTTATTAAATAATTTCATTATGATTTAATTGCACTTTACACTTACGTTTCTGCAGAACTTTGCTTGTAAATGATATGAATTTACGAGCATTTTACAAAACATTAAATCATATACCCTTAAAAGGTAAAATAAATTCACTTATTCCTGTAAAGCACGAAATGTCCCCTACCCCCACCTCACCCAATTAGTAAAAGGTAAAATTCAGACATCTCTTATATAAACTTTAACCTATAATTTCTTAGCAATAATTATAAAGGTTTTATATTAATTTCTTGCAGAGAAAAATTGGTTGCTTATATAAGGAATCACTGAAGCGTGACTGGAGCAGGCCCCCTCTTAGGTCAGTCAGTGGGCCCCCACTTATGAAAATTTCTGAATCTGCCACTGTCTTGATGTCAATGTCAAGGTCAAGTAATGGTCACAACCTTTGACATGTATAATGTTAATTGTGTTTTGAGTTTTAACTTTGTAGTTTTAACAGTCCACATCCCTGGAAATGTTACTTGTTGATTTTCAATGGAATTTCTGTAAATTTAAAAAAAATAAAGATGAAATAGATTCCAAAAAGGATCACCCATTAGTGTATATCAGACTAAATTTTGCTGGACTTATGCTACAAGTAAAAAAATAAGCTTAATTGAGTGTTTAAATAGAATTCATTTAAAACCCTCAGCTGAATACCATCAATAATGAAACAAGAATACAAATATATCTAAATTGTCTAAATGATTGTTAATTGAAAGTTATTGTGAAAGAGATGTTATATTGGAAAATTACTAGTTGGAAGGATGACTTAAATTATTTTCATCCATTTCACAGAGAAAAAAAATTGTTGTTCTGACAAAGAACATAAAAAGCATAGACATCTATAGAACTTTTTTTTTTAATTTGAAACTTTTTAATATTTAAAAGTGAATAAATTATTTTTACAGTGATGTTTACAAGTCAAATAATTTGGTGAACAGTTTCCAGGATGTACTTGAGAATATTTTCTTGCCCTTATTTGAAGTGACCAACGATCCTAGTTCACATCCAGAGTTACATGCTTTCCTCAGATATGTAAGTAATCTAGGCATTTAAAATAGAATTTGATAATAACGAATGATAAAATGTCTACTAGAAATAGTTATATTTATCGCTATTTTGTGCATTTTTCGTTTGATCTTTTTTTTGTGATAATTTTCATATCATGCTACTGGCTTGAGATGGAAAAATTATCGCTAGAAACTTAGCAGACACGTGGCGTTGCTAACGAAATTGACATGAAATTGACAACGTCGTCATAGGTAAAATAGCGATAAACAGATTATCATTGGTCATCTCAACTTGATTGCCTTTCTCGCTTTCGCCGTCCCGGCTCAAGCGAGAAAATCAATCTCGTTGAGATGATCAACGATAATCTATAAATCTCTATGAAAAAAGAGAGAAAAGATACAAAGGGATCAATCAAATACAATGTAGAAGAAAAACAAACAACACCATGGCCAATCAAATACAATGTAGAAGAAAAACAAACTACACCATGGCCAATCAAATACAATGTAGAAGAAAAACAAACAACACCATGGCCAATCAAATACAATGTAGAAGAAAAACAAACTACACCATGGCCAATTAAATACAATGTAGAAGAAAAACAAACTACACCATGGCCAATCAAATACAATGTAGAAGAAAAACAAACTACACCATGGCCAATCAAATACAATGTAGAAAAAAACAAACAACACCATGGCCAATCAAATACAATGTAGAAGAAAAACAACAACACCATGGCCAATCAAATACAATGTAGAAGAAAAACAAACAACACCATGGCCAATCAAATACAATGTAGAAGAAAAACAAACAACACCATGGCCAATCAAATACAATGTAGAAAAAAACAAACAACACCCTGGACAATAGAATACAATGTAGAAGAAAAAACAAACAACACCATGGCCAATAAAATACAATGTAGAAGAAAAACAAACTACACCATGGACAATAAAATACAATGTAGAAGAAAAAACAAACAACACCATGGCCAATCAAATACAAAGTAGAAGAAAAACAAACAACACCATGGCCAATAAAGTACAATGTAGAAGAAAAACAAACAACACCATGGCCAATTAAAAACAATGTAGACGAAAAACAAACAACACAGTGGCCAATAAAAAAATGATGAAAAGGCAAACAAAAGTCCACAGAACATTACATCTTTAAAAAAACAAACAACACCATGGCCAATCAAATACAATGTAGAAGAAAAACAAACTACACCATGGACAATAAAATACAATGTAGAAGAAAAACAAACAACACCATGGCCAATAAAATACAATGTAGAAGAAAATCAAACACCATGGCCAATCAAATACAATGTAGAAGAAAAACAAACAACACCATGGTCAATAAAATACAATGTAGAAGAAAAGCAAACAACACCATGGCCAATAAAATACAATGTAGAAGAAAAACAAACAACACCATGGCCAATAAAGTACAATGTAGAAGAAAAACAAACAACACCATGGCCAATTAAAAACAATGTAGACGAAAAACAAACAACACAGTGGCCAATAAAAAAATGATGAAAAGGCAAACAAAAGTCCACAGAACATTACATCTTTAAAAAAATTAATTATAGAATGGTACAAAATCTTAACTGAATTCTCTATCTATGTGTAATATAGTAAAGGGATTTAGAAAAGAAAAACCATGCACACAAACTGACCTATAGTTAACTTTTACATAATTTGGTCTCTGGTGGAGAGTTGTCTCATTGGCTATCATACCACATCTTCTTAATTCTATAAAGGGAGTATGACAGTATTTCAAGTATTTATATTAGATGGGAAGGTCATTGTGTAATATAGTAAAGACATTGAAAGGTGTAAATTTGATTCTGGGTAGATGTGCTCATTATAATTACAAAAAAATAGAAAAAGGAAGTTATCTCCCCTTGTATGGCAAAGTTGATTGGTTTTTTTATTAAAAATAAAAAATATTCTGTATTTGTAAAAAACAGTCGTAAAATATGATAAAACACATGTTTTTTTCATTTTGATAGATGAAAAGTCTTGAATTACATTATTCTCTCAAAATTTGCACATTTATAAAAGATCTAGAACAATAATTTTATGCTATTTTACTACCAAAGACGGTAGAAGACACCAGATGCACCTTAACCAGCCCATGACTATAGAGAATTCAATTGCACATTGTGCATTCTTAAACCCAAATAATAGTAAACAAAAATTAGTGCATGATATATTAATTGATATGTTCAAGCCACAATTATTGACGAAGGGAGACAACTCATTCAAAATACTGCATAGATATGTTTCTTTGCTTAATTTTTATTCACAATGCACATTGAAAGAATTATGCACCCCTCTCAGTGCTCACAGCCACTTTAATTAAGAAGCTATATATATGATTTTAATTTATTATAACATTCTAATCCTTGAACAGGTATCTGGAATTGACTCTGTAGATGATGAATCTAAATCAGAACATATCCAGTTTACTAAGGATACACCTGAACCAGAAGACTGGACTGGATTGGACAATCCTCCATATACATACTACTTATACTTTATGTATGCTAATCTGGCTGTTCTAAACCACTTCAGAAGGTATGGGGTTTAACAAAGAAATTAAAGACCACACATCTAGTAATAGATAAGTTTGAATGCTAAGTTCACTGTGAACACAAAGAAGAGATTTAGTCCTTTTCATTTGTATATTTGAATAAAAGGATATGTTGGGTATATGTCATTAAGACAGCAACTAAATGATACAAAAAAAAACTGTAGAAATCTAGAGGCAAACTGAAGGTTTTTCAACAATAGACAAGTGTCTTAACAATATGTCATGTTCGAAATCTCAAAAGCCATTGAAAAAGTTGTGAATAAATTTAACAGAGACCAGGGATCTCCATGGCCTGTTTAACGATGGCGCCCCGCCATCGTTCAAATGTCTTGCGCCATCGTCAAATGACTCGCCCCATCGTTAAATTGTCTTGCGCCATCGTTAAATTGTCTTGCGCCATCGTTCAAAACTTCATCATTTGTTGTAGCCCGACGCCATTTTTTTATCAATTATAATCAAATGCATGTAATTGCATAACCCTTAGGCTTTTTATGTTATAGTCCAACACAGTTCTAATGCCTGAGGGATATCCGGATTAAGATCGCTAATCACTTGTACCTGAGCTTGTACAGGTAGATCAATAAACCAGACAGGAGAATACTATCTGAGGGTAGACGATCCATTTGTCGAATTAATCAACTAAGTTTCAGCAAATGATTATGATAATTTAGATTAAATTAATAAATTAATAATCCAGTAACAAAGAAAACAGTTTAACAAGTCGAACACATGCTTTATTTTGACTTACGCAATCAGCATCCCCCTGTTTTAAGAAGAACAAAATAAGACGCAAAACAGTAAATATTATTTCATCGCATATAACTCGAGTACTGCTGTAACGATAATTTAGAATTACTTTAAAAGTTTAAAAGTAAAAACTTATAAATATTTCCTGTAAAGAAATATCGTATCGTAATTCCGAATTCATTTCGTATATTACAATCAAATTGATACATCCGCGTTTCCGGTTTCTATTCAGACTCGAAAGATGCATGTTGCAAAGCATCAATTTGTCAGATAAAGTCATTAAAAACCTTTTCATTTGCTTTACAAATCTCTTTAACCTTTTACATAACCCGTACGAATCGTTTTGTTGTTGCTGCAAATCAGCCATACTGGTAATGGGTTCTGAATTTGACAGTGTCCATGAAAAATAAGCTCCACATCATATGATTTTAAACCCCCCATAACAATTACCAAAAATACAAGAAATCTACATGGGGACCTTCATGACAGATTTTGGTCATTCTCGACTAAGGGGGGACCATGAAGACTTGGCATTTGAATGATTAAAAACGGCAATAAATGAACATATTGATACTTCTAATTCTATAATGAAAATTCAAATAAATATAATTTAGATAAGCAATGAATTAGCATGTTCACCATTCCTTGTATGGAGGGATAAAATACTTCCTATCGTGCTACACTGTACAGCGTAGACATGGTTTGTAATGGTGAAAGTTCCTCCATGGTTCAATTTTCATCCATGGAGATCCCTGAGAGACTATAAAAAATCTGCCATGAATACCAAATATTCCTAGTAGACAAAAACATTTAGTTACAACCTAAGACAACATTACTTGTGACAAGCACATGCACATGAAACAGGGTTATAAACTATTACAGTACAGAAAGAATTAACAATGCAATGCACAAAATTAAATTTGTTAAGAATTTCAATGCAGAAGAAAGAAAAGAAACATTTTAGTTTTGTTTCAAATTATAAGTTAACTTATTGATGTTCATTCCAGAAATACTGGAATGAATGAATAAACAACAGCACTATGATTATAACCTCTATCAATGATATCATTTAGCCAAAGAGAAAGTGTCAAAGGACAATTCCTAATCTTGTTAGCTTTATAAATATTATTAATGTAAAAAACTGGTTGTTTAGTACCATTTTTTATTATTTGCTGCAGGTGGAATCATACTTTCACAATAATCACTAGATTAAATACAATTTGATCATTTACTTTATTGCTTTACAGAGAGAGAGGAATGCACACACTTGTCCTGAGACCACATTGTGGTGAGGCAGGAAATGTTACACATCTTGTAGCAGGTTTCCTATTTGCAGAAAACATTTCCCATGGCTTAGTTCTAAGAAAGGTATGGATTTCAACTAACCATTACTCTTCTGAAACCTCTAGGCTCATTTCAACTAAATTTATCCTGAAGCATCCTTAGAGTGTCTAAATTAATTTTCATTACCAATGACCAACTAACAGGCCTCCATGGCTAAAATAGAACACACATTTGGGGTTTAAATGATACAGTCACACACACATACACTTATTTAGATTTTGACAAAATTTTAGAGTGTACTTTTAGCTCACCTGGCTGAAAGGCCAGAGTGAGCTTTCCTCATCACTTGGCGTCTGTTATCGTCATCTGTCGTTGTTATCTGTTACATAAATCTTCTCCTCTGAAATTACTGGGCCAAATTTAACCAAACTTGGCCACAATCATAAATAAATAAATTTAGTGTTTTACTGTCTTCTGATTGGTTAAAATTATTAGTTTTATTTTCAATGTTGTCAATTTTGATTGCGACACGCTTCGCGGATTATTCAATGTGAAGAGTCAAAAATTAGTTTTATGGTTCAATAAATTCAAAATAGATAATAGCCATATATTAATTAGGGTATCTAGTTTTAAAAATATGTCCAATGACCCCCACCTGCCAATTGACATGGATAAAAATAGATTATAGCGGTAAAAGTTTTTTCTGTTATCTTGAAAAAAGCTATGAATAGAGAAAATCGGACAGGTGTAGGATATTCAGAATGTTAAGATCTACCTGCTGTCCATTTTCATCAAAACTGCCAGACAACTTCTTGTAGGAGTTATTGCCCTTTGTTAAATGTCAAATATTACTGATTTTTTTTCATTTTCGCCTATTATTTTGAAAACAGTAATAAATAGAGAGAAACTTTAAATAGGAAAAGTGATCAAACAGACACGATCTACAAATAAGTTAACATGGGTGAAATTGTCAGAAGTCTCCTTATTGGAGTCATTGCCTTTTTATGACGAATTCTACCATTTTTTTTATCTTACATAAATCTTCTTCTCTGAAACTTTTCTGAATCAACAAAAATTGGTACCCAAAAAAATAAAGGAATTCATAGTATTTTCAGTAAGCATGGAATTTGGATATTGACTAAAAATAAGATTTTTATACAAGTTTTGTTTGCTGTAGGTTTCTGTTCTCCAGTATCTGTACTACATGTCACAGATAGGATTAACTGTCACCTCTTAGTAATAACCCATTATTTTGTAGGTTCCTGTACTCCAGTATCTGTACTATATGTCACAGATAGGGATAGCTATGTCACCACTGAGTAATAACTCATTATTCCTCAACTATCAGCGCAATCCACTGCCAGAATACTTCAACAGAGGGCTGAATGTATCCCTGTCCACAGATGATCCACTGCAGTTCCATTTCACTAAGGTAAATTAAATTATGTAACATGATTTGTCTGTACACAATTTTACTCCACCAAAAAGATGTGAGATTTTCAAAACATTTCTACCATCAATGTACAACATTTATTTTCTGCCGATGTCTAATCTTTCTAAGCTATTGCTGTTGTATTAAGTATACTGTGGATTCATCATTATTCCTTGGATACTAATTTTCATGGGTTTCGTGTGTACAGGTAAACCACGAATTTAAAAGTTCAAGGAATTACAAATTTTCTATAGCCTTTGTATGTAGATTTTGGCAAAACCACGAAATCAATTGTCCACGAAAATGCAAGTTTTCCTCAATCCACGAAAATTTATACCCACGAAAATAAATGCATCCACAGTATGCAGGGAAGTTTCTACACTTCACTTTTATACATCTGTAGCCCTTTTCACAAAAAATCTTAAGTGTAAAATTAATCTTACGATAAAAATATTTAGTTGAATTGTTTTTTAAAGGAATATTTTAGACTTACGATAAATTTTACACTTAAATTTTTTTGTTAAAGGGATACTGAATTGTTGTTTTATTTGAAGAAAATTATATTTGAATAATATTTGTATCACATTTTTTTAGGCAAAGAAGGGAGAAGTAAAGCTTCAGTTAGGTTATCAACTGCCTAATAAGGGAATTAAGTACTAGTATTGAAAATTCACTTGAAAACCCAACATGTGAAACAGTTGTGGATACTAAATTGTGATTTCAATTTTCCTTTTGTGAACATTCCATTTGTATGTAGAAAAATTTCAGCAGCACCTGCATATTGAGTAAATACCTGCCAATTGATAGCATATTCAGAGCTTGCATTTGCTACCATGATTTTGTTGATAAAAGGTAGCTGCCTACTAGAAAGCTATATATAGAACCAAGGATGAAGTAATCCCATTATTAAATGTACAGGCATTATCATGATTTGGTTGACCATTATGGAATATCTTTCTCAAAGATGACCAATGGATACGTTCCACTTGTTGATTCCACAATGTCCTCTATTCCTCAATCACCTCATGCAACTACCACCAGATTTTTACATGCCATGAGCAACACAACAGGTGGTCCGAGACCACAATTGTCGTCCCTTGATTTTCGTTGTTCACGAATATAGTCCCTAGTGTTGACAGTGGGTTTCTTGCCATTAATTTTTATACCCCTTCCAAATTTATTTCTCCATGATTAATGCCTCAAATTGCAAGTAGGGGGGTAAAATTACACTGTAAAAAAATTTGGGTCCAGAATTTTAAAGGAAAGTAGTGATTTGGTCCAGCTTAAAAAGGTTAAAAATAAGCACTTCAGAAGCTGTCAAAAGATTTCAAGACGCCCTCAACACAAAATTGTCCATATTTTGAGTTAGAGCTGATGAAGTTTTCTATAATTTTGATATAGTTTGTCCCAAAAGTAGTACAACACACTGTAAAAATTTCTTTGAGAAAGCGCAGGTGGGATTTTTTTTATTTTCATTTATGTTCTAAAAGAAATGCACTACGAAATAGCTGTGGTCTCGGACCAGGTGCCACTAATGGAGCAGGAACTGCTTACCCTCTCAGATAACATGAGTTCACATTGGTTTTGATGGGGTTCATGTTTTTTGGAATTTTGAATATGAGCATTTTGGTATTTTATTTCTATCAGAATTAAACTGCATTAAATTCTATACCAGATACATAAAATTATAACATGTGAAATGAAAATAGACTTGAGGTAACCTATCAAATTACAAAAATTACATGATGCTGATAATAATAATGTGGCAATTTTTTTTTTGGTAATTAAAAAAGTACCATTTGTCTAAGTTACAAGATAATTTTATTCTATAATAGGAACCATTGATGGAGGAGTATAGTATTGCTTCCCAGGTATGGAAGCTAAGTTCTTGTGATATGTGTGAGATAGCCAGGAACAGTGTTCTACAGAGTGGATTTGAACATGAGGTATTTATCACAAGGTTAATCATGCATGCTGTTTTACTTCATTTGGGGGTTAGTTGGTTTGACCTTAAGTTATTAATGAATATAAAAATAAGAAGATGTGGAATGATAAGACAACTCTCCACCAGAGACTAAATGATGCAGAAGTTACTAACTATAGATTATCGTACGGCCTTCAACAATGAGCTAAACCCATACCACATAGTTAGCAATAAAAGGCCCCTAAATGACAAATGTAAAATAATTCAAATGAGAAAACTAACGGCCTGATTATATACAAAACAATATGATATAAAGCAACAAACTACAACCTTTGAATTTCTATTTGTATTTGTAAAAATATGAAGATGTGGTATAATTGCCAATGAAACAACTTTCCACCAGAGACCAAATGACATAGAAGTTAACAACTATAGGTCACCAATTGCAATGGCCTTCAACAATGAGCAAAACCCATACCGCATAGTCATCTATAAAAGGCCCTGAAATGACAAATGTAAAACAATTCAAACGAGAAAACAGGCAGGGTATTTATACATCCCTACAACAACAAAAAATTTTAAACAAAATTTGGGTAAATGTATTGAAGAATTTTTGGTAGGCTTGTTTGTTATTCTGTATAAACTAATTTTCTGAATTTGATGTATAAAAAAATTAGCACCTCATGTTGTGGTTTACCATTTTTGCTGCAAGTTAATTGTTTTTTACTTGGTATTAAATTAATATAGAGATCCATTTTGTCACATCTTGTGATCAATTTTTTTGGCAATGGTCAATGGCAGTCAGCAGGGTTTAAGAACATCAGTTGTTCGACCTGTTAGTCAAATGCGTTTTGTTATATTTTTTTTTTCTCACTCTTTTGGTCTTTTGGAAAATGTTGTTTCTGCTGTATAGAGACCTCTCTACAACGAAATTTGTTACATGCACAAGTATAAAAATTGCGGTTTTTATCCAACGCAATCATAATGATTAGACGAGTTGTATATATATATGACTTGACTTTTGAAAAAAAAAATATATGATGTGTCCTGCAAGCTACCACTTGACTCTTGAAACAAAAATTATATGATGTGTCATGCAAGCTACCACTTGACTTTTGAAAAAAAATATGTAGTGTGGCATTCAAGCAACCACTCGAATTAAGTAAAATGTTAAAACATTGAATCAGTAAAAAAAGAAAACAAAATTTCAGTCTAAATTTTATTAAATAATATTTTGAAGTAGCTGAATTTTCAATATATATTAGTATTGAGAGAGAACAAACCTATATTTACTTTATACATCCAATTCCTTTTTTTTTTAAGGTAAAACAGAACTGGCTTGGACTGAATTACACCAAAGAAGGGGTAGCAGGAAATGATGTGACAAGAACAAATGTTTCCGGTATCCGTGTGGCATATCGATACGAATCCCTAGTGAATGAGCTACGCTGTATCTCAAGTGGTGTTAAGTCATATGATAAATCTCGTAAATCTGAAAACTCATTGTCATCCTCCTAGACTTTCATATGGACGTTTTGGGGTCATTTGTGAAAAAGAGAGGACTTATAAGATTCTTTATTTATTTTCTTGTTGTTATTGTCTGCTTCAGCCAACAGTTTTATTTCAATTTCTCAAAAGAACCAATCAAACTTAAACAAATCTTTAAAAGTGTTATATTGCACAATTGAATGTTCTAATATCATTGAATATTTAGGATTTCCTTTAGCCAAACATGAGCTTTTGCATAGTTTATCCGTGGTGTGCATATCATATCTACAAGGTGGTCTGTAACTATCAATTTTTATCTGCTGATTAAATTTTGGGGATTCCCATGGCTAAGCAATGATATCTACATGGTTCGTTTGAGCTATATTCAAGTTTTATATAAAACACATTTTATGCTACTTAAATTTGTGTAAATTTTGTTTATAGGAAGGGAAGTATTTCACTGCCTTTCTTTTCTCATTGATTTTAGGGGTTTCCTAACCCAAAACAGGCACTTAGTCATTAGTCACACTGAAGTGTACCACTTGATAAAAGCTGTGGCAGGTGGCTCATTTATGTTGCCAGTGAAATTGGGATAACATTGTTTTGTTTTTGAGATATAAGTGGCTTCATGTAAGTCTGTTATATGTTATAAAAGTGTGTTTGACTTAGCTGCTTTTAAATAGCATTAATTCATAATGGTTAACATTAAAGCTTTGTTGATGGATTGAATATCAATATAAAGCTATTTTTTAAGGTCTTAATAATGCTTAGTATACATGGTGAACAATTAGTAATAAACACATTAGGCTATTTTTTACCATCATTCATTTTGTTTAAATATCTTACATGTATTTTCTTAGTATTTGTTGATGCAATCATTTTGTTTTTGTTAGACCACAATGTTCAAGTATTTTTTAATGGCTTTTAAGTTTTATTCACAATGTAAGTAGTAAAATTGTTATTGTATAAAGCATAACTATGAGAATGACAGATGTTATTTCCATATGTTTTGCATTTCAATTACTTCTTTTTATGTATACAGAATTTCTTATTGTATTGTTGAACAAAAGAATGTTAAGTGTATAACTAAATGAAAAAAGAGCTTAGCTTTTTTTTAGCTTTGGATTTTTTCGTTTTATTAAATTTGAGTATACTTTTTTTCCAAGTGTCATAATGGGAATGTATTTCAATCTAAGAATTCAAAGACAACAAAACTTTATGTGTTCAGGTTTCTATTGTTCAAAACAAAAGTTTAAACAAATATTTTGTATGTTAGTAAAAAAAAATATTGGTTTTACATGGAACATCCAGGTTATTAATATGGGTGATCATGATAGGTTAATTATCGTCTTAATACCCTTACAAAGCAAAATTATTTATTTGTAAACTGTGATATAAGTAAAGGATCTCACTTATATATTATTAGTGTATGCCAAATTTGTTGACAAATAAATGTTTTGTGTAAATATACATATATACAAAAAAATGTACTATGTAAAATACAGTTGACAATGTCATAAAAAGGTGTTGTGAAAGTGAAGTATCTTGTGATGAATTGGGTTTTTAAGAGAATCATAAACATTTTTTCACCTAACTTAGATGAAATGTGTTCACTACATATATACAAACTTTTGGATAAAGCGGGTTTTCAACATTGATACAAACTTTTATTCCTTCATTTTATTTTATTTTAATCTATAGCTCAACATGTGCAAGCTACTCAGATATTTAGAGCTTTAACAAATATTTATGAAAAGATGACTTTTCTAATTCACCGAAATAGCTTTAAAGTGGCATTATTGAAAACTATTTATAGATAGTTATGAGGTGCTTTTTTTCTTCACTGCCATCAGTGAATAATGTGAAGTATTGTATTGTATTTTATAGAATAATATATAAGTTAAACAACACTGCCTATCAGTTGCTATTGTAATGTATTGTATTGTAATTTATAGAAATAGATCAAAGTTAATAGAATGCAGTAAAACCATATTTTATTGTATATATTGTAAACTTAAATATCCATGAAGTTATATAGTCAGTTATCCTTCTATAAAGTAGAGTTGTTCCATTACAAATATATTTCCTACCCAATAAAGGCAGGCATGTTCTGTGTCTGCTTTTGTTGTTGTTCTATTATTATAAACAACATTCCATTAGAAAACATACTGTATTTGGTCATGTATAATACACACTTTTTAAGATTTAGACACAGTGAAAATACACATTTTTATTCTTGATAAAAAAAAATCCTGCAAAATTTAGGGAATCAAACTTGTATAATTCAAAATTCCTGAAAGTCAAGATTGTAACAATTAGTTTAAAATATAACTTATCTAATAGTCCTGCAAAATCAATTCTCATATGAGCAATATTAGACCATGCTATATTGTATCTAAGAACCTCTGACAATATGTTGAGGACTATTTTCAGGATTCTGTGCATTTTGTAGTAGTGTGTAATGATCAACCATAATTTGAATGTGATAGGATGTGTGTATCTGACATTTAAAGGTGGGAACATTTCAATTACAGTTATTCGTTAACTGCATGTTTTATTATTGCAATCTCCATTCTTTTCAATCAAATATTGCATTTATAGAGAATATATATCTGAATTTCCAGGAATAAAAAACTATTTAAGCAGTGATATTTTACAACATAAAACAGTGCTATATTTATGTCATTAAAAATTGTGCATAACCAGTTTTTAATGTTCTGTTTTCGTCTTATAAGCAAATTGAGTTAAAATTCTGAACAATTAAGTGCCAAAAAGGTATGGAACTTGAAGAAATCTGAATTATCACTACATTGTATTATAAACATACTGCCTTGTTAAAGTATCTGTGTGTTAATGTGGGTGTTTTCCATATAAACCCTAAACTATGGCATTATGTAACATACTTAGAATGACATATTTGTTTCACTTAATAGATATGTTTGTGTTCATTTGTAAATGAGTGTATCACTTTGTTAATTAATTTTTTAATCAATCTGTAATTTATTGGGGATATTTATTGAAAGATTTTTGCTGTTTTATAGCTGTATAATTAAATGTTGACTTTTATTCAGAAGATTTTAATTTATAGCATTTGCAGATATTTGAAATATCAAAGTTTCCTTTTTAAATTGGCTGAATTCAATATTATTTTGGATAATATATAATTTGAAAAAATAAAACACAACGTATACAGATTTAGAAAAAAAAATATGTTGGTGAAATAAACAAATATTCAAGACCATATTACAAAGATGAAATTAAAAATAAACTATTATTTATAACATTTTTCTTAAACTACAGAGGCTAAAAACATTTAATGTTTGGAGAAATGGCCGAACTTTAGTAATCTTTCAGAGTCCTGTATAACACAACAAACAAAATTCATTGTTGATATTTTACTGGTGATTGATAAGAAGGTGGGCAGTACAAGTACAGGTCTCTGAGCCTAAGACTTAAAAAAATAAATTGTGAAAATGTTATTAAGTCCAGAAACATATTGCTGTTATACCACATGATTGTTAAAGGAGAAATATATCTCTCAGAAGCATAAAATTGTTTGTTGACATATAAATATAAATTATAGAATTATTATTATTGTTTTGATGTTTTCTGTGATTCAATTAAAGTGCAATTTTGGTCAATAAAGATGCCAAAGATTGTAATGAGTTATTTATTTGTACTACCATACCCATATGGAGTTACTTTGTTTCAGAAGGATAAGTTATTCTTGTCAAGAAACATTCCAGACAATACCAAGATCATGAAGTGTTCTTCAAGGCATAACTTATTATTTCTCCAGATTAAAATGCAGACTACAAAATTTGTTTAGATATTGATGTTTTTTATAAACATAAGATTAAAGATTCCTCAGAGACATTCAAACTTATAAATCGATAATAAACCAACTAGCAATGGCAAAAAAGTAAAAAGACAAAAAGACAAACAACAGCATGCAAGAAAATTAATATCTAGCTTTTAAAGAATTATAGATAAAATAATGTTCAAATTTACTATAATTTTGGCAGTCATTGTACTGTCAATAACTCAAAAGGTTCAAATTTTACTTTATCACATGCATCTCGCGAGAATAGGTTGTAAAAAATTTTAGCAAATCGAAGGATAGGTATTTTTTTGTTCCCATTTTTGATATAGCCATTTAATCCTATAGTGCAGAAAATCAAAATCCGAAATTCTATGTTCAGATGTAAAAAAATAAGATTTCCTTATGTTTCAATGATCAAAAATGAAAATAATATGTAAACTCATATATTTTTCTCATGTAGATATGCTTAAAATCGGCAGTATTTATCGTCCGCACTTTGCCGCAAACGAATTTTAAAAAAATACAAAAGCGCGCCATTTTTCAGTTGACGTCGGCCGACGCAAAATAGTCCAATTTTCGGCGTAGGACTACTGAGCGCCGCCGAATCACAAATTTTGCCGAAAAGGCACAACCGGTTGTCCTACTGTATTTCAACAATTAATGACTACAGCGCTCAAGGCCAACATGTTTGAAAATCAAAAACAATCCTTTTGAACAGCTGTAAAACCAAAAAACACTGAACTTTAAAGTGTTGCCAAATCCGAAAGAGGAATTGGGAAATTTGCTTGAAGGAGATACATTTCTTATATTTTTTCTATGATCACAACATGTCAGATCGATAGATGATGCTAAATACTGTTTTATATTATAATCGTATCTGACGAAGCAAAGTTGTTCTTTACACCAATATCTCAAAATATTGGTCTCAAATCGACAAATGTCATAGAAGAGAAATAAAATGCTGAAATGGGCATCTGGTTCAGTACAATGAATGCAAGTCCCTGAGTGTACCACCAGCTCAGTAGTCTGTACTATGTTATTAGCATCAAAGTGATTGCTTTATTAATTTTGTTGTTTTGGAAATCTTTTTTAAAATTATATCTTACTTTTATAACCATAAATTTACCAATGAACAATCAAAATATATATATCTATAAACACATTAACAAGGTTAGCCATTGTTTAAATGAAAGCCAGGGTTATAGAGAAAATCATCATTCTACGAATGACCCTTGAAAGATGAAATTTCCCTACCATTTTTTGTCTCTCATCCTTGTTCTCAAAACACAGCCTTTTCTACAAAATTAGTAACCGTAGACACACACTTTATTTAGGGTAAAGAAAAATCTCATCTAGAAAAAACAATGGTAAGTAACATCATCAAAATGCAGGGTTTGAAAAAATATTTTAGGGTTTGGTATTTTAACTAACAGTCGGTATTCCAATTGATACTTGTTATGCTTGATGACTTGTTTTGTATGAAGCGAAATTCATATTGAACCTTCTAATAGACAAAAAGCATCATGCATTATTATTCTGATTTGTAATCTTATCGATTGCGTCATATTTTCGATTGTGAATTTTTGACTGACTGAGTGTGGATTCACATGGCGGATGATTCGTGCCAGGGACTTTCTATACTATAGTGTAGAAAGTCCTTGTTCATGCATGACATAAGACTCGTACCCTCTATCTTTTTAAATTGAAGATAATTTCTTCACTTGTTTTGTTATGTAACTTATTTGTTTTATATGGTTTGTACCTTTTGTGTTTTATCTGTTTTGTACCTTCTGTGTTTTATCTGTTTTGTACCTTCTGTGTTTTATCTGTTTTGTACCTTCTGTGTTTTATCTGTTTTGTACCTTCTTTGTTTTATCTGTATTGTTTAACTTCTTTGTTTTGTCTGTTTTGTACCTTCTGTGTTTTTATCTGGTTTGATGAACCTTCTGTGTTTAATCTGTTTTGTACCTTCTTTGTTTTATCTGGTTTGAACCTTCTGTGTTTAATATGTTTTGTACCTTCTTCGTTTTATCTGTTTAAACCTTTTGTGTTTTATCTGTTTTGTACCTTCTTTGTTTTATCTGGTTTGTACTCTCTGTGTTATATCTGTTTTTTACTTTATGTGTTATATCTGTTTTTTACCTTCTGTTTTATATGTTTTATACTGTCCATGATTTTGATGAGAAAACAGTTGTATAAAGACTTTTATGAAGTTGTGTGTATCTAGCGTATTCTATAATACGTCTGGTATCTTAGAAGAGTTTTTACAGCTATACTGGGTTGATGCCAAGTGTTGCTTGATGACGTTTCGAGTCGTTTACGAGGGCATCCTCAACCCCATAGTCAGCATTCTGTTTTTTTTTCTATTACTGGGTTATATCTGAGCTCATTTAGTTACATCTTTATCTGATGACCATGTGCAAAGACAAATTGCTTTCGTTGGTTTCTCATACATAACCACTAAATATGACTTATCATCAGATTGTTTTAAACATTGGAACTATGGGTAAGTTGCCTACCGTTAATTAGGAACATCTTGCTCTTTCGAAACACTAAAGTTACAGCGTAGATTTTGTAAGGTGTTTGTTGACCATGCAGGCATTCGTTTTCTGTGTAGTGTTCCTTGACTGATGTTTGTCTATTCGTATTTTTTCTTCGGTCGTGGAATGGTTTTTTTCTTTTTATTAAACACAGGAGAATTAGGTCACCCTTATTACATAAATGCCTTTCTCTATACTTCTCTTTAATTTCTAGTGTTGAATTTTGGATGTATACTCTTTACAACTAATGTTTTAAAAAGTTGTACTATAAATGAACAAAGTTAAACGCTCACCGTGAATTATCACCCATGTTGTAGCTAGTACATAATAAATTAATTTGATATTTCCTGACAAAGGTGGGGATAATATCATGAATGTTATATTGACGCTTGACACTAAAAGAGTTTCTTCTAATTGCTGGCTAATCCCTTCGTTTTTGAAAATAAATTTATATATGGAAATGACACCAAAAATAATTTGTGACGTACACAATAAACATGATAAATTGAATATTATCTTTCGTTAATAAATGACGCCGGGAGACAATGTTCTTATCGTTTAAGTACGAATTTTCCATTTATTTATTTGTGACGTAATACACCTTAATTAATTTTATGGAAGAAAAGACTGACTGCAGGTTAACTATTCATTATTGAATTGCAGTCTTATTGACGTTTACCACATCTATATATATTTCAAATCAAATATTTTTATTGACACATATGTTATCTGTATGATATATTTGTGAATGATTGGTAAGTATGTATATTTATATCTATAAAAAAAAGACATCGTTTCTCCACTACAAAATCTATTACATCATCAACGGACAAGTCTAACAGCAAGACACATGTACATCATTGATAGTCTTACATATCTGCAAATAAAAAGAAAAAAACATGATATATACTATAGTCGCATCTGCACATTTAAAATAACCGCTGCTAACCAAAAGCTGAAGTGGCCTTTTTATTTTTGACTGGTAACTAGTATGCCTTTTTAGAATGATTCACTTATGATTTTTGATAGGCAGTAAAAGGAGTAAAACTAACATACTAATTTTATATTACTCCCGTGTAAAAATAAAGAGGGAAATTAAGATTTGTATTGGAATAAGTATTTAAATGACAATTTCGGCTATGCATGGGCATCACATTGAATCCTTTTTGTTTTATCAAAAGAAAAAATGTTAGGCATACAACTATGACATATGAGACATCAAACCTTCGTCAACAATCACCGTTTCTTGTTCGGGGCAGGCACCAGACATTAACACCGTCTGTCTTAATCTTAAGTTTTTATCTTTCATTTAATATAACCTCGTGATAAATATATTATTAAACAATTAAGTAGATTCCCCCACATGAGGCCCTTCTTATGTCTTGTAAACAAAACAGTTTTGCTATAATTTGTATTCAACATGCTACATGTGTGTTTCAATGTCTCTGACACGACAGGGTTGAAGTTAATTACTTCAAGTTAATTAAACATTTCTGGCAGAAGGTCGTTAGTTTGAGATGAAAAATGTCACCTTACAAATAGGTCGTTTTAACGTTTCGAATACATAAACACTTCATTAGTTAAATGTAAATATGTTGACAGTAGTAATAATTACACAACACATCTACCGTTTTTAAAGCTCCTAGTATATCTTTTTGTAAATATAATATGATCAAGAGTAAAGAACATTTATTGTTCAATTAATTGTTAAAAATACAAATTCTTTCATTTAAATTGCGACAAATGTTTGATATATCTGTATCCAAAGAAGATTTAAATACTGCCACATCGACTATATAAATTTTATGCCTTCGAAGAATAGAAATAACTTATAAATAAACTCATTTATGACAAAAATCAGCAAAGACCCACCGAAACAACATCTCATAAACAAATTTAATAATACTTTTAGATATTCGGATGACATTTTGGCTCTCAATAATGACGACTTCAGTATGTATACTAAAGAAATTTATCCTGTTGAACTTACTTTAAATAAAGCTAATACTAACAATGACCACTGCCCTTTCCTCGATCTTGATATCTATATCACTAACGGAAAGCTTAATACTACAATTTATGATAAATAAAGGCAACAGTAGTATACCGCTGTTCAAACTCATAAATCCATGGACAAAAAACAAAATCGGGGTAACAAACTAAAACTGAGGGAAACGCATAAATATAAGAGGAGAACAACGACACAACACTACAATGTAACTAAAACACAAAGAAACGGAACAAGCATCAGACAAAATCCCACGAGAATAACAAATATAACATCAAAACCAAATACATGAATTTGGGATAGACAAGTATCGTGACACGTCTTATCGCAATGTCAATTTACACTCAAAAATAAGAGAAAACAAACGACGCAACGTTAAATTGTAACACACACAGAAACGAACTATAACATAACAATGGCCATATTCCTGACTTGGTACAGGACATTTTTAAAGGAAACAAATGGTGGGTTGAACCTGGTTTTGTGGCATGCCAAACCTCGCACTTTAATGGCAATGTTAAATATAACATAGAAATGACAACATAATATTACAGGACTATAATACAAATAAATAGGAAAACGTATTAGACAAAGAAACACATGATTAATGAATAACAAAACGCATCAGGTTTAAAATTTAAAGAGATGATTTTTCATTTCCTATCGTTAATTATCCATTTTTAGATGGTGACGTTCCATTGTCACCATCTTACGGTGTTTATATATCTCAACTTGTACGATTCGCTCGTGTATGTAACAATGTTTTAGATTTTAACGAGAGAAATTTATGTATTACTGAAAAATTATTACACCAGGGTTTTCGATATCACAAACTAGTCAAAACAGTTACTAAATTTTATCATCGGTATAAGGACATCATTCGTAAATATAGCTCAACATGCAGACTTCTTATACGTTCAGGTATTTCACATCCAATTTTTTATGGAATTATTCTTTATAAAGCACAAAAATTTCAGTATTCACCTCAGAAACTAACAAAACCTTTAAATAGACTTATCAAGAAGGGGTATAGTTACGATACTGTTGTCAGGTCACTAAAGATTGCTTATTTTGGCGTTAATATTGATTCACTTATAGGGTCTTTGCATCGGAACTAAACACATTTATTAAAAAACCAGTTGTCGGCATGACACGGGTTATGTTCTTCTCATATATGTTATGATGGTATGATACTCAATCCCTAACGGGAAGGATTATGCCTGATATTCATATGATGAAATCATAATCTTTCAATCAGTTTAACTGAAGTCTGGAGCTGGCATGTCAGTTAACTGCTAGTAGTCTGTTGTTATTTATAAATTATTGTCATTTTGTTTATTTTCTTTGGTTACATCTTCTGACATCAGACTCGGACTTCTCTTGAATTGAATTTTAAATGTGCGTATTGTTATGCATTTACTTTTCTACATTGGCTAGAGGTATAGGGGGAGGATTGAGATCTCATAAACATGTTTAACCCCGCCGTATTTTTGCGCCTGTCCCAAGTCAGGAGCCTCTGGCCTTTGTTAGTCTTGTATTTTTTTTTTTTTAGTTTCTTGTGTACAATTCGGAAATTAGTATGGCGTTAATTATCACTGAACTAGTATATATTTGTTTAGTGGCCAGCTGAAGGACGCCCTCGGGTGCGGGAATGTCTCGCTACATTAAAGACCTGTTAGTGACCTTCTGCTGTTGTTTTTTTCTGTGGTCGGGTTGTTGTCCCCATTTCCATTCTCAATTTTATTTCATCATAGATACCAGGACTAAATTTTGTATATATGCCAGACGCGCGTTTCGTCTACAAAAGACTCATCAGTGACGCTCGAATCCAAAGAAATTAAAAAGGCCAAATAAAGTATGAATTTGAAGTTGAATAAGTAATCGTATTTATTAATGCTAAGGTATAATGTGGTAGAAAATAATATAAAAATCACCGGTTTCGCTCTAGATCTTACAAACGCATTGGGAAATTCAAAAATAATAAACGTTTAAAACCTTTTTTTAAAGGCCATAAAGCTAGACCATCACAAACGAAACTAAGAATTATAGAAAATGACCTTTTTTGAATTTGTGAAATTATAACCAAAAGAGCATAAACCGAACAACAAGACTACGATTCACCACAGACCACAAGACGAGGATGTGAACATTGAATGAAAGCTCCTTCAAAACTCACTCCTAGCATATTTACCTATTTCATTTATACAAACAAAAACCCAAAGTATCAATCAGAACAAGATGTCATAAGTAATCTACGAATCTATTATATAACTGCTGGTGAACGTTTTATCCCCGAGGGTATCACCAGCCCTTTGAATATCAATAATGTAGCCATTTTTATAAATTTCCTGTTTACAAAACTATGAATTTTTCGAAAAACTAAGGATTTTCTTATCCCAGACATAGATTATCTTAGCCGTATTTTTGGAATTTTGGACCCTTAATGCTCTACAACTCTGTACTTGTTTGGCTTTACAAATATTATGATATGAGCGTCACTAATGAGTCTTAGGTAGACGAAACGCACGTCTGGCGTACTAAATTATAATCCTAGTAACTTTGATAACTACTATATCCTAGCTTGCGTAATGCCAAAACATTTATAAGTATTGACGGGCCGGGTTGTAGGGCCATACTGTTCCTAAATGGAACGTACTTCATGCTCAGTTCTCACTGTTTCAAATATTCAAAGATAAGTCATTTCACAGAATCAATAAGTTTATTCGGATCGTTTTCAATTTACAAGTTTTAATGCTTCAACAGGTACAGCCAAAAAAATCTTTCTATCTTTAAAAGAATTAAGTACAAGGTGTTATTCATGTGTGGTGCAGAACACATACATGTAGGTTATGTTTGTATAAATCCAAAGCGTGATTGCATATAAGGGAACCGCGAATGATTTGGGGAAAATATATACATCAGAAGAAGGGTAGAAAAAAACATCAACGACCTAACAATTGATCTTACAATTCAAATTTGATGTTTATTTTATTAAGTGTCCACGTGTGAAATAGAAATACTCAATTCAAGAATAGGAAAAAGTAAAATATTTCTGTTTCTGTTTATGACATTAATTTTCAATACAATAGAAAGGCCGTCTATAATAAACTTATGCTAGAAGAAATGTAACCAAATTTTATGCCCAATTTCAGAAAATCATATACTGAAAATTTCCAAAACCATTTTATTTTAGGAATGAAAATACCGACAAAAACATCCAAAAGCCGTAGCGACTAAGTAATAGTAGAGGGTACGATTTGATTTAAATTGAATCAATTTAGGGACATAATAATAATTATTTTTACATGAGATATTGTAACCACTTTTAATGAAGAGTAAAGATATGATAATATATGTACCTCCTCTTTCAAAACAACAGATTCCTATTCCATCATCTGATCCAGTCATGGACTGGCAACCGAACCATCTTGGCCATGGACAACCTCTCCATTTTCCATCACATAAGAAGGGTCTTCGAGTATATGGATTTCTTAGATAAAATCCACTTTTGCACAGTGATGAATATGGGTCATACCATCGTCTTCCCCAATACTGGGAAGTTACTACAGGAACAAAATATATGAATATTTATATTAATCGAAACAGCATTGTTTCACATTAGTAAACGCTTTGCATTGTCATATTTTGGTTAATAGAGAATCTGATCCGTTGAAATAAATTCTTTTTGGCGATTGGTTCTTTGAAGAAATTAATTTACTAGTCGATAGGACACAAGAGATTTTCTCGGTTACTTTACTTAGACGTTTTAGTCTTGCAAAAATTGTATTCGCGTATCTATTCATCAAAACACTTCAAATTTTATCTCGTGTTTTGTGGTATAAATAAAAAAATAGATGTTCACTGCATCAGAGGTTGATAATTATAATAATTATAACCGATGTACAAGACACTTGTTTAAATATCAAATGGGTGTAATAAACAAATATTGAGTAAAACCCCCAAAATCTGAAATAAAAGGGACTAGCTTCCATCTGCCTTTTTTTTTTTTTTAAATTTCAAATTAATTTATATATTCTTTTTATTTGTTTCTTTTAGGTTTCGTTTTGTTTCTTTTTTTTTTCTCGTTTCGGATCGTTCTTAAAAATCCTTATATTGATTATTTGATATTTTTTTATCAGTTTAAAGTTGTTCTGAATATGTTTTGCAATATTTATTTCTTAAATAAATAAAAAAATATCTTACCAGTTGATGAGAGCAAAACAAGGCATAGCAGCAACAAGATGGCCTTCATTTTGTTCAATCAATTATGCTGCTAGCCGGACTACTTTTCATCAGGTAACAAAGAAACTGTTAAAGTATGCAGACCATAATTACAAACTTAATTTGCATAATTCTACACTTGACTCATTTACATACATTGTGTTAAAGATAAGATATCTGATAGTGGTCTGTTTGGTTTAACATGCTGTAATTAAAGATGACATTTTCAAAAAATCATGTTTAATTTTTATTTATTACATGTATTACTGTAATTAATTTTGACACTAAAAATATACATTGTTTGTCATATACATTCACAACTTCTAGATTATTTTTGTCCTAAAAATGAAGAATATAATTTAACATTGGTGCTCTGGAACCTTGCAGTACAAAAATAAAACACATTTAAGAAACTTTTGATTGGCTATTGATACGAAGGCTTTTGAATGTGAATGATTTACGGCTATGTCATGATAATGATTTTGTAAACCTTCCATTTTTGTCGAGCCATGTGTTCGCTTATCATGTTTATACAAGAGCAGATGTGTGCATAAGCAAACGGTATATTTCTCTAAAAATATTCATTCTACATACACAATTTATTCTGTTAAAATAGTCGATTTTTGCGCTTGCTTCAAATCGTTATCTCTGCGTCAAAGTGTTTGGTTTTAGGCTAAGTTATTTAACGCAATTTGTGCGTTTGTTTTTCATGCAATCTACGTCAGAACATTACGCTAAGTAATAACATTTGAATGAGAATACTTACTAAATGACTGCTTCGATAATCATAACGGTTTTTAAGCAGGGTATGAACATGTACATAAGCATGAATATCGGTGTTTGACAAAAGAGAAGCAGTTACAATTACTTTATCAGTTCAAAACTGAAAGGATTCAGTTAGCCCATAAAACGTTTAATGTAATGACGTGATAAATCAGTGTATAGTAACAGAGTATTTCTGGTAACAGAAATGGTATAGACTGGTATCCAGTCGTTATTTGATAAGCTTGACATACCTTATAATTGTATACTCCGAAAGATACGGAAGTTTAAAATTCAGTTTAAGGAGGCTCGAGGGTATAAAAATTTCAGCAAAAAAATAACATTATTTTTTTCATTACAAATTTTATATATTACTTTACTAGTTGATACTTTATCGTATGGTACAAAAATCATTCAAATAATTCAATTCGTTTTGGCCCCAAAATGACTTTTAAAATGTATGTATCATTGAAAAAGCTCAAAATTATCTCCCTTTGGCACTAAAATTGAAATATATTTATTAAATCATCGGTGACCTATATTTTTTATTATTATTTTCAAATAAGCTGCACTTAAACTAAACAATTTTACAATTTTAGCGATTTCTGTAATTTAGTTCTTTTTTTTATTTCGATATTACCTCTTTTTCTCCTATTAGTTCAACAGAAAAAAGGACTTTTACAAAAATGTATGCTTCTTCCGAAGAAAGATTGTGAGTGTAAATGAATGGTGACGCCATTTTTTTTATCTTATTTTTCTATTAAGTATAAGATAAAGTACATTTATAGATAATTATAGCGAAATCCTATATTAAGAAAACAAAATGATTTAGACCCGCGAGCCCCCTTAATCTATACTTTTGATAAAACATCATTCAAAATCTTAAGCCGGCTATTTGTTTTATGCCTGTCGTCTTTTTTAAAATGCAGATAAGGATTCTGATATATTATGTAAATTTCTTCTTTATTTCATGATAAATTAATATTTTGTCATAGAACACTAAAACGAGTTTGCATATAAAGTTGCAATGTGAAAACATAGGAAAAGTCTATTGGGTGTGTATAGGTTAGTATATGCAAAGGTTTATACTATCAGTCCGAGGTGATTCATACCCTTCCATTGACCATCCAATTTAACCCACATTTACAACTGAAGTTATCTTTTACTTGGTCTATTGATGGCTTATTTTGGCTGACTAGTTGTTTCACAGGTGTTTGTAAAACGAAATTCATAAACTAAATTAAATGTCATGTAAATTTTTTCACTAATATCACAAATGTATCATAGCTTTCATATGTGTTCTGTTTATGTTGGAGATTTACCAAATCTTGAGTTTATGATTTCCGAAATTAATTACCGGCTTATCAAATATACAAACTAGAATGTTTAAAATGCCCTTTACTCTGCAATGAAAAGGGGGTAGCTGTTGGTAGGTATATTAAGATAATGAAGGTTTTACTAAATATTATGAAATAAAATACCAAACTCAAGTATATTCCAAAAGGAAAAGTCACAAAAAACTAAGTTATGTCATGTTTTTTTTTTTTTCAATTATATACACGGGGCCGATAGATCGTCTAGCCAATATGCAATTTAAGAAACAACTAACAATAAATCATTTATAATATTACATGTTTGGATTTTTTTTATTGTCTGAAAGTAAAGCTAATTCTTTGTCAAAATATAAATATGTGCGGCACATTCCCTTCAGACAGACGTTATCACATTGATTTTTTTTTCAATTGATGATAAAATGAATCAGATTCCTTGAAAATGTTTTAAAATGCCATCACGATGTTTCTCTTGTTTATATTACAGAATCAAGTTTCTCATCCGAAGGTTTCATAGGACATATCTTTTTGTAGACAAAGTTACAGAATACGTAGTGATGGATGACTACAGTACTAAAATTAAAGTGTACTTTGATAAATGAATAAATAACATAATATATATTTAAAACATTTTAGTATTTTTGTCCAAACAAAATTTAATACCAAGGATTTTAATTATAGCTATAAATAGGAGATACAAAAGCCATTGAGAAAATTAATTTCACCAAATTCTTATATTTTGGGAACACAATTTTAGTCTAAAAACACCTGGCTATTTTTGTTCGTAATATCTGATTACTATACCATGCCATCTAAACCTCGTGGTCATTCATGTATAGTTATTAAAAACAAGGAAAAAGTGTGTGCAATGAAACGTAAAAGGTAAATTCAAGCAATTTGATTGGACGAAGGGATTGTAAATATATGCTAACTATATGATAAACTACGACTTATTTTACCGAGAATAGATGACATTTACATATAGTATAGCGAACGTTATGTTAGTATGTAAATTCATTACAAAATACGAATAACCATTTGAATATTTCATAACACACCTTATATGTTAACTTCCACCTAGTTAAGACTTGGGAAAGATTTGATCGAAAAAAATCATTAGATAAAGGCAACAGTAGTATACCGCTGTTCGAAATTCATAAATCGATTGAGAAAAAAAATCTGGGTTACAAACTAAAACTGAGGGAAACACCTCACATATAAGAGGAGAACTACGACAATTAGATGACAGACAATGTGCTGAAAACTTCCCAAATAAACCAAAAAATATTCTTTCTATACATAAATCTTTGGTCATAAGGATATCGTTTACATTTATAACAATAATGTTAGCATATCTATTGTTTCTAAATCTCACCGTCGCACCAAAATATATATTTCTTTGTAATTATATGTATTAGTATTACAATATTTAAAATTCAATCTTAAAATTCAATCATTTTAATCATGAACAAAAACTAAACTTTTGTGGTCAACTGTATATACAAAGTATATATGATAAATACAGGCGTACAGAAGTACACAGCTGTTCAAAGGTCATAAATCGATTGTGAAAAACAAATCCGGGTTACAAACGAAATGTATGGTCTAGGAAAAGCTATGTTTTTTCATCAAGACATTATTGTTGCATCTGTGAATCATTTGGTGTATGGTGTACTATAAACTTAAAGGGTAGTAGTTTACATGTTTTTGTCGTTTTGTAATACCAACGATGTAAATAACCCGTCTGCATATTCTGACGGTCAGAACTATTTACCCGGCGATGAATACTATGTATAGCAACATGAAAAAGGTTCGCAATAATGTTGTTTTGAACAAATATTAGAATTTCCATTTGAATATCTCTTTTAATGTTACTGTCAAGTTTATAATTTTAACAGCTTCCCTTCTTCGATGTTTCTTCTACTTGCATATTAACTACTGAATCAGGTATTATAAGGTAAATTTTAAATCATCACTGTTTTACACACACCATCATTTTCACATTTATCCATTCCGTCGTTGTGTTATTATGCCATGGTAAATGTTTGTTTACATATTTGTTTGTTTTTATAGTGATTAAGATAATAGCACAATGTTGACTGCTGTACCCCTATTTTTAACATTTTCCCTTATTATGTCTGTTTGTTTTGTTCACACATCGTTGTAAATATTATGTAATGACATGCGAATTTCATACAAGTGAGAGGTTTGGCTAGGTTAAGCTATTTATAAAACCAGGTTCAATCCACCATTTTCTACATAAGAAGATGCCTGTACCAAGTTAGGAATATGACAGTTGTTGACCATTTGTTTGATGTGTTTGAGCTTTTGATTTTGCCATTTGATTAGGGACTTTCTGTTTTGAATTCACCTCAGAGTTCTGTATTTTTGTGATTTTTCTTTTAATTGATAACATTTATAAGATTTTATGGACCTCCCATTTTTTTTAAGTTGCCTTAGATTTAGGTATTTTTCATATACATTTTTATGATTTGATTGACCATATGTGAATATCTGTTTCATGTGTCACAGGTGATCACATATATGTTCCAATTGCCGTATACACAGAATGTCCTGTTTTTATTGAATATGACAGTATCGAATGCAATTTATGATAGGAATTTGACTTGCCATAGTTAACATGACGGGTGCCATCAGTGGTGCAGACTCTAGTAACAAGTCAGGAATGTGTTTGAGCTTTTGATTTTGTCATTTGATAAAGGGCCTTCCGATTTGAATTTTCCTTGTAGTTCTTTTTTTTTTATTGTTTTGATTGTTAACTTTGCATCTACCTGTCACATTTTCCAAAAAATGTTAGAGTAGTTTCTTTTAAAATATCTTGAATAGATATCAACTTTCTGATATCATCGGAAGGGATTTCTCTTATTACAAGTATGTTACTTATAAATGCTGTTAAACTTCAAGTGACTATTTCCATGGAACCGAATTTTGACTCTGAAATTTACATTTTTCGACTGGTTACCTACACTGTGGTTTAGACATCCTGGTATTAAGTCAGGAAAGCCAAACGTAAAAGAGTAAAACCAAGCTTTCAATTGTTACAATTTGTGGGAGAAATTAACTGCTTAATATTTTATATACACGACAAAATCATCGAAAAACAATAAACTTTTCCCTCAAATTACAACGATTAGATGTTTAATTTTACTTTTTTTTTCGGTTGCTCTTGACTAAGTAACAGGATGTCTTACCACAGGAAAAGTACCCTGTCGTAAAAATATTAAATCCTGAAGCAAAATCTGGTAAGTTGAAAACATACTATTTCAAACAAATTCAGCAGAGTTCCTTCACTGCCGAATTTTGATCCATATGAGCGACATGATGAATAATGACAGGCTCCTGACTTTAGACAGGTTCATAAAGGATGTGTCGAGATCTAACATATTCATGAGCACTCAACCATCACCTAACATGGGGTGATGGTGTATCAGTACAATATATAAACAAAATAGGAACATCAGTAATGTTGTAAATGGTTCAATATTGGTACGAAGCACCACTAAAACGACAAGAGCAGCCAAAAAACACCTACATAAAACCATAGCAAAAAATAAAAACGAACGTTTCTCTGAAACGCTGAACTATCACATCGTATTTGTTATAGACATTTAAACTGTGGGATCGCCAATGTTTCTAAACGTATAAATCAAATAATACAAATAACTAGCAGAGGGCTGAACCTTGAGTTTTAATTTAAATGTTGAATGGTTAAAACATTTTTCTACTGCACATGCATGAACTTTACTCTTATTCTATTCATATCCCCACTGGAAGGCCTCTGATATATTTAGTGAGCATAAAATCATTGTCGTTGTCGATAGCCGATGACAAAAAAGTTAAAAGGTAAATGATTCAGTAGTATTACCAACATGAGTATTGCGGTTGTCTACACTTTAACGAGATTACCTCTAAATGTAATCACAGTTACTGAAAGCTACTAGTAATTCAAAGCCAATACCAACTAGTAAATAAATCATGATATCCTAGACTAAAATATCAATTAGTGTACATCGAACGGATTAGACTAAAGTATCAATTAGTGTACATCGAACGGATTTAGAGTTTAGACGTCATGAACGCATGTTTCTGTGTTATATATCTTTTCTCACGATTCTAGTGGCTGACAAATATATAAAATGCAATTAAATAGACCGGTCATTCATTTATTTAAGAAAACCAAAACATAAACGACTGACAAAATGAAAACAACAAAACAATGATAATGTTTGACATTAAATAATGGTGATTACATGTATATCACGAGATGAGTCGACCATCTTTAATACTGCATTCTGGTCTTGGTTCACATCACGGCATGCACTACCACTCAATCCCCAAAATGCGCTGACGCTGTCGCTGCTGTCGTAGTTTGTTGTTTTTATTTAAACATTGTGTCTGCAAACATAGAAATAAAATATGTTAGCAAATTGAAAAAAAGAAGTTAACATAAGTTATAAATATAATGGAGTTTGATGCTACTGTCATACAAACGAGAGGTTGAGCGCTATAAAACCAGGTTCAATCCACCATTTTCTACACTTGGAATTGCCTGTACCAAGTCAGAATATGACAGTTGTTTGATGTGTTTTATCATTTGATTTTGCCATTTGATTAAGGGACTTTCCGTTTTGAATTTTCCTCGGAGTTCAGTAAAATTGAGAAAGGAAATGGTGAATATGTCAAAGCGACAACCACCCGACCATAGAGCAAACAACAGCCGAAGGCAACCAATGGGTCTTCAATGTAGCGAGAATTCCCGCACCCGTAGGTGTCCTTCAGCTGGCCCCTAAAATATGCATAATAGTACAGTGATAATGGACGTCATACTAAACTCCGAATTATACACAAGAAACTAAAATTTAAAATCATACAAGACTAACAAAGGCCAGAGGCTCCTGACTTGGGACAGGCGCAAAATTGCGGCGGGGTTAAACATGTTTATGAGATCTCAACCCTCCCCCTATACCTCTAGCCAATGTAGAAAAGTAAAACAATAACAATACGCACATTAAAATTCAGTTCAAGAGAAGTCCGAGTCTGATGTCAAAAGATGTAACAAAAGAAAATAAATAAAATGACAATAATACATAAATAACAACAGACTACTAGCAGTTAACTGACATGCCAGCTCCAGACCTCAATTAAACTGATTGAAAGATTATGTCTTCATCATATGAATATCAGGTACAATCCCTCCCGTTAGGGGTTTAGTATCATACTATCATAAAATATATGAGAAGAACATAACCCGTGTCATGCCAACAACTGTTTTTTTAGAATTAAATGTGTTTAGTTCCGATGCAAAGACCCTATCAGTGAATCAATGTTAAAGCCAAAATATGCAATCTTTAATGACCTGACAACAGTATCGTAACTATATCCCCTTTTAATAAGTCTATTTAAAGGTTTTGTTAGTTTCTGAGGAGAATACTGACATTTTTGTGCTTTATAAAGAATATTTCCATAAAATTTTGGATGTGAAATACCTGAACGTATAAGATGTCTGCATGTTGAGTTATATTTACGAATTATTTCCTTATACCGGTGATAAAATTTAGTAAATGTTTTGACCAGTTTGTGATATCGAAAACCCTGGTGTAATAATTTTTCAGTAATACATAAATTTCTCTCGCTAAAATCTAATACATTGTTACATACACGAGCGAATCGTACAAGTTGAGATATATAAACACCATAAGATGGTGACAAGGGAACGTCACCATCTAAAAATGGATAATTAACAATAGGAAATGAAAAATCATCTCTTTTATCATAAATTTTTGTATTAAGCTTCCCGTTTATGATATAGATATCAAGATCGAGGAAAGGGCAGTGGTCATTGTTATCATTAGCTTTATTTAAAGTAAGTTCTACAGGATAAATTTCTTTAGTATACATACTGAAGTCGTCATTATTTAGAGCCAATATATCATCCAAATATCTAAAAGTATTGTTAAATTTTTGTATCAAATGTAGTTTTGATGGGTCTTTGCTAATTTTAGTCATAAATTGTAACTCATAACAATACAAAAACAGATCCGCAATAAGTGGTGCACAGTTAGTCCCCATTGGAAATCCAATAACTTGACGATATACGGAATCTCCAAAGCGAACAAAAATGTTATCAAGTAAAAATTCAAGTGCATAAATAGTATCAAAGCATGTCCAATTGACATAGTTCTTTTGTTTATTGCTACTAAAAAATGATCTAAAAGAGTTTGAACATATGTACTCGCATTCCGACTTTTTAAATGCCCAGTTAATTAGGGATGTGAATTTTTTCTTAATAAGAATATGAGGCAAAGTGGTATATAGGGTAGAAAAATCAAAACTTTGAACAGATTCAAAATCACCAATATATGCATGCAATTTATCAAGTACTTCCAACGAGTTTTTGACACTCCAAAAGTAATTAATTCCACTATTTTCAAAGGCCTTATTTGAACAATTTATTATCAGGTTTTTTATTGTACCAAGTGTACTAGTAAGTAAAACAGACAATTTAGTAGTTGAACAATGGCTGGAAGATGAAATAAATCTATATTTGTAAGGTTTTTTGTGCAGCTTCGGAAGCCAGTACATAGTTGGGACTTTCATTGTGTTTGGTTCTGATTGTAAAGAAGTAGCTAAAAGTTTATGTTTGTTACAGATGTCGTTTTCTGAAAATGAAGTCAGTTGGAATGTTGGTGAATTCGTGATTTCCTTTTGCAGAACCTCTATATAAAATTTACGTCAAACAATAATGATATTATTAGCAGCTTTATCAGCCGGGACAAAAGTAGTTTTGTTATTTTACTTTTTTCAACTATATCAAATCAAACTTATTTAAAATACTGTTGGAAAAAAAACCAATGAAATCTTGTTTTGTTAAAGTTTTGCATCTACCTATATAGTTAAAGAAATATTAATCATTTATGTCTCAGTTCTATCTATTGTATGGTAGTGCAGGATATTCAGCCGAAAACTGATAAACAAACTCATCATAGATACCAGGATTAAAATTTCATATATACGCCAGACGCGTGTTTCGTCTACAAAAGACTCATCAGTGACGCTCAAATCACACAATGCTAAAAGGCTAAATAAAGTACGAACTTAAAGAACATTGAGGACCAAAAATGCCTAAATGTTTTGCCAAACAAAGCTAAGGTGATCTATTCCTGAGGTAGAAAATCCTTAGTATTTCAAAAATTCAAATTTTGTTACCAGTTAATTTATTATTATGAACATATCAATGATAACTCAAGTCAACATAGACGTGCTGACTACTGGGCTGATGATACCCTCGGGGAAATAAATCTCCACCAGCAGTGGTATCGACCCAGTACTTGTAAATAAACTCATCATAGATACCAGGATTAAAATTTTATATATACGTCAGACGCGTGTTTCGTCTACAAAAGACTCATCAGTGACACTCGAATAAATAAATGCAAAAAGTGGCATTAGAGAAAAAGTATAACAATAATATCGAGCCCCAAGATTAATAAGAAAAATAAGTCCATAAAAACTCATGGTATCAAACGCTATCAACCAACCAAATGAGTGAAAAAAAAACAACTGTCATAGTCCTGACCTGGTACAGGCATCTTTCAAAGAAAAGGGGAGTTAAACGGGGTTGTAAGGCTTACTAAACTTCCCACTTGCATGGCAGTTGTTTATTGTTTCGTTTTGTTGGCAACATTGAATGAGCCATCCGTACAGACATAATAGGTTAATGTGACAATAATTAGGCAAAAACAGTTATACCATGTATCTTAGGGCTTGCAATGTTTCGGTGGTGTTCCTGGTAAATACCCGAGACATAACAACTTTTGTTTGTAACAACTACAAATCTACACTGGTACCTTAATTAAGACAACAACGTTTTATAAGATGCCAGTGTCAAATGGTTACCGAGTCATGTATACTTATGCCGGTATAATGTTTCTTCTCTTTGGTAGGGTTGTTGTCTTTATGACACATTCCCCATTTCAGTAATCATTTTTTTGAATTTTCGCTTGACCACAAAAATCCACTTTGTCAACTAATTCAACAATTGAGGTCAAAGTTAGGGAAACACTTTTTGAAGCAGATGTGAACTTTGCAAGGATCCAATATACCAAATATGGTTATCCTATGTCTTATGATAATTGAAATATTTATGTGATGAAACAACTATAGTGTTTAAGCACCAACTGAATGTCCCGTCGTCGCAGGCGAGACAATAATAGCATTAGTTTATGATATTGATTGAAAGAAAAGATATGATTTAATGACTTTAGTAATCTTACATAATATAAATGATTTTAAAGTTTGATAAGGTCAGGGTATTGCAATAAGTGTTGAAATGCTTTGTTTTTATATATTACTATACCATCGCGTATACCAGATAAGAATACGATACAAAATTACTATATCGAACCTACTCTCAGTGGTTAGACAATACTGTATCATTATCATTAACCATTTGTCGACCAAAAGTTTAAAATACTACATACTGGTCATAATAATCCCTTGATGTGGTGCCTCAGTTAAACTTGCAACTAAACAATATACAATGATTTTGTTGGTCATCATTACATAATATGAAACTATATTTAACAGTATATTACCATTGGTAGTTGATAAAACTGAAACTGAGAAACTATCAAATAGGAATAGAATTTTACCTAAATATCTTGCATAGGCCATGGTTTTAGCACAACATCTGGCATGTCCATGTTCGTTCATACGACTGCATACTAGCATGTTTCTTTGTTGTTGTCGCTGCTGCTGTCGCCTTCCTCCACCCATACCCATCATTCCCATCATTCCCATAGGCATGCTTGCAGACAACATAGAACTTGCAGCTTGACATGCATTTGGTGTTGCGGGATTACACAATTGATTGGCAATACTTGGTGTTTTTTCACATGCCCGATGTTGAACATAGTTTCTTGTACCCATAAACATATGTGGCATATCACTATTCATAGCCATTCGCATTTGCATCCAGTTGTTCCCTGTACCTCCCATTAAAGCTGAAGGATCGATTCCACCACCCATCATTCCAAATCCCATTCCCCCTCCACCCATGCCATTGCCCATATTATTCATTCCTTGTCCTGACATTCCCTGTCCGTGTCCTCCCATTCCATTGTTCCCTTGACCTCCCATTCCGTTGTTGCCTGGTCCTAACATTCCGTTGTTGCCTTGACCTCCCATTCCGTTGTTGTTTTGTGCTGACATTCCTTGACCTTGACCTGACATTCCGTTGTTTTGTCCTGACATTCCTGGATCATTTACCGTCGTTCCATGGACTTGTCCTGTCATGTCTTGACTATGTCCTGACATTCCGTTTCCGGCTCCTGTTCCCTGAGGTCCTTGACTATCCATTACTCCTGTTCCCATACCATTAGAAGTCATTGAGTGTGAAAAGGTCATTACGTTTGGATTACTCACAGCTTGGCCATTACCATTTCCAGAACCAAGCAACCTTCCCGTCCGCGATGGAAAATTACGTCTTTGGTTGGAGAGTCCCATCTGTTGCATATGTCCCATTTGCCCTTGAACGATTCCATTGCCAACTGAAATTATATAAGATAATAAAATAAATTAAGTAAATTAAGCACATACATTAAGGGTCACGGCTTTTTTGTTGTTGCCTCCTTATTAGTACATGACATCTAATATTCTAATATAACTTCAAATTTACAAAAATATTTCCGCATAAAAAGTGTCAACATGTAAGTAATGACTATATCACCAGTTAAAAGTAGATTATACAAACGATTAGTTTATGTATCGCAAAGACTATATATATACAGAGATAATGTTGTCTTGACGGTTAATATCAAAGTGATATGAGTGCAGGGTAAGAACAGTGTATCAACTAAAGTTATTTGGAGAACTGATTCTTATAAACACGTGAGTGTTTATATTGAATGGTTACCATTTTATTTTAAATGTATTTGATCTGATATGCATGGCAATATACCATCTTTGGAACACACGCTCCCATAAGATATCTTTGAAACATATATTTGGAAATGAAACAAGAACTCCCTCAAAATGGTCAGATTGAATGACGGTTTAATATAGTCAACTACAAATGATAGCAAATAAATTTGTCAAGTATTAGAGCTTTCTGTCAAAGGGTCGATTTGAAGTCGTATTGTCTCAATACTCCAAAAAACTAGTCGAAGTGCCATCACTCCCATTAAAAACTCATCTGATAAAAGCAGTTTAGTATGAACTCTTTCTGTCAAATGGTTGCTGAGGGATTGCATTCACAAGGTGTTATAATACTACAAAATATGACATACTACAAAATATGACAATCAAAAAGCCATAAGTCCCTAAAGAAAATTAAAAATGACGATGTGGTCAACGATATATAATGTTAAACAATCCTTCAAAGAATGAAGACTGATTCTGGTACACGGTCTTAGAGATGTTGCATTCACAAGATGTCATTGTCACAATACTATTAAAAAAAGGTCAAAGTCAAATAAATCCTGTAATAATGGTGGATTCAATTTGACGGTAATTATAGTCATCTACACTTAATGGAAAACAATATTGCTTATAATGATATCTTTATGTTAAATGGTTGCAGGGATTTGTGTTTACAAGAGGATATGATCATTATACTCCAATAACAGAGAGTCCAAAATCCAATAAGCAAAGAAAGCAAAATGGCGGTACAATATGGTCAACACACAAAATGACAAATAATTCCATCAGTAATAGATTTCTATTAAACAGACTTAGATGAATTGCTTTGACATGGGAACACCCTTTAGACAAAACGATATCACTTGCTTGCTTGTATTTTATATTATTGTTATCATTTTAACTAGTTTGATTTGATTTTTGCGTTTCTCCTATTCATATCAACTCGCAATTGACAAACACAAGGATCTTTAATATTCTAGGTTATTCAAAATATGTATCGTTTTCTTCAAAGATATTTGATTCAACTAAAGGAAAGAAAGAAAAAATCTACTGTGTACATTTAGCTGCTGAATTCCCTTTTACAAACAGGAGAAATAGGTATAAATGTGTTAGTATATTCTGCTTATATTCATTCTTTCAAAAGTTTAGCCGCCATGGTGTTTATGATTGATTTCGATAAAATTCCTTAAGCATATGCATTGAAGAAATTCCTAATCCTATATAAATGAATTTAAACTTTAAACAAACGCCAAAAAATGTGAAACAATAGTTGCAACCACTGTTGATTTTTGATAATCAACTGTTCATAAGAATGATATGAATTATCCTGGACTATACTTTAAAGTCAAATTGTAATGGTATATAATATATTTTTATTTGGTACTACTAGTTTATTTTAAAAGGATGAAAACAAAAAATCCGGAAATGTAAATCGTCAATCGTAATATTTATTATATTTCAATCACCAGTTTATGCAACTAGGTAACTGTGACATTACCTAACACCCAATGACTCTAAAACTAAAGTGAACGTTGTCATATAATATGTGACTACAAATCAAAATAATGTTGTAGAAGTATCATATTTAAGATCCTGAAAATTTATACTGCTGAAATATTTTTAAATAAGAATATTCAAGTCCGAATGATTAAGCATCCGCGAACAACCTTCCTGTAAACTTGTCTACTTTAGTACAGTTGGACCTTGACCTTTGACCCCGAAATCAATTAACAGTATATGTGACAATATTTTCAATACCATCGATATCCGAGTTAAAGTAAATGAATAAAAATCTGGAATCAAACTCGACTTAAATACTGACGGACTTATTAAAACATATTTACTCGACTAATTCGTAGCATGAAGTATAAAAAATATAGCCGTTAAACTGCAGTCCTTTTATTAATTAATATAGCAAATAGAACAAACTCGGTTGTTATCTGCTCTTTGGTCGGGCTGTTTTCTCTTTGACATATTCCCCGTTTCCATTCTCCATTTTATGAACGATAAGCCTATCTGAAATGTTTTCTTCTATTTCTTTTTAGTAAAATATCTGTCGAATGTTTCAATGAAATATAGTCACAGATGCAATAATACTAAAAACTTGATCTAAATTCAATATAAGAAAGAAAATAATAGCTATTCTTCAAATATTAAAGAAACTGGAATGTTTACATTTATTAAAATTTAGTGTGAAGCCATTTTATTCATAGCAACATTTACTAAACAGGTCATAACATTTATTCTTAACAAGTTTGATGTTATACATAAAGAGTGTTTATCAATGGAATGTTACTTTTTAAAAGTAAAACTGGAAATAAGTAGTTAGAACAAAATATCTTACCCAAAGTTGTGAGTCCGAACAAGCTAAGGAAAAGATATGGGTCCATTGTTAGAACTGTCGAATAATATCTAGGTGTGATCTAAAAAACTACATTATTCATGTTTGTCTTATAACAAATGTTTCTCACGTCATGGGGGCTGTCTAGAACACTGCATGCTTTCTTTATATGACATAAAAACGTGACGTTTTAATTAAGCATAACATATATATATCTGCTTTTTCATATTTAATTTATTATATTGTTAATTATGATTAGGTTTGTAAGAACAAAATTTACCTGTGAAATTTTCAAAATGTCAAAGTTTCTTTTTTACATAATTTGCATTAAAAGTCATAACTTGATCATTCAAATCCAAAAGTACGTTTTGCCACATCAGGAAATAAAAATTGAACAAAGTTTGCATTCATATATAGAAAACCACACTTTTAAACTTACATTATAGTCTCATTTATAGCTGATAGGTTGTGTCATATAGTTCCAACTAACAAAAATTCAATTCTGTAATTTCCCTGTTTACCGTGTCTGTAAAGTAGCCATCGTAGTAGTAAAATTATTTTAATAATAATAATATGTTAAAACATATGCGTACTGACATTTTCACTAAATTTTTAAAACTGTTTATTTGAAAAATATCAGAGTATGCATAGTAATCTGTTCGCGTGTACATTTCCTTTGGTTGTCTTTGGAATCACTCTGGTCAAGGTGCGATGAGACAAAAGTATTTTCAGAATCCTACCGGTAAATACAAAAACGAATGAAGTGACGATAAAGGCAATGTATTCTGATATTTTTCCTGATTCTGAAGTCCAGAGCACTTTACTTGATGAGCTTATCTATCTGGTTGACTTGAAAACATTATTTGCCATCGATAACTAACGAGTATAAATTGACATCTTTAAACATGGCTGCAACTTGAAAATTTCATCAAAAGTTAACATCATTTAAGTGAATCGAAATAATCTATTTAAAATCCTATCGTGCACACTACTCGCTAGTGTGTGTGTCGTTTTTGATATTCGCTGAATTCGACAGCTTTCACAGCTTGTATGGTTTTTTATTCCAATCCCTCATTCTACGTTTAAGAAAAATGAATCTGCATGCATTCTCATGTGGTTCTAATTTAATGTAACAATGCGAATTAGAATATCTCGGCGGTTGCGATTGAATACAGTATAGCTATGTCTTTGTACAACAGAGTTGTCCGTGTGTAGTTCTGCTCCATAATTTACAATACAAGACGGTTCTGTGTTTTAAAATCAAATGTATGCTGTTCACAATGGCATACCAATATGAAAGATAATATACATAATATATTTAGCACATGACAAGGTTAGAATGTTAGAACTGATTTATATAGATGATTATTATAGAAAATGGATAGACAAGGGGTAACCTAAAAGACAATCTAGTGAATATATTACACTATAGTATATCATTACACCCTTTTCTATGTACTGCTCGTAATAAATAACAATCTTTGATTACATCTACTCTGTAACAGTACACTTTATCTTAAAATGGTTTTCGTGAGACGTATAGAGACATACAACGCAAATGAAATTCACCAACTGAATTTTGAACCAGGTTCAATCCACCATTTTCTACATAGGAAAATGCCTGTACTATTTCAGGAATATGACAGTTGTTATCTATTCATTTAATTTTGCCGTTTGATTAGGATTTCTTTGTTTTGAATTTTTCTCGGAGTTCAGTATTTTTGTGATTTTAGTTTTTGATATATAGAAATTCTGCGAACTAAAATGCACCTTTATAATATATGTCTTATAAGTCTTTTGAAGAATTACAAGTGTGTGAAAGTCATTATGGATACAAGAGGTTAAATATATTTTGTTTGAAACTGACACTTTTTTGCATGTAATCAATAATTAGTTTGTGGTGACCAAGTATTACAAATTTTCCTGCATTACTGTAGACTTATCTATTTTCGAGGATATACATTTTCGACGATTGGATAATATTTGTCGTTTCGTGGATTCTTGACTTTGCGGTTTTGCCAAAACTTGCATACAAGCCCATGGGTTGAACACTTGCATTCTTGGTTCAGATTTACCAACGAAAAACAACAGTAATTTATACACAACGAATAATAATGAATCCACATTATTACAATATTTTAAACCTTAAAATTTCCTGAAGCAAGTCTGAAATATAGCAGTTGTTATTATATAATCCGTTTATATGTATGTTGCATAGCCTTTAGTTTTCTATGTTGTGTCTTGTGTACTGTTTGTCTTTGTCTTTTTTAGCCATTGCGTTGTCAGTTTATTTTCGATCTATTAGTTTGAATGTCCCTCTCGTGTCTTTCGCCCCTCTTTTGCATTTGCGTTGGTTATTGATGCACTTCAGTGTTTCTGGTGTGCCGGTTTTGCTCCTTTTAGTTCAAGTGTTTCCCTCACTTTTCTTGACAAATTGTCATTAGTATCAAATTTGTATGAAATTTACTTGACATATTCTCGACATTCTGAATATGGTCTTAAAATTTCTTGACAAATTCTGGACATTTGAATACTGTCTTGTAATTTCTCGACATGTTCTCGACATTCTTATTTTTTCTCAGTATGGCTTGACATATTCTGAACATTTTGAATTTACTTGACAGTTCTGAGTTTCACAAATCATGACCAATATTCATGATATAACTTTAATCTTTATTTCTCTTTATATGATATACTGTTATTTCAAGTTACACTTCTTACATCAAAAATAAACGTTGGGCATGTAAAACAATTGAAAATTGGGGTTTATAAATATTTTTACAAATGCAAATATGGCTATGAAATCTAATGTATAAAATAATTTAAATGTGGGTGAGTTGATATATAACAATTTCAAATTGGGTTTTTAAATAATTACAAATTTAGATTCCTCAATCTTATAAATTAAATGATTAAAACCAATCATACTATAGACAGATTTCATTCTACATACATGATATTCAATGTTTATATGGTAAATAATTATTGTACCAAAATGTGGTTTATATAAATAGCAAATTATGATGATATACAAATCATTCATTTAACAGAAGAAAAATTTGTGTAATGTCATCTGTTGGAATATATATTAAATATTACACATGGACAGGATGTTCCCCATAAAATTAAGGCATTCCACACCCCAGAGTTCACGCAACTGTCAACTGGAAATACATGCTTTACCTGTAATCAGCCATACAACTTATCAGTTGACCGACCATGCCACTACAATTTAAAAAGTGTGTTCATGGATGAAAATGAAAATCATAATTTTGATGAAAAAAAATGAATTGAAATGGATTTTCTTCATCAAAATTATGAAGTTAATTATTTTAACATAAAAAAAGGGAATATTTCCCAAAGATTAAAAGAAAATTATTATCTACTCCAGGAATAATAAAAAAATGTATTTATAATAGATCCATTTTCTATAGAAATCAATGAAATGAATCTCAAACAGACATGCATTATATAGATCCAAACATTTTTTTCTTTTCCGGAGGGGGTTATAACAAATGTTTATTTTTAATAAAAAAATTATAAAATTCAACACTCAAATTTAGATAAAAAATGTTTTTTTGGTTGTCCAAAAAAATGAACAAAGTTTTTGAATCGGAACAAATTCTTTGACTAACGCGAAAGCGCCTCCCCCCTCTTTTTTTAGCCACACAAACCCAAAAGATGAATTGTGGGGTCCAAAAGAGACACATGGTCACATTTTAACACTGCCTACAAGACACCTATTTTAGTAAAGCAAATTTGATGGACAGTTTTGCGAACGACAAAAATCTAAATGCTGTTCGTCAGTAACTTCGACTTATATTCCAAGTGAAAACAATTAATTAAACGTTTAATAAAAATAAATAAAAATTAAACTACATGGGGGATTTGTCAGGGTATTCCAACTTAGTTGTAACAAAAGGGTATCTTTCTATACCAAATAAAACCTTAATTCTTCAAAGTTTAGTTTGGCCATAATAAAAAGAATGTCAAGAATATGTTAAGACAGCTCGAGACAAATTTAAGACAGTCAAAAATTGGTCAAGACTACTCTAGACTCATATCAGATGATACAGGAAGTGTCGAAAAATTTGAAGACAATGTTCGTACTGTCAAGACACTTGTCAAGAAAAATCAAAAAAACTTATTAGACAAATTCATACTATGTCAAGAATTTTTAAAAATTATTCAGACAAATTAAGAATGTCGAGTAAAAATTCATGCAAATTCAGACAAAAACTGGTCTTTTCAGTCTTTTTGACTTTTGTAGTGTATTTATTTATATTATCTTGTTGAAAAAAAGTCCCGCTTCTTTCTTCAGACTTTTCTCTCTCTGTAACAACAACTACAGAAAAAGTTAAAGTCTAAAAGCCAAAAGTCTAAAAGACATTGAATGCAAGAATTATATGAGGTACAACTGACATGGACGCATATAAAGTCGACCTAGAGAAATAACGTCCGTTGAGGAAATAAGAATCCTCAGCAGGAGGGCTCAAACATGACAGTGAAAATAATTTTAGTTCTGGTGGGAAAAGTATGCCCTGGTCTGTCTGATAATGATACTAAAAAAGGAAGAAAGGAAAAAAACATATCTATGCAAATCTTGTATTGTCAATCGAGAATGACATCCAATTAGTGCCAGGGAAATATTCTTTAAAAAAATCGTCCAAATAAGAATTGACGAGAATTTCAAGGCTGTGTAAATGCAAAACTACGACCTAGAAAATGTTGGTTTGAACTTGAGGGGCTGTCTTTAAAGCATACACTTGATCACCCAATACAAACCCCAGAAACTTGCGTAATCTTGAAGAGTTTGGGTGTAAGTTACTAGTACAAGCATGTGTCATATATATTGACATTTTCCACATATCCTAATGAATTCAACCTTGTATTGATTTTTTGGTCTCCGTCTTAAAATGATTCGCTTTTACATTCTCTCATTTAAATTTAGGAAACTAATAATACGATTATAAAAGGATTGGGTTAGAAGAGGACAAACCACTTTTATTGAAACGTTCTGCCAGTTTTTGTAAAAAGTAGAATAACATAAATACCAAACTACAAGGAAAATTCAAAACACAAAGTCCTCTATCAGATGGCAATCAAAAGCTCAAACAAATGGAAAACTACTGTCATATTTCTGACTTGATAAAGATATTTATTTTTTCAGATATCGTGGATTAATCTTTGTTTTATGGCTAGCTAGACCTCTCACTTGTTTAACAATCACATATATTTACATTATATTGACAACAATGTATGTGCAAAACAAACAGACATTATAGTTAAAAATGTAAAATATTGGGGTAGAGCAGTTAACATTGTTTTTGTTTTTTTTATCTTAAGCACTATAATAAAAAACGAACAACTATAACATTAGAAAGATAAAATGGCATGCAGACACTATGATAGTCAAAGCAAAAAAGCAAAATGAAATACAATAATACAATAAATTACCAAAGCACAATAACAAAATGGCAAGATGTATAAACACCCAGCCATGCCAAAAGTCAGAGTATTACCCAAAGCGGACTTTAAAGTAAAGATTAAAATGTACAGACAAAAAAAGAACACTATACTACGATATTGCGATGATACTTGTAAACAACACCAGTACCTCAGGAAACTTCTTTCGATTTAGCTTTGTTGAAAGCGATGAAATGAGATATTTCCTACAGAAGCTGTTATCAACTATTACTTTGGTGTTACATTTTCGTACAAAACACATGTTTATTTATAGAAATATAACGGCAACCATAATTTCCCATCTATTTGTTGCAAAAGTATCTCATCACAACATAAACAGTTAACAAATTATTATATCATATTTTTATACATGTATTTGCGCATTACAATCAGTATACTGACGTCATTCACATACTAGTAATTAATGACACCGGCACCATATCAAGTGTCGTATTTTCTGCGTTATCCAAACTATTTAGATGATGCGTAGAAAAGTACACAACACAAAACAGTGATAAATTTTGTGGAATGAAAATAATGGTGTTGACAAATATCCCCATTTTGAATAGTGGTCGTCAGTGTTTAGCAGGTTCTCTATGGGAAAATTATTAATACTAGTTTGATCACATACTACTACTAGTATACGATGATATTACAATTCTTTTTTCTTCAAAACAAAAGGTTAATAAAATAGATGATCATAGTTTTATTAAATATAATTGTATAATGTTGGTATTCGAACACACTTGCAAAATGCCTTCGTATATTTTACTGGGAGTATAGGTTTATATGCCAGTCATGTACGAATTATACCATGTCAGGAATAGGACATTTGATGTTCAATCGTTTGATGTGTTTATGCTTTTGTTATTTGATAAAGGACTTTTCAACTTTGAATTTTCGTTGCAGTATGGTATTTTTTGTTACTGTAGATTTTAGATCACACTAACTGATAAAATCTAAACCAAGTAGAACTCTAAGATATTGCTCACTTATGATACCCTGTTAAAATTATTCTGTGTAAAGAGGAAGTAATTGAAAATATTATGAAATCGCATCACTCGGTAAAACATGATTTCTCATATGCTTTGGATTCATTTATTTTTGTTGGTATCAATTTTCGTGGATTGATCAACTGGCATTTTCGTGGATATTTGATTTCGTGGTTTTGCCAATCTCTGTATACAAACCTACCGAAAATATGTTATTCGTTGAACATTTTAACCCACGAACCCCACAAAAAAGGTATCCAATGAATTATAATGAATCCACAGTAGCATGATAGGGAACTTTCAGAAATTAAGTACTTGTATAGTTTATAGGAAAATGAGACGTCAAATTTCACACCAAATAAGTATGTGTAAAAATAATATATACATGCAGGTATTTGGTAAACAGAAAGTCTGTGAGCAAGAAATCTGAAACTGCGACGCACGGTAAACAATCTTACGACATGAAGCACGATTACAAAAATCCTGAGAACAATATGACGGAAATTCATTCGACAGGATCATAAATACACTTCTGGCGTATTAAAATTTTGAACTTGTTGCCTTTTGTTGGCTGTTGTTCGTGTGATTCTTTGTCAATTGTGTTCTCCAATTTATTTATATTGTAGTCCTGTGTTGTCATTTTGATGTTATATTTCACATGGCCATAAAAGTGCGAGGTTTGGCATGCCACAAAACCAGGTTCAACCCACCATTTTTTCCTTTAAAAATGCCCTGTACCAAGTCAGGAATATGGTCATTGTTATATTATAGTTCGTTTCTGTGTGTATTACATTATAACGTTGTGTCGTTTGTTTTCTCTTATTTTTGAGTGTAAATTCACATTGCGATAAGACGTGTCACGGTACTTGTCTATCCCAAATTCATGTATTTGGTTTTGATGTTATATATATATGTTATATTTGTTATTCTCGTGGGATTTTGTCTATATGTGTTACATTTTAGTGTTATGTCGTTGTTCTCCTCTTATATTTAATGCGTTTCCCTCGGTTTTAGTTTGTTATCCCGATTTTGTTTTTTGTCCATGGATTTATGAGTTTTGAACAGCGGTATACTACTGTTGCCTTTATTCATAATACGGACAGACAGACCAACAGAGGTAAATGATACACACATTTATATATGAATTGATGCAAATATATCAAACCCGTTAGCAATTACGTGCAATAATATGGTAGAATTTTAATACAAAAAAATAAAACAGTCCAATAGTTTTAACGACGATTGTATTTGTATAATTATTTTCTTAACTAAACCATTAACGTACAGTGAACCGTAAACTGCTAAGTGCTACGTCATTTGATCTGTGATGGAAAGTTGTGTCATTGGCATTCATACTACATCTTCTCATTTTCATATAAATTTCATTCATTATATTTAAATGAAGATTCATAGTCTATTCTGACCCACATGACATACCTGGGCTGTTGAAGGAAACGGACACTGATGTTATGTGCGCCGATGATTTTCTATAAGTCACAAGAAAAAAAAACATGATTCGTATGACAAAATTTACCAATATTATTTAAACTCAGAGAGATAAAATCATGTTTAAGGAGGCTCGAGGGTATAAAAATTTCAGAAAAAAATCAAACATTTGTTTTTCATTACAAATTTTATTTATTTCCTTTTGTAGTTGTTACTTTATCAAATGGTACAAAAATCATTCAAAGCAATCAATTCGTGTTGGCCCCAGATGACTTTCAAAATGTATACATCATTGAAAAAGTTCCAAATTATCTCCCTTTGGTGGAAAAATGCTATTTTTTGGCTCTAAATTTGAAATATCTTTTTCAACTCATTGGTGACCTATCTTTTTTAACATAATTTCCATATAAGCTGTACTTAAACTAAATTATTGTAAAATTTTAGCGATTTTTGTAATAAATTTCTTTTTTTTATTTCGATATTGCCTTTATTTCTCCTATTACTTCTACAGAAAAAAACCCACCTTCACAAAAATGTATGCTTCTTTCGAAGGCAGATTGTGAGCGCAAATGAACGGTGACCTCACTTTTTTATTTTATTTTTCTATTAACTATAAGATAAAGTTCATTTATAGAAAAATATAGAGAAATCCTATATAAATGATTTAGACCCGCGAACCCCCTTAAATCTCTAATTTTTTATTTCATTACGGTTCATACTTGTAATCTCATGGCAATCCCCAAAAATGATCCACAATTGTATTTTTCATAGATTTAATAATTTTTTGTAGTGAAAAATCATAAAAATGAATAAAAATATCTTGAACAAGACATAAAAAAATATTATTATTAAAGTTCAAATTGCCTATCATGTATTAATTAATTTATGTTATTTCTTTATGTATAGTCTAGGATGGAAGGACTATAGGTCACCGTATAGCATTCATTTACTACCAAAACTGTAATAGATTAAAAACCAATTCTTCAGAGAACAATTGAAGGTCTTTCCACCTCGATAATAAGAATGAAATTTAAAAAACGGTGTTGGCAAATGTCACTCCTGTATGATGTAATTTGTTACTTCAAACTGATATCAAAGAAATAAAATTTCTAAGTACTTTTTCATAGGATTAGTCTAAAATAAGCTTCTTCTTGTTAAAATTTGGTCATTTCCGGTTCACCTGATAAATGATGAAATGTATACAACCAACTGTAGAAGACTTAATTGTTTTATAATGAATCAGTATTATTTGTTTAGCAGAGGTCAAAATCTAAAAGGCCAAATTGACCTTTGACCTTGACCTCAATTTCAAGGTCATAGGTCAGTGATATCAAATCAAAAGACACCAGGTCAATCAATTGTATGGTTGTGGAGAAATACTGATTTAAGATTCATAAAAGGAGAAAACTCCTATAAGGGTTGACACTTCGACTTAAATAGGTTGAAGTTGCGCCTGAATGAAAACAGTAAGTAGGCAAACTGATCATATCATTAACTGTTACTGTTTCTTTTCAATAGCGATAACTAGCAAAATTCAAAAATTGAGAACATGACCATGACCTTTTACCTTGGCCTCGATTTTCTTCAAATGGACCAAGGACTTCATATCGAAAGACTTTAGGCCTCTATGACTTATAATGTATGAGTTCATAGTGAATTTAACCTATGTTAACATTTCAAAGGGAAATAACTCCTATAAGATGTCATCCAATCACATCAGTTTAAATTAACCAAAACATTCTTCAGAGTAGACAAACAATTTGGTGAAAACAGTTTGTTAAAATCTCTTACGGTTTCAGAGAAATAACGATAACAAGAAAAAGGGGATGCGGGTAGATAGGTCCTATTAGAATAAGTGTTCGGTTACACAGGGTGAGTTTTGAAATCCCAATCAATGTACCACATCACTGTAAACCATCTCAGATGGCAGAAGAAAAACAAAATAATCAGAAGAAAAACAAAAGCTCTTTTCACGAAAAGTGTAAAGACCTAATTAGCTATAACAGTTCCAATGATAACAAGATGTGAAAGAAACGATCTGATCTATGCTTAAATGCATTGCTAAAACATACTTATAGCCGATAGGAACCAACGGCGCATAGATAAAAGACAAACACTTATGGCCGACAGGAATCTACAACAAGAATTGGATAACAGGCTCCTCACTTTTGAAATAGGCACATAAAAAATGAGGCAGATTCAAACACGTTTGTGAGCACTCATTCTCCCCATCCCTTTGATAACTTACATTTGTATTTTTAGAAATATCTTGGTTGCTCACAGATGATGTGTCGTTGTCGTCTAAATATCTATATAGAATAGTATCAAATACTGCAAAACAAAAGGATTATATACGCAGATATATGAAGGGAAAAAAGTTACCCTCTTATTGTGTCGTCTAAAAGAACTGTAGTTTCAACATTTATTCTTATTTTTCAATCTTTTATCAACCTTAAACTTTAGTCCAGATATAAGGTTGTGTACGGAAGAGCAACTTCTCATTAAATGGAATATATTGATTCACTGTCAATGGTATATGGCCTTAGATATTAATGACAACGTATAATGTCAATGTATTGTACTTTGGGAATCATCTGAGACTAAAGTGGTTGGTTTTACTTCAATATTCATATTCGATATTTGGTTACTTCAGAGCTTTCTCGTTTTATGCTGCCAACTTTTGTGGCTGATGTTTGATGTAATATGTCTTCAGTTTTGATCCTTGAAAAGAGAACGTAACCAGAATAGACAAACATTATGTATAATACACTATCTTGCGTTCGTGAGCACCGACTCTATTATAGTTATGACAAAGTATGATGCTTTTTTAGTGTGCTACACAGGTGTTTATATAAACATATAGCAAGTAGTGTACATATCTGACATATATTTATGTAAAACTTTTATCCGGAATATTCAAGGCTAATCATTAAGGAAGCAAATTAATGTATGTACATTCAGAACTGTTTCAGAGCGTTTATGCTGAGTGAATGGCTAATCATAATTGTGTGTTGTCAGCTCTTTAATGCTGGCACAATTTAAAAGATACATGCTCGTAGATTATAAAAATAGTACACAGACCACAAAATTGACAACTAAAACTACTCATTACGAACCCCACAAAAAACTGGGGTTGATCTTAGGTGCTCCTTAAGCTCTTAAGCAAGTCCTGTATCAAACGTTGCACCAATTGTATTACTCATATTAGTAAGAATCCGGTTATAATTCTTATTCGTTAGGTCACATTCTAGGAAAGTGGACGAAATTGCAGTTATGAAATAAGGAACATATCCGTTATCATCTGTTAAACAGACTTTACATAACGGTCAACCAACTCGTGATGGCGTGACTGAAATTTATGAAAGGATGATTGAAACTTCAATTACTTTCGTCCTTCTGTTTGTCAACACACTTTTCTCAGGTACTATTCAACACTATGTCAACACTTATAAGTTGTTATATATGAGAACGTTCCAGATCTGGTGGACACCATCTGTCTGTTACTCGATACTTTTATTTTTCAAACCAGGTTTAACCCACCACCATATTCTTCTGAAATGTCAGGATCAAATACTATATAGTATAACAGATTTTAATCTAGTCAATCCGTTGGTCGATATACTATTAGTATTTTTTTTTGTCAGTTTTTATTAACAATATTTTTTTATTTATATGGAGTTTGATATTCTTTTTTAACCAACATTTATAAAGCTATAATTCTGAGAGAAAAAATCTGATGATTTTTATTGAAATAAATGAGTGAATACTGAGGCTATTCGAATATCACATTTATAAAATGATTTGAAAACATATAAAAGGGTACATAATACGTCTATTTCTAGAATAAGTTCAAAGTTCAAGTACAAGCAACACGATTTGTGTTTGAACCAGCTGTCAAAACAGTTCACAATGTGGTGGTGGTTTGACGATAATACTACACGGAAGGTAGAAATTCTTTTACATTCAATTCCATGCTCTCCACAAGGATTCAAATAGTAGAAAATCATATCATTACCACATCTCAGCTTGAGACTTCTATTGAACATTTGAGTGTTTTGATTAACTAACTCACACACCAATCCCATAAAAAAGTGTTTCATCTCAGTATTTGTGTGTGATGGTTTTACTGATCAGACGGATTTGAAGAAGATGAAACAAAAAGACACAAATTCTTACAGATTTGTTAAGCTGTGATGTTAACAGGAAAACAACAGAATTGTAAGGCATATATCTAAAAAAGCAGACATGATCAGAAGTATCAAAACCATTCGATTGACAGTTACTTAAAACCAAAAACAGAATTTCAGTTACTATAAAGACAACAATTCACGATAAAATGCTTGACTTCTTCTGTTCTACTTTGAACAAAAATTACAAACAAAGTAAAATTACAAAAATACTGTACTCCGAGGAAAATTCAAAAAGGAAATTCCCTAATCAAATGGCTCAAACATATCAAACGAATGGATAACAAATGTCATATTCCTGACTTGGTATAGGCATTTTCCTATGTAGAAAATTGTGCATAAAGCCTGGTTTTAAAGCTAGCTAAACCTCTCACTTGTAAAACAGTCGAATCGAATTCCATTATATTAACAACGACGTGTGAACAAAAGAAAAAGACATAATAGGTAAAAATGTCTAAAATAGGGGTACAGCAGTCAACATTGTGTTATAATCTTAATAACTATAAATCCAAACAAATATGTGACATAGAAGCACAAAATGGCATATAGACCAAGCATACTAGCAAAAATTAAAGACAAGCAAAACATTTATTCAATATGGACATAGAAGAATGATAAGAAAACGAACGGTTTGCATAAAGACATGATGAATTTACAGTAGCAATACCAAAAAATATTGGGAAAGACTTTTTCAAAAGAATTTAAATATTTTACAAACAGGAGAAAATATTAGTGAGAAAACGTTTTAATATAAGTGGGTTGAGGGTTAAATTAATATATCAAATTTTAGTTAATGATTTTAAAATTTGAAATTCGGATCAAATTCTCCATTGCAAGGCGCGTGCATCAGCGGTCAACTAGAAGTGGTGACAAAATGGAGCCGACATTAATATGTTAGATTGTGGTAGCCCACTCGTATGAACATGTCGTAACGGCTTGCGTGAATTTTCTTTATTTCTATTCATCAAAAGTGCTGCCATAGACACAGCAAACAAATATGGTAAAGATGCGGATACCCAGAAGCTGTCAGAAAATACATTCAATCAATCAATTTGTTATTAATGCTATCAAAAAATCATTTGAATGTAATCATCTTTTAAATTCTATATGCACAATATTTATTAATAAAGTCTAACTTAAAACTTTAAGACCAAACACAATTGTTGTCATTATTTACAAAAACCGGCAGTAGAAATAAATTATGAAATGTCCATATTTATCTTATTTTCATGCAAATTTGATACCAAAATAGAATTTCACAGATTTACTGTACATGTATATGATGCAAATGGCATTTTTCAACCATTATATATGTACAAAATTCTTCATAACAAACATAAATGAAATGAAATCCTCATCACTCCGTTCAGTTTAGAATGACAACGTGTATTTTTATTATAAATTCATCTACAAAAGACCCACCAGTGACGCTCGAATAAAAATAAGTTAAAAAGGCCAACTAGATTAAGAAGTTTCTACAGATTTTGCCAAATACAGCTACGGTTATCTATTCCTGGGGGTAGAAAAGCCTCAGTATTTCAAAAATTCAAATTATTATAAAGAATATCATTCTTCCATCAACACAGAATCTATATTTAATTATGTTTGCTCATAGTTATTCAAATTTATGTTTGAAACTGCCGAAAACTAGGACTACAATAAAAGATGGTCTTAATGAGTCAAAATACAAAATAGTAATAAAAATGTGCAGAAAAAAATAATGCTAAAGAATAGAGAAAAATTGCCTATAAGTAAAGAATATATATTGATGGGAGGGGGGCTAAAATAAAAAACATAGAAAATAAAGGGCAGTATAAATAAAGCCTATTAAAACATGGTATAAAAAATAGAGAGTACAGAAATAAGGGACCATACTCGAGACACTCATAACAGGCATGAAGAATTTAGGTTAATTGTTAACCTAATTTTATATTTAATATATTTTAATTGTTAAAATCTGTTTTGATCCTGAAAGATTTTAACACGTTTTGACATAGATATTTATAAATTTTGACAAAATTTATGTTGTCTAAAGAAAATACTTTAACATGATGTGTACTATTCAGTGTTATACAAAATTTGTATTATTAGAATTATGAGCACGTGCTCATTTTTCATTTCCTTAGTACATGAAGCATTCATTGGACAAATATCTGAATAAACACTGTTTTATTCTTTTATATGAGGGTCTGGATGGATTCCCCATATCAACATGACAGTATCAGGGCCAATTTAAAAAAAAAACATTAAAAAAAGAATACAAACTATGATCGCTATTTTACGAAATACCTAAATCTTACTGACTGATAATTTCCTTTTTCGGCAGATTACAGTGATACAAAAAATGAGTGCTAAAAACGTAGGGCTCACGTGCAGTTGTCAATGAAATTAACAAGTCGTCATAGGTGAAATAGCGTGAACAGACGGGCTCAAGCGAGGACATCGATTTCGTTGAAATTACTAACGATAATCTTTAATTATATATGAATCATGAAATCATTCAACAAGTATGATACATGGTATACCAAAAAGTTTCACGAAAACTAAGGCCGAAACCTACGATGCAAGTGCTCTGTATCAAGGTTCCTTGGATTTTGATAAATCTCTTTATTGACAATTCTCTGGAAAAAGAGGTTGCGGAAAAGTAATCTATGTTAAATTAAAATATTGTATCATAAAATATGAAAAATTGGGTCAAAACGGACGATATTTTAAAATACTATAGAATTGATAAACATACGTTAAAATGGTGATTTTTGAGTAGTTTGAACAAACTCAAGATCTAGGACCAATTTGGAGCTGATGACGTATCGACGACAGTATGTTAAATCTAATCATAGGAAACCTTTTAGACTCGTGGCGTTAAAAGGTTGGCATATTCCTAAGTGTTGTGCAGAATGAAATCTTTTCCATGATACTTTTTTTTCTTCATCATTGTACAAATATTCTGAAACAGGAAATAATACACATTATTCTAGGTCATTGACCCAAAGTTTATGCGAGAGGAGGGCACTTTTTTCTTGACACAAAAAAAACTTGTTTTGTTTCAGAAGGAAAGTGAAAAAGATATGTCTATTGGAATTAACGGGGAAGTAAATAAGACATTTAATTTCAGTGGAAAAAAGGTCTTGCTCCTGTCCATGTTTTGAAAAGATATATCTTTTTAAAATAAAATCATTTTTTGTCCTGAGAAATAAACCTAACAACTATACCCCTCCACTCCCCCCGATACAAATGTAAGATGTATGGTAGGTGCCTTACAATGTAATTACATTTTCCTGAAGTGCTTAACCGCAACACCTGACTTTTCTGTCACGAACTTTATTATGGAATCATTTCAAATTAATACTATTTATGTAGATCTTAATCGTAAACAAATTAAAACGACATTGTTTATATAAAAATTAAAGATCACCGTTGTCAAGTTTTAATTAATAATAATTATGCTAATGTAAAAAGTGTATTTCTATCACATAATACGTTTGACACTAACGTCGTTTAGAAAGAGGCGTGACATCTCCTGCCAGTTGGACATTTTTTAGTAAATATTGAAATTCATCATGAAACTTTTTACCGTTTTGGTGTTTCTTGCAGTTTTGTCTATATCAGGTATGTTTTATTACAAATTTTGAAATTATAGGGAATCTCAGATTTCAACTCCCTCAGGGGAAATTTACCTTTAGATGGTTACTTTTTAGTTCCTTTTTGGTTATATAGCTCTCTTATTGTTTAGGTTCCTGGACATCCTTGTGGCTTTCAAATACTCGATTTTTAGTGTTCCTGTTGAGGTAAATCAAGAAAATAGCCTCAGCGCTAGTAAAATAATGTGTTATTTACGTATTTTATTTATTAATTTAAAAACATTTTATGATAATAACTTTTTTGTTAGATTTGCCTTTGATTCAAACTGAAGGACCCTAGTACATCTCAATACGTCATTAATAGCTCAGATACATTATTTTTTGAGTCCTTAACGTAAATAACATTAACAGTACCGAATTTCGCACCAGATGCGCATTTTTGTTTTTCAATTGTTTTTCACAGCACACAGAAACAGTAATTTTTGTACCTATTTCTTTCCTTAATTTCGAACGGAAACAACAACTTAATTGCTGAAACAACACTGAATATCGTCAATGAATAAAAAATAAGTTCCGAACTATGGGTATCAAAAATGTTTCAAGTGTCATATATGATGCGGCATTATACACAAGAATGAGCAACATTAACCCTACTTCAAGAGGTATTCAAGACGTGTGAGTAGCTTCTGCTCCAGTATCACATCTATCGTGATATATACAGTTTAATGGAGGTCATGGAGCGAGAAAACAAGTACAGATTGACAATGGAGCAAAACCAAAAGCACTTGACAAAAAAAACGTTTACCTACGTCCTTCAACACGTGCAATTACTTTCTGTATCACTTGTAGCCGGTAGCCCACTGAAAATTTCTATTGTTTTTACATATAATGTTAAGTTAATTATTGAATATTTAAAACATCTATATATATAGAAGAGGGACGAAAGATACCAGAGGAACAGTCAAACTCGTAAATCGAAAATAAGCTGACAACGCCATGGCTATTAATCATGGGGCAAGGTGAAATCTGTTCAAACATTGTACACAACATGGTTGATGTGCTTGTGTAGCAAATTAATGCTTCATATTGGTATTTATTAAGCTTTTCTTTTGGAGATGACGATTTTTGCATGATGTTTATACTGGTTTGTGTGATGTTCTCTTGTAATTGATAATTAAGACATCATGTTTCACATAAATAACCTTGCTTAACGTAGTTATTCTTTGCATGAAAGACACAAGAAAGCAATCATACCGGAAACTTCAAGCTAAGACAATTATTTTCCTGTTTAAAACATTTTTTGCCAACAGTTTTGTTTTCTCTGATAATTTCAAAAGAAAGGCGAAAAATACATGAGGAACATTCAACCTCATCATTGGAGAACAAAAGGACAACGAACAAATTAACAAAATAAAAAAGACATAGGTCAAACAACAGTATAATAAACACAACATGAAATCTAAAGACTAAGCTACACGAACCCACCAAAATCCGGGAGTAATATCAGATGGCACTTATTATGTTGCTCATGTTGATACAGAATTTTGATAAGCCTCATTCTCTATGTCTTATTCGAGGAAAAAGAAGATGTTTACATTTTCTACAGAACAGGATAGGGTAGTGATTTGTTTATGACTTGTCATTTCATTTAAACATTTAGAAGTCTTTTAATAATAGAAATACTTTTTTACGTCTTTTTTTATAGCTGTTACAATGCAAAAGTATAGAACAGTAGTGAAAAAAATTAACGTAGATAACCTCGGTTATGTCACTAAATCGTGTATTATATAGAATGTACATTACATTACATTTACATTTACATTACAGATGCTTTTCTGAGTGATCTACTTCGTTTAAAGGCGGTTAGTGCTTTACTTGGAGGAAACAGAGGTGGAGGTTCCGGCAATGCAGGAGGAGGCAATAACTTCGCAAAATTGCTCTGGTGCAAAAAAACTCCTTCAGAATTTAGATTTCCATGTTCAAACTCACAGCAATGCAATTTAGGTGTTCAACTTGAATGCGTAAGTGGAAGGTGTTGTGCGACGAACTATGGAACACTGACGATAATTGGTACGTAATTCCCGACTAAGACATAGATTAAGTTAAATGGGGCTCTTAATTCACGGTTAGTTCGGTCATATTAGATAGGGGCAGATTTTAAAAATGGAGGTAACAATGGTGTAACAATGGTGTGAAAAATACGGGAAAACATCATTAAGACAGAGCAGTTGCTTGGAAACATGCATAGGATTTCCCACACTTTCATACTATTTCCACCTATTTAAATAAAACACTGCCTCGTATCTAGTATGGCCGAACTAACCGTGAAGAACCCTATTATAATGTTGATAAGAAAAAACTAATACAAGTACCCAGCTTAAGTAATTCTAAATGTACTCTCATATATTTCGCTTCTAATAGCTCTTACGTCTGTTTGAACATAGATAAAGACTGTGATAGTTGAATTTTATATAAACAAAAGGGTTTAAATTGTATCCACTTTTTAATGGTTATTTTATACTAGTAGCCAATCTCAAATGCGGAATGACTCTTGCGCTAGTTAAAATTAAATTATTTCACTATTTTGAAATTTCAAGCCTATTGTTTTCAAATTTACAGCACTGGTTCAATAACTCTGCTGGTGAACAGACAGTCGAAGAGGATATGATCAGATTAGTTCGGTACTAACACGATTTAAAACAAATCTTTCTCAAATAGTCCGTTAATAAATTTATAAAGAAATTGAGGCTTCATATCCCTCTGGCAAAGTTGACCTTAGATAGGTTTGGCTATTTTTTTAGGTTCTTTTTGGTCATATAGTTCTTTATCAGTTACAGTATTTTTACATCCTTGGCTTTCAAATATTAGGTTGTGGACGTTCCTGATGAAAGTTAATCTAGAAAAGCACATCGGTCGTATGTAATTTATCAGTGGCGGATCCAGAAATGTTTCATAGGGGAGAGAGCGCACTGACTGTTAAAGAAGAACCCGCTCCTGTCATGCTTCAGTGATTCCCTAAATAGTCAACCGAATATTTTCAACGAAAAGGGGACCCTGTCATCCTGCTCCCTGAATCCGCCTCTTTTTATAACATGTTTTCAATTTTTCTAAACTTTGAATCCTGCTGCCAGTTTGTACGTGACTCTTTATTTTAAGGAGTTCATGGAATGCATTTCTTAATTCATAACCAGAATACACATACAGTTATGACAGACAAGACGAGTCTTGATAACATCGTCATAACAGTATTAGATATATACTTGTGTATACTATATATACCCGCCTCCGTAAGTGGAATTATCTCGTTGTGTTAAAGATCAATTGATAGCTTTGTGTTGTTTTTGTTTTTGTTTTTTTTTGTTTTGCTATGTGATCGGGTTGTTGTCTCTTTGACGCGTTCTCCGTTTACTTTCTCAATTTTGTCAATTCGTTTGATGTGTTTTATCATTTGATTAGGGACTTTCTGTTTTGAATTTTCCTCGGAGTTCAGTATTTTTGTGTTTTTACTTTTAAGCACTTATAATATTTATATTTATATTTTCAGATAAATAAAGGAATTACAGTTTTCAGCATATTACTCTACCTGAGTTGACATTTTGTCCTCGAACTAGGATTTTGTACTTTGGAAGACGAAACTAATTATTTAAATATAAATATATCTGAAGGTCCACAATGTAGACAGACTTTCAAATTGGACTTCTTGATAACTAAACTGATTTGTATTTCTTTATGTCACTGTACCCTAGATGTAATAAATAAATGTAATATCAATAGTGAGATCGAAGATTAAGCTATGGTAAAGTGTAGACTATTTTGCTTCTATTAGGTACCATTTATTTGTATATATTTTTTTTATATTACAGAAAACAGGATTTTTAAAACTTTGTCAAATAACCTAAATCCATAAATACAGTATTATGTTTTCATTCCTTCAATACTCTGTCGGTCTATTGTTTTCATAAGGTCTTTGAATTTTTAATTTCAGTTACTGATGTTGCTAAAAGTTAAAATTTAGAATAAAACATGAAACCGCATGCAACCAAGTATTTTCAAAATATTTTTTTAACAAATGAAAAAATAAAGTTGTTTATATATTCTATTTTTATGTGATTTCATATACTTATATTACAGTTCCAATCTTCCACTTATGTCAGGTTTTCGTTGTTAATTTTAACGCCATAAAAAACAAGAATTTTCAGAGCGTTAAGCACATACTCGACTCTGAAACATTTTTAAGCACGTTCGCTGCGCTCACCTATAATCAATACGTACACGATCCAATATCACAATTTCTTTTCAACATTGAGAACGTTTTAAGTATTTATAATTATTCGCAAATAAAAAAATGTAGCATACATGTAGACTATCACATCCAACAGTAAAACCCCAACTAAAGAGAGCCATTGACTGTGCTTGGTGTACAAAATATGAATGCAATATCCGGTCTGAATGGGGCCGTTTTTAACTCATTCCATCACGCATCAGTTTACATTACAATTATGGCTTTATTTTTTGGTAATGTTTCGTAGTTATCTGTTGCAAAATCTCTGATCCTATTCAACTGACATGATATTTCCAAAAAAGGGATATATATAGATATAGGAAGATGTGGTGTGAGTGCCAATGAGACAACTCTCCATACAAATAACAATTTAAAAAGTAAACCATTATAGGTTAAAGTACGGCCTTCAACACGGAGCCTTAGCTCACACCGAACAACAAGCTATAAAGGGCCCCAAAATTACTAGTGTAAAACCATTCAAACGGGAAAACCAACGGTCTAATCTATATAAACAAAACGAGAAACGAGAAACACGTATATATTACATAAACAAACGACAACTACTGTACATCAGATTCCTGACTTAGGACAGGTGCAAACATTTGCAGCGGGATTAAACGTTTTAATGGATCCAAACCTTCTCCCTTTTTCTGAAACAATAGCATAACATCACAACAAAGAAAAACATACGATAAAATATCAATTGGCAGACTTAACTCAATCAAAAAACGTATGATTAAACAATGAACGAATAAATTTGATCTGCGATATCTGAATACAAATGCACAGTTAATTAAATATTAGAGACAAACATTCATGACCAAAAAGCTAACAAACAAATTCAAAAACAGGACATGACTGAGAAATATTTAACCAATCAATGTTTACTTTAGAAAAAACCGGTTTTTTTATAATCTTGAAGTTTATACAAATGTTGTAAGAATAAGTGAAGATATTACAAATAATCAAAGCTGGTGTACAGACAAGATCCGTATAAATAAAAAATGACAAAAAAGCATTATAAACAGTATCAACAGGTCGAATTAATGCATTTTTATGCCCCACCTACGATAGTAGAGGGGCATTATGTTTTCTGGTCTGTGCGTCCGTTCGTCCGTTCGTCCGTCCGTCTGTCTGTCTGTTCGTCCGTCTGTCCCGCTTCAGGTTAAAGTTTTTGGTCAAGGTAGTTTTTGATGAAGTTGAAGTCCAATTGACTTCAAACTTGGTACACATGTTCCCTATGATATGATCTTTTTAATTTTAATGCCAAATTAGAGATTTTACCCGAATTTCACGGTCCACTGAACATAGAAAATGATAGTGCGAGTGGGGCATTCGTGTACTGAGGACACATTCTTGTTTTTATTTAACTTGATCTTCTTGTTCAATAGTTTAGGGTATAAAACCCTCCTAGAAATCTGCAAATAACAATGTACTGAAACAAATGGTTTATACTTTTTTTGCATCCAAAGAGCTTTTTTTTTAAATTTAACTTTAACAGTAACACTCAAACCTAACTTTTGAAAGTCATAGGTGCGTACATGAACACATATTATTGGAGTTATATGACCTACAATGGCATAAACAAAATTGCCAAGTGCATTTAAAGGGATTTGGAAACTGAGTTCATTACTTATAAGACTACTTTAATATTCCAGAAAGCCGGTTGTTTCTTATATATGTTTCTCTGTGTTTTTCGTTTTTCTCGTTGTTGACGGTTATAATGTGACACACGTATTTAAGTTATGAATACTAAACACTACGGGTGCCATATGTGGAGTAGAATCAGCTAACCCTTCCGGAGCACCTGAGATCACCCCTAATTTTTGGTTGTGTTTGTGTTGCTTAGTCTTTAGTTTCTATGTTTTGTTTTCTGTACTATTTTATGTCTGTTTGTCTTTTTGTTTTTAGCCATGGCGTCGTCAGTTAATTTTCAATCTATGAGTTTGACTATCCCTCCGGTATCTTTCGTCCCTCTTTTAAAATAACTTGCAACACAAACACACAGAGAAGTTGAGTGCAAGTGGTTAGTTTGGTTTTGATGTTTTGGTATTTTCCTGTTATATCCTAGGCTTTTCGTGTATTACTTAACTAGGGAGATTTTGTATGATTACAAATGAGACATTCAAATGACCTGGAAGTAAGTTATTAGTGGTCACCGTATTACTACAAATAAAAGTAACACATATTTCATAATAAAACAAACAAAACAAAATAGCAGGCCAAACTTTTTTTTCTAGTTCGAATACACATCATTTCTGTTCATTCGAGTCTTTTAAAAAAAAACCACATGTGACAGTAGAGTCAACAATTTTTCGAATGTTTTCCGGAACAGACAAAAATGAATTATCCGAAACGCTGCTGCTGCTGTTGAATTACATAAATAATGTTGAAAGGGGTGTCTTTTTTGTTAGAGCAAAACTATCCTCTTACCTGGGACAGTGGTGTAACAACACAGCACAACAGAACAAACTATAAACATAAGTTGGAAAGAGTTCGACGCACAATATCGGTACTGTGCACTTAAATGAACAACTAAAAAAATGAAAAAAAAGATACAAAGTTTTGATCTAAGAGCATTAAAATTTCGAGGAAACATTTCAAAAGTTCAGCTTATAGTATAACATGTTTTCAGACAAAATAAATCAATGTGTACACCTCCAACGGATTTGGTGTAACCATGTCATGACGTTTTGTATAAATCAGGAACATACACAATACCGAAATATAAGTACCCCGAGAGGCATTCATAACTTGATAATGATTAAAGTTTTGTTACGAATCAAACTATTTGACATAAAACAAAAGTTCTTAAAGTCATATGAAACGAGCGATTTGTGAAAAATAATTATAATCCAAATCTTGAATCAAGGCATGTATATTATAAACTTAGTATTCTGTGCCCACTTTTATCACTTTTACGCATCCATTTCGTATAATCGTAAAAAAAAAAATATTTGACTCGGTCAGTGTTTTTTTCGAAAATATGGTCGTGCTTTGAAGCCGAAGTTTACTTTTTTGTTTTGCCATTTGATAAGGAACTTTCCGATTTGAATTTTCCTTGGAGTTCAGTATTTTTGCTGTATTACTTTATACTCTGATCTTTCTTTCTGTTTCTCGACAGTTGAGATATTTTAAATGTTTTATTAGGATTTCTGGAATAGAGGGACGTCAGCTGTAAACTTTGCAAAACAAATACTCTGAATTTTATTTCTTCTTTTTGAAGATACTTGTTTTTTTAATTGATACGTTAAGAGGACATGTTTTCAATATGCAATTGGCGGCACTCAGGTGAAGCAAATATGCTCATCTTGTGATAGGCATGTTTCTTTTCTCCTTTGAGACAGACATATAGAAGTTTTTTTGTTTTTTCTAAAGAATGAAAAGGAGCTAAATTAATCATTTTCATTTTGACTTTACGTTCTAATAATACATGATGTCCTCTCAATAAATGCGTATAAGGTTTGTGCCACTGTTGATTGCTCACTCATTTGTAGTTGCCAAAGTCAGTTACGGTTCAGCCAAGCTTATATATCTCGACTTATAAATCATCAGTGAATGTCAGTTGACAAGTAAACTTTTCGGTAACACGATTTTCCCGTTTATAACTAAGTGACAATTTATGCTGTCGGTTTTCTTTTGGTCTTGACTTTGTAAGTCTGTTTGGATTACTCATTGAAATGTGGAGTTTTTGTTAATATGTTTTGGCGTTTTGTTTGTTTATTGTTATACCTTTTCGAATGCAATGAAGGTAGAACAAATTCTCCTGCAACAACAGTTCTATGCTATTTTGAACAATTAAGCCTACATCGTCCTCCCTTTCAAAATCTATTATTGTTGTCGGATACTCTTGCCTTCCTTTTAAGAGGTAACGCGTCATTACTTTGCTGCGAAAGCCCATATTTTTTGTAGGTCCCCTATGGGCTTCCGTTCTTTGCACTACTAACTAATGTGAAGGCAACTTATTTTAAGAAAATATATTCATTATTTATATTCTTTTTAATTAAAAAAAAACCGGGTCAAACACACGGTTTGCAACTTGCCATAGTGTTAACTGTACATAAATATCTTCACAATTTAAGGTTTAATTTTAACTCATTGTTATTCAAATATATATTGAGTGTATAAACATACTTCTTTCAATAAGAATGAAACACCTGATCATACTTGGGTGTAAAATCATATTATTTTCTCATATTACTTCAAAGATTGTTCTACACCTCTAAACATGCAACCCTACAATTGATGATCTGTTGTTAATTAAAGTATTTGGCTTAAAAGACTAAACAAATTTTCATTAATTTGAATTTTATTTTACTATCAGTTCTTGAGAAAAAGGGTTAATTTAAAATACAAGCTTTCATTACAAAAAGCATACCAAATGAATTGTATTGGAAAATGTGGAATGTGTTTCTTGGTTTGGCTGAACCTATTTTTTATGGTAAGTTGGAAAGGAAATCTGGTTTCAAACAACAAAAACATAATGTTGAAAGTTTCATTATATATCATACAATCTTGTTCAACAAAATTGTAAATATAGTATTTATTTTCAGTCTAATGTATATCAAAATTCTTTAAAGGAGACAGGCAATGGTTAGCTTATTATCAGATCAAATACGTAAATTGAGTTAATGCTAAAGTATTTTAACTCAGTTTGCGACTTTTAATTTTTTTTGGCAAATATTCCACCAATTTTGAAACATTGATTTTTAAACCTACCACATTCTTTGTGTGCCTCTCCCAAGTCAGGGGCCTGTAGTTCAATGGTTGTCGCTGGTACATGTCTGTCATATATGTTTTTCGTAAAACAAAATTGCTATGAATAAGGTTGTTTGTTTTCTCAATTAAATTGTTTCATAATTTTCATTCCTATGCCTTTAATCTTTTAACAGAGTTTACGGGGGGGGGGGGGGGGGGGGGGTCTCATTGGTGAAGGTGGTACGGTGCTTATGATTGCTTACACCAACTTCTTTAAACTTAGGTGGATTTTTTGCCTAACTGACAATCATACCATATCTCCTTATTTTTATTTTGTTTAATTGTTTAATCATTCACCTTGATCTTGCAGACCGCTGGAGGAGGAATGATTTTTGGAGGAATGATGCTGAAATCTAATAGTGCTGCTATCGGAAGTGATAGCTTTCCGATGTTGGAGGATAAAATTCTTCCACTACTTGAACAAATTGGCATTGGGCCGGACTTTAACATGGAGGAGATCTTTGAAATAATTGCTATGGCAATCATAGCATGCGGTGCAGTAGTGGCGGGTGTTGCTTTTATAGGATTTTGTGGAGCCTGTTGTAAATGGAGACCTTTCCTTGTAGTGGTAAGTACAGTATTTAGTCGCTTGTACTTGGTGCACTCAACTGATAACAGTATGGTATTATTTATTGTTATTGTTTTGGAATAGTTGTAAAATTTAAGATTCCTTTATTAAATTCCTGCAAGTGGAAAGCAATTACGAATGAACTATGCGATTTTTGTTGAAAAAATAAGAATATACAGCATTGATAGGGGAAATAGCAATGATATTGCAACCAACAACACTACAGTCTCGTGAATATAGATAAACACATAGAACGTTACAGTGTAACACGTGCTTAAACTATCTGTATTTGGTTCAACGTATGCCATAGCGACAGAGGCATCTCATTGTATTGTACATATGTTTTTTTTTAATTCCAGTATGCAATTATTCTATTATGTGTCTCTGCCGGAGAAATGTTTGCTGTGTATTATCTCATGGAGGTGAAAGAAGAGGTAGGTATTATTTCTAAAGACGTATACAAGAAGAAGCATGTTCAACAGTTTTCTTTGAAATCCAGATTGTTCGTTACGTCTTTGTTCATGTACCTTTCATGTTTGCTCTCTACATGGTCCCCTCTATAATCTGGTATATTCGCTAAGTATTAAAATAGCAATAAAAATGCAGCAATTTTGATTTTTCTATTGTTTTGAAAATGTCAACAAACATTACAGTTTTGATGATTAAACAATATAACCAGACACCAAACATGTTTTTTTCTAATACATTTCTAAGTTAACCCTACTTTTTCATACATCTGGCATCTAAAAATTGAAAATATAAGAAGAGATCAAACAATTGATAGATAAAACAGTTCTGAACTCAATTCTTCCAAGTTTTACGTATAACATTTTATTATTGCAGGAGTTCATGGTCAATATCACGATTTTTTCAACCGTAACTGGACGAAAAAATATTTGAGATTGTCGATTATTTTTCATTGTAAAACATTCTTTAGGTAAACCAAACCGTTGAAGGGACATTGATTGGTTTGTTGTCTACTTATGAAGGGAACTTTGGTGGAATTATCACCATGGCGTGGAACAGCCTTTTTGTTACTGTAAATATGAGTAGTTACATTGTGTACAACCAAAGAATATAGTATAGTTTTTAGAGTAAACATACATGTTAAGGTGCTTTGATTTTAAACCGAAATAAAAATCCTAAATTGACATAAGTTCTCAAAGTGAGAGTTTGTTTTATAAAATGTATAGAGAAAAATCCTATATAATATTTTCAAGTCTTGAAGCATATGTAGTTCTGACTTTATACATTTTAAAAGTTGTGTATTCCTGTATTAAATAACTTGGATTTTTTACAGAATTATATATCATCGTTTAAATATCTACAGTAACTGTTTCAAAGTAAGCAAAGTGTCTTTTCGTTACATGCTTTACCTGACGCCTAACTTAAGAAAAAGTGTAATTTTGAATTCAAAAGTTACTTCCACAAAGTTTCATAAATATCGAACATGCAATCTTGCCCTCATGCAAAGTTGGCCGTTGATGGTTTTTGTTATTATTTTAGTCCTTTTTTGTTCAAATATAGATCGTCAAGTATTCATAATCCTTACTTTCAATTTTTGTATTTGAGTTTAACCCGTAAATCGATTAAAATTAGGACGTAACATTTATTCAGTGTTATTTAATTCTGTTACTCATGCTAACTTTTAATTTCTAAGTTTGAATGCTGTGGAGTGAACAGACAATCAGAAACAGACGATTTTTCCATGTCAGTTTGGAATTCCACCCGTGGATCACAGTTAATACCAGGGTACTGTTGTAAGGGAGCAGATTATATCTCTGGAATTTTGTTAGCTGGTAAAGAATGTACCACCAATCCAACATCATTGAACTCTTACTTTTTTGAAGTAAGTACATTTATTTGTCATACATTGAAGGAACATTTATGGTCTTTGCTCATTGTTGAAGGCCGTACGGTGACCTGTAGTTGTTAATTGCTGTGTCATTTTGGTCTCTAGTGGAGATTTGTCTCATTGGAAATCATACCACATCTTCTTTTTTTATATATTTATATTACTAGAAAAGTATACAATAAACACTCAACACTCTGATTAAACATACTAGTCTTTGAGTGTTTGATATTTTTATTTTTAATTAATTTAATTTTGTCTTATATCAAACATATACGAAGACAGGTCCCAACTGTAAGCATATCTAATCTTAACATATAGACATACCTGATTATTTCAGGGATGTTACACAGCCATCGAAGAAGCAATAGAAGAGTACAGCAGTATATTCGTTACTGGATCAATTGTTGTCTTGGCAGTTGAGGTATGATATACCGGTATTGTAGACCAAGAGTCATTAAGAAATCCTGTGTATGTAGCAAATAATTGTTAAATATACTTTTTCGATTGTAAAAACGCCTACATTAGGTAATGTTGTCCCAGCTTTGTTTTTTTAAAGTTAATTATATGCATGATTAGAAAAAAAAACTTAGATATTATTGTAAATTAGTAAATACAGTTTTAAGATATACTTAAGGTACAATTATTTCATCTTGAATACCATAAAAATGCTTGGAAACAGTGTCTCAATTTTTATACATGTCCTGTAAAATTGAGCAATTTTAATTATTTCCAATTTAAGTATAAGGTCATCCAGTGTGTAATTTGACCGAATTCCTCCAAAAATTGCACATGTTTACTAATTTCCGAAAATGCAATATGAGTCAAAGTGTATTTAAGCAGTAGATATTCAATTCTTTTTTCTTGATGACAACAATCAGACATTTCTGAAAGAATCCGCTGAATTTTCCTCTTCACTAGCCAACAAGGGTTGAGATGAGGAGCTGGATCGTAACCCTTGGCTATTGAATATGCTGAATTTTCAAAATATAGGCGGTAATGCTACAATATATAATACATCACGGATCCTTGAGTATGTAGTACAAAAAATAGATTCAAAAATACACGATTGCATAAAAAAAACCACGGCAATTTGGTTGAAAAATCAACATTATTTTCTTCAGAATTGAGGTATGAATTGGGTGATTGATACCAAATACTGTGAATAGTATTAACAGTATTTTATTTAAATAAATTGTATTTTATTGTGCAACAGACAAAGCCTATGTAAGCCTCTCCATGTACGTAGTATGTTGGACACTTATTGGGACTGAATATTTTGATTATCCGTATATCTGAACGCTTTCTGGTACATTTGTGACTTTAAAACGGCCTTAATTTCCCTCGTTTAAAATGTGGAATCATATCAATATAAATAGCCGGTGATCTGGGTTTTACGACAATGAGACAACATCTCACCAGATCACATAAAAACACAACCACATACACACACATCAGAAAATATTTCTATAGGTCAACATGCGGTCTAAAATAATATGTTACGATAAGTTGAAAATAAGTTTTATAAAAATTACCAAAGATCTTCGAACAACACCAAATGTTAGCAAGAAAAGGAAACATTTAGATATAACCTAATACAACCACTGAAACATGGTCATAAGAATCACAAAAATATGAAAATCATAATCGTGCTTGTTTTTAAGGTAATGACAACAATCATTTTGTTTTGTTTGTGTTTGTAGATGACAGCAGTTATAGCATCGTTTTGCATGTGTCGCCAGATATCTGCTGATCTAGAACATTCAAATAATAAGAGGAAGAATGCCAACAAGAGATGGATCAAACATAAAGACAATGAATGAATACGTTTTTTAAACCATTTGTTTTGAAGAAAAAAATGGTAACTTGATATATTTCTGTGGAAGTATTTCATTGAAAAGATGTAACTGCGTATTATCGAAAATATTGCATTTATGTCAAAGCTTTCAACTTATTCTACTATAGTATTTTCACCCATAGTTTATGTAATACTTATAATTCCTTTGTCTCTTTTAAACTTATAATTTAAATTCCTTAATGTGAATAGATAATCATAATAAATTATTATGTTTATGCTAATAAAAATGTATTATTATGAAATTGAACATGAATTTGTTATCCAATCACATCATTTATTCTATAACCAACCGAGGCTCTGATCAAGCATAGCAAATTTTAACTTGCAAAAGAACTCCCCAAAAATTATGAAAGACCTCTGTAGAATCAAAAATATAACTAATAAGTCAATAAAGATTAAACTGAATGACAAAAGTGTATGTATCTTGAAATACAACATGTCTATTGAGGTTAATGTGTACTTTTTTTTCAAATTTTTGTTAAATTAAAAATCTAATGCGGGGTTCACACATTGCCGATTATTGATCCCGTTTGAGATCAGACAGTGATAAGACATGAAAGGTGAAAAAGTCGGATTACTATCCTCAATTATCTGGAATGTCCTATCATTGTCTGAACGCAGTCGTTTAAGTTCTTAATATATTCCTACAGGTCGGGAATGGTCCGGATAGTTCGGCGAAGCACCCCGACAGTTAGGTGCGTCCCGTAAAATTCGGTGAAAATCAGCCGATTTTGTCTAGTCGGATTACAAGCGTGACTATGTCGTGACAGATTCTGCTGTATCGGATCAAAATAATAACAATGTTCTGTATATTCTGGAAGGTGTCCTGTGGAACGGGAATGATCTGGAGAAATTTTTGCATTGCTGTTTTTCTCCCAATTGAGTCCATATTGCATTCAGATCTTGTAGATTGCGAACCGTTTTTGCCGAAACCTTTCCGGAACAGTTCCGTTATTAATACGAAATTCGTCAATGATACCCACGTCAGAGTCCCGACAGTTACAGAATACAATACGACTGAGACCAGACAAAGCCGTTTGCAATGCGATAGAGCTGACCGTGATAGGATTGCGTTCCAGACTTTTGACAAATTTTATTCGGGAATGGACCTGTCAAGGAAGTCAGTAAAAATTGTGAATGTGTGACCCCAGCTTAATATAATAAAAAAGTATTTAATTGCACATTTCTTAACCTATCATGTGAAATTTAGTCTGGAGTAAACCAATGAGAGCATTGATTGATTGATTGATTGGTGTTTAACGCCCCTTTCAACGAGTTTGTGCTATTTCGTGACATTTTGTTTGTGTAAGTGGAGGAAGCCGTTGTATCCGGAGAAAAATACCAACCGTCAATAGGAAAACTGACAATCCTAGTTAATTAAGATTGGAGCGCACCTGTCCCCTGTGGTATTTGAACTCACAGTGTTGACTAACTAGTCGACTAATTAGACCACTGGTCCAATAAAAAGAAATCAGGAAATGAAAAACAAAGTACCGTATAGTTCAACAGTACTCATCAATAGTCAAGACATATAAACAGACGCATAAACAAACACAAATAACAACAAACAACACATAAATTATAATCGTCTCGTTATGAATTTTACGGATTCCGTCACGAGTTGGTTGACCGTTACGGAATATCCGTTTCACAAATGATAGCGGATATGTTCCGTATGTCGTAACTACAATCTGGTTCCCTTTTCACGAATGTGACATACCGAATTAGTCTTATTACCTAAGTTGTACTCATATGAGCAACACGACGTGTACCACATGTGGAGCAGTATCTTCTTGCACTTCCGGAGCACTTGAAATCAACTCCAGTTTTTGGTGTGGTTCGTGTTGCTAAGTCTTTATATTTCTATGCTGTGTGTTTGTGTACTATTGTTTATCCGTTTGTCTTTTTCTTTTGAGCCATAGCGTTGTCAGTTTGTTTTCGATTTGTGAACTCGACTGTCCTCTGGTATCGTTCGTCCCTCTTTAGAATAACACGAAGTGCCATGGCACAGGCACACACTGTATTGAGGTTGAAACAATTTTACGTGCGCACATATCACGTACCACAGTTGCTATATTTATCATGTTTGGTAAAACATATGCAATATTACCGATTTTGTCTACTTTAAACTTCAAAATATACCTATTTCATACATGTTATAGATATATTTTCAATTTTCCAATTTACACAAAAATAGGAAATATAACACCTTTACATTGTAGCCACCATCAGAACGATCATCAACTAAAGATATAAAATAAGTATGTATTTGGTCACCTAAGTAACTACAAATCTACAATGAGTAAAGTAAAGCTGCTGAACATCACTTGAAACAAAGCAGGAGTTGAGTCTGAAATGTTTCCTATACTCTTCAAATCTGTTTTCATATTTTGTGAAAGGTTATCTTTTTTATGGCCCTTGAAATACATAGCTGTAAATGTAACATTTCTGCTACTTTTTGTTTGTTTTAGTTAAATTAAAATTATAAATTACTGAACTGTTTATATTTATAACTTATATAGGTCACTGACCAGTGACCTTAATAAATATTTAAATAGTAAACACACCTATAAAGTGTGTATTTCTACCACCTTTATTAAAAAAGTAATGGGTTAATATCCATTAAAGTTCTATATATACCTGGGACATTAATCAAACTACTTTATAAACAACTTTTATCTGATAGAAATGCACTATATTTGGAGATGAGTGAAAATACTAGGTTTTGTTATGATTTTTTATCTTTCAGGTAAGTTATACTAGTTTTTATGAAAATAATGAACATAATAAACATTTATATTGAATATTTTTGTTGATATATTATATTTACAAATATAAAATGCTTAATCGACATTTTCTGTATCAGTCTTAAAAATTCTGTATCATGAAAGTATGTAGAATATTGCATTTATATTATGGCTTAATTTTCAATAAAATCTATACACACTTTATTAAACTGGTTTGATTTATATGGGACGGCCATATAACAACGTAAATACTAACGGTATATACTGTCAAATATACATACTGCAGATTTCATATATGAACTTGAAAATGCATATAATTTGTATGCTTCTAATCACAGTACATCAAAGTTGACTTTTCACCTGAGAAGACAAGATATTATTAAGCACCAATCTTAAATAAATGTGTTGTAAATATCACACTTGTGCACATTGGTGGAAAATCTATACAGACATTAATAAGTCGATGTGTAAGCTTCTGTGATAATTTCTTTAATACGCAGGGTCATTAACCCTGAAGTATTGTCTTATCTTGTCGAATACCAGTGGCAAGTGGGTCCGGGGATGGGGAGGGGGGTTCCGGGGGTTTCAAACCCACTTTTATGAACGATCAATGATCAATGCATTTAAATTGGGACATATTGCTTGAATCCCCCCTTTTTATCCTGGTTTGGGACCCCCCCTCCCTATTTGAAATGGCTGGATCCGCCCCTGAATACAGTTACGCAGTCTCATTGACATGTAGCCAACTTTTCACTTTATTTGGGTCGTTCTTATCATTTAGTTTGAACAAAAACTTTCCATTTAATAGTAACTAAATTGAATTTAAAACAAGTTTAAATGGGAACGAGTTTAATTTTATTTCCATGACTTGTAAAATAGATTAAAACTTTATGTATTGCCATATATGTTTGTTTGTTTAACTATTTATAAGATCAACTGTGAAACAAAGGTTGTCCCTGGATATTTTTGTACAATGCGCACATTTAGTATCTTTGATTGGTTTTTTTTATTACTGAAGATATTTGTATCACCTCTAACTGTTGATACTATCCGTGATTGGTGTATCATTGTATATAAATCAAATACTATGTCGTTTAATCTATTGAAATCTTTCAAACAAGGGGTATTTATTGTAAATTTTGACTTTTATTTTCGTCTTTTCGCATTTTTGTACCATATCTACTAAAAATGTAAATAGATAACAAAATTTGGTATATGCAAATTGTCTTATTAAAATCCTTAAAAAGGTGTTAATGTTTAAACATACACTAAATATCGAAATTTTCTATCGCTAGGGTTTAAATCACCATGTCCATGTGCAGTGTCACTGCATAAAATACTTTAAAACAATCTTTTTACAGCCGATTGTATTGATTGTGTCGCTAAAGGTAAAATTATTGGTTAACTTGCTTGCTAGTTGCACCGTGAAGTCATTATTAGGTTAGGTGAAGTACCCTCTTTTAAGAGTAGACTAGTCCGGCAGATAACAAATCTTTTTGTCTGTATGACTAGGCTAATTCGAAAGGAGGTAGTATACCTTACCTCATAATGTCTTCATGGTTGAGCTAGCAAGCAAGCTAAACAAACATAATACCTATAGCTTCACACTCTATGCAATCGGCTGTAATTCTCTTTTTTTTTACATTCTGTGTTCCGGTTACATTATAATTTACTAAAGAATATGATATATTTCTGACAGAAATATATAAATTTGATAAATTAAAACTTAATTTAAGCTAATCGCTCTTGCTTATTAATTTCTGCTGTGTGTTTTTAAGGAGTGTATTCTAATTATTTGAATGTTATAAATGTAGTTACTTCCCTTGTTACGGGCCATAAAAAGAATTGTTACCTTCAAATGATAAATTATGAAGATCGCAGTGCATAGCTTATGCCATCAGATTCATATGGGGCTTTCCGCCATGACGAAAAAACAGCAAAAATAATTCCTTTATAAAAATATATACAATACACAGTGAGTTGATAATACTTGCATTTCAATTTCAGATAACATTGAATGGACGTAGAAGAAAAATTCGAAGCCTTTATATAATAGGAATTAGTTAGATCCTCATCATGAATATCTTTGGTACAGCTGGAATGGTGTTTCTGATCGTTCTCAATATTACATTTGTTGTAAGTTGTAATTAACGATTCATTTCTATATTCTATATGGCCGAGCAATCTGAGTAATTCACCTACAGCAATCAGTAGTTTAACAATACTGATATTTTACTTTCAAAACCTGCTCGTAGCAGGTTTGTTCAACTTCGATCTTTATTGACTTGGATTGACAGTTCTCCTGTCGAAGGTGATTTTTTTTACATAACTGGGTCGATACCTCTGCTGGTGGACTGTCATTCCCCGATGGTATCATCAGCTTAGTAGTCAGTACTTCAGTACTGACATGATTAATAAACTTTTCTAAAATTGTCCGTTTATAAATTTTGAAAGTATTAAGAAACCAAGGTTTCAACTCCCTCAGGCAAAGCTGGCTTTAGATTAATTTGGCTATCTTATTTAGGTATTTTTGTCATATAGCTCTTCAACGGTTTCGGTACTTATACATCCTCGGATTTCAAAAGTTTGGCTTTGAGCGTTCCTGATGAAGGTAAATCCAGAAAAACGCTTCGGACGCATACAATTATTACACATGTTGTTTTCAATTGTTTGATATAGTAGTTCTTTCTAGACAATCCAAAACCAATAAAAACTGGCCGCCACGATATAGCCACACGTGCTGAAATTTGCGTTACACACGTATGACACCAACAATTAAACAATCACCAATCGTATGTCAACCTTACAAAATAAGAGAGACAATTCATGGTCTAGAATATCAAGTGCATTTTTCTTACGAACAGGAATGGAAAAAACTTGGTTTAATCTAGTATGCAAAACAATAGAAATAGGCTACAAATGTAAAGATAATGTTATGTAAAACATATATTACTATTTAAGGTGCGGAAAACACGTCAGAACTGTGATTAACAAAACAAGTATTTTGACTGCAAAATTCATAAAAACAGGTAGCACCTGAAAATATTATAACTTTTCATACAGGGTGTTATCAAGACACCATATTAAAATCTGGTACACTACACATACAAAGCTTGAAACGTTAAACCGAAGAAAGTATAGCCTAAAGGCCGAAATTACAGATATAACTAATTAAAACCCTATTTTACCAATCTATAAATTTTCATAAGCTATAAACATATATTATGCAAAAAATGTATACTAGTACTAGTATTTAAACTATGAAATCACCGAAGCGCTTACATTTCTTTCTTAGAGCTGTAAATTCAATCTGATGACAATTGTAAAACCCATTTAGTGTTTATATAATTGATCTTGTTTAAATTTATGTACGATCAAATCAAATCGTTTATATTTGGAAGCCAACTATGAATTAAGTTATTTATATACAGGATTCAGTTAGAATGTTAGTGGAACCTGTTCTTTTTAACTTCATCTATGAAAATAATAAAAATAGACTTTGGAATGTCTTTTAAACTGAAAAAAAGGGATGCCATTGTCGAACTATTAAGAGACAAATTCCCGTCAAACACTTTGAACAACCAAATTATACCAAAGGAACTGCGTTTCCGTTGCTTTTCCAAGAGACATTGGCAGTTATAAATGACAGATCGATCCAGAAACTCGAGTAGTCGGTACGTCTGAAAGGTATGAAATAAATGATGCATTTTCTCTCTTGATAAAGCTAAATAATCGTAGGAAAATAATCTCAAAAAGAAACATTCTGTAACTAAGCAATATTGAGAACCATAACACTGAGTGTCAAATGCATTGTTACTTGAACTTTCGGAGATATTATATTTTAATACGTTAATTGGAACATGCCCTCCTTTTTAGCTACTAGGACTCGGTTTAATTATTGCTGGTGGTATGTTACGAGAGAAAAGTGAGACTGTAAATGATAAAGTTTTACCACTACTGAATGAGATAGGAATTGGTCCTGGTTTTACAATGGGAGATTTGCTGGAGGCAATAGCTATACTTGTGATAATCATTGGGATAATAGCCTTTACCTTATCTGCGATTGGTGGATTCGGAGCCTGTTGTAAAAACCGAGTATTATTAATAATTGTAAGTGACTTAAATCATATTAACATATAATTGCATGTGTGTTTTTCAAATGTATTTACTTGTTTTAACCATGAGAACAATGGTTGACTTGTCGAATAAAATTGAGAACGGAAATAGGGAATTTGTATAACAGACAACATCCCGATCATATACCAGATAACAGCTGAAGGCTGCCAATCAGACTTCCATACAGGAAAAAAAATCCCGCAATCAGAGGCGGGCTGTAGCTGGCCCCTTAATAAAAAAGAGTAGGTTCAATAAGGCCTTACAATGGCCCCCTCTTTTTCGCAAAAATTTTAAATTGGGATTTATTTACCATTTCACAATGAATAATAGCTAATACAGTGACTAGATAGGAAATTATTCTTTTCGTTGCAAATTTACGTTCCTGCGTTTTTCATGACGTCACAAATAATACTCATTTTGATTTTCCACGAAAAAAACAATGAAAATGGGTAAATTTCCATTGAATTTTGGACATGAAACATAGAGCACATACGTTGACAAAACGATCTTTTGCAATAATGTTTGTATTTGAAATTTTACATGACTAATTTAAATACGTCTGCGCTCCATGATTGCTGATCTTAAATTTGGCTGAAATCCTGCCGATTTTGGCAAATTTCGCCAAAATCCCATATTTTGACCTAACTGGGATGTAAAAATCAACGCTTTAGAATAAAACTATGACAAACATTGTTCTATACAACTTTCTCACATGTCCTTAAGTCAACATTTTTATCTTGTAGCATTGAACTTTATAATTGGTGCCAAAAATTACCCTTAACTGGAATTCGCTCTAGTCAGCCGAGAACCTTACCGAACTTACTCCTTTGTACTAGTTCAGTGAAAATGGAAGTGATATTAACCTCTACACTTCAAAAAAAGGGTTATAAAAGGAAACTATCAAAGAGTGCACAAGTCATAAGTCAAAGGAAGCCTTGACCAGAAAGGCGTTGCAGCAAATAAATACAAAAGAGTACTTCATTAAAAACAAAAGATTGAACAAAACAACTGTAAAACATTCTGAATATGTGCATTCAGTAGTTCCTGTTCCACCACTGAAACCCGACAAATTTTCTTGTAATCATCTATCCTAAATATAAGAATAATCTTTGATATAAGTATTTTAATTTTGTTTTTTTAGTATGGAGTAGGAGTGATCCTTATTGGTGCAGCTGAGATATTTGTGCTGAAAGCATGGACTGATTTAAAGAAAGAGGTATGTACAGACACATTGATAGTCACAGTGCCATTACAAGGTTTATAACCCCTAAGACAAAGTTGACCTACAATAAATTTGGCTATTTTTTTTATTTTATTTTTTTTTTTGGGGGGGGGGGGGTAATATAGCTCTTAAAAGAGGGACGAAAGATACCAGACGGACAGTCAAACTCATAAATCGAAAATAAACTGACAACGCCATGGCAGTAAATGAAAAGGACAAACAGACAAACAATAGTACACATGACACAACATAGAAAACTAAAGAATAAACAACACGAACCCCACCAAAAACTAGGGGTGATCTCAAGTGCTCCGGAAGAGTAAGAGTGCTCCGGAAGGGTAAGCAGACCCTGCTCCACATGTGGCACCCGTCGTGTTGTTAATGAGATAACAAATCCGGTAAATAGTCTAATTCGGTAGGTCATATTCATGAAGGGAAGGGGATTGTAGTTACGACGTAAGGAACATATCCGATATCATTTGGAAAACGGTTATTACATAACGGTCACTCAACCAACTCGTGATGGCGTCCGTAAAATTTACGAAGAGAGGATTTCAACTTCACCATTTGGAACTCTTGATTTAATAGCTTCCTTGTGAGCAACAACCCTCTATCAAAAAAATCATGATATGAAATGCAAGCACGGGAATGTCGTACCAGTTGGGGGATATATACAAGGTATGCAGGTGCTGCTGGAATGTTGCTACTTAGAAATTGAAAGTTCACAATTGGAAAGCTGAAATCATCTTAAACTGTTTCGGTTCTTATACATTCTTGGCTTTCATATGTTTGGCTTTGTGCGTTTCTGATGAAGGTAAATCCAGAAAAGCTCTAATTGTAAAGTGAGTTTAATATTACTACAAAACTGATAAACTGATTGTAGAAGATGGGCTCTGTATATTTTAAAATGAGCTAAATATTACTACGAAGTTAAACTAGAATTGGGCTACACAGCTACTTTTGCATAGGTACTATTTCTGTACTAAAAATCTGTAGTACTGGAAATTTACTTTCAATATTCAGTACTATTTTGTTACTTTAAAATTATTGTAATATTTAGGTACCTGTTTTTTTACAGTAATTAATTTGTACTTCAAATTTAGGTACTACAGATTTTCGGTTACTAGTATACCATCACATTTTCAGCATTTTGAAAGTCTTTCTATTTCAAATCTCTTAAAATTATGGTTTTCAAACATGGAGTATTGTATTATTTCTGTACCGAAATATTTAGTACAAATCAAGTACTGTAAAATACCAGTACCTAAATATTACAATAATTTTAAAGTAAAGAAATAGTACTAAATATTAAAAATAAATTTCCAGTAGTACATATTTTTAGTACAGAAATAGTAACTATGCAAAAGTAGCTGTGTATCATGTCAATTTCTTTCTGCGAAGTGAACTATCATTATGGTTTTGATAAGTTAAATACAATCGGTTGGATGACTAGTTTGATGTGAAATCTATATTTATTTCACAGTTGAATGAAACAATAAAGAGTACATTGTTGAAACTGCTAAACGATTATGAAGGAAATACAGACGATATTCTAACGATTGCATGGAACTTTGTTTTTCTTCTGGTAAGCGTAACTTTATTTATCTGCTGGTAAGCATTACTTTATTTATCAATTTAGATTTTAATTGTCATCTACAGAAAAAAAAAACAGTTTTGTCAAGAAAGATAACAAGAACAGCATTCAAGTTCCGTCGTCTAATTGCGTTGTTAATGGATATTTAGAATCTGTTTACTATCACTTTATTGATTGCAAAGCAGTCACATCTCAGGAGAAATACTGTTCATTATCATTATCTACAAGTTGTAAGCTTGACAGTACTTACATGGAGGGCATCAACAACACAGGGACTCGGTTAGCTAAAATTTTCTTTATCAGTTTTGTTTTCAAATTTTTGTTTCGTATTTCCTATCTATTTGAATTACATTATTGACGTTTTTAACGTTTGCATCACTATTTCATTGTTAAATAATGATTTAAAACAATTAAAAAATATTAAAGCTATATTAAACCCCAAATAAACTCATACTACAACAACCTATTGATGGATAAGTTGAAATCTATTGATGATAAAAGTAAATTAAATTTTTATAAAGGACTTGAGCCAAATCTATTGATCAAACCTTACCTCTCTAACCCAAACTTTGAATTTAGAAAATTAATTACAAAACTTAGAATCAGTGACCATTCATTATTAATTGAATAAGGAAGGCATTTTAAAATTCCTCGCGAAGAGAGACTTTGCAAAAATTGCAAAGTAGTAGATGATGAGAAACATTTCTTAATAAATTGATCTCATAATTCAAATATAAGATTAACATATTTTAATTGCATTAACAGAGAAAGTAATTCATTTGCTAATCTCACTGACAATGACAAAGTTATATAATTAAACCATCAACACCAACACAAGTGAATAAACTAGGATCCTTTATAAAAAAAAAGTCAATGGAACTGAGGACAGGGGACCCTTTAATATTTACCTGAATTTGTGTATATATATTGAGTTACTTAGTTATTGTCTTTATTTGTTTTTGTTGTTGTTATATGTCACAAACTACGGGGCGCCGAATGGGACTCTTTTGGTTTTGTACAAAATTCAATTCTGTCATAACAAAATCATTTTTGTCTTACAAAACTATGTGCTACAGACTTGTTTTGTGAGAACTTCAATTTTGTGATGACAAAATTCATTTGTGTAGACAAAATTCGTTTTTGTCATGACAAAATTCATTTTTGTAGACAAAATTCATATTTGTCATGACAAAAGTCAATTTTGTCTAAAAGGTATGCAAATATAAACATAATTTGCATACAAAATTGACTTTTGTTACCTGATATGGAAATTAAATCACAAAAGTCAATTGTGTGAGGTAAGATTCAATTTTGTGAGACAAAATTGACTTTTGTGAGACAAAATTAACTTTTGTGAGACAAAATTGACTTTTGTGAGACAAAATTGACTTTTGTGAGACAAAATTGACTTTTGTGAGACAAAATTCAATTTTGTGAGACAAAATTCAATTTTGTCAATTTTGTTGAGACAAAAGTCAATTTTGTTAATTTTGTTGAGACAAATGTCAATTCTGTCAATTTTGTTGAGACAAAAATCAATTTTGTTGAGACAAAAGTCAATTTTGTTAATTTTGTTGAGACAAAAGTCAATTTTGTTAATTTTGTTGAGACAAAAGTCAATTTTGTTAATTTTGAAAGTCAATTTTGTTAATTTTGTTGAGACAAAAGTCAATTTTGTTAATTTTGTTGAGACAAAAGTCAATTTTGTTAATAATTTTGTTAATTTTGTTGAGACAAAAGTCAATTTTGTTAATTTTGTTGAGACAAAAGTCAATTTTGTGACGACAAAATTCATTTTTGTGACGACAAAATTCATTTTTGTGACGACAAAATTGACTTTCGTGAGACAAAAATCAATTTTGTTGAGACATTTGTTGAGACAAAATTCAATTTTATTGAGACAAAAGTCAATTTTGTCAATTTTGTTGGAACAAAAGTCAATTTTGTGTCACAAAAGTCAATTTTGTCAATTTTGTTGAGACAAAAGTCAATTTTGTCAATTTTGTTGAGACAAAAGTCAATTTTGTCAATTTTGTTGAGACAAAATTCAATTTTGTCAATTTTGTTGAGACAAAAGTCAATTTTGTCAATTTTGTTGAGACAAAATTCATTTTTGTCAATTTTGTGTAACAAAAGTCGATTTTGTATGCAAATTAGTTCACAGAAACCAAACTAAACTAATTTGAATACAAAATTGACTTTTGTCGCCCAATTTTCAAATTAGGTAACAAAATTCAAGTCTGTGTAACAAAAATGAATTTTGTCATGACAAAAGTGACTTTTGTCCGCTGATAGATAATTTTGTATGACAAAATTTTAAATTTGTAGTATGATACAAATTTTGTTAAACTGAACTTATTTTTGTTGAACAAAAGTCACTTTTGTCCGTACAAAATTGAATTTTGAGTACAAAACCACAAAAGTCCCATTCGGCGCCCCGTACAAACTGTATAGTTTATATGGCAATAAAACTTTGAATTGAATTGAAATTGTTAAATTGTAATATGCAGTCTCTATCCATGTCCATATACTAAAACATCTTAAAGAAATCTAAGTCGCCATTTTGAATAGTCTACCCTTCTTTAAATTTACAAATCTGGTCAGGCGCGGATCCAGAGAGAGGGGGGGGGGGGGGGGGGGGTTCCGGGGGTTGGAACCTCCCTTTTTTTGGAAGATCAATGCATTTGAATGGGGATATGTAATTGGAACCCCCCCCCCTTTGTCCTGGGTTAGGAACCCCCCCCCCCCTTTTAAAATGGCTGGATCCGCCCCTGCTGGTCTTCCAAAAGTTTGTACCAATATGACGGTGGTTTTCCAGTTATTTCTTTGATTAACATAGGGTTTAGTTTTACCAGATTTTACATCTTTTTATGTTCTTCGCTTTTTTCATAAGCGCGACTGTCACAGCGGACAGTAATAGTTATCATTATTTAAAAAAATGAAGAAAGCAAAACAGATATAGCTATATCATATTTTTTGTATATTTCCAGTTTGATTGCTGTGGAGTAAATACACAATCTTCTGTTGACGATTTTTCAACATCAACTTGGGCATCAGCGACACGTGGTACTGACGTCATACCTGGCTGGTGTTGTAAAGAAGCAACCATTGATACTGCGTCATCACTGTATGGTACAAACTGTACCATCACACCAACAAGTTCAAATTCTTACATTGAAACAGTAAGTATATATTTAAAATATAATATAACAGAGACGATGAGTATAAAGTAAAACCATAAAAAATACCGAACCTTGAGGAAAATTCACAACGGAAAGTTCTCCCGCATGAATAACAAATTTATCACGAGTTGGTTGACCGTTATGGAATAACCGTTTCACAAATGATATCGGATGTGTTCCTTACGTCTTAACTACAATCCCCTTCCCTTTCATGAATGTGACCTACCGAATTAGACTTTTTACCGGATTTGTTATCACATAAGCAACACGATGGGTGACACATGTGGAGCAGGATTTGCTTACCCTTCCGGAGCACCTGAGATCACCCCCTAGTTTTTTGGTGGGGTTCGTGTTGTTTATTCTTTAGTTTTTTATGTTGTGCCATGTGTGCTGTTGTTTGTTTGTCCTTTTTCATTTTTAGCCATGGCGTTGTCAGTATGTTTTAGATTTATGAGTTTGACTGTCCCTTTGGTATCTTTCGTCCCTCTTTTAAATGTTTTCCCACAAATATCAAATGTGTGTGTAGCTCCTCCACCTGATTTGTTACTGAATAGAAATATGTGTTAATTGTTCTTAAAAAAAATCGAGTATATATAGTATTTACTTTAAGAATTACTATTTTCTAATAGAACCAAATACCTCTAAACTTACATTTAAATATGTGTAGTTATGAATGACGTTTAGTTCTACACATAGAAAGATTTGGTGGTTCGTATTTAGTTATTTAAATGAAAACTTTTTTTTTTTGCGATGTATTATGTAATCTAATTTGCCAAAAGCTCTTGCAAATATATTTAATATTTTATAGGGATGTTATACGGCTATAGAAAAGATATTAACTACATACAGTTCAACTTTCATATCAATATGTACAATAATATTACTAGTAGAGGTAAGATAGCAATTTGGAACTTAAATTCATAAGTACTGTAAAATTGAGTATGGAAATTGGGAATGTGTCAAACAGACATCAACCATACAAAAGGGCAGAAAACGGCCGAAGTTCAGCAATGAGTTTTTAATACAGCGAGAGAAAAAAACCCGCACTCCTTAACAAAAACATGAACATATACTGACCGACTTTAGAAACGCAACACTATATTATGTTTTTGTTATTTTTGAATGAATGTGTCACCGTCAAAAGCGATGACTGCCTGTTACAAACGCGCCAAAATGATTGTCAGGATGGTCAACAAATTCTGTCTGACATGTTTTTGGTTCTGTTTTACACCTTCTGATTTTGCATTTGTTCAACCAATTAATTGGAACTTGAGGGCTTTAAAGGTTTTCCTTCAGTCGATTCTTTGGCAATTCAATTGATGGGAAACATTTATGGAATGCATCTGTACGTAATGGCATTCGGCAATTTGATTAGCAGTTGACGTTGCGGCCGTAAACTTGTCTGGAAAATGACGTTACGTAATCAAATTCTGTTGACGTTTTATTGTCACTACACGTTAATCTGTTCATTGATGGCCAGCAATAAATCTTGTCTACTTGTATCGTTGTCGGAAAGACAGTAAGACGAGTTTTTGAAGTCATACAGTATGGGTGCAGCATGTTTATGTTTTCCTGTTCGCAGTATTCTTAAGGACTGATTCAGTTTTTTTTATTTCTCAGTCTTGGCAATATGGAGATGCAACATTTTTTTAACTAATTGAAGTGTGGCAAAGAATTGAAAGAACTGTTCCACAAAGCAAAAAAATCTTTCATGGGTCCCAAATGTCGCTTTAAAAAATTCGTGCGACTTCAAAAATTCGTATGTTCAATAACCACTGGTAAGTCAGATTTTGATTTTTTGTAAAGAGAAAGAAGTATGGTAAGCATGAAAAGTAGTTGTAAGAGAATCAAACAACATTTGGTAAAAAAATCAACAAAATGAGTGTTGCGTTTTTAAAGTCGTTCAGTATATAATGTACTTGTCTTTCAGGCAGTAAAATGGACACGTATTTGATATTACAGAAAAATTTGATTCAAGTCAGAGAAAAACCAAGTCAAGTATTTTGAGAAAATATAAACTGCGCGTATTTTCTACAATATACACTTAAATGCTTTGGAAATGAACTATTTGTATTCGTTATATAAACGAATATAAGTTAATGAAGTACAGTCAATCGAACAAGAAAAAGTAGTTAAACATATGACTTATTTCCCTTTGATTATATTCTACCAGACACCAACACGCCAACCTTAAGAAACAAACACCTACAAAAAGAAAAGACTATAATTAGATACTCAACTATTTTAGTATATGCTTTCAATTTTGAAAGTAATTTCTACTTTTGACTCGATCGTCTTGGGTGCATGTCATATTTGTCACTTGACTTTTAGTATGTGGCAATATACTTATTATTTTCATAAGTTAGTATTTGAATAATAAGTGTGTTACATTTTAAAATGCATTATTTATTTGAAATTTCATTTTAGATCGTTGCTGTAATTTGCGCTGTTGTCATGGTGATTCAAATAACGAATGACGTCACATCAAATAGAAACAGAGAAGGCATAGTATTACACACCATAAATAAAACCAGTCCTGATGTATGAATGTTCCTTCTTCTATCTTATACCTTAACATTCTGAGCTTGTGAAAAAAAATGGGAATATTTATCTTTGACGTCAGTCGATTGTGTTCTATACCAGGAAAGAACAGTTCGTTAAACACGCATCATACGCAACGTACAGCTTCGCTTCGGACGTATTAGTCCATTACCAGGTCGAACGTAAAGCTGTTATTCTACTTTGTAAAGAAGGTCTTGAGTTGAAGTGAGAAAAAAGAATGAAAGTCTGCATGGCCGTCTCGTGTAATAAAAATCAAGAAAAGATGTTCATCATGAAATAAAATATATAATTATATTCTATTATAAAGTTAGCGTCTTTGTCATTTTCTGTCCGTGTGAAATAACTAGATGTTTAGTTTTTCCATTCGTTAGTTTCACATTCCCTCTTTGAGTTCCATTTTCTATACAGGTCCGTTCACAAAATACTGTATAATTGTTTAATTAGTCCGAATATGCATAAAATGTTTGCATCAAGAAAAATAACCACATTTGAAACCATCAAAAATCTATGAATGTACTTTTCTCACTAAAACAAGCTGTTTTCCATGGTAAACACTCGGGTAAACATATTGAAATTGTATTTACATTTATTTTATACTAAACCTCAGGAGTATTTTCAAATGTAATGTCGAAACTTAAATATTTACTCTGACGTAAGACGTCTAACGAAATACACAATAACTTTACTCTCCTTTACATGATATGTAAAAATAACTATTCAATTCATAATTCCATCAATGGAATTTATTTCAACTGGCTAATTTCTTTTCATAAAAATTTCAATTCGAATCTGGATCAACTAACTCGGCTGACCGTGACTATTCACTGAGCTGTTTGACATACGCTTTGTATTGGTATATGGATGGATACAGGTGGTTTTTTTTATTCGCGTTGCTGTTAATCAACCAAGCAGCTGGAATCCGGTTTATTTTCTATAGTATTAACTAGAAACATATTCAAAGAATACAGTTTTATAACTTCTTAATGTCATATCCAATATTTATCAAAACCTAAAGGGGAGATACATGTGTACATGCACCTTACTTCCTATTTTTTTCCGTGGATGTCAATACACCTAATCGCTATTTATTCCATACCGGATAAGTTCTAACATTACACAACTTTTTCATCCAGTTGAAGCTATCTGGGGGCCGTTGAAACAATTCACCATGCACAATACTTTTTAATGAAAACCCTTTTAACTTACCGTAAATACTTAAAACAAAATAATTTTTACTTCAATTTAATTTCGAAAAAAGTGGATCATACTATATTAAAGTTTCTTGATAATCGCTTTCTAAAGTTTTTCCTCCCTCAGCTCTCTACTGAAAAACCTCTATTTTCAGCCGCATGACCCAAACAGGAAGTTTTACATGTGACTGGTTTTGCCAGATTGGACTAAATAGCAATAAAGTGTATTTTCTGGGATTGTTGAAAACTTGCATATTCATCACTATCTGATTTTATGGGTATAACAATCCAGACAGACAAATAGCAATAAGGTGTTTAGGAAAACATGACCTAAAGCCTCCTTCATATAAGTCAAAAACTTGGGAACTCATACTGAATGGTCAAATGTGTTCAATATGAAAATTGCAGTTAAGATGGTAAAATCACAAATCAGCCGTTAACGAAATGGACTGAAAGTATGACTTTTGCGCAAATTTAAAAGGGAAACAGAGGCGGATTTAGAGGGGGGGCCCAGCCCCCCCTTTTTGGGAAAAAATTTGGTTGCTTATATAAGGAATCACTGAAGCATGACTGGAGCGGGCCCCCTCTTAGGTCAGTCAGTGGGCCCCCACTTATGAAAATTCCTGGATCCATCACTGGGAAATGACGGGGAAGGGGCAAATTAACATTCAAGCAGAGCAAATGCTGTTTAAATTAGTATGCGGGTTTTAAATATAGAGTGAAAGTGGAGTCATCTTTTTAAACTTAAGTTAAATATAACTTATGTAGACTTACCTTCTAATTCAATAAAAAAAAAACCACACACGACTCAGAACTATGTCTAATTCACTTGGACTACTAATATGCAAACCTAAAAACAAAAAGAAATATATCATAAAATAGTGATTGAAAAATTCACAACACTTTGAAAGGATAATCCAGACACGTGTTACACGTGGAGCATGTTTGTTTACAAATAATAATGTCACGTGATCGCGCACTGACCTCGCATGTTGCATCGCCCTTACAATTCACCAATACATAACCATTTTCATGCAAACATGCAACATGAATGTGATTGGTTATCAAATAATACAAAAATAATGCATGAACCGTTGAAGAAAAAATTATTTCATCAAATAGATGGATTTTCACTTTCGACACGAATAGGTCGAGTTGACATTTCTGTCATCGGAGATAGTATTGAGATAAATGGGATAAAACGGACCGTCAAAAAGGTCTAGAGAAGCAAATCAGTAGAACCTTAACATGAATAAGTAATACTTACAAAAAATTCTCTAATTGATAAACTATATTACTAAAATTTCACGAAAATAACAATAAATAATTTTGTTCTTCGTGATGAAACTGCTTAAATTGGCGCGAAAAAATATTCTTACTCCTACTGCTTCACGTAAAAAAAAATGTATAGAATGGAATTCGACTACAGTTCAGCATAAAAAAACGTGAATATGCAAAAGTCTGATAATATGTTAATGAAAAAGTGTGTATAAATTTTCGTAAACGAAGTTACCTGTATACTTCACCAAGAACTACATTTGAGCGCAAAGATCGTATGTGTGATTCGGCTTATGTAACAATCATCAATCGGAACTACTCGGCTATTCACCTCGTGCAACCAGAAAGGCCGAGTAGTTCCGATTGGTAACAAAGTACAACATGATTAATGGAATTTTTTGCGTTGCTATTAAATCATTGAAACCACGTGATTGAGGCCATCTATTTTTATTGCGGGTTCCACATATCTAAATCGGAATTATAGAAAAAATGGAATTTTGTGAGCAGAATCAAAACAGAAATGATGAACACTGCAACATTTCCATCAAAATAAAAATAGGATGGAGGATCTGTGTATTCACATTATTTGTAAAACTCTCCTTCTTCCTGTGAAGCGTGTGCTTTACATCGAGGCTTATTATGCTAAGCATCGACGCCACAGTACTTCAACCAATCAGACAATGTTTATTTGGGGAATTCTATCTAATTTTACTCAGATTTTGGAATATTTTAATCGAAATTATAGAAAAATGGAACATTGTTAGTACATATAAAATAGAAAAAGATGAATACTATTAGTTAAAGCAAGTTTGGATGGGGGTTCTGTGTATTCACATTATTTGCACAACTCTCCTTACTGATGCCATATTTTGGAATTTCCGTGACCTAAATGGTTCGCGAAAATTAATATTTTTATATATAGTATAGTAATAAAGTCATTCCATAAATAGAATACCATCAACACTGTATCATAGAAACTGAAGTACACAATGTCAAAATAATTAGGTGACATATATTTTTTATCTATTTATTTGTTTATATCATAATAACTTTCATCATTATGGTTTTATGGTCTTTACATGTTATTACTCTTTAAACATTTAAATACTAGGCGTTTAATTATTATTACTTCAAAGTGAGAGGTGTAGAAAGTGGAAGTAAATTTAAGATAAGGTAAGTTTATTAATGAATTAAATAAACTTAAAAAACTTTGAATTTTTGAAATACTTCGGCTTTTCTACCTCAGGAATAGATAACCTAATTAGATGTATTTGACAAAACATTCAGGAATGTTTGGTCCTGAATGCTCTTCAACTTCGTACTCTATGTAGCCTTTTTAACTGTTTTTTTTTATTCTAGCGTCACTGACACAAAATTACAATACTGGTATCTATGATGAGTTTATGATTAATAAGTCACACTGAATCAGAAAAAAAAACTAGATTTAAACCAATATACTATTTAACTTTATTTTAAGTTTACATTTCGAGTGTGCTTTTCTTTCAAAATGTATTTTGCTGAAGGGTACGAAACTAAATTAGACTATAGACATATCAAAGTGGTAAATTAAAAGAAATCCTGTGTGAACTAATTGTACTACTTTTCATCTACCCTGCTAGGGTCTTTATTTCAATTTGGATGTAGGTTTTGTCTTCGGATTTAATATGAAAATGTCAGGTCAGTTAAGTGAAATAGATTTGTGGTTGCAATTAGTTTTGCAGGTTGCATTCCTAGGGTGTCAACGGACGTAAATAGCACTTATTAAAGAAATACAAATTTGTCATCTTTATCCATATTGACGGGACTCCCCAACAAAACCTTTCAATGTGAGTTTGCAAACGTATGGAAACACATTATACGCAACTTGTTACAATTTATAAGTTATAACACACAAATAATGACCGTCGCTTTTTTTGTCTAGTGCAACATTCAAATTGACATAGTCGGACATGTCGTAGGTGATATATTGTCATATTTTTATTGTTATGTTCGTATCTATGTTCTCACTCACTTTAAATTTTACATTGCATATTATGAATTTTTTTCGCTTTATTCGTAGTAAACCAAACTGTAAATATAAAAACTTTATTTTTCAACATTTTTGTATTATTTCCTTGTATACCTAAATGATTACAAATATGTTCTGATGATTTTTATGAAAAGCAATACACATTTATAGACCCCATATATCTGTTTATATAAATGATTTTTACATAACATCGAAAATATATCAAAATATTCATTTAACATATATTTTTTTGGGAAACTTAAAATATTATGTGGTCACAAACTTTCACAACAGAACTTTAGCAGTGTTTACATAGTCAAACATTTAGTATGATTTTAAGTGTAATATCAATGTTGAATACATTAAGAAAGCAAACATGACCAAAATTACGCAATTTTTTGGGAACATAAACAGTCGTAACGGATATGATGAAGTTTTCGTTTTGGTTGTATCCATGTAAATATGGCATATTTTAGTAACTGTTACATTGTATCAGTTCTATGTGCAGTCATTGGACCAATTAATTAAATAAAACCTTTTCCTTAATGAAAATCACGACTTGAATAGAAGTATAATTATCTATATTTCATTTAATTTTAGATGTAACTAATTCATAACGAGGTTTTTTTCTTGATATATCTGAAGCATGGCTTTGAAGAAATATGACTTGATTCCCTTTTTTGGGTGTGGTGAGTTCATAAAGACCCAATGACTTGCGTTTTTTATTGACAATAATTGAATATATACCACCAACTAGGGTGGAAGGTATTATAAGTAGAAATATTAGTCATTTCTAGTTCTTATCGGACGTTATCTTGTTCCCATAATAATCCTTTGATAGTGTTTGTTTTATTCTAAATGATATTTTAAAAACGAAAAGGAGTAAAAGCGTCCGTAAAATGTTTAAAGCGATACACTTAACTTCTCCACCAATATCAAACGGTCAGATGACAAGGGTAAAAGCGATACATGGAATATCTTACATCTAAGATTCATTTTTCTTAAGAAGTCCATGAACGGATACGTCTGAATAAAGGGGGAAAGTTTGCAAAAAGAGGACAACATTTAGCTCTAATATGAATAACTTTTGGCTGTTTTTTGAAAACACTTGCACTGTACCGATATTTGTTTCCTGCAACATTTTAAACCAATTTGTTTTTCTTCTGAGAATGATTTTCCCTTTCCTCAAGTTAGAGATTGTACATTCGTTTGTTACTAGTATTCGATTTTTTAGATTTAAAAAAAATGATTGATTCTATGTTAAGACAAAGGGAAAATAATATAAAGAGTAGTTGAGTAAATTTTATGTACAGTGGAGAAGTTAACTTATATGTATTCTAAAAAAGAGGCAGAAGTCACCAAATGTACAATCAAAATCATTAAGAGAAAGTCATGTCAAAAATAGAAACTTTATCAAAAAGAAAGAAACATTCAACAAAACACTGACGATTAGGCAACAAAAAACTCATCAAAATGGGGTGAACTCAGTTGCTCCGTAAGGGTACACAGTCACAAATTCTGTACCCCATGATGCATCTGTTTGGTTTCTTATGCCATGGTTAGTAAACATCAGTGATCAGTCTTATTCGAAAATTTTAAAGTCAAGGAAAAAGGAACGGGATTGTGACTACGACAATTTAAACATACCTAGATCATCAATGAGACAAATTATATATGACGATCAACAAAATCATGATGGCATCCGTAAAATATTGGAATGAATGACTTTATAGTACCACTTAGTTTAAAAGTTACATTATAGGAAGCAAACATCTACCACGGAAGTCTTGATAGGAGACGCAATAATTGGCATGTTGTTATATACGCTCCATACGTAGGCGTTGCAGGAATGAAGCCACGTAGAAATTGAAAGTTTTATATTAGAAAGCTAAAATCATCATTTTTTGTCTTAAAGGTTTATCCTCCGACGACCCTCATTGCCAACTTAACAATGTTGTGGATTCTAAAGCAATAACATCTTATGTAAACCGCCCCAGTCCTGATCCATCCTTCGAACGTATACGTAGTTCAACATGTTTTTGAGCCCAATTTTGAATACTGATAGACTGGATGATGTTCAATTGGAAAATGTTTGATAATGTATTTGATAGACCGAGCAACACAGTGTTTGATATATAAGTTTACACATGTAATAGGGAGATCCATTAAAATTATAAAAAAAATCATTTCGGTATCGTTGATTTTGATTTCAAAGGAACAAAAAAACTGACCATTCATTTTAATCGAGTGAAGTTGTGTTTGATTGCCATAACTAAAGACTAAAAGGGGCCACAAACAATAAATATCTCATATTTATATAAAAAAAAAGCCTTATTTATTCGTAGTTTAGATGTATGCAAAACTATACCAAAACCCGTGACAAAATCAAATTTTCTGTTTGATTTAGTTGGATTTATGCACCCTCTGTTTTTGTTGTTGTTGTGTGGTTTTTACTCATTATCCGCTAGGAGGAAAATCCTGTGTCTGTGCTTCAAGGATTTCATTTTAAAAGTAGAAGCTATGTTTGGCTAGATTTGTTTGGTCGTGAGTATCTACGTCAACCTTAATTATATTCTATTGATTACATATTTTGTAGATTATTCGAACGTCTTTATTCGTAGTAAACATACCTGTTAATGTAACTTTAATTTTCAATATTTACTAACGTTTCCTTACATATCGCCATGGTTCTGTATATGTTTTGATGATATCAATGAAAAGTCATTTATATTCATAGACTTCCTGTTCCTGCATATAGAAATATATTTGAATTTATTAAAATATCAATTCAAAATGCTCTTTTTTTTAGGAAAATACGCATATTATACAACGAGGCTTCACACCTGCATATCATGAATTCATCAGGTTGGAAATCTATAGTGGAATCAAAATGTTAATGTTAAAAGAACAGTCTATAAGGAAATGAGACAAAATACTCGTTTATTGTTTTTGTATCAATGTAAATAATGCATAGTACACAGCCAGTGAACCAATGGATTACATCTAAGCTGTTACTCAATGACGATCATTATTAACATTTCAATTTAACTTTATATTTCGTTCACTTTTGGAATGATGTGACTAATTTTAACAAAAGTTTTTTTATTTTAATTTTTCGGAATCATGGCTTTTACGTATGAGGAAATGATGCATACATTTGGCTTAATTATATCATGAACATGATAAATTGAGCGTCCTATAAAAATAAATTAAATAGCTTACAACAACTAGAGTGGAAGGTAACTTGATTAGATATTTCTAGTTCTTAATTTGATCCGTCTTGTCTCAATAATGTTCCCTTTTGTGGTGGTTGACTTTACTTCGTGGTTTTAAAGCTTTTTTGAAGTAAACCTCTATTAAGATAGTCATGATCGGAAACGCATATCATGCCATATTGTTAGAAATGGAAAAAAAAATTCCATCTGCAGTCGATGCTGATCATGAAATGATCCCACATAGATATAGAAAGTTAACCTTTGATAGCTGGAATCTCTTTTATCATACAGTTTTGTTCTCCTCCGACGCTCATTGTTAATTAGAGAAGTTCTAAGGGATTTTAATGCGTTCACATCTGATAGACACCACCATGTCCAATAACTCCCGAGAAAGTAGCTCGACAGTTTCATAGAGTCTCACATTTTTAAATTCCGATGTAATGGATGATTATCATTTGGAAAATGTTTGAGTATTTGGCAGACCAAGCAATTCATTGCTCGTTATAAGTATACTTATGTAACATAGAGATCAAGTAGTTTATAGGGGTATTCATTTTATGATGTCTTATTTAAATAACATTTTGAAAGTGAAACTGAGCTAGGATGGAATACTTTAGTGGTTGTTGCTGTCGTTTTTCATGTTCACAGCAAAACACAAAAAGATTCCACAATATATAATGTTCTCGTGTTATGTTTTTCGAGCATTATCTTCCATTCAATTTTGACCAAATTGATTTCTTAATCATTACATAATGTATATAATCATAATATACCAGTTGAGTTTCCTACATTAACGGTTTTAATGTCATGAACTAATGCTCCTTGTCCTTCGTTTTCTATTGTATGGTTATTACATGTAGAATGTTACTTACATTTGTTAAATTGGATTTTAGTGCTCTATGTCATTCTTCAGAACTAAAGCTCTTATGTGGGTTGTAAATTTTTTTATGTATAAAATATGAAATGAAATGAAGAACACTTAATACTTCCTTTATTTTTTTCATTACCTTTACTTTATAATTCATACAATTAGTATGCCATGCACATTTCTTTTTTGTTATATGTGTCATTAACTTTGAATATAACCAGACTGACAAACGAAAATGAATGTGAAGGATCAATGCATATTTACATCAACTTATCTTCATCTATTCCAATACTATGCTGACATATTTCTTAAATCATAAACACAGACGGAAATCTTCATTACTAATTTTAAGACCGTTTTAAAAATTGGTTATGCTGAACAATAAAAATGCTAGATCGATACTTTGTTTTTTTATTGATATAGCAAAACGACATTTAAGGACGGATTTATCACAGAAAAATAGAGATATTCATAGAAATATAACCGAAGAAAAAGAAAGAGTTGTCGCTTTTTTCTTAGATTTTGAACGAACAGCGCGTTTTGGTAGGAAAATCCTGATCTTTGAAATATATTTGCCAACTGTTTTGTTTGCCTGTTTTATTTCATTTTTCATTTGTACCCGTCCAGCACATGCATGAAACATTTGTCACTAGACACCAACCAATCAAACTATCATTTAGAGTTACGATTTTCAGGAACATGAGTGGCCAATATAAAGTTATTGGTATAAAAGCAAGTTAATGATGCACGGCAAATATGCCAGTAACAAATAAAATCTTACTACGAAAACACTTGGAGTCGGTTTCACAAAACAGCTTACGACAAAGATTTAGTAAGTATACTAAATTGTTCATGACTTACAATCAATCTTTGTTTTTTTTTTTTGGTGAAACTGACTTCTGAAACGGGGACGAGAATACACGTGGTAAGAAAATCCATATAGTCGAAGTTAAACACGTTTAAAGACATCAAAGTATAAGAACTTGTCGGAAGTAACATACAGATAGTTTGTTAAATAACTATTTGCACGTTTTTTAAATGAATCACAAAAAAGTTTATATTGTCCATTAATATCTAATGATGGAGTATGTATAGCATGTATGGTTTATGTTTTTGTTATTTTTATAATCATATTCTTTTTATTACAGAAACTGTTAACTTCAATGCAACAAAAAGTATAGAACACATACATCAACAAAGGCTTTAGAACAAACAAAAATGGCTGATGCATTGTATTATTTTGTGATTTTGATAATTGTACCAATTTATGGACAGAGTAAGTATAAACAGTGTGTTAATAACAACCCCAAAACATAAAGAAAATATGCAATCTTCAGTTTTCATGTATGTGAAAGTAAACTCTTTTTTTTATCATAATCAAGGGTTTGTATTATAAGTGAGTCATTCCAAACAATCCTTGTCATAATTTACATATAAACATAAGAATATGTGGTATGTTTACCAATCAGACAATTTTGCCCAGGAGATAACATGACACAGAAATTAACAACTATAGGTCACCGTACAGCCATATTCAAAATAACATAGTTTATTTGAAATTGCAATGATTGTGGTAGCCAATCCCCCTAGTAACTTGATATTTTGTTTACACCACTCATTTTTGCGATAATCGAGAAAAAGCATTGTTCAAAATTTGCCCTTAGTTTTTGTCAGATACACAGCAACCAATGACAATGAACGCAAATTCGCAAGATAGCCCTAACGTATTTTATGTAAGAAGTAATCTTCAAAATAATTGCGCTGTGGAAAAAGATTTAAAAAGTTTTGTCAAAATTATTACATTTTTCTATAAAGCAGTGAATGATCTAAGTACGTTGTCTCAATAAGCATTCTTCTACAAGATTTATTTGTGAAATACCACTGAAGGTGATGTTTCCTGGAATCTAAAAAGTTCTTAATTTACATGGAAACTCTGTAGCCATTTTAGCATGTTTTGTTAATAACTCCGCATTTAAGGTCAACATTTCGTGAATTTCATCTCCATTTTATACCTTTAATATGTCAAATTACATTGTGTTTATGTTACCCAAACGGCTTACCATATACTATGCAGAAAGAACTAAATGTACGTTGTTATCAATTTTAGTTCCTCCAGGAAATCCTGCCATAACTGGACCATCTGAAATTTTGCTAAATGATAATGTTACACTAACATGTTCCTCAGCTGGCGGTGACCCATTTCCGACATTGACCTGGCTGAGAGGTGATGTTAAATTAAATACAACCCAAACGACAGTAAATGGGTTTACTACATCAACGATAGATTTTATTGCTTCAAGAGATAATCATCTGAAAGTTTTCGAATGCCAGGTGGATAATAAAGTTCTTCAAAATGCTCTCGTTAGAACATTTTATGTGGAACTTCTAAGTAAGTATAACGATATACTTTTTTCAAAAGTGACAGAATAACAAGAAAAAATAAATATGTATCTATATATAGCAATCGAACATGACAAGTTGAACACACAACATACACATCAAAGACTCATATATAACAAAAGACAGGGGTACTTTGATTTTAAATGAGTTGGACATTTATTTACCTATAAAAAAGAAGATGTGGTATGATTGCCAATGAGACAACTATCCACAAAAGACCAAAATGACACAGACATTAACAACTACAGGTCACCGTACGGCCTTCAACAATGAGCAAAGCCCATACCGCATAGTCAGCTATAATAGGCCCCGATAAGACAATGTAAAACAATTCAAACGAGATAACTAACGGCCTTAAAAAATGAACGAAAAACAAATATGTAACACATAAACAAACGACAACCACTGAATAAAAGGCTCCTGACTTGGGACAGGCACATACATAATTAATGTGGCGGGGTTAAACATGTTAGCGGGATCCCAACTCTCCCCTAACCCGGGACAGTGGTATAACAGTACAACATAAGAACGAACTATAAAAATCAGTTGAAAAAGGCTTAACTCATCAGATGGACAAAAATACAAGTAGACGTGGCCGGGTACTTATACATCCCGACACAAAAAGACGTAATGAACAGATCTGAGAGTACTCGCAGTTATCTGACAGCTAGTTCAAAGCCACTGACAACTAATAAAAAAATCATGCATCTAAGACTAAACAATCAATCCGTACACATCCAACATCCAATGGATTTAGTGTAAAGACGTCATAAACAGCCAGAGAAAAACATGACCTTGTGCAATGCCAAGTTACAGGTATCGACAGATTGCAGATCCATAAATATGTATATGTATATAACATGCTAGTAATATTTAGTTAGCTTTTAATTTACTGATAACAAAATCAATATTTCTACCAATAAAAACAATATTCAATGATCTTATTACAGTGTTGAATAGGTAACCTTTTAGAATAAGTTTATTTAAAGGAGCGACAAGTTTACATGGATCATTTCTAATTTTCCGGGCACGGTTAACAACATTTCCGTAAAAATGAGGATGTGCTATCCCGTTTGAAATAAGTTTTCTACAGGTACAACTAAACTTCAAAACCAAATATTTATATCTATGGAAAAATTTAGTAAAGGTTTTAAGTAATTTATGGTAACGATATCCCTGGTTTAATAATTTACCAGTAATATATAGGTTGCGTTCGTTAAAATCAAAAACGTCACAACAGACACGGGCATAGCGAACAAGTTGTGAAATATAAACACCGTAAGATGGTGCCAAAGGAACATCATCATCTAAAAATGGAAAATTAACAATAGGGAACGAAAAATCGTCTCTTTTGTCGTGAATTTTAGTGTGGAGTTTCCCGTTTAAAACCGAAATATCTAAATCCAGGAAAGGGCAGTTATTACCGAACAAATTTGATTTATTTAAAGTAAGTTCCTTGGGGTAAATTTCAGCAGTATATTGAGAACATTCTTGATTATTTAACGAAAAAATATCATCAAGATAACGGTAAGAGTTGTTGAATTTATCAATTAAATGCAATTTCGACGGGTCTTTACTGAGTTTAGTCATAAACTGTGATTCGAAACAGTACAAAAACAAGTCTGCTATTAAAGGGGCACAGTTAGTTCCCATGGGGATACCTACAACCTGTCGATAACCTTTGTCGCCGAAACGTACATAAATATTATCAAGGAGAAAATTAACAGCTTCAATCATCTCATCACACCTCCAGTAAGTATATCTAGCATATTTACCTTTCTCATTTGAGAAGAAGGCTTTAAATGAGTTGCAGCAAATATATCTACATTCAGCTTAACCAAACGACCATTTAATTAAATAGGAAAACTTTTGTTTAATAAGATAGTGTGGAAGTGTAGTGTAAAGAGTAGAAAAATCAAAACTATTAACAGAATCAAAAGGACCATCAAAAGCACGTAATTTATCTAAAACATCCAAAGAATTTTGTACACTCCAAAAATGGTTTATACCACTATGTTCATATATTTTATTACAACAGTTTATGATAAGCTCTTTAATAGTAGTTAATGAACTAGTTAAGAGCACTGAAAGATTAGTTGTAGAACACTTACTAGAGGCCGAGATGAAACGATATTTAAATGTTTTTTTGTGTAGTTTAGGTAGCCAATACATAGTAGGGACCTTCAAATGTTCAGAAGAAGCCTTAAGCTTTGATGTGGTTGTGATATGCTTGTTAACTATTTGACTCTCTGTGGAGCGGATGGACTTGAATGTAGATGAATTTAAAATTTCATTCTTAAGAACGTCCGTGTAGTACTTACGGCATACCACCACCACATTGTTGGCTGCTTTGTCGACCGGTACAAACACAAACCGCTTTAAAAGTATTTGAAGTTTATTTCTTATTCTGGAAATAGGTGTATTATGTACTCTATTATTTACTTCTAAATTATTTTCAAAATGTGATATTCTCTTATCTACCACAGTCATACAGAATCAAGAGATTTTTTATCAGATTTTTCCCGTTTACACCATTTTTTACAAAATGAGGAAAGAGCATCTTTGGTGACTTGACGACACTCTTTCCAATCTATTTTAGATGTGGACGATACCTGTTCTTATATCTTGTTCTCTGTATAATCTCTTTTTAATTGTAGGTAGGGAAAATATATGTTGATAAAGGTCCATAAACTACCATACTTATAATGTTTATACAACTTGCATCTATCATATTATAGCCTATCGTTATGTTCCTCCTGAAAGCTTATTTCTTACTCGTTTCCAAAATATGAACGAAAACCAGATCATTTTAACGTTTTAAACAAATCTGTAGTACTATATAATATATATGTTTTGCCTAGGATATTGACTTTTAAATTCCTGTGTGTTAATCAATTGTCTGTTTTACAGTTCCGCCGGATCCTCCTGTAATAAATGGACCATCATTCCTGATATCAGGACAATCTGGTACCTGGATTTGTACATCTATAAATGGGTACCATGCACCGAGTATTTCAATGGAAATAGATGGCAAACATTTTGACGATATAACTGTGGTTTCAAAATATGACACTTCATCAAAAGCATATATAGTGACTGGTTCCATAAATTGGGCTCCTACTACTGCCAATGATGGGCAGACGATATTATGCGAAGTAAGACACCAGACTTTGACGACACCACAAACAGTCGGTCTAACGATAGCTGTAAATGGTATGTTTATCTTTTATTAGTACTACGTCGATATTGTATATATCTTTGGCGAATTTCAACTTTACTATTCACCCGAATACAGAATAATTAATAAAATATAGCATCGTTTATAAATTCGGAGAGCAAAATCATGTTATGTGTTTAAATTAATCAGGAACGATCAATATCGACTTAAGAAGTGATAGACCTTCTGGTATCTTTCGCCTCTTTTTTATGTTTTCTTTCAACTTTAACTTCCTTACCGACGGTAACTGGTACTTATTCAGAACATCCGTTAGATTTCATATTTTTGTAATGAATACAATAAATACATTGTATTTTTTTTATTTCAGCTTCAGACACTTTGCAAACAGTCATACCATTATCTTCACCAGAACTGACATGGGGAGAAATTGTTTCAATTGTTCTCGGAATAGTTTTCTTTTTATTACTTTTATTAGTTTGTGGATTATTACAAGGTAAAACAATTATTTGTATCTCTGTTTTAACACTTTTCACCTTAGAAGACATTTATATGTTATCCTAACATCGCAAAACCTCTAAAAGACAAAAGCCATATTCGAAACTGTATTCTTTGTTTAGCACGGTCATTAGTACACACTTACACAAGTTTTCTTATATATGTACTGACCTTCGTAGACTTTTCAGACAAAATGACAATTAAAAGTACGTAACACAAAAACGATCCTACATGAAACGGTTTTTTCCGATCAAGGTCTAAGTTCCACTAATTTCTTTAATATTTTTCATCATAAATTAGTCGAAAAAGCCTGTGTCCTTTAAGTGTTTTGTTTCCAAAGATGAGTTAAAACATCTATACAGAGTTTTTATCGAACTTAGAAATTAGCGATGATAATACAGTTTCAGCTTAATATAACTTAACAAAATGGTAATTTCTTTGAACCTAAATTCGATATGGTTTAGAATATACAAAATGAGAGGAATATAATAGAGGTTAGTCAAAATTCACAATGACAAGAAAAAATAACGACAGTCTACATACCACTATTTTGAACAAAAACCTTAAGTCGTAGTTAGAAAACACTGATCAGACCAGTGGGTTGATCTCAGATTATCCGGATTTGTACTCATATCCTACTACATATAGTACACTTGTTGTTTAGCTCATTGTTAGTGATAATTATACTACATTATATTTATATTCCGTTTAGCTTTTGATAAATATTTTTGCATTGTTATAGGTTGTTGTGCATGCTGTTGTGGATCTGGTGCTGGAGTATATAAAGAAAAACGTAAAGCAAAACTAATGTATCAAATTGCCATTATAGAAAGGTGAACTATTCTTTGCTACTTATCATTGCATGTAATTATCCGAGTTTTAACAATTGATAATGACTGAACGAAATTAGCATATTGATAAACCAATCAAAAATTATAACTAACATTTATAGGAAAATCAAATTAGATACATACGAGGATAGTAGCCCATGTCAATTATATGGTATTGGTACTATCAAACAAACATGAAAAAGATCTAAATAACTGGAAGCGATGTTGAAAAAGTCATGTCTACTGGATGTGTTTCTTCTTATACGATTCCAAAGTCTTATTTAGTACAACTTGCCAAATCAAAGCACATGACCAAAGCAAAAACTTAACAAAGACATCAGTTTTATCAAAAATCATTAATGATGACCGAAACAAAAAAGTGGGAAAACCAAATTATTACGAAACTGAATAGAACTGAAGTTGACTTATTGTCAAACATACAATAAAACATCATCATATTGTTCAATGAAAATATAATAATTGTGTTAATTATTAATTAAAACTTCGAATTTAAAAGTCATATTTCTAAGAAAAACATTTAAACACACGAAAAACGACGACCACAAAATATAACATGTATGGAAAACCATAAAAAACCTGACGAATTCATACCCTATCAACAATGTGGTTGATCTGAAATGCGGTTGATCTCAAGTTCCCCTGAAAGGCAAGTAGATTCTGCTTGAATAATGGCATCCGTCATGTTACCTATGGTAAGTACAAATCCAGATAATATTGTTGAATATCTTTTCGGCTGATGTACGTAAATGCAATTTTTGCTAACAATATTTATTTTATTTCAGAGAACGGAAAGACTATGAAATTACAAAATATACAATAGTAGAACCTGCAAAACACCAAATTATGGAACATGAGAATTTAACGTAAGTAGTGACTTATTCTGTTTTCTTAAGATTTAAAACCTTGAAAACGTCCCGTAGTAGTTGAGACCTAGACATATCGTATTGATCGCTAATTCGTAATAGTACTGGGCTGGGCTTATTTGAAATAAATCAATTGAATCTGCTATGTTACCTTTATCTCAGAGGGATATGTCTTCATAGATTAAACAATATAGTATTTAAAACAAACCCATTAAAAACAAGGTCTTAATAACACAAAACTGTGGCAACAAAAACACCTGTTCTATTGATACATAAAAACCTCTCGGGTCTATAAGTGGCGCCCGTGCAGAAACTTCAGGTCCCCGTTCAAGAATAGACTATTGGCTAACATTTGAAGGATGTGAATCAATTTGGTCAAATAATTGGCTCGTGACAATTCAATGTTCATTTTTAAATTGTTTAACCTGCATTGTAAACCCACATAAACTTGATAAATGACATTTTTGCGTTTAAAATTGAAATCTTATACCACAGTAATAATATGCTTTACTTCAGTTCCACAGACTAGAATGCGCATACTAGAAATGATTTCCTTTGTCTTTATGTTATACCTTAATTTCAAAATTTCTATTTAAGTAATAAACGAACATCTGTTTCCACGACATCAACAATTTTATCAACTCCACCTTTTCCCCGTTCATATCACATACCAGGCAGACAATATACATACGAGGAAGAAGAACGCAGGCGTCAGTTGTGGAAGAAAAATAAAAGGAGTCAACACGACAGTGATGTACATACGGAAGAACAAATTGTTCTCCAAGAAAGAATAGTTAACAGCAGTATGTCTTCCGAATTGTAAAAGCAATACATAGACAAGGAAATAAATACAATCTGTTATAATGTATTTTTTAAGAGAGATAACTGTGATTTTTTTCACTACTATTTCCGATCGGGGTTTGGGTATAATTTAGAAAAGTCAATACAAAATGATTGTTTATAGCAAATGAAGGTTTAAATCAAACTGAATAGAAATTTAGGACATCATTATATTTAACATTGAGGCCATATCAACTGTTGCAGTACTTAAATGTATTTTTCAATGTCCAACAGTGAATGGTCTGATATTCAACCATTACATATATGTTCAAATTACTTGCGATTGTATAGTAAGAGTAGTTCATATTAATTGATATGCTGAAGTTGAAAAACCAACTCAATGCTGCCTCAGTAAATGAAAAGAGGATATCTTTAAAAATTATTGAATAACTTTTTCCGGTACGCTTTTAATTGATTTGTATTCTATGATTGCTATGAATAACTTTCTTAATTGATAAATTCATTTCCCGACCTGTTGATAATTTTATTTTTTCAAAGTGTGGCTCGTTTGATCTCAGTTTTATTATTAGTAAAAATTTAAGTATGACTTCAAATGTTCTTGCTTTCTTCTATAATTCCTTATGTGACTTCATGAGAATGGTGACCATGCCTAATGACGTCATGTCGTTTGCTGGTCGTTCGAAAAGAAGAATTGAAGTTTTCTACTTATCACCTAAAAATCATCAAAAAACACAGATTTCAACATTAAATCTGGTACTATACAATTTATTCACTGTAGACAGTTGAATCTTGAATATTCAAAACGCACGGCAAACATCGCGTTTTAAATTTGAAAACTTTACTGTCTCGAGTGGATAAATATCAAATACTTTGCTACCTCACTGACGTTTAAATAAATTATTTTAAACCAAGTTAATTAAGTTCTCTGTTTATATAATGATTTAGATTATAACATAATGTAGACTGATGTACCCCAACGTTATACATTTTTACTTTTATATCTATTTGTTTTGCCAACATATTGTTGTTAACATAGTAGAATTTCATGCTACTGTCATACAATTGTACAAAAACAGGTTCAATCTACCATTTTCTATAAAAGAAAATGCATGTACTAAGTCAGAAATAAGACAATTGTTCAAATTCATTTTATGTGTTTTGGCTTTTGATTTTGTAATTTGATGATGAACTTTCCGTTTAAAAGATATGTCTATTGTGTCTAGTATGCAAACTATATAATATTTTTAATTGTGTAGCATATACTGATCAACATGCATGATATACAATTAACTTGACATATATAAATCCAGATTTGATAGTTGTATGATAATTTTCGTCAAATTATTATCGAATGAAGACTAATTAATCTTCAAGAGAAAATTGCATTGTTTATCTTGTTTGTACAAGTATATTGTATACTGCCATTTTAAAATTTTACTGGTTATTTGTTATATAAACTGTATTACAAATAGCTACATGTATCGGCTGTTGTATTCATGCGCAATGACAACAAACATGCTTATGTATTAAATTGATGAATCATTTTTTTACTATCTACATGTTATTGTACAATTTATCGACAATACATTTCCAGAACACTAGAAGTTGAAATGAAGGACTTTCCGCGAGGTGTTCTCCTTATTACACTAAAAGAAAGTATTTTTGTTCCAATTTCATATTGCGCTTTAGTTATATAGATTGTAGAAAATTCAAATTCCTGTTAATATTGCAAAGCTTACAGCTAGTAAGTAGATTTAAGTGAATTTGTTTTATGATGATGCCTCCATATTAGACCGCTACTGATTAAAGTAAATTTTATAATAATATTATAGGCTTTATCTGACTACAGGAGATTAATTGTAATTTATCAATTTTTGTATTGGAATTTTAGAAGTATATTCAATGAATTAATCTTTACATTAGTCAAATATGTATCTAGTATATTGAAAGATGGATTTAAGGTTTCAATGCTGTAAACCAAATAAGTTTAGAGAGTAATCTATTCTGCAGACTTTTGTCATTAGAAAAAAAGCGAAGACAAATCGTCACGACTTTTAAAACTGTAATATTTTCTTATTTAGTTATATAAGTTAATTGGAAAATCCCGAAATGATGTCACCGCAAATTGGACTAGAAACAGTTAAACGACAAATAAAATACAAAAACAATTTTTCTTATCATTTAACATTGATACCTCCCGATGTTTTAGAACAAACTTTCTGTGTGCAAGCCATTAGTTTCGGGAAAACTACAAGCAGGCATGACCAAGAAATGAAAGTTTGGACTCCAAAGGTATTAAACGTTTGAGGGCATAAAAACAATTCAGTTGAATCGTGCCAGTAATGCATTATAGCATGAAGTTGCAAGTACTTCAATTTGTGATATAACTTTGTTTATGTTCTATTTTTTGACACAGAGTATACGTAGTAAAATTGGAGAGAAACATTTACACCAATCTTCTTACATTCTATGTAAAAGGATTGATTGATTATAATTGCTTTATTTTGGGCTAAGGCGGAAAAAAGGACAAGACAAATGTGAAATTTAGTCGAGACAGTTGATTTTCATTCGTTTGGTGTATTTGAGTTTTATTTGGCATTTGAATTTCCCTTGGAGTTCGGTATTTTTGTTATTTTACGTTTTACACAATACTTTGACGGATGCTTTTGATCTTATGTACATTAATGAAAAAATGAATAATTCACCGAAAATAATAAACAAATTCATTAATCTATATCTTTGCATACTTAAAAAAGATGAGTGAACTAAAAAGCATGTAATTCTATCTTGCAAACCATTTCACTTTAAATAAACTCATCAAAAGATACCAGGATTAAAAGACACAAGATCATGACAGCAGCTGCAAATATCAAAAGATAATGTAAACATGTATACTGATATCATATCATCACTGTTTTGCCATTCTTTTCCATCTCAGACCATTATCTTTGAACATCAAAATAAGAAGATGCGGTATGATTTTCAATGAGACGATTCTCAACCAAAGACCGAATGCCGTTGGCGATACCAAATGACAATCACCGTGTGTTCTATCTTCAATAATGGGCAAAATCCGTACCTCATAGTTAACAATAAAAAGCACCAAATTTGTTTTATTCATCATAAACTTTTATTTCGTGAGTTGTTTAAAAAGGAGTAGAATAAAAAATACCGGAGAAATATTCAAAAAAATATAATTCTACTATATTTCATGTTTTTCCAATGTTCATTATATCTCTTCTTGTCGTGTTACCTTTGGTCGTAGTGGAGTATAGGAAAACAAGGAGATGTGGTATATTTGCCAATGAGGCAATTTCCTCAAAAGTCAAATAACTTAAAAGTCAGCAAATATATACGTCACTGTGCGTGGTTTTTTATTGACACCTCCGTATCAAATTTTGAAGCAAGCTTTTAAATAAACGTTTTTCTAATATATCCTAATTTGACCGACTTATCTCTCTCTTTTTGTCTGTGATGTTTGTAATAATCACTAATACAGACCGAGACATATAGGAGTTTCGATATTTTGAATCGATCATTAAATAAACGGTTTTTTTTTAATATATCCTATTTTGTCTGACTTATCTCTCTTTTAATGTCTGTGCTGTTTGTAAAAATCACTTATACAGGTCGAGACAGATAAGAGTATCGATATTTTAAATCGAGTATTATATAAAGGTGTTTTTTTATATATCTTATTCTGTCTGACTTATCTCTCTTTTAATGCTTCGATGTTTGTAAATATCTTTAGAACAGGTCGAAACAGATAAAACGCAATGGTACTTTAAATTTGTAATATTACATCGAAACAAAATAGTCAATGAACTCGGAACGGAGAAAATCTAATTAACTACAGGCAACAACGCCTGAATGTCTAATTATCGAGACATTATAATCGACATGACGTCAAGGTTATACCAGTATGTAAGAAGCAAATGATGATCACATACGTTGTGGCAAGAATCATTCAGCTAGAACAAAAGTAAAATATATAAAAAAAATAGTTCTTTAATCAGGATTATTAATATTTTCCTCATCTAAAGACTATTATAATTTTATTTATCTAAACGAATTTGTGTCAAATTTAATTAGACTTTTGTATAGTGATGCTCTTTGGCAATAGTCACATCTATCTTTTCTTTACAGCAGTTTTATTCATCATAAACTTTCATTTCGTTAGTTGTTAAAAAAAAAGCAGAATAACAAAAATACCGGTGAAATACTCAATTAAATATAATTCTACTATATTTGATGTTATTTCAATGGTCATTACATCTCTTCTTGTCGTGTTGCCCTTGGTAGTGGTGGACTATTTAAAGATAAGGTGATATGGTATGACTGCCAATGAGACAATTTATGCAGGAGACAATATATATCTGCCATCATGATTTCCTTGATAGGGGATTACTTCTCACATGGAAGCTTTTAAACCAAGAGTTCCAATTAGGGAAGACAATAACAATCAAAACCAAGGAGTTAACAAAGACTCATTAAACCAAAAGACATTTACATCAACAGTTACGAATAATAAATAAGAAACAACACGAACTCCACTAAAAACCGAAAGTGAAATCAGGTGCTCCGGAATGGTAAATAAAGGCAACAATTCCCGCACCGTATACGGCACCCGTCGTGTTATTTCTTTATTTAGTTCGGTAATGATGGAAGGTTATTATGACTGAGGGAAAATATCAGGTATGATTTCTGACACACTTTTGTCATAATGGCAAATCAGCTCATGATGGCGACCGAAAAATTTCTTGAGTGATTACCTTAATTTGATTGATTCATAGCCCTGTCTTAGCAACTTTTGAGAAAGCAGTATTTCTCGTTCAACAAAATCAACGTAATTTGAGCTAGCTCTAGAGTAACTTATCAATTGCGACACATATACTCCATAGGATGATGCCGCTGGGATGTTGCTACACAGACATGGGAAGTTGAAATCATCCCTTCGTCAATTTTACGGACGCCATCACGAGTTGGTTGACCGTTATGGAATAACCGTTTCACAGATGATATCGGATATGTTCCTTATGTCGTAACTACAATACCCTTTCCCTTTTCACGAATCACCCTTACGAAGCACCGGAGATCACCCCAAGATTTAGTGGGGTTCTAGTTGCATAGTTTTTAGTTTTCTATGTTGTGTCTTCTGTACTAATATTTGTCTGTTTGTCTTTTTATTTTTAGCCATGGCTTTGTCAGTTTATTTTCTATCTATGAGTTTGACTCCTACTCTGGATTCTTTCGTCCCTCTTTTTTAATATTGAAAAATCTGTTTCGATATTTGTAGTGATAATCATACACAAATCTTAAATCCCATTTCTGGTTTGACCATCATCTTGTAATTATTTTTTTTTCAATTCATAGTTTCAGAATGCCTTCTTGACATAAATATTCAAATGGTATATACTTTTGTCTAGCACGAACATTCTTAAAAGAAATCAGTTTCCAAAAATATTTCATCTGATATTAATTGTGAAGACAAAGCTTCATTCTTTATTTGATCATGCCAAACCGAAATAGACTCAATAATTCTTATCGACTGACGAACCCATGTAATACCAACATTTGCATAGTACCGATAATTGTCAATTACTTTAAAGTATATTGACCTCTAGTCAGACAAAAAACACGGACGTGTACTTATGACTACACAAAGTAATGTTGGTAATAAGGATATGAAACTGAAATAACGTCAATGTAATATAATCGTGAGCTTGTTCATTATACTTTAATATTTAAACAGGTATAATGTAAACAGATGATGTTTGAACGTTGAAATCATAGTATTGCCTGTACTTATAGAAAATAACACTACAAAATGTGGTAATGCAGTGAAAATAATTGAAAATTACTATGAATTGAATGGTGTTATTCCTAAGATCTTTGTAGACATTTCATTTCAAGCAGCCATCGGCAGTTAGTATTTTCTAAATGCATGTTTTCAAAATATTTTAGTTAGTTTTTAATTAATACAGTTTCAAATCCAGGGATCCATATCATTTATAGCAATTGCTTTTGTTAAAACTGATATCTTCAGTAATATACCGTATCAAAACATGTCAAAACAATTTCCGATGAAAGTAAAAATGATACATGAAAGTTATGGGATATCTTATAGTAATCATAAGCGCAAAACACGCTAAACATACACAATGTAATAATCCATTTATGTGCCATATGTTGAACACGATCCGCTAATCTATCTGGGGAACTACAACAATTTTATTTTGTCTTTGTTAGCTTTATTTGTGTGTTTGTTTGAACTTGTTATTCATCTGTGTTGTATAAAGAAAGGCATCAATAGTGTACCGCTGTTCAAAAGTTATAAATCGATTGAGAGAGAAAAAAATCCGGGTTACAAACTAAAACCGAGGATAACAAGAAACAAAATAAATTAGGAATCGTTAACTGCAACAAAAACAAACGATAATGCAACATACAAAGAAAAGAACTATTAGATCACCACAAACAAATTTCTGACTTGGTACGGGATATTTTAAGATAAATATATGTTAGGCTTCTTAAGGTGGTACCCAACACTTTCACTAAAATTAATTTGGCTCGTTTAATTTTCATAAAATTTTGACAAAGTATTTACTTTGACCCTTTTACAAAAATATAAAAAATTTAAAAAATTTGAACCAAGCGTTTTATCAGAAAAATTACACTGGTTATATAGCAGTTTGACAAACACTAATTTGGATCATTGAGAAGCTTTATATTGCCTTCACAACGCAACGTAATTAAAACGTTTAGCTGATATTACAGAGTTATCTCCCTGTAGTGTTAGGAACCACCTTAATACCAAGTCTTTCACATTAACTTATTATGAATATTTGGGTTGCTTACATAATTTATATCACAATACTATTTTGGCCTTATGGATGGCGTTGTCAGTTCATTTTCGACTCAGAAGTTTTAATGTCCCTTTAGTATCTTTCGCTTCTCTTTTTAGTTTGTCAATATTAAATAAAAAGAAAATTAAAATCGTGTCGTTTATTCTTTTTTTAATGTTTATAAATCCTATCTTCCATTGTGTTATTTCTGTAATTTGTGCAAAGTTTGACGTGACATAGTGTTTATTCAATTGTGATCCATTTAAAGCAGTGTTTGTTTAGTACAACATTAAACAGAATTTTTGAATAAGCTTACATCGTCGATATTGCAAAGGAATTTGGAAATGAATTCAACTGTCATTTAACTAATTAAATATTACGCCAAATGATTAAATATATGACCAAACATGCACATAACATGTTTTCAAAAATTTGTGTGCATCATTTCAGTAGAAATATTAACCATACGTAGAACTATCAAATGAAGATAATCAAGATAATTAAAAACATATTTGTACAAATAGACAGTTGAAAACCTTTCTATAATAACCCACATTTCAATCAGTGCTTGCATCTCATATATTCCAGAGAAATTGACAGTATTATTGTCTATATTGTTTGATGCAGACATTTTTCTACAAGCTGATACGACTTACTTTCGAATATTAGAGCATTTGCATTATTCGCGTACCAGGATACGGATACGTGCACGGATCGACGTATTCGTAGCGGAAAGCTTTGTATAGATTAACGATTTAGCCCTTATCTGAGTGAAAACTAAATCAAAATTAAATGCATTGTAAAATGTCTTCATCGAAACCGACTTGACTTAATTTATCTTTTCCTCGTATACGTGCTATATGATACGTCGATACGAGAATAATGCAAATGCTCTAACTCAGATCCTTGACCAACATAATGATTTTCGTTTTTCATTGTCAACTTCCCACTTCTCAGTAAGTCCATACTCTGTTTACCATTGTTTGCGTTTTACGTGTCTCAGTAGATACGTGGAGAGCATACTTATATTAAAAGGATTTCATATTTTTATAGTGGTGAGTTCCTAATGCATGAGGGCGATCGTTTTATATCGGCTCTTCACAAGTTTCACGGACACTTTTCGAAGTATGTTGACTCATGCCACGTTAACGTATCTCCCCTTAAGCTAAACATAATTCCACGTTTTACGTTTTTCCATTTCTATGGTATATACTCGCATGGTGAATGGTGCATGAATATCAATAGACATGTGTTTCTGATGTTGAAACATACAGATTATATCCTTCTTTTAATTGATGCATTGTTATTCTGTCTTGAATCTCTGGGTAGATGATTCATGCATAGAACTGACACTACCCTTTTTTCACTTAAATGTCATTTTTTTTTATTGTTGGTATATTCAAAATTAATCTACGAAGCTTACCATTGCCTTTTAAGTAGTCAAGCTTGTGGTAAGCTGTTTCTTTTTATTTAAATATAATTGTATTGATACCTTATTTCAAGCTATATAAACTAAATGATTTTTTTTCGCTGAAAGGGACGTGCGTAACATCATACATAAAAGCTAAAACGTGTCCAGTTCAGAAGACAATTATTATTCATTCATTTCTTTCAATGTTTAAACACCTAATATGTTGACGTATGATCCTAAAATATTTACTCAACATTTGACAGAAAGTGTAGGTGGCACAAAAACTAGACTTAAACCATTCCGGTAACAGGTGCATGATGAAAGATCATACAAGCTATTTTCAAATATTTTGTACGATAAAAACTCTTTTTCACAACACTATCAACCTCACTTTAATGACAGCTAATGAACAACATTATTAATATCTTAATTGAAAGCCGAATTCGGTTTAGTTTAAACAGTACTTATTAAAAACAAATTATAACAATGAATTAGTACGTTGTTACATGAAATTGTAATATGCAATTCGGAAATAAGTTTGTAAATCCGTTTACATAACTGCGATTTATGTTATTCGCAGGGTACTTATGTTTGTTGATTTCGTGGGTAAAGGTAAACCACGGATTAAAATAATCACCGAAATACATATTTGCATGGGCTTGGTATGTAGTATTCAAACTACCAAAATCTATTATCAACGAAAATACCATGTTTCCTTAATCCACTAATATTGCGTCAAAATGATTGAATCGAGCATATATAATTCAGTATACGACTGGCATACAAGTGAGAGGTTAAGCTAGGTATAAAACCAGGATTTATTCACCTTTTTCTACATTAGAAAATGTCTGTAAGGAATTCGAATATGACAGTTGTTATTCATTTGGTTGATGTTTTTCAGCTTTTGAATTTGCCATTTAATTAAGGACTTTCCGCTGTACATTTCCTTCAGAGTTCGGTATTTGCCAATATAGACTTAAACCTTAACATCTGATATCAGTCTTCATTTTTAATGAAAATGTAAAATCTAAACAAATTAATACGAAAAGCGAACATTATCAAACCTTTTTATTTACTCTTTGAAAGGCATTTTTTAATTATTGTTAATATTAATAGTATTTCGTGGGCATATGACGAATAGACATGACTGCATCTCAAAAGAAAAAGATTTCCATATTTGAGAAATGAGATAACATCATGCATGTCATGAGTGTCGGAGTAATAGTCATCTTAAAGACAGGTTCATACAGAAATAAATAAATACTTTGCCCATACTGATATAGGTATCAGACCTAGATATACTGTTCTATGCATGACCTATTTCGCGTGCTCGGAATAGGCCTTTAAAGAAGGATTCTATAGAAGTCAAGACCGAAATTGTAAATGTTTATTTAATCGTGCAGAACAGTATGTATATATAAGACACAGTCAGCGAAGAACGCCTCTATGTAATGTTTCTTACAAAATTGTTGTATTCATCCACTTTCAATTGCTTTTGATTTAAGAGGCAATTTATGTAAACTTTGTATATATAAATGGAAATTGGTATCTTTTAAATATATGAAAACCATTTGAAGTTTTAAATAACTTTTAAATGGTATCACGCGTTTGTTATCATGAAAGAGTTATTAAGATCCAGTTTGTTGAGTAAGTTTTGGCTTTGTTTATTTTTGTCCTTTCATCATTAGTTATCTAAAAAAAAAGTGCTTAATGATCGACATGGGTATATTGTTGACAGTTGAAAATCGACCATTCAGGGTTTTGAAAACTTTTTTTCGTTACGAAAGAATTAAATATGTGTTATAGCTATACCGATGGGGATAAAAAAAATTAATACATGAAAGGAATTCTATGAAAAGAATGAAAGGAGGAGTTTGGTAGTGGATCAAATTGGGCGAATCGAGTTCAATTTTGGACGAAGTTTGATGTAACACAAATTACTAGTGATGACAAAAGTCACAAAATGTAGCTAATGTAAGATTCGGAACGCCTAGAAATATGTACAAAATCGTTTAAAATACCCGAGAGCCAGTGGTTGTAACGTGATTGTGATTTACAAAATTATAAACATGTAAATATTGAAAAGTTTATACAAGGTTCGGTGCCGCTGTATAAAAATGTGTTGTCACCATAGTATCGCCAGTCCGTTGACATGAAAACTCAATGATTGATACGGTCAAATATGTTTAAATTGATAATTTGAACTATTTGAAACACCTGGTTTTCTTTAACCACAATCATCGAGCACCACTTGGGGAGATTTAAAGGGTTTTCGATGCTCTTTAAACTCATTTAAATAAAGCCGAAACGCGCATTTTGTGTCCACATTATTAGCCTGAAATCTTTATAAATAAGCTAGCCGCATTCGGCACAACTTCTTTTGAAATTCTTACTTCTTTCGTTCATTTTTTGCCTTCCAAATGATTTCATTCGATTGCCATTGATGAGTTTAATTATGCAGACGAAACTCACGTCAAGTGTACTATATTATAAGCCTGGTATCATTTACGAATTTCTACATGTTACAATCTTGTACATAGTTTGTCTTTGATCAACGCGTTTTTCTTTGAAATTTTCATATTTAGTTAAAGAATTAGGATTGAAGAACTTACAAAAAGCGACGGTTCCTGAATTTGTGCTGTCATAAAATAATCCTTTAGTCAACGATATACAGAGTCAACTTACATGAATTATCAAAGATATTTAGCTGGGGAAACATGGCGGGGTCACAAAAGAACCGAAGTACCTTAGGTCACCCCGGTCTTACAGTAGGGTTCATTTTGAAAAATCGTCTGTTTTCTGTTATGTGATTGGAAGACTTGTTTTTTCTTCGTCTTGTTACTTTGTATAAATATGTTGTCTATTTTTGTTATACATTTTAAAAGTTGAAATATTCGCTTTCTGTTAACTTTTTTTAATCACTTAAGTACAAACTGGTTATGATTTTGTGAGTAGTATATTTACTTTTGTTTGACTTCTCAATTTCCTAATGGTCACAGTACTATGTCATGGTTCAGATAAGGACAATTATACCCTTCTTTGTATCCATTTATCAAGGTTTTACTTGGTATTAAGAATGATATGATGAATATGAAATAAGTGCATTCTGAATCATTTCTTTAAGTTGATGGTCGATATTTATGTTAATCTATTTTCATTTTTGCCTCAATGAATAAGTGGCAAGAAATAAATTAAAAATAAAATTTCATTAAAAGCAACACCAAAAATCAACTTCCGCAGAAAATTAGAAATATTCCATCTTTCACATTCAAAACCGACAATTTAATACCGACAATTTAATACTCAGTTTTGTAAATATATTTCCATAAAACGTAAAATTTATGTTTTTTTTTGTTAATTTATTTTAATATCAACACTATAATGTCGTAATGTGTCGCAAAAGAATCTAACGTTTTGTCTTTTGGTATGTATGATGTGGAAGGTTAATGTTTGTTCTATTGTCATATTGGTGGCTCGGGATAATTTTTTCCAGCATTTCCAGCATAGACAATTTGTATGTTTGTGGTTGTGTTCTTCTTTCGTCAGAGTGTGACTGAAAACATTATTGTATGCAGTATGTAGCTGATGCTTTTTTGCCAGTGTGTTAATACGAATATGTTTGGTTATTTTTCGAAGTTTGTGGTTGTTTTAATGTGCTGCAGGTTATTGGTTATATGTTATAGGTGTTTGGTTGCCTATGTCAATTTCAATCGTAATGTTTTTCAATTCCCCTGTTTTATGTTCATAGATATTTAAGATTCTACAGATTTTATTGCTTTACGTGGTTTCGTTTCTAATGTGGATGCAATATTCTCCATTCGATGTTTTAAAATCAATTATTAATCACTAGTGTAGTTAAGTTATAGTACAACAATGAAAGACTTATGGTTAGTTTAACAATAAGAAGTGGAATAAAAAATTATGAGTTAATGATGTAAACTTGCTAATGTAACTGTGCATAATGAAATGTGGTATGCTATGAACTGCATATCTTTTGTGGCTTCTTTGAAATCTGTGAAGACAAGTTTCACTTGTTATTCATACAACAGGAAATGTATACCCTTTTAATCCTCATCCTCGTGAAGTATTGTCAAAAGTTGACGTTTTTCTCGGGGCACTCTAGCTTCTTTCACCAAAACAATACAGGTTGCAATGCCTAGGACAATGGGGCTGCAAAAAGCGGTTAACACAAACATTGAAATATCAATCATTGTGAACTTCAAGTAAACCCGAACGTCGTTTCTTCATGTTTGAATTGAAAAAAAAGACACTAAAAAAATGTTTTGAGTTCAAAGCACTTTTTCTGGATTTACCTTCACCAGGAACGCTCAAAACCAAATGTTTGAAAGCAAATGATGTTAAAGAACCGAAACATGTGAAAGGTACAGTACTAAAAAAAGACATGAAAGTAATAAAAAAAATCACTAGAAACTGAAATACTAAACTTTCAGTTTGACGCACGAATAATACGTAAATATAAGGAATATGGTTTTTTTTTAATTTTTAGTTATAGCTATTTTTTGTTTGTTTATTTTTTTAATAGAAATTTTGAATAAGACCAGTCTAGTATCATAAAACAACAATTTGAAAGTACCATAAAAATTCATAATATTCAGTAAGAGCTCTATGCATAATAAAAAGTTAAACCCCTACCCTACAAATCTACCACGACAAAAATAAAACTAATGAAATGTATTGCTGAAAGTGATCATACAAATAAGAACTAGAGTTTAGTTCATTCATTCAATGAGTATGTTCCATTTTTGTAACTTATCTTGATAACTAAACTACAAACATAAATTGTTGAATATTCCATGAGAGCCAAGACTCTGTGTTGAAGGCCGTACTTTGTCCTACAAGTGTTAACTTTATACACATTGTGACTTGAATGGAGAGTTGTCTCATTCGCACTCATACCACATTTTCATATTTTTATCTATCAACATTAATTATTTAATATATATTTCTATAAAGTGTTCAGTCCTTTATTCTATCAAAAGTTAAGTTTTTGGCATTGCATTAGACTTGGTTTTTTTTCTCTCATGGCAGTTTATGGCGTATTTACTAAATCCATTTGATTTGTACTGATTTACATTGAAGCTTTTTGTACATTTGAAGGCAAACCTTTTAAAACTAATTTGTACAGTTCAGTTTATTATCGTTGCGTCGCAAAAAGAGTGTTGTTAGATGAATAATATGTTCTACCCGCCATATGCTGTATAAGAGTCGGTTCCGAATAAGAAGCCTGTAATTCAGTGGTTTTCGATTATTTCTATCCGTCTGATTTGTTTTTCTTTTATTGTTATCAAATCTGTGGACTTCACCCGTCCGGCAGTAAAAAATTTCCTAAGTGGAGCTACCATCAAAGAGGGGCGGAAGATAGCAGAGGAATAGTCAAACTCATAGATCGAAAATACACTGACAACGCCATGGCAACATACCTTCATTTTCCAGTGGCGTTTAATTTTTTGATATCATGTCCTTCATCGCTCCTGGTCGATCTCTTTTCCAGAACCGGGTTGGTGTTTTAATTGTTAATATGCTCTACTTTTAATTTGTAGTCATCTGTTCGTTCCCTATTTACAGTGAAAGTGAGCTGGGTTGTATTGAAATCAAATTTTCAGTTCAAAGTAATCAAAGATAACCTGTTTAGTCTTGGCGAGTATTCTCAGCACAATATATTATCACATTTTAAGCCCAGTCAACTCTGTTGTATTAGATGAAGACATCAACGTATTAAGACAAACCAAATTAAAGGGATAAATTGTATAAAGGGAAGTGTGACTGCCACTGAAAAATGAAGTTACTGTTATTTTGCCGACGCTACCTGTTTGCATTTTTGAAGTACATGCAATATGCATTATATAAGTCATCTTATAAAGGATGAATTAACGATATTTGGTGCATTAAAAAGGAATAAAATAGAAGTTTCTTCATAAACAAAGTTTAACAAAGAAAACTACATTCTGGAAAAATATTTCAAATGAAACAAATATAACAGTATTTGTTCTTCCTTACAGAAAAAGGTTATGATACATCTGTTCCAACAGGAACACATGTTATGGCATTGTTTATAACATAGTTTCATTTGAACTTCTATTAGGCGTTACAAATATAAGTTGACATATGTAATACGGGTTATCATAGGTCACCTCTTCCGGAAGTGCATTATAATAAAAATTGTCCATGTCATAATTGTCAGCAGTATTTTAATGACGTGTTTATGCCTTTTTAACTTCCACATTAAAGGTAATGGAAACCGCAAGCATCAAAATGGACGTATTGTTTGGGGTAGGTCTCTATTGGCACAATAAGGTGTCTGTCGTATATAAGATTATAAAAGTGCATCTTTATGAATTCCGTTGACAATTATTTAACTCATTATATATTTTACATTATTGTATATTGTATTATCTAGTGTAGGCAGATAGTTATGACTATTTAAATACCTTTATTAATCAGTTTTGAGATTTAGATTTAAACGTATACCCACATATAACACCCTCTTAAAGTATTCCATTTAAAAACAAATTAGAATGCCTATAAAAAGCATAGTACCCTTGAGGTGAGTGGTACCAAACTTTCATTTAGAACGCTTATCATTGATGAATAATACGTTTGCCCGACCATCAAATAGACAAAGGAAGGTACAACACGAATTAAAATCCAAGCCACATTTACCATTAGTCTCGCGCAGTATTATTGAACTCATGAGGGTATCATTTTAAAATGAATATAAAACCCGCAATGACTAGAAGCAGGTACAGTAACCAAATTCAATATATATTAAACGTCATTCACCGTGAATTGAACGCAATCTATTGCAGCCGTCCATGCTTGTACATCATACATTGACGCAATCTATTGCAGCAGTCCATGCTTGTACATTATACATTGACGCAATCTATTGCAGCCGTCCATGCTTGTACATTATACATTGACGCAATCTATTGCAGCCGTCCATGCTTGTACATTATACATTGACGCAATCTATTGCAGCCGTTCATGCTTTTACATTATACATTGACGCAATCTATTGCAGCAGTCTATGCTTGTACATTATACATTGACGCAATCTATTGCAGCAGTCCATGCTTGTACATTATACATTGACGCAATCTATTGCAGCAGTCCATGCTTGTACATTATACATTGACGCAATCTATTGCAGCCGTCCATGCTTGTACATTATACATTGACGCAATCTATTGCAGCCGTCCATGCTTGTACATTATACATTGACGCAATCTATTGCAGCCGTCCATGCTTGTACATTATACATTGACGCAATCTATTGCAGCCGTCCATGCTTGTACATTATACATTGACGCAATCTATTGCAGCCGTCCATGCTTGTACATTTTACATTGACGCAATCTATTGCAGCCGTCCATGCTTTTACATTATACATTGACGCAATCTATTGTAGCCGTCCATGCTTGTACATTATACATTGACGCAATGTAGCTAGTGTCTGCCAAAATGGCATTTCCTTCATTTTTCAGTGGCAGTCACAATTTCATTTATCCGATTTGTCCTTTGCATTGGTTTTGCGTTATATGTTAATGTCTTCAACTGATAAACCAGAGTTGACTTGGTATAAAATATGAACATTACTTTTTTGTATTTCTACGTTCCGAGAGTACGATGAATGCTACACTAGTTAAGACAATTAGGAATAAAAAAACGTCCAATGAAAGTCTATCATGAACAACCACAGATTAAATGTACAAGGGGTTAAGCTCTGTATGACGTATTGCACTGTCACAATTAAGTTTAAACAGATTTGATTAAAAGTAATAGTAATACTATCTTCTACGAACGTCAAACAGAGTGCATTTTCTAAAGAAGTGCATAACGATATGCTTTCCTTAATTTGTGTGGTTAATTTGTTTATCAACTTCTGCACTTTAAATATATTGAAACTTCAATTTACAAAATAATTATATTATTTAAGGGGGGTCTCATTCACACCACAAAAGTGCATATTTGTTGATAGAAGGACAGTTTTTAACATTGTTTGTAACTCTATATATGTTTTATCATTATTGATATGGTTCAGCGTGGGCGGAAAGTTATTAAATCTAATTTCAAAGGCCTTTATGAATATGTTTTAAATTTAAATCTAGACTTCTACCCACACAAAACACCCTCTTATAGCATTCCATTAAAAACAAAATTTGATTTAGAGTGGATATAAAAGCATAGTACATTAGTACCGACCAATAGCGTAACGTTCATTGAACTTGAAAATACTTGACAGCAAACCCAGATGCAACTGTCAACACCCAAGTTAAAAAAGTATAAAACACCAAGCTTGTAAGCTTGTAACTAAATTCAACAAGAGGTTTATGGAGAAAACCAATCGACAATCTTCAAATATCAAATGGAAACCTGTTGAAAATATTTTGAAACTACAGTATTCTTAGTGGATATGCATCTCAAAGAGAAAACATTTCGTTAAAGGTTTAGCTTTAACATTGTCTGGCCTCGAAAACTAAGAAGAAAGTGGAATTGAGAGTATTTTTTTGCCATTCGCGGCAATTGCGTCGTCAACAGCAGTATTATTTCGTTTGTGATTATAAGGTTTATTTAACGGTGACCACTAATTGTTTGTCGTTGGTGTCTGGTAAACATTTGTATTACCATGGGAACATTCCATTCCAAACATGACTCAACCCTCATTTGTGGTCCCTTGATACTGAAACTGTTTCATATGTTAAGTGCTACAATGGAGAGCTGTGTCGACCAACAGTTTATGATATGTAGCCATCGTTCGAAACATCTTTTTTCTACGCCTTGCTCCGTGTTTATGTTTCCGTTTTGAACACTGTCGCGTTCATATTCTAAAAAAATCCAAACGTTGGCTGGGTAAGATTTTGTCGTCGGAAAGCCAGTACAAAGTTCTCATACGGAACGTTTAAGGTCAGTATTTTTTTTCAGCGTAACCGATGACTGAATTTGACATGAACTGTCATCTCAGTTCTAGAATCTATGGCAAACGAGACCATTTTAATTTTGAAATTATAAGTTTCTCCAACCTGAGCAGCAAGACAACAACTTCACCTTCATATGTGATATACATTTTCAAACTCATTCGGTATGCAAGAGCTTGCAGTTGCTACTCATTATAGACCGTCATCAGTGTCTGAGTAGAAAGTTGATGAACCAGGCTATAAACGGCTCGTTCTTTTTCGAAACCAAGGGGAGATACCAAAACCTTGCTGATAAATATTCTATTTAAACTTGACATATATAACATAAAAGTCTTGAATTATAGATTTTAGGTACTAACGTTGTTAATCGTCATCTGTATAACTAGTTAAAATGTGTTTGTGTGGGTTTTTTTTAACATTTACTGTTTAGTCCATTATTTGTAATATCCTTTGGCGTTGCGCGGTATTGATTCATACCCTCATTGGGTGATTATGCTATGGTCATTTCCTACATTCTTGTCATGCATTTTTGCTCATGTGCTTTTTATAGAGTGCCTTTATGTCATTTTCTTTTTCTTTCTTGACATAATTGTTTGTTTCCAGGTGAATAAGATTATAACACAATGTTGACTACTGTACCTCGATTTTAAACATGTTTACCTATTTCTTTGGTGGTTTTGCTTGCGCTTTGCTGTCAATATAATGGAATTATGTGCAACTGTCGAGCAAGTCCGAGGTATATTTAGCAACAAAACCTTGTTTAATCCCCCATTTTCTACATAAGGAAATGCCTGTATCAAGTCAGGAATATGACAGTTGTTATTCATTGGTTTGATGTGTTTGAGGTTTTGCCATGCATTTGATAAGGTACTTTTCGTGTTAAATTATCCTTAGAGTTTGGTATTTTTGTTATTTCACTTTTTTCACAAATTGAGTTGAACCAAAGTCCGCGTTAATACTGTTATTTAATTATTTACACTAATCGTAAAATCCGTGATCAATTATAAATACTGTTGTTAAATGTATTCATTTTCATGTAAATATCCATGAAGTATATGCCACTGGACGTTTAATCAATGGAAATCAATCATATATTGAAGTGCATTTTATTTAAGGCTTCACAATGAGTAACACAAAATGCAAGGCTTTTTTATGTATTGGTTCAGTAATAGTTATTTATCAGTATAACATGACTTGTATCTCAGAAATGTACATGGTTCCAACCTATATGTACAAGCACCTTATACATGTCAGACCTCATATACACAAATAAAAAAATCCTCACTCAATACAAACAACACAGGCTACCCCAGGCAAAAACACATGACTCTTGAAATCAATCAAAACATAAACCTCAAGTATTCTGTATTAAATTCAAAGAACTAAGCTTGTCCTTATAAATAACCATATTAAAAGTACGAGTAGCTTTATATGTGTGGTGAAAATGATACGTCTAGACATAACACAATGGAGAACATTTCCTTCTTGTTTATGGTGTTAAAAGTATCTATATAAGCAATAATTGGAAAATAAATATTCCTAACCAAAAAATTAATCAAAATTTAAACAGTAATATGAGCTACAACCGCTTTTAAAGGGTAACAATCACTATTCACTACGACTTGATTGTATGACGAATAATTTAAAGTTCCTCGTGTTAGCAAGGTCTCACCAAATGGAAGTACAAATTAAAAATAAAAATATTTGCGCATGACCTAAAAAAAAACCGATGGTATCGCACAAAAAAATTTAAAATGCAAATGCAGTGCTTTGCATGTGTCACGCGAAATTGTAAAACATTAAACAGAAAAAAAAATTGAAAAGTCGGAGACATTAAACCTACATTGTAATATGTTTAACTCTACTTTTCATAACCTCACATATACAAGCAACTAGTTTTTGTTGTTTGTATTCATTTGTAACAATGATGATGGAATATTTGTATAGCATAATGTCCAGTTGCACATATTTTATGATATTAAGGGGGTTCGCGGGTCTAAATCATTTATATAGGATTTCTCTATATTTTTCTATAAATGAACTTTATCTTATAGTTAATAGAAAAATAAAATAAAAAAGTGAGGTCACTGTTCATTTGCGCTCACAATCTGCCTTCGAAAGAAGCATACATTTTTGTAAAGGTGGTTTTTTTCTGTTGAAGTAATAGGAGAAATAAAGGTAATATCGAAATAAAAAAAGAAATTTATTTCAGAAATCGCTCAAATTTTACAATAATTTAGTTTAAGTACAGCTTATATGGAAATTATATTAAAAAATATAGGTCACCGATGAGTTAAACAAGATATTTCAATTTTAAAGCCAAAAAATGGCATTTTTACACCAAAGGGAGATAATTTGGAACTTTTTCAATGATGTATACATTTTAAAAGTCAACTGGGGCCAACACGAATTGATTGTTTTGAATGATTTTTGTACCATATGATAAAGTAACAACTACAAAAGGTAACAAATAAAATTTGTAATAAAAAACAAATGTTTAATTTTTTTCTGAAATTTTTATACCCTCGAGCCTCCTTAAATTAATGATAATGCAAATACTACTACTATAGAAATATAGTGAATAATATTAGATGATGAGAAAAGAATAACATTGTCAGCTGAACCAAACTCTCTGATCCCGAATTCAATAACAGCAAAGTGGTGTAGACTTATCAGATTTATTGCAAGCAGCTCCTTTTTCTGAATAGATTTGTACGTTACGCTATTTACACCAATAATAAACAGTTTAGTAGATATAAATAGTGATATGGTCATTTCAACTGCGCCAGAAGGTTAATTAAACGTCCCCCTCCCCAGTCGGAAAACACATCAGTGACTTGTACACCCAAAGAGTTGAAGGACAGTAAGGTCCGTGCTAAAGCGTCTGTTAGACTATGCTGGATGTAACATATGCAGCACGGGATTCGGCCGGTAAGTCTAATTCCATACAATGTAAATTAAACTCTCTGCGATCTACTGAATCTATAAAATAACTCCTGAAGGTGACAAGGTGATCTTTTAATCATTCTCATTCTTGTCTATACAAGTATTCGATTGTCGCTGTTCAATATAAAAGATGTTCACTTCTTAATTGGAAGGCATTACTTAAAACCATTCAGGTCATTTACCTTGAAAATTATTGAACAGTTAATTTTAAAGAAATTAGCCCGTTATTACATTAATTTTTTTAACATGTTCATAATATATTAACTATAACAATCAGTATTTAAATATGGATTCTAATAGATGTTAAATTTAAATGAAAAGGGTCCTTTACAATTCATTCTTTTTTTTATATAAATATCGTCTAACAATTATGGTGTTATATTTCAAACGATTAATCTTTTTGATTATAAAGATAAAAAGTATATTAAGTTATTTAAAGACCATATCAAAGTGGCCATCACACACAGTCTCAAGTGAAATGAACATACCAGAAATTGCAGCTTTATAATATCTGTGTTCCTCTATATTGAAAGAAACTGTACACCTTTATTTTAACTCTGCTTGTAGCCCACAAGGCTCAATAGATACCTAGATATATAACTTAAAGCAATTCACATGTGTTTTCCTGATTTCTTATAAAAATGAAGAAATGTGGTATGATTACCAACAACCATGGTTCAACTGAAGTGATATATATATAGCAATTACTGACCACAATACGACCAAGCTTCAACAACGAAATAAATACATACTGAAAAGTGTGAAAAATTAATACGGGATAACTAAAGGCTTATTTTCATCAAAACAATTTACGACAAACAAATATGACATACATATGATAACAGATTTAGAAAAAGTGAACTTGTTAAATATGTAACCCCTGATATCAAATCAAATGTTGCTTACACTTGACCAACATTCTTTATTAGACTACATACTATCGAAATAACTATACATGTTAAAACTCACTATCCATGTGACATACCAAGGAAAGGTAGAAAACACACATATGTGCTAATTTGCCTATCAAAGGTCATTCTAGATTGTATCTCACTGGAATTGTTTGAATAGTGAATATATGCTTTCTCTGCACGACTAAATCTTTAGTTATATAACCTACTTATAAAGCTTTGATGTCATTAAGATTAATATATTTAGCTTTAACTAGTGATTTAATGACTTAATTACTCTTTTCTGTAAGGAAAAAATGCTGTAATATTTTTTAGTGAAAATATTATTCCAAAATATTTCTTCCATTTGGAACTAATTTTACAAAGACGCGTATTTTGTTCTAATATTGTAATACCATTAGTTTTCATAGGACAACAACAATGACCAACGAGGCTTTTGAAGAATATTAAATTAATATCCTGCTTCTGATTTACTTCAACGAATATTTGAACACTTTCACAGTTCAGTGAGTGGTCAAGGCTAACTTGTAAAGAAAACTTTTCATTGAACGCATTAATGGTTTTATCACCCACTTTAAAAATGTGTTCCTAATTTTGAACTTAATGCACTTCGATAAATGACCATTATTTCCCCTCTGTAATGGCTTAAACTCTAATTTCCTTTACCCATCACACAATTCTTAATAACACTATTTGTAAAAAAAAAAAGTATTACCAAAGCAACTATACAACGCATCTCTGAATGTTATTGATAAAAATTAATCACTGCACCATATTCCCTTTGAAATTCTCAGTCAAATCAATATTATCAGATAGCCCACATTGTAAAGATGACCGTGTATTTGGTTTAGTTACTTTAGGTTCATACAATAAATATAAGTAATGTTTCCAGCTTCAGTTGTCTTTATTAAGCGAAGTATACACATTTTGAAGCATTTGTTGTTTTTGTCTAGATAACTTGATTAAGGTTTTTGTTGTACCCTTTAGGTTTTGACACTATTTATAATGTACATTCTTTGGTTTTGATCACGACTGATTGTTAAGAAATAATTAAAAAGGTAAGATATTTTAGTTTCCCTTGTTTCGCCAATAGGTCAAAAACTTTTATGTCGTCAAATCATACTGGAAATTGAAGATTTAAGGTTAAAAGATGCTTTAACATAACTTTAAAATATTGTTTTACAATTGAACACATCTTTATAAATTTTTTTTTTTTTTACATTTCAAATTTTACATTATTTAGGGGCGCTGCGTTCTTAAACGAATCATTTTGTACTAAAAGGACAACATATTTTACTTCCAATCGAATTTTGTATTACACGATGGTCTTCGTATACATGTGTAAGATGAAAACTCAGAATTTGCCAATATCTTTTAAATATTTGTTTTTACTATTTTCAGGCATTTATCATTTTGAGACCTGTTAGCAAAAACGTAAATCACAAAAATACCGAACCCTGAGAAAGATTCAAAATGGATAGCCCCTAATCACATGTGAAAATCGAATGTTCAAACACATCAAACAACTGGTATATTTCTGACCTGGTACAGACATAATAGATAAATATGTCACAAATATCCTATTACATATTTACATAAATATTAATAAATGAAATTTGATAAATACTGTAAAAATGTCAAAAAAGGGATACAACAGTCAACATTAAGTAAGCCATAATTTTGTTCAACCATGAAATTGATCCTACATGAATCTCTGTTATAATAGCACATAATACAAACTGTTTTTGGTATTTTAAAATTCTGTTTCAAGCGAATATTACAAGTCCAGTGTTACAAATTCTATTACGCTAACTTTTTGTTTAAGAACAAACACAACTCGCTGACACTCTATCTAATTTACGCTCTAAAACCTATAAAACTGACACATTTTTGTCCCAATACCTGCGATCATTTACCAAACATATTGATAACGATCAGTAACATGTCACGAACATATAGTTACGACAACTATTTAGTGTTTTGTAACAACTTTAGTTAAACAGGTCAATTAAAATTATAGAATTATTTTCAAATCAAGAATAAACTTTCGTTGATATGGTTTTTTTAACTTAAAAAGAACATAACAGGGAATAAAAAAACGGCCGAATGTATAAGACAGTAAAACAGACAACACCAAACACCAACTCTTCCTAGACAGAAAAAGACGTGCAAAATCAAATCAAGTCAAATATTTTATTGAATACAGCACATGTATAGGATGAATATGATATTGTGTAATCCAATTATGAAACAAACAAAATATATTTAGCATGACAAATATTGTTGATAATTCACAATGCATAACAAGTTGATAATATACTATAACTAAACATCTATATTTGATACAGTACATACTATAAAAAGAAGAAAAACAAAAATACCGAACTCAATCGAAAATTCAAAACAGAAAGACCTATATCAAAAGCTTAACACATTAAACGAATATAAAACGACTGTCATGTTCTGATTTGATACATGCGTTTCTTTGTGTAGAAAATGGTGGAATAAGCCTGGTGTTATAGCTAGCTACACCTTTCATTTATGTGTATTTAACGTGTGTAACTTAAAGAAGACCAACAGACACTAGATAAAGGAAACAGTAGTATACCGATATTCAAAGTCATAAATCGATTGATAGAAAACAAATCTGGTTTTCAAAAGTAAAACCGAGGGAATCACATCATGCAACTATAAAAGGAATACAAAGGAACAACAGGAACACTGAAGTGCAACAAAAACAAACGTCAACATCTATAAAAACGAACTATTTGATAACAACTGTCATATTGCCGTTTTGGTACAGGGAAAAGACAAAATGGTGGGGTTAACCTGGTTTATGGCTAGCCCAACCTCCCGCTTATATTGCAATAATCAAACGTTATTATGAACTTCAAACGCTTGACTCAGATAATTGCATATTTGTGTGGCATTAACCACATTATTTGGAATCAGTAAATATGTTACTGATATACTTCTCTCGTAGGCTTTTATAGAGGAAACAATATAAAACTAAGTGTAAATCCTCGACTACTCTGTCCAAGGATTAAATCCTTGCTTTGTCTCCAAAATTTCTCAGTTACTCAATTATTTAGTCTTCTGTATCTCACCGTGTGAATTGCCACTGAGTGTGTGTGCACTAACTCTAAATTTTGTGAGAAGTGATCTCTATAGCAAAAACAAGTTAGATTACTTACTGATATGTGTATAGTTGTAGTATAGCAAATTTACAATTCATATTTCCATAATATTAAAAATTAAAACATATGCATCAATATGACGATAATCATTATCTTTAAGACAAAATGGTGATTTATACTATATTTTTTCTCCATTTCTGTGGCCTTTGTGGGGTAACGGCTTATATATACTGATATTTTCACCACACCCTTATATAATAAGAATAAATGATTCTTTGTTTTATTAATAAAAAAGTAGATTGAAGGCTTTCAGAATATATCTTTTACAATTTTCTTAAATTACATCTATTGGATGTTTTATTTATTATACATTCCACGTCATAAATTGAATGTAGAAATTATGGATGCAGAATGATTACAAATGAGGCAAATCTCAACCAGAGACCAAATTACGTAGAAGAGATTTTACCAACTATAAGGAATCGTACGGCCTTCAACAACGAGCAAACTCAGCACAGCATAGCAACTTTAAAAGGCCCCGAAATGAAAAGTGCAGAAACATTCAAACGAGAAAACTAGCGGTCCGATGTGTACATAAAACAATATAGAATACAGCAATAAACGACCATCACTGATAGGACTTTGGACAGGAACATACTTACAAATTAAACGTAATCTAAAGGAGTTGAAAATGTCTGTTGGCTCCCTTCTATCCCATATCCTTAGCATTGAAGTAACAGAACAACTTAAGAATAAACTATGATAATAAGTTGATAAGGGCTAAATCATCTGAGCAATGCAAAGCACTAAAACAACCAATGCAAACACTAAATAAGCTTATTCTAAACGAATTTCTTAGCAATTTATAGGGAACCCAGTCTGACATGTATGTGCTGTCAGTTGACTCTCTCAATATTCAGATAATGATTAAATATGTTATTCTAATTGTGTAATGATAACAATTCTAGTAAAAAGATATTTATATGTCACCATCATATCATATTCGTACATAAGTGGTGAAGCCACTATTGTTCTCTAAGATGGATAGATATGTGTTGCTATTCATTTGGCAGACATAAGAAACTGTTTAAAGCGATGTAATGAAAGTATAATAGTCTTTTAACGACAAGAATGTATATGCAATTTAAACATAATAAGATTTTTTGTATTCCACTAAAATGAAATAAGCAAATTTAAAAAAGTGCTTTCATGCAGTTATTCGTGTCACATTGCACATGATTTATGATTTATAACACTTAGTAAAAAAGTCTGGCGTCGTTTCACTTTTTTCTTGTATTTTCAGGCATAGTAATGAATACCCTTCGACACGATTACTTTTCGTTTTTACACAAGTATTTCCCATTACAAACTTATAGATAAATTAAAAGAGTTGTTCTTGCTTTGTTTCACATAAAATAATACCCAACGTAGACACAAGCTTAAGTGTCTTGACTTTGGGAGGTATAAATCCTATTTTGTAATATAAAAATACTCTGATTCAAACAAATTTTCTCCGAAACTGACCTTGATTATCAAGCTTCTGATTTATTGATTGGTAACATATTTGTTACGTTTGTAGGACGTGTTTCATGTTTTCAACAAACAATCAGCATTCCAAACTCTTTTTTGCCCACTTGTAGCTTCATTAATATGAGGCTGGCTTCATACAGGAACTTCTTAGGAGGAAAGAAAGAAATTATCAATATCCTTTAACTCTACTTTCTACTATAAAGATGATGTTTTGTCGCCACATAATTCAAAATCTGATGACTTTGTTGAACACATCTATCCCTTCGAAATTGTGCTAAAGGATACAGAAAAGGCAACAGATGTATACCGCTGTTAAACAGTGATAAATCGATTGAGAAATCCGGGTTGCAAAATAAATCTGAGGTAAACACATCAACTATAAGAGGAAATCAACGGAACAGCAAAAACACTGAAGTGCAACTAAATTTTTATATGAATAAGGCCGTTAGTTTTCTCGTTTGAATTGTTTTACAGTGTCAATTTGGGGCCTTTTATAGCTGATTATACGGTTTAGGCTTTGCTCATTGTTGAAGGCCGTACGGTGACCTATAGTTCTCAATGTCTGTGTCATTTTGGTCTCTTGTGGATAGTTGTATCATTGGCAAGCATACCATATCTTCTTTTTTATAAAATCAAAAACCAACATACATATAAACGGACTATTCGATAACAACTGCCATATTCCTAGACATTTTAAGATAAAAAAAAATCCTTTCGCTTATATGGTTATGTAAAAAAAATATGCTGTTATGACAACACTTCATGACAGGAATACAGTACAAACAAACGCAGGAAAACTCAGCAGAGAGAAATACATAATATATAAAAGTTCATTCCAACTTATAAACCGCAGAATTACAACGGAAATCTTCCGTTAACGACAGCTCGGACACTTCAAACAGTAACGTATTTTTGTGACATATATTAAATCTTTAAATTCATACAATTAAATGGGACGCGATCCTAAATTTCACAATTATTTTCTCAATACTAGTCCAAAAACAGGAGATACAGTTAAATTCGTCTCATATCTTGACTAACATCTAGAAATGGACTATGAGGGTCATTGAAAACAAATATCGACATGAAAAGATGATTTCAGCTTCCCATTTGTGACAATTTCGTTAATTTCTATGTAGCGACATTACAGCAGTGCCATCAAATGAAATATACGATATTGTATGGCTTTTGTGTCCTATTATTATTTCCTTGATAGAGGGTTGCTTATCACACAAGGAAGGTAATAAATAAAGGAATCCAATTGGTGAAGTTGAACTCAACCCTGTACAATGTTCAAGGTTGACATGGGCGTTAAGGAATATCTGTTTCACAGATGATAGCGGATATATTCATAATGTCGTAACAACAATCCCATCCCCTTTTTTTCCAAAATGTGAGCTATAGAATTAGACTTTATTAGAATTAACCGAGCAACACAACGGGTGCAACATGTGTATCAGGAAAAGGTTATCCTTCCGGAGCACCTGATCTGAGATTACCCCCAGTATTTAGTTTTCAATGTTGTGTTTTGTATACTGTTATCTGTTTGTTAGTTTTTGATTTGGAATTTCGTAGTCAGATTGTTTTCTACTTATGAGTTTGAATGTCCCTCTGGTATCTTTCGCTTCCTTTTTAAAGATTATTCTTTGTTTAGAATTATGGTTAATACATATTCTTTTTAGTCCATATCCTAACGTTATCTTTTTTGTGCCTGCCCCTTCCAAAATCCTTGATCGGCATCTCTCTCTTTTTTTGTAAGGTTTTTATTTATTAGTTCAATATGTTTTAAGGTTTTTAAAATTATATAGTTTGGCTTTACGTTTGATTCTAAATGGATTTATCCGCTCAACTTTGTTATTTATCCGTTTTGAATTTATATATATTTTGACCTTGTGCATCACTGAAGAAACATTAATCACAACGCGCATTCGGTGCAGTAAAATAGTAACCTTTATTGGAATTATAATCTTACATTATTTATTAGCAAAATATTCAGATTTGGACAATTGAACGAGATTTTTTTTTATGGTAGAGCGATCCATATTGCCTTACTAAAACAGTGATAGAGTATCAATTTTATGACCAAAAAATGACGCAATAAGATATAACTAAAAACTATCCTAAAGTGTAACTGCTCCTGGGCAATTTGAGATAAGGACACTGTTCCTATTTTATCAAAACTATTTGATTTTTTTAACAAGAGAAAGATACAATATGTATTTTACTTTGTAAATCAGATATAATAGTCTCATATCTATGATGCGGACGTTTGAAAAACTACCATGTATAAGTAATTCAAAACATTTGTAAGGTCTACATGTCTATATTATATTAAGATGGGCCATGAGCGATTGAAACGCATGTCCATACATCAGTGCGGATTCACATTGTACGTTAGATTCAGTACATGTACATGTAATATATTTATAATAGTGTTCAATTCACACAAAAAGTAAATAAACAAAACACCCGAACTTCAAGAAAAATTCAAATTGAAAGGACCCTTATAAAAAGCAAAAGCTCAAACAACAAATCAAACGAAAGGTAAACAACTGTCATAATCCTGGCTTGGTCATATTCCAAGTCAGTAGTAGTGCAGTTACTATCAAATAGTCCTTTTATGGGTATGCTTGTGTTTGTTTTGTTTGCACTTCAGTATTTCTGTTGTTCTGTTGTTTTATTTTTATTGTTCATGTGTTTCCCTCGGTTTAAGTTTGTTGCCCGGTTTCGTTTCCTGTCAATCTATTTATGACTTTTGAACAGCGGTATAAATTAGTGTGTCCTCTTTTGTAGAAAATAGTGGATTATTGATTAGTAATAAACAGTGTTTACAGCTGGATAAACCTCTCACTTTGTTGTTTTCTTGTCTTTCATTTTAGCTGATGTGATTTGTCTATATGTCTTTTTATGTTTATTTGATACATATGACGTGGCTCTGTACTTATACATCACGTCATTGTTTTATTTTACTATGGTTAATGTTTGTATTCTTGACCTTTATTGTTTCTAATGTGCGTGTCTATAGACATTTTAGTGTTTCCTTGCTATATATGAAAAACTCTGTACTTGTTACATATCGCAGTCGCATAAAATTCAATTATATTGACAACAAAGCGTGATCAAGGTAAGCAAATATAAAAGTTAGAAATGTAAAAAATCTGGGTATAGCAATCAACAATTGTGGTATTATCTTGATCACTTCAAAAAATATGTCAACAAATAAAACTAAAATGACATAAATACAAATCACATACTCAAAAATGAAAGAGAATAATAAAATAATGAACATAGCACAACAGAATGGCGGGATGTATACAAACCGCACCATGTCAAAAGGATATTACAAAAATAGACTAAACCGTGAAGGCTGATAATTTATACAGACAAATAATAGAACCCTAACTTGTAATTAAAATGTTAAAAACGTCAGTAACTAGATTCTGTAATTCAAGACCATCATGTATAAAATGTGAAGTTGGTACGAAATGTTAATCTGTAAAGTCTTGTCATCTGCCGATGAACTTCTTTTTTTTAGAAAATTGAATAGACGTTCTTTGACATAACCCTGGTTCATCAAGTTGTTGTCCAGGCACTAGGGACGCAAAAAAGCAGTAGAATAAGAGAAGAATGTCTATGAGATGAATAGATCTGTGAAACGGTCTATGACGACCGACGTCAAATTATGACAAAGCTCACATTGCTCATTTGACGCCAGGTCGATTGAGATTAACAAATCAAGTTTACAATTGTAATGCAATGAACCTGAGTGTCATTCAAAGAAGGAAAATAGCAATAGTCAAATTGTAGTTATTGAGATATATCATGCATCTTTCCGGATATATCATTCTGTCAGCAGTTGTAAAGTTCCAAATTAGGCAGGACTTTAGATTTAATTTTATGAATATTGTAGAAAAAAAGTTCAAATTGATGTAGGTGACAACTATGTGTATATGTCCCAGTAGTAGGTTTTATGATCATGAATATCATCGAGCAACGAACCGTGGTCGTTCATATCATATGTTCACGTCTTTGCTGAGGGTTTAAAGATTTATTGTTTCGGAAGGTCACAGGTTACGACCTCTACGGAAGGAGTATCAGAAAGTAAGCTATTTCCGCCTATAAATCGCAATCTCATTTAAACTTGAAATGCGATATTTTCCCCTCATTCAGGTGAAATCAAAATGACTGAAGGCAGTCAACAACAACACACCTAGGTGTTCTTTGAAGAATATGCTTATTCAAAATTGAACATTTTCACAAGTATATTTTCAAAATAAAGACAACATTTTCATATTTCTGCTACAAAAGGGATTTCACAAATGACCTTTTTTATACCCCGTGAAGCTTTAGAAACTTGAGATTTATTTATTTCCGATTTAAAGTCATTTCCACTCCAGTGCAATTTCTAATATATTATCTTCAGAAGTCTAAATACCAACCAGGTGTGACGGCCATTATTTAGATCCCATTTTGACCCTGAGAAATAATTCGTTATTTGATACGCTGTTGTACTGAAATTCAATTCTTTTGTAAAGTTGTAAAACTATGATATTTAAAAGTTCACATTACTATTTAACCAATGTCATATATTATATTCAATTATTTGGATCCTTAATTTTCTGCAGACATAAAATATTTTCACTAAAAAAACATGCTTTCAAATGTTCAAAGTGAATTACATTCTTTATACAGTTATTAATTAGGAATAGCTGTTACAGCATTATAACAATCGGAATACAGTAGGAAAAATAAAATTACTGAATCATGTACTCTAAACGGTTTGAGACCAAATGTGTCGACATGGTGTGTGGTCATTTTCACTCATATTCTTCCAGCCATCTTTCATTCGAAATCGACATCAACGATAAAAATTGAAATATAAGTGCATGTTTTATGTGACCATTAAAATATTTCTGTAGTAGCTATAATTCATTTTCAAATGAATACATATGCCGGCGATTAACTCGTACCCTAGTATAATTTGTTCCGCTCCTGGCCAAGCAGATATTATTTTAAATAATACAGAATTTTATCAGTTACCCAAATTGAATTACACAGCAAGTTGTACCTTTACGAAACAAGTCTAATCTATATTCGATGATAACATACCACTGAACCCCAAAAGATGTCTTGGTGTTAGAATTTGTAACTTTGTCCCATCCGTTTAACAGTAAGATTGGTGATAGTTAAAACGTAAAATCACAAAAATACTGAACTCCGAGGAAAATTCAAGAGGGAAAGTCCCTAATCAAATGGCAAAATCAAAAGCTCAAACACATCAAACGAATGGATCTAACAACAAATGGATACCTAATAATAATAATGGTTTTAATTGCAATTGGTATTACGCTAATAGGACTTAAAGTGATGGTAAATGATTCTTAGTGATAGATTGATGTATAAATACTATAAAAGTACCTCAGTCGGACGGAATGTGACGTTACATCTGTTTTCCTGGGTTGGTATTGTGCTATTTTTGCAGACAACCATTTCCGTCCCTTTCAAAAACTCTTTCCTGGTTATAAAATTGATGTTTTACATTAAAGATTTCCATCCGTAACTAAAATAAAGAATGTATAGTAGTACCATCAAATAAGTCGAAAGTGGGAGAGAATATACCAAGGGCAAACATCATAAATCCACTTAAAAACAGACCGTCATCATGGCCGGCCAAAAGGTAAAACTAAGAAAAGACGGACAACAATAACAAAACATTCATCAGAAAACTAAAGGCTGAGCAGCAAAAAACCTCAAACAACTGTGGATAAACTCAGGTGTTCCGTAAGGGTAAGCAGTTCCTGCCAGTGTGGACTAGACCAGACAACGTCATGGTTAGATTTTGAGATGATAATAAAATTATATAGATAATCAAGAGTACAAAAAAGATTGAACAAAAACTAAAACCAGATGTTCCAAGAAGGTAAGGAGTGTTTGCATGCTAAACATATTCATGATACCTTTTCGTCCGTAATGGTTGTCCAGGTCATAGTTTTGGCATCACCTCCGAGAAGTAAACTTAAGTATCATCATTAAAAGGTCAGCTGGTCCTATTAGAATTTTAAATTGCACCTCTCTTTCTGGTCAAGTCATTTTGCTGGACCATCTTATTCGCTTTGTAATATTATTGTCATGATATGCTTGAAATGTTTGCAATTGAATGTTTAAGAAGCCGAAATGAATTGATGGTACTAGGTTTTATTGATACAGCTGAAAAATTGACCACTTGACATGTGTTCACGCATGACCTGTTAAAGTGTCAGTTTTATATTCTTTTCCTTCACGCTTTTTATGTTAATTTGACTGCGGTAGGTTGAACAAACAAGTTTTTTCTTGTCTTCTGTAATTTTTTCCTCCTTCAACGCTGACACGTTAAAAAAAAACACCACTGCATTAACTAACAATAATGGTTTTAATTACAATTGGTATTTAACAATTACGATTTAAAAAACTGGACAGGTAGAGTAAATGCAATTTGATTATGTTTGTATGTCTTTTTTGCTTATATTTCCACTTCAGTTGTTATGACAAAAGGACTTGGCGTCGCTGAAATCTCAACTAGGTGTGTCACGCTCATTTGCCACCATTTCAAGCCTGAGAAATTCAGATATTTGTATGACATCGTTTTATTAAATACCATTAGTTCCACCAGACTATTCTACTCCTATGATCTTTACTTGTTATTTCCAAATAAGCTCCTTTACCTAAAATATAAGGGAATTTATCAATATTACATACCAGTAGATCTATAAATTGAAAGGCAAAAGAAAATGCATAAATAATATTTAAAATTGATTCAAGATTTCTAGACTTTCGTTAATTACTTAACTGACTGCCCTTTTGATCTGGATTTAAGCTGACAGAACCACCAGGATAACAGCGTACTGCGTTGTGGTTTCATAAAGTTTTAGAACAGTTACTGGCGTTAAAAATGTGTTCCTTTTCTATGGCTTTCTTGGAAATACTCTTTATAATATATGTGCCATCGTATCACGATAACATACGTTGAACCACAAACGTCAAAATCATTCAATCGCGTAGTGGAATTAACTATTTTGGATTCTTATAAATTCTATATATAACTTTTGGACTAGTTGAAATCTCGGTCTATTTCTGAAATTTATTCTTACATACTTTTGATTTTTTAACCCTGTATGCTAACATTCCTATGTAAATTTTATAATTGTTTGTATGCACATTGAACGACAAATTTATGTGACGTATAGAATTTTCTGACGTCAGACACTCAAATCAATGAATGTGTTCGTAGATAGTAGATGTGTTTTGTTAGATTGTTCCTTTTAAAATTGTCATATGATTGATGACTGATGTACCCATAGTTTGACTATTATATTTATTGCATCTGTTTATTTAACGCATCAATGTAAATATGTCGTAAATTGATGATACTGTCATTAAAGTGAGAGGGTTAGCGCTATAGAACCAGGTTTAATCCACCATTTTCTACATTTGAAAATGCCTGTACCAAGTCAGGAATATGACCGTTCTTGTCCATTCGTTTTTGATGCGTTTTGTTGTTTGATTTTGCCATGTGATTATGGACTTTCCGAATTGATTTTCCTCTAAGTTCAGTATTTTTTGTGATTTTACTTTTTATACATAATTGAATGGTTGCACTTTAGCTTGTATTTGGTCATTACTCATTGTTGATAGAGACAGTTCTATGACCATATCATTATATGTTTATTGTGTCTTTTGTTTTCTTTGACTCATAGTAAGTCCACCGGCTTTGTGATCTTTTTTGACCGATAGTAAGTCGGTCTTCATTTATAACATCTTTGACTCTTGGTAAACACTTCTATGGGATATGTTTGAAAGGTAACTTTTGTAAAGTAACTTTGAACACCGGTATACTACTGTTGCCTTAAATTACGAAAAGGAAAACCTATTTCATGTTAGGTTTTTGTCATTCATTCAAAGTAATATTTTTTTAAAGTGGCAAGTGGAATAAGGCTATTAATTTTAATGTGCGTATTGTTATGCGTTTACTTTTCTACATTGGTTAGAGGTATAGGGGGAGGGTTGAGATCTCACAAACATGTTTAACCCCGCCAGCATTTTTGCGCCTGTCCCAAGTCAGAAGCCTCTAGCCTTTGTTAGTCTTGTATTATTTTAATTTTAGTTTCTTGTGTACAATTTGGAAATTAGTATGGCGTTCATTATCACTGGACTAGTATATATTTGTTTAGGGGCCAGCTGAGGGACGCCTCCGGGTGCGGGAGTTTCTCGCTACATTGAAGACCTGTTGGTGACCCTCTGCTGTTGTTTTTTATTTGGTCGGGTTGTTGTCTCTTTGACACATTCCCCATTTCCATTCTCAATTTTATTTCATTAATAGTGATTGTAGAAGCAGCACCATGTACACTAGTAGACAAATATCAAATAAAACATCTTGTAGCAACGAGTTTGGTCATCTGGTTGTGTCCGACTAAAACAAATAGTGAAAATATATTTCAACGTAAAGATTTATTTATTTTTTTTAAAGTTTAACTAATTCTGCAACTTTTAACACCAGTTTTTGATACCGTGATTTCTGTCTGCATGCTAGTACTCATACTTGTATTAGTTAATGTGTTTAATATTGTTTTCTATAAATGTACAATATTTTGTCCAATTTATTTAATTTAAGATATTAAACGGCCTTCATCAAGATTATTGAAAGGCGACACGCTACCTTAAGCTATCTATACCAATCTTGCATAACAACGATGAATGAGATTCTTAGAAGTTTGTTGTTTGTCCAGATGTTGTGTGGGTAATATCAATCTCAATAAATATTTGCACATAAAGTAAAATGCATAACAATGCTGCGTGACTTGCATTGCTGTTTAAAGTTATTTTATTAGTTGGACAATATGCATAACTATAAATATCTCAAGCAGACAAAATTCGTTTAAAAAAACTTGAATGTCTTATGCTATAAATCTAAACAAAACCAACAGTGTACATGTTGTACTGCATCACTTCCATACAAAAGGAAATGTCATGGACTCGCATAAATGTATATTAAATTTGTAGAAAGTTTTGTCTGAAAAGTTAAAAAGGGTCGCATATTTATCCCTGTCATGTATCGGGTTCTTATAGATTTCTTAATAGTTGACTTATCCTTTATGAGCAGTATACATAACTGTATAGTTACTGTCAGTGCATTCGTATTGTCTTAAAAATTTGCAGGAAAAAAAACTACAGTAATATAACAATGTAGTTCTATAAAAACAGTTAAGCCTTGATAAATAATATAAGTCTTTTATTAAGGATAAGCATTACCTTAAACTTTTACTGAACTTTAATTCATAATAACAAATGTATGTAATAGGATTAAAGGTATGGTATATCAAAGCTCATACTATTGTTTTTATATTGCCTAATAGTTAGTATACAAGTTAACCATATTTAAAGCCTCTTTGGACCTTTAGTCACTGAAGCACCTGTTTACAAAGAACAATTTATCAGATCAATTCAAACCAATAGGTTAAATGTCTCTATTATATGATGTGTGTGCATTTATGATTTATAAAAGAATGTAATCAAATAAACCTGTTTTATTAGTGCAAATATTTCTGTTAGGATTCCATGCGATTAAGCGACGGCTAAATCGTCCCTATGTTTTGGATCGTTTCCACGCCTTAACAATTAGTTCTTTATTTGCACTCTATTGAACACACCTATATCGATTCATGTTTTTGTTCATACAGCAATTTTCAAAAAGCAATCAAGTGTGCATTTTTTTCGTGGTACATTGTAGTAGGAGTTAATAAATGATCTCAGGGAAAACGTTTTTTAAAGGTAGGTTTGTAGTAGATACGAAATTATTCCTCCTAGCAACTATTCATAAAAGATTCGTTTTTTTAAAACATTAGTTTAAATTTAGTTTTAATTATGCAACTGATAGATTTTGCCTATGATATATCATTCATTGAGTTTGAACGGTTGCCTAGACTTTTTGAAGAATATCCTTCGGGAAGATTTGATATTTCAATACAATACACATTTACATAATAAGTAACTCATCTGTACTTTATCAGGCAATAAGGTTGAACACTTGCCTCAACTATCAAATATCCTTTGGAAGATGGAATATTAAAATCAAAATGTTGGTACTTAGAAATCAGTCTGTACTATATCTAGCTAGAAGGTTGATAACTTGTCTTAACTTAGTATCACATCCTTCAGAAAATTGAGCATTAAAATATGGGTACTTGTTAAGATGTAGGAAAAAAACTAACTAAAATACCGAACTCCATGGAAACTTCAAAATGGGAAAGGATAACTCGTCTGTTCTATTTCAAGCAATCGGCTAAACACTTCCCCTTATCTTCGTTTTTATTCTAAGAATACTCTAAGGGAAGCTTGAATATCCAAATACAGACACTTAAAGAGGTTACTCTTCTATACTAAATAAATTATTCAGTTTGAACAATTACCTGGACGTGTTATTGAGTATCCTAAAGATGGGTTATACACATAGACACTTAATTATAGGAGAAAACGATAAGATTGTCCTGTAAATTTAAAATTCCGATGGCATATTTATCTGTAAAATGAGAGTTAAAAAGAGACAACAGCCACCATTGTAGTGAACGTTAATATAGTAATACAAGTAGTTACGTCTCTAGATAACTTGTACCTTAGCTATGCAACTGGTAAAAGTTAATCTTGGTTGAATTTGACTACTCTGCTTCAGCCTTTTTGGTTATATGACTTCTAATGGGTTATATTTACACATCTCTTGCATCTACATGTTTAGGTCACAAGTTGAGAAATCCTGATGATAATAAATCCAGAAAATGTTTTCGGACCCACTTAATTTATGAAGTGTGTATTTCATTTAATGAATAACTTGAAGCGAATTATAGTTACTGGTATGTTATTCACAAAGTTTTTCTTGAAGCTCCAAAATATGCCTTCTTAGAATTTCTAAAGGGTAATTGAATTTAAAAGCTCATTATATTGATTATGATTGATGATTTCAGTGTGTAGGAGGGTATTTTCAGTTTTATTTTTAAATCTATATGTAAATCTATATCCAAATACAGCCACTTTAAAGAGGTTACTCTTCTATACTAAATGAATTATTCAGTTTGAACAATTACCTGGACGTGTTATTGAGTATCATAAAGATGGGTTATACACATACAGACACTTAATTATAGGAGAAAACGATTTGTCCTGTAAATGTAAAATTCCGATGGCATATTTATCTGTAAAATGAGAGTTAAAAAGAGACAATATGGTAATACAAGTAGTTACGTCTCTAGATAACTTGTACCTTAGCTATGAACTGGTAAAAGTTAATCTTGGTTGAATTTGACTACTCTGCTTCAGTCTTTTTGGTTATATGACTTCTAATGGGTTATATTTACACATATCTTGCATCTACATGTTTAGGTCACAAGTTGAGAAATCCTGATGATAATAAATCCAGAAAATGTTTTCGGACCCACTAAATTTATGAAGTGTGTATTTCATTTAATGAATAACTTGAAGCGAATTATAGTTACTGGTATGTTATTCACAAAGTTTTTCTTGAAGCTCCAAATATGCCTTCTTAGAATTTCTAAAGGGTAATTGAATTTAAAAGCTCATTATATTGATTATGATTGATGGTTTCAGTGTGTAGGAGGGGGTCTTCAGTTTTATTTTTAAATCTATATGTAAATCTATATCCAAATACAGCCACTTTAAAGAGGTTACTCTTCTATACTAAATGAATTATTCAGTTTGAACAATTACCTGGACGTGTTATTGAGTATCCTAAAGATGGGTTATACACATACAGACACTTAATTATGGGAGAAAACGATAAGATTGTCCTGTAAATGTAAAATTCCGATGGCATATTTATCTGTAAAATGAGAGTTAAAAAGAGACAACAGCCACCATTGTAGTGAACGTTAATATAGTAATACAAGTAGTTACGTCTCTAGATAACTTGTACCTTAGCTATGCAACTAGTAAAAGTTAATCTTGGTTGAATTTGACTACTCTGCTTCAGTCTTTTTGGTAATATGACTTCTAATGGGTTATATTTACACATCTCTTGCATCTACATGTTTAGGTCACAAGTTGAGAAATCCTGATGATAATAAATCCTGAAAATGTTTTCGGACCCACGAAATTTATGAAGTGTGTATTTCATTTAATGAATAACTTGAAGCGAATTATAGTTACTGGTATGTTATTCACAAAGTTTTTCTTGAAGCTCCAAAATATGCCTTCTTAGAATTTCTAAAGGGTAATTGAATTTAAAAGCTCATTATATTGATTATGATTGATGGTTTCAGTGTGTAGGAGGGGGTCTTCAGTTTTATTTTTAAATCTATATGTTCATTTTCTCTTTTTACTATATAATCTTGACATATTTATCCACCATTACATTCTATTCTGTATTTTAGCCTATTTTTTTTTATTTCATTCAGTTTTCCCCATTAATCTCTTTTCTGTAAACCTCATTCAGATCCTCAATAATTGTAAGACCAAAATATTTATTGATCAATACTACATGTAGAAATAAATTATTCAAAGTCCGGAATAATTAATTGTTTTGTTGTTTTAATCAATGGATGATACTGTATGGACACAAAAGTACCGGTATATGCTTGTAATGTTAGTTAGTTAGTTACTACAATACATGATTCCCTTTGATTAAATGATTGTTGTTTGTTTAAAATCCAATACCCTTTACGATGACACATTTCATAGAGCAGTCTGTCAGTTTGGTTCAGACTTGAAATGTGCGACACGGTAGATACTCAATTTTTTCGGTTTTTCTATGTAGATTTTTGAAAATTTGTGTTACTGATATATTGGTTGTCTTTTTCGATGGTGTTTTATATCTGTTTTTGGCTTTCGTTTTTGGATTGATTTTAAAAATTTCGTATCTTCACCCCTTTTTACAATCAATACAACAATGTATAAACTTTCAAATGGTGCTATGCAAAAATGTACTCGTTGCATAGAAACAAGATTAATCATAAGAAGTCCCAAATATAGTAAATGCATGCTTAAACATTTGTTTTGACAAATATATAGTAAATGCATTCTTACACATTTTGTTTTGACAAATCTAATCAATAAAGTACTCAAAGTGAACTTTATTGTACTTTTACCTTGTGATATATATCTTTGTATCTATTGTTAAATTGTCCATGAAGACTAACAACTCTTTGTTATATTGTTGCTCGTAGAAAATTACTTAATCAATATCTATACGTTTCCAATATTATTATTGTTTCAAGTGGTTACGATGTACATGTATTTATAATTATTGTATTCATTCAAGTCGTATGTAGATGGAAACCATAAATATGATAAAAATCGAAATTAATCAAATAAGTTGATGCATATTTCATTGAATCGATTCTCATATAGGCAATACCCGTGATCGAAAGGTACAATCTACAAAATATACCTGTAAAATAATGATATGAAAACAATACAATTGTTTTCAATAAATAGTTTGAGAAGATACAATGAGGCATTAAAAAACCAAAGTTTGAGGAAACAGACAACACTCTTTCGTTTAATTTGATGTGTCCTAAAAGTTAAAAGTTTTGTTTTTGGGTCATATCATGCGTTTGTTGTTTAAAAATTATATTATCATGTTGTTTCAAACTCAGCATCTTGGACCCTCTGTACTCTACCTATGGTAGGTAGTTCATGTATAACAGCAATACATAAAGATATGCTTTAAAAAAAAAAATACACTCATGTAAACTGTCGACTTTCTCAATATCGTTGTCTGTGGTCATCTTGACCTCCCAAGGCGAGTGAGAGTGAGGGTTTGTGTAACTTTCCGGGATGTATAACTACGTAGCCACAAGGTCGGTCGGAATGAGAATGTTTAATCTGTAGCCTCGTGTTGATCACGACCGACCCACTTACAGAACCCTACCTATTGTGTTTATTTCTGTTATAGTCCCGTTCTGTTCTGTTGTAGTACATCTAATATTATACTGACCCTTAAACAAACAAAAATCAATCAACTATTCTCTTCCTGAATACACAAAAAATATTTTACGTTAAACAGACAACATTTAATCAATAGTATAAGTTTTGGACCTCAATTGGTACACAATTACATAATGTCGGATTGTGCTATGTGATGCCATTTTTTAACTTTGAGGTTAGGGTACATGGTTGTTATATTTCGCTGGACGAAGAAACGCATAACAAGCATATGATAAGGCGAAGAAGGCATACAATACAATTTTGGAAAAAAAATAATTTGCATCTATAAATTAAAACGGGATTAAAAACTCCGATAAAAGCTTAACTTGAACACATATTGGACACAATTTGTCCATGAAATCGAATTTAAATGTATGTATCGCTTGCAATATTGTTCTCTTACTAGTATTCAAGCATAAGCATATACAGCTTGAAGGCATGAAATTCAGAAACCAGTCCCCATCTTTTTGGTACATTAAAATAAATATATATATATAGCAATTATTCATTTATAATTTAAAAAGTCAATAAATTTAAATTGATCGAATCATTCATTAAGGTCACGTTTAAAAAACTAACCAACAACCCCGCCCTATCTTACATGACTAATGGACAATCACTTTGATAATGAACTGCTTCATTGTGTATATGTATTTGTAGGCGTACTTTCATCTATATTTGCTACTGTACGTAGTCTTTATATTTTCCTTCAGGTGAAAATACCTACACTTATAATCCCATTTGTTAGGCTATTAAAATGTTAACATTGATGGCAGTTTGTGATTACACTTCGTACTAACTGGAGGTTAACACATAAATGTCGTCTATAGAGTTTTACATGCATTGGTGTGTGCTCAGATAATATCATATAAGAGAAAGTTAAAGTGACTTCATTATTTTATTTATGGATGTCATTTAAGGAATATTATGGCCATATTTCATATGTATCTAACAACATGTCCGATTATCCCATGTGAATTACTTCCTACCATTCCAGAACTATTCGTTTTAGGTCGATGGTCGTATCTCTTTTTATGAAGCTATTTTTTTTTAAATGGCCAAATTGAAAGCAATTATTTAGGGGGATAAATTATATACTTCATGCATCAGTGCATAGTGTCAACGTTACTACCAGGAATAAATTATGGCTGTGTTAATATTTGCAAGCAATTATGGGGATAGTGACCGAACTTTCAAAAAAATGTGATTAAGTTCTGAACTTGAAGGTGAAATTAACGGCCGTGAAAATGCTTTAGATCTAATATCTTGAAACATGATTTAAGAAACAGAGTATAATTGTGAGAATTACTTCTAAGTAATCAAGGGTATAAAATTTGGTTATCCAGAAAATTACCTCCCGGAATTTAACCTATGGCCATTTGGTAAGGATGCGTAATTACAAAACTGCGTTCGATGCTAAATTCAATGCTCCATGTTTGCAGAGCGCAGCACTTCCTGTACGATAACCAATTCTGACAGTTTTATTTGCATTTCATATTTCCCGTATGCATCATTTTAGTGTATGTTCAACAGGACTTTTTCACTTAAGTCTGTGACTATATTATACTAACAATAGTCCCAGCTCAAGTGTATCACTTTCTGTTGACTTTAAATCTCGCTGCCCAGGTCTCAATTTATAAGGATTTAAACACTAAAGCTCGACCTTCTATCCTATTATTATAAAAATAAATATAAATAAAGATTAACAAATATACAGAGGGTTTATAGAGTCAATCACCAGTCTCCATTGGATTTATAATATGCTTGTGTAATTCAAAAAGTAAACACCTATATTAAATGTTTCGGTCAAGCGTATTAAACTTGACACGACTGGACAAACAAACATAAAATTGTCAATGATAGGGATATATGCATTGTGTGTAATCCTAAATAAAAAAGTAAATCGTATGTAATTGTCAATAAGACCCCAACCAAACGACAGATAAAAACAAAAAGATATCTATAGGTCAACAGATTGTCTTCAAATTTCAGACTAGGACTTAAATAAAGATCTGTCATTCAATAACAATAAAGACTTGGAACAGACACATACATATAGAATGTGGCGGGGTTAAACATGTTAGCGGGTTCACAACCCCGCCCCCCCCCCTAACCTGGGACAGTGGTGTAACAGTACAACATAAGAACGAACTATAAAAATCCGTTGCAAAAGGATTAAATATTCAAATGGATACAAACAGAAATACTACACAGAGTGGACGTGGCCGGGTACTTTTATATCCCAAAACAAAAAGACACTAAGTACAGATCTGAGAGTACTCGCAGTTACTGACATCTAGTTCAAAGCCACTATCAACTTATTAAAAAAAAAATCCTGCATGTATTCATTGTATGTACTATAGGCATGTTCAAATAAATCAAGGAGGGAAATTCGTTCAAATAAAAAAAAATGTTTTAATTTGGTGAAGCTTGACCACAAATAAGTCATATTCAAACCAAAAACCCTTTTCTTTTATTGAAACTCAATGTTAACAATGTTCTGAAATTGTTGAGTAAGGGAAGTAAGAGACCATAAACTCTTAAGACTAGCACGATGTCATTATGCTTGTGAAGTATATCACTGAACGGTACCTGCATTTTACCTACGATTCTTTCTATCTTGTGACTAGGAAATAGGTGTGTGTATATTACATTGCGAAAAGTAAATTCATCATTCGGTTCAACAATGTTTGATCATACAAATATACTTTTAAAATACTTGTCAAACAGGTTTTCTTTAACTTATTATATATGCAAATCGTAGTAGAGTCACGTTAAAAGTCACTGTCGATTACTATAAAATCTCAGCTATGATACATCATTATAATTGACTATTAGACTGTTTCATAAGGAGTAATATAATATATTTTTAAGAATGTTGAAAAATTTTAAAGAATAAAAGCATGTAAATTTGTAGGCGAGATATAACTTTCACGTTGTAATTATTTTCAAACGTGAATTAGACTAGTCAATTACAGCACTTTTATGATTTCGAGTTAATTATCTCCTTGTGTATTAGGTATCGCAGTTCGTAATGTTATTCTCATGGTAACTGCCTATGAAATGTTTTGGCAATTTTACCCTGATAATTACCGAACTCCGAGGAAAGTCTCTAAGCAAATGACAAAATCAAAAGCCCAAACACATCAAACGAATGGATAACAACTGTCATATTCCAGTCTTGGTACTACGTGCATTTTATAATATTTAGGAGAAAGCTTGCTATAATCAGAATAATATTTCCAATATCGATGACTGCCAATGTTTTCGAAAAGATTGAATCGGGATAGTTCCAATATGTATAACGTGCGATAACAATGACATCGGATTCAGCTTCCTCTTTTCAATTGGGTATCCTCCACCCTGGCCAGTAATGTACATTGTGTTACTGTTAACTGTTAAATCTGGAAGGAGGCAACTTATAGTTTGAAGGTCAAAGCTACTGTTTGAGTCAAACTTTAATATGCCCAAAAACACTGTCCTTGGCATTTTCCCCTCAGATATTTCACTCGCAAATCGTGGAATTTAATTAAATGTTCGACAATATGTATGTAATAATCCTGTTTTTTTCTCTGTGACTTGAGGTTCCTGCTGATAGAGTTTATATTTTTATATATTTAAGTTTCATTACTTTTGTAATAACAATGCCTACTTAATATAAATTATTTATTCGATATTTTCAGGTTGCCGAAGGTATCTTATTTCATTACAAAATCTTGTTGGTAGCCACATTTTCAAGTTCAATGACCAAAGTATCAATTTGAGGATACGCAAAGTCTATTATTATAATTCCATTTAAATACATGAAGCTTTAACCCATTCATTATTTTGTCGTGTCTCCGTCTATTAAATCATTTATTGAAAACCCTTACACACAAAAGAAGCTTCTGAATAAATGTCCAATAACACTGATAATATGATATCCTTATAAAAAATTGAGAATGGAAATGGGGAATATGTCAAAGAGACAACAACCCGACCGAACAGCAGAAAATAGTGGAAGGCCACCAATGGGTCTTCAACACAACGAGAAAATCCTGCACCCGGAGGTGTGCTTCAGGTGGCCCTTAAACACATATGTTAGTATAGTATACATGGAAATGACATAAAGTAAATGTTCAACTGCACATGTTTTAATTATTCCGTTCTATCCTCCTAGTGTCCTTTTCAGTCCAATACTTACGTTTTCGCTTTTTTTATATATAGCCGGACTTTCAATTTGACAAATGTTTTGGTTTGAGCGTTCCTGGTAAGATCAATTTAGGAAAGGGCTTCGGACGCACGAAATTAATAAAGTGTAACACTTTTTTTCATTTACAACTGTTTAGAAACTAGTCATAAAATAATGCAACAAATTAAGCCTTGTTATGAAATACGGTGTGACAAAGTTATGTCAATAACCTAATTCTTCTGGAATGTGATTACCATTTTTAGAAATTTCGGACAGACTAGGATTTTTTTCAGGTCAGTTTCCTTCTGTTGACAGTTATGTTAAATCTATTCCCTTTATACACAATTTTACATGCAAATAATTAGTAAAATCATTGCTTGTTTACTTGATAATATCTATGTTCGTCAAAATTTTTAGACATGTTTGTTCACTATTTTTGTCTGTATAGTTTGTTAGGGGTATTGAACTATAACGTGTTTTTCTGTACTGTTTGTGACATCGTAACGTAAAATCCTTTTGGAAGTACAGCTACTGATATAATGTGCAGAACGGTATTATATCTTATTAGCAACTAGAATTTTGAAAAAAAGGAGGGTTGAAATATAAAGCTGGTTTTATTGGGTATGTTCCATGCCTGAAACCTCATCTGTCTTGTGTCTTATCTTAATGTTTTGTTTAATTGGAGAATACTGTTTTAATGGCAGATCTTTCATGTAGCCCGCTTAATTCCTACGCAACTTATATGGATTCGGGACGATTCAGAGTATAGACACCAATTGTACAAGAGTGGATGTATGTATGTCTATAATAGATATATTTTGGTTACTTTTGTCGTTGGATTTCTGTTTACTGTATACCCCACATTCCCTTGAACTCATATCTATGTTTATATTATAATAACTGGAATACTTAAAGCAGAGACATATAATACAATTATTGTATTATATGTCTCTGCTTAAAGTAACATTTACAATATTCAGAAACTTTTTAATTTATGAATTTCTTTAAATTTATGGTGTAATATGACTATCAATGTAAATTTCATTGCTCCGAAATTTGCTTTTAATATATTTTAAGTGTTATCCCAGTAACATTCAAAGTATAGATTTCTCCTTGGTGTCAATGAATCTATATATATAATATACAAAGCAAACAAAATGCCGCAGTAGATTTAAGGTGGTTAGCAAATTCAAATATAATAATAAAACAAGAATGTGTCCAAAGTACACGAATGCCCCACTCGCACTATCATTTTCCATGTTCAATAGACGTGAAATTGGATAAAAAATATAATTAGGCACTAAAATTAGAAAGATAATATCATAGGGAACATGTGTACTTAGTTTCAAGTTGATTGGACTTCAACTTCATCAAAAACTACCTTGACCAAAAACTTTAACCTGAAACATGCACTTTCATTTTCTATGTTCAGTGGACCGTGAAATTGGGGTCAAAAGTTTAATTTGGCTTTAAAATTAGAAAGATCATATCATAAGGAACATGTGTACTAAGTTTCAAGTTGATTGGACTTCAACTTCATCAAAAACTACCTTGACCAAAAACTTTAACCTGAAGCGGGACAGACGGACGAACAGACGGACGAACGAACGGACGGAACGACAGACAGACGGACGAACAGATCAGAAAACATAATGCCCCTCTACTATTGTAGATGGGGCATAAAAATAACAATATGGAGTCATTGTAAAAATTGAAAAAAGGGATTTGTCATACAATTTCAAGGCATTTATAAAACAACATTTCAGTATTCCTGTTTTATGTAACGAAATATATCGATATCGCTATATTGACCATGTTAACATGCTACGAGCAGTACATGTGTCATTGATAACGTGTTGTTAATGTCACTGATAAAAGTTAAGAAGATATCCTGAAGGCCATTCAAACCATTGCACTCTTGGTCGCATTGCCTGTAAAAAGTGAAATCCAAAATATCCAAACAAAAACAAAAAAAGAATTATTAACACACAAAAAAAGAAGAAATTTATAAGATTTCCTTCCGAAAAAGCATCTTATAATTATGGGACGAAAATATTTCCACTTGTTCTTGGAGAGATATTCGGCCGGTAGCGCTCTAATGGTGCATACATAGTCTTTTTATATGAAGCGGTTGGTACACATACATCACATTGGTCACATGATTATTTTGAATGGTTGGTCGATAAACACAAGTTGTGGACTTACCATACCCCCTTTTTCATAGACTTAGTTTCCAATTCAAAATGTAAATGGCATAAGAATAAGAATTAATTTGTGTTAGTGTTAAAAGTTTCGGTGATAATACCAACTACTATGATTCGAATTCTGTACGTTAAAGAACTACTGAACACCTCTTTGTCAAACAAACTCTCATTTTTTGTGGAAGTCTGCATTTCAGTAAGTTCCACCCGACATCCCAGTCTTCATTCGTCTCAACTCGGTCGATTCCGTACCCTCATCTAGAAGGGGAGTAGTGTATTCTACCGAGGATTGCCGAATGCCCAGTCTTTCAATTTTGGTTTAACTTGCCTTGTGGATTATTTGTTTTGACTTATTCTCATTCTTAATAAACATGAAATATTTGCCACTAGACATTAAACAATATAATGTTTATGGATGTTTACACTCAGCAGCATGTCCAAAAAATGAAATAGTTATGCGTCATTGTTTACTTTAAGAAATGCCAACATGCCATTATGAACCAGTTCTTCAACATTCATACACAATGTATGCATTGTTTTGTGAAACATTTGATATAAAGATAATGTAGTGATTATATAAATGATATCATTTGACTTGATTCATGAACTTACCATTGAAATTTCGTAAAATTGACGGCAAATTTATGATGCAATATGAACATTTATTAGTTGGATTTTTATGCATTTAACATGCAACTCGTTTAACCTTCTTTGTTACTTTATTGTTCATTACATTTTATAATAAAAACGTCAAGTGAAATACCCTAGTTTTAAATAGTATGATACATGTTGATATACGTAACAATGCATCAAAGTAGTAGGTAATGATTTCACTGTCGCGTGCTTTACGGTGTTTGTAATTTGACTCTCTGGGATATTCAGAATCTTAATTACATATTAAACGAATCATTATGTAATTGTAAAGCAAAAAGAGAGGCGAGAGATATCAAAAATTGAATGGACATTCAAACTCAAAAGTCAAAAAGAAACTGACAACGCTATGACAAAAAAAAACTAACAACATTGGCAAATCACAACATAGACTGAGCAACACGAACACTAGCTTCAAGACTAGTACACGAACCCCACCTAAAACCTGGTTGATCAAAGGTGCTCCGGAAGGGTAAGCGGCTGCGTCAGGCATTGAACAGAGACTTTCTACACAAAATTTTAGATTTGTCAACAGGTAGAAGGAAGGCCTATCGCAAAATATTGTTACAAACAGAACTCCAGTCACTCTAAACACTTCGAAAGAACTTCTCGTAAATTTGTACTTTGCAATATAAATGAAATGATAAAGATGAAATAGTCCAAGATTCGTAAATACTCCGCTGCTTACCAATTTTAAAAAAACTTGTCGTTGTTTCTTTTAGGAATCTGAATAATTATTGTTTCGATTGGTGGAAATATTTTTTTTTAAAATGATAAAAATCAACCACGCAAATTCGTATTGACTGTAAACTGGTTTGCATGTTTATAGATTCGTTACGGTTGAATAAATCCCAAACTACATTGAATTATTCAGATTTTTGTAGTATATTGACTTTCTTTAAATGGTCACACTGTCTAGTTTTTCTTCTATACGTGAATTGTTTGGATTCAATATACTTTTACTGTTACCTGTATTTACCTGACATCCTAACTTTGTATAAGATATTCATGTTGATCTTTCTTTATAACTAAACCATACATTTATAGTCCATGGTTATATCATTTCCATTACAACTATCCACATGCAACTAATTCAAATCATTTACTTACATGCACATAAAAAAAGGGGGGACTGTGAATGATCTATAAATACTCATGCACGTCTGGCACGATTTGACAAGTAAAAGCGACGGCTGGGGGGCAAGACTGATTCGACACACTGTGTAAGTTACCACCCCCCTTTTTCCAATGTTCCGCTCACACCCCAAATCTACGTAATTACCACCAGAAGACTTTCGTATTCTAGTTGTTGATATATTGGTCATTTCTTCACCCGAAAATGAGTATGGAACATCATCAATCGGATGTTAAAATCAGCAACAAACTATGACATAACACAAATATTTGCTTTATATATATACATGAATATTAAAATAAGGATATAATTGAAAATAAACAAACTGTCATAAACCTTTCCCTCTTTTGAAATTAGATTTTAACATTTTTAAGACTGCCTCCAGGATACACATCACTGATAAATCAATTTGTTTTTATCCTGTTCATCTACCTGTTCCATCAGTTAAAGATGTTTCCATGTTATACCCCAAGGAAAAGTAACTTGTTATGGTTTACAATTAAAAATGATAAAAGAACTACTTGTGGCTGAGGAATTTGTCAGATAACTTAGTTCGTTTTATTTAACACTGTCACAGCTTTGTATGGCGTCACAAGGCAAATATTTCCTTATGTTTTGAAATTCAATGGAAAACAAACATGAATATAATTTTGTTTGTTGTCATTTTCTTATTTATGTTACAGAAAGCATGATATAATATACAATATGAAAAAAACAATATAATATACAAAACATTTGAAAAATATTCTTCGCCCAAAACTTTATTGAAACAATTTTTATTTTTCAAATGATATATTTTATATGTTTTAATTCAACTACATAAAATAAACAACTAGAAAAATAAATAACCTAGTGAAATATTAACTCAATGTAAACAGAAAGTTTAAAAAAATAAATATTTAAATTACTAATGATATCACCAAGAACTTTAATTTACAAACATCTTAGTGTCTTACAAAAATATTTTATTTTGCTAAATACATATTTATAGTATTTCATTCCACTCCAATAAATAAATACAGCTAATTTATGAAGCAGCCAATTCATAATTATAATTGTTCATAACCATAAACTTCAAAATCAGACAAATCAGATAATATCTACAACTCAAATTGTGTATTTTTGACGATGTTTTAACTTCAATACACACATTAGGGTCTAGCCTAACACATTATCAATTTGATCAAATACTTCTTTTAATTCAAAAGTCAATTGAACCGGTTTTGCAAATAAATCTATTCATAGAAGCAATTTTCATTCGGGTATAGCGGCGGATGGTTCGATCCATTTGTAAAAACGGGTAGAATCAAGATCAAAATCGATTTTATGTTTAACTTATAGAAATGTTGTTCGTCAACTTCCACCCTTTCAGTTAATGTGGGAGGACCTTGTTAGGGTGGATAATTATATAATTTGCTTAAAGATAGTTTGAGTTCTATGAGGTGTGTCATTCAAAAACTGACAGTAGTAAGAGCAAGGATTAACTCCTAAAAGATCACGGTAAGAAAAATGCACAAGGATAAACTGCTTTATCTCAAATTATAACTCATTTGCTTTAAATTTATATAATAAATTTCTACGACAATCTTGAAATGTAAATCCCCCAAAATATATATACATATAAAACGCCGGTATGAAAAATGATTATATGCATCAATGTTTTCAGTAGCAACTTAGGTATATGGCAAAATTAAAGACAAATAAAACTTTATTGATCGTATTGATTAGCATCACCAAGGTATAAGTAATAAATACAATAAAAAGCAGGAGAAATTCATAAGAAAAACTATATAGTTCATGCTTTAAAAATTTTGGAAAACAAAAATATATATATATACTTAAACAAAAGAAAAAAACTTCCAGGAGGAAACAAAAGTGATCCAAGTTTTCACTGCTAAAAAGAATAGTGTGATTATTTAGTGTTTTCCGTTTCTTTCTCTGAGGAATATTGTGTTTTACCATCAATGTGTGCGTCTTGTTGATTACTATCCTGGGACGTTTATCTTTTTCCTTTAAAGGATTCAGCTGCTGTTTATTATTTTAAATTTGTGCAACTTTTGTCCAGCATCTTATCTGATTCTTTATATATTTCAATTTTTTACAATTTTCGACTTTTTCCGGTATCGAAGTTGAATTGGGTGTTGGTGATATGCTTGGCTAACCACTTAGTACGATCATCCTCCGCTATCATGTGAGGTCATAGATTATGTATGTGCTTGTTAAATCTAATTTACATATTTACCATACATGTTATGGAAGTATTGATCGTGCTTAAAATACTCGAGTACAAACAAACCAAAACAGAAACGGTGCCATTTATGTAAATGTTGATTCAGTGTAGTTACACCTGCATGGGAAGGATTATCTTTTCTTGGTCTGTTAAGTAATATGCAGCAAGCATAATAATTGTTAGTTATACGTCCTTGTATGCAGTTAGTCTTTTTTACCATCAAACTAAATATTTTCGTGGAGATAAATGAAATACAGATAAATTCCATATATACAAATGTGATTTGAAACGTGGAATGTCTCAAAGAGACAACAACCCGACCAAAGAGTAGAAAACAGACTATGTCTACCAATGGATCTTCAACACAACGAGAACATCCAGCACAATGAGGCAGGTTCTTAGGAAAAAATACACTTTAAAACGAAAACAGAACTGGAAGAAATTTTAATTAACTTGATGTCTTTTTCAGTTTTCGGCAGTCAAAACTAGGTTCATTTTTTTTGGTGTATCAACTCATCGAAGCAAGGGAGTTAAACACAATCTTCCAATGATTCACTGTTTCCTTCTTCTTCTATTTATACAGCCGATCGTGCAAGACCCTCATGGCCGGTATTCATGGTCGTTAAAAAACACACTGACTCGCATTATTCATGATCATTCATATGTCAGTGTATGATAAGAAAGATACTGATAATTTATACAAAAGGGAAATCCAAATCTAATAAGTCTTAGAAAAACTGACAACGCCAATGGGAAAAAAACAAAAAACGAGGAAAACACGGAGTAGTCCACAAAACACAACATAAAAGAGCTATCGTGACACCCTTTATTTTTTTTCTTCTTCTCACAAAAAGTAACAAGAATTACTGAAGCGGCCCTCAATGATAGACAAGTGGTATATTGATATTGGCACCACGATTCTGGACAAGTTATGGACGATTTACAATGCTCTACTTAAAAGTCCTGTCATGGGCAATGATTTCATGCAATTTCGAGAAGAATTTGTAAATCAATGAAGCAAAACAGTAGCGTATTCACTCCAACATGTCCCGAATACATATGATTATTTGATAGGATCCGCACCCTCCCACATTGTCATTTTGAATAAATAGTTCTTTTTTTTTAATTCAGGGAAAGTTAATCGTGAGACTAAAAGCTGCCTCCTCAGTTGCAGCAGAGGCTGCAGTATCATCCAGTTTTGTAGACCTATTAAAAGGTCCTAAATATTCATATTAAAGTACTATAAATTCGACTATTTAGAAAAGGTTGAATGGGATGACGTGGTGATTCTTTAAAAACTTTATTCGGTATCTGTCAGGGACTCAGTTGAACAATACTGAATTCTTTCTAAGAAATATTTTTTCTTGGTATCGGCGGTATTCATATTTCGGAATTTCCGCGCCAATTTTATCGATATGAACATCTCCATATCTTTCCCCTGATCATATGGTCGCTTTTAGTAAAATCCAAATCTTTCACAGTGTGCTTGTTTCTTCTGTCTTGAATACCACTAGTAACCACTGAGAATGTTTAAAAAGAGGTCAAGAAAAATATGGTGATTTGAATATGGAAATAATATTAGTTCGGCCCATATAATTTGAATGCCCACATAGTTTTTGCCGTTTTTACACAAAACTCAAAAGTCACACAAGTATACTTGACTCTTGTTTTGAGGCTGATTACGACACAAACAAAAATGTGCAACTTGACTCTTGAGAAGTTTTAATTTGTTCAGACTAAGATTTTAAAAAGTTCAAATTTTATTTTTGGTGTGAATGAATTAAAACCTCTATATGATTTGAATGTTATTGAATGTGATATGTTCTTTGCTAACAGAATTTGACAAAACATTATTGTTGTGGCATACACCCAGGACTAATAATGTCATTAATACTAAAGTATAATCAAGTCCCAGAATACACCAATATTGTGTTGTTTTTATGAATAAGCATGATAAGTACGCACTGAGGGGGGGGGGGGGGGGGGAGGGGGGGGGGGGGGGTAGGACCTTTATCAGGACTCCAGGAAGGATCGGGTGTTTTTATATATAATTAAACTCGGGATTTCAGGATTGACCCTTTCGTGATCCTGGAATTCTTTTTTCGAATCTTGAGACGTCAGGATTTAAATTTATTTTAAATTGGGACCTCAGGATTTCGTGTCTTTAAGCCCAGGTTTCGGGATCAGGATCACCTATAAAAAAAATTGAAAAGTATGTGCCTAATTCAGTAAAAGCACATGTACAGACCATTCATCTTTTGCAAGAGCATATATAGACTTTTTTTTACCCTGGGACATAAGTGATCTTTTCTATCCTTTACAAAGTGTTATTTTTAAGGAAAAAAATCAAATGTGTGATCAAGACAAAATCTTAAACAAACAGAAATATGATAGTCCTAATAAAACAGCTTATTGTTGACTAAAATGGTCTGAAATGTATTTTGTTTAATTTTAGCAACTTGTTTGCATTTCTGCACAAAATGCACAATGAGTCATTGATTTGGTTGTTAAAGCAATACCAATCAAAACATATTGTCATATATATATTCTTTTCAAAAGAAATACAAACTACATGGTTTTAACTACAGGATTTGAGTTAATTTGAAAGGAACCAGATTGGAGTCAAAATAAAAGTGTTTGCATGATGTGTATTTATTAGTATTTTTATTCAGGGTCATAGCTATGATAATGTACTAGTTAGTTTTTCAATATAATGACATAATATGTATATATTTTTCTTTTAGGAAATACACCAAACATCTAGGTCCTTGTAAAAATAATACCTGCCTGAAGTGCCACCTTGACCTCAAGGATGGGTTGGTCAAAAGCCACCAAACCACCATCAGGGATCTCCTACTTTTTCGTTCTAGTTTTTGTAATTGTACCTGTATTATCTCAGAGTAAGTTATTTGATGTATAATATTCATGTCTTTTCCAAAATACTTCATGTACTTAGTAATAAATTTGAAAAATGTTGTTTTTTCCCTAAGAATTCAAATTAACTCTCCATCATCATCATTACTTAATTGTTGTTTCTTTTGAAAACGTTTAGATAAAATACTACACCTCACAGCTATCCTTTTACATTTATACATTAAAAGAAAAAAAATTGTTTACATTATTTGTAGATACATATATATATATATATATAAGAAGTGAAAATTGCTGCCTTATTTAGTTTATATAAAAAATCTAAAAAAGTAAATTGAAATGAAAGAAATAAAATGTTAAAACTCATTTAAATGGATTCCACCCCCCACCCCCGCTAAAAGGTTTAATCAGAGTTTGTCAATTTTGAAATACCAAGATGGAGATAATGGAAACAAGCTCATTGGAGCTTTGAGTTGTTCTAAGCAGTCAAATAGTGACACATGTTATCCAACTTACAGGAAAAATATTCACTTTCACATTTTTTCTCTTTTATCAGTTCCTCCTGGATCACCAGTCATCGACGGACCTCAAGTCATAGTTCTAAATAACCAGATAACATTAACATGTACTTCCTCACGTGGTAATCCAGCACCAACAGTCAAATGGTTCAAAGATGACACAGAAATAACAAATGGTATTTCTACAACAACTGCTGGTACAGCAGTGACATCATCTTTAACATTTACTGCTACTTTAGATGATCATTTGGAGGTGTATGAGTGCCAGGCAGAAAATGGCGTACTACAAAACCCTCTAACTACAACTAAATATATTGAAGTTCACTGTAAGTAGAAAACACAGATATGTTAATTGATTTGCAGCGTTATAGTTTAACTTATCATATTCCCTCTATGTAAAAATTTGACAGCACCATCTTTTAAACAATATTTTATTGAAAAAAATTGAATTTGATAAGAAGCTATTGTTTGGTTTGAAATGCCACAGTATTAGTTCAGCATGTTCAGCAATAACCATGTTGATTAAAAACTCGCATTTTAAATTCTGACCTGAAGATTTGTATACATAATTTATTTAAATTGTGTTAATCAAACTTGTATGTATTCCAACAACCTCAATAATACAAGTATACAATTTATTAATATACAGAATTTACAAAAGGACAAGATAGGTTTTGAGCATCTATTTGAGTATTTTATAGGGTAGATTCAGTGTTCATTTGTATCATAGTAAATCTTGATTTAATAATTTTGTCTTATAGTTTCACCAGTAGCACCAGTTTTGACGGGACCAACTACTTTGACACCTGGTCAACAAGGCATATGGACATGTGTTTCGGCCAATGGTTATCCAGCTGGTGTTATGTCCATGAGAAATCAAAATAAAAATACTCAGTTTACTACTGAATTTACATCTAACAGTGTGTTGGATCAAAAATCCTATGATGTTACTGGTACCCTTACCTGGAGCCCAGTGATTGTTAACAATGGGGATAACATTTGCTGTGATGTTACACATACAACCACACTTGGTAGTACCCCACAGACAGTCTGCAGACAAATTACAGTTGCTCGTGAGTAATTTTCAATTTGAAAATTTTACAGCTTGTGTATTTGAGAACCATGAATTTAACAATTCAACCATGTACAAATTTTCCATAGGCATGATAGCCAACAGCAGGCATAGGATGTAAAACAGCAAAATAAAATATTTATGAAAATACTAATTTTCCCTAATCCATGAAAATTTCTTTCCACTAAAATAAAGGATTCTATAGAAATTGAACAAGTAACAAATTAAACAGATACAGAAACTCTGACTGGAGTCTAGGTTAAACAGTTCTTTATTATAGATTTTTATCTTCTTTAATTATTTAATTTATATTTCAATTTGAGAATAACACAGGATATAATTTGGTTTGAAAGAATAACATGGTTGAATTTAATGTTTATTATTGTAGAACCTATTGCAATTAATGCTCCTGTGACCCAGTACAATCCAATTCTACAGTCAACAGTTACTCTTGTGTGTGATGTTACTCAAGGAACTGCAAATCAAATCATATGGATTAAAGATGACGCTCAACTGAATATAAACACTAATTCTCGACTTTCTGGTGGCACTGTCGCTACAGAATCTCTTACAATTGCCAATGTACAACAGTCTGATGGTGGAAACTATGTCTGTCGGGGCATTGATGCTGTCACAGGAAACATAGTTAATACAGATACCATTAATGTTGCCCCTGTGGGTAAGTATATACATAACATATGTATCATTTCATTTGTTCAAACTTAATGGAAAAGCTTATCAGATACGGTTCAAGGATTTCAAAAAAATACTTATAAAAGTTTGCATTATTTTCAAAGCGAAAAAAAAAACAAACAAAAAAACAGAATTTTTAAAATTTTAATTTATTCTTTTTTAAGGAACTCCACCTGTTACAAGTATTCCACAGCCATCATACACTCAAATTACGGGACAACAAATTATTCTGGGGTGTACAGTCCAATCGCCAAACAGTGCTCTACAGGAAGTTCAGTGGACCTTTACCAATAATCAAGGACAAACAACAGACCCTATCTCTGTTTCAACCTCAAATGGAAAGTATTCAGGCTCATCAGTTAATAGTCCATCTTTGACCATCAACACTGTGGCATCAACTGACCAAGGAACATACAGCTGTAAGGCCCGAAATCTGGTCGGGACCAGCACAAATAATCCAACAACAACTCTAACTGTAACAGGAAGTAGGTTTATTCTATATTTTTTTAGTGTTAATTGTTAATATAAAAATAAGAAGATGTGTTATGATTACGAATGATAAAAATATTCATTAAATAGTTACGTACAAGGTGGGAAGCACTGCTGTTAAAGTTCTGACATCAAATTAAATCCATGCTGTAAAATATAATTCAGCTTAAAAACAAAATCGGGATGACTAAGGGAAAATCTTTGAAAGAGTTTAACTACTCATGTTAGTACTAAGCACAAACAAAAGACATAATGTACAGATGTAAGAGTATTCAAAGGAATTTTTCTTGATGACCAATTTAAGTAATTTAAATGGACCATATGCAATTCTGAAGTTAAAAAAGGGAAGGATTTTGTAAAATCTGTGTTTATTGGATACTGTTATTTTTTACATTTCACATTTTTTATTCAAGGTTTGCCTGTAGTCCAGATTAGTCCTTCAACCTACACAGCAACCTATGGTAGTCAAGTGGTAATTAATTGTAATATCGTATCTGCTAGTCCTGCAGCAACTCAGGTCTACTGGCAGAGAAGTTCAAATAATCAAATTCTACGAATTGACAATGGAGACCAGGGATATCAAGGCAGTACAACATCTACACCTTCATTAACCATTAATTTTGCTACAACAGCTAATGCTGGAGTATACACATGTTTTGCTACCAATGCTGTAGGCACTGGTACCAGTAATCAAGGAACAGTCACAATTACTGGAGGTAAGTACTTATATCTTAACACTACATGGAGATAACTGTGTAAAAATCAGCTTAATGTTTTAATCAGGTTGCTTTGTTAAGGAAATATTAAGCTTCTCGATGATCAGATAAGTGTTTGCCAAACTGCTGTTTATCCATTGAAAATTTTCTGTTTCAAGTTCTTTGAAATTTTTATATTTTTGTCAAAGGTTGAAAGTAAATATTTAGTCAAAGTTTTATGAAATTTAAATGAGCAAAATTAATTTAAGTTGAAGTGTTTGGTGCCACCTTAAGAAGAATTTTCAGTTCCGATACAAAGTAAAATAAATTCTTATCTAAGTTGAATGAGACAGTTGTAAAACTCTTTGTTTCCAAATTACAGTATGTGTGTGCAAAAAAAAAGATAGGAGAGTCTGATAATGTGCACTAATAAAAACATTACATGACTCATAGTTTGTTCATTGTAGTATACTAACCAATATTATCATTATTTTTTTTAGGACTTCTGTCTGTTTTTGTCACTCCACAAAATCAAAATGTTGTCCAAGGTGCTCAGCAGAGAATTACATGCACTGTGAGTGGAACTCCTTCTGCTCAAAACATTGCCTGGCTGTTTACAGCAGCTGGTAGCAATCAGCAAACTCAACTCAATACAGGAAACAGTCAGAAATATTCACTTGGTACAACCCAGGACCCATTTTTGACTGTCCTTAACTTCCAACCAAGTGATGCTGGTACTTACGTATGTAGAGCAACAAACGCTGCTGGATCAACATCTAGCAACCCTGGGGCAACTTTAACCTATATCAGTAAGTACATTAATAACATTTATTTGGCACACCATACTTTTGTTTGTCAATAATGCTTTTCTGTTTATGTTAATCCTATGTTTATACATTGAATCTGAATAGCTGGTGTAGATTTAAAACCCCTACTTCAAGGGAGGGGCTTACAAAGGAATACTTTGCCTCTCCCTTCGTATGCGTCCATTAATCTGTCCTATAAACTTTGTCACTTTTTTACAAGATTTAAAAGTCAGATCTTCCTGAAATTTGGTAGCAAGCTTTATGTAAGCATATATTACTGTGTAATATGTTTTCAGATTCATTGATCACCAACTGCCAGTTAACCTAATACTTGTATATATCCTTGTACATATAATGCCCAAATAAATTAATAATTACTATTTATGAAATTTTTGTCAGGTTTTTCTTGGGAAACTGCACTCAGAGCTTCCTGAAATTTATAATCAAGCTTCATCATGTTTTCTTGTGAGAAAATGTATCCATGTAGGACGAAATGTCCTTTTGAACACATTAAAAACCTGGCTCAGTGTGTAAATCTAGTACAAAGCAGAGATTTTTTTCATATCATTTTATCATGATCTCGTCCTCAATATGCATTTATGATTTGATTTGCCACAGGACATTAAACAGCAATTTATCTATTATCTTTATCATATTTCAGCTGTACCTACTACAAATGTTGAACCAAGACAATATACAGCAACAGTAGGTGATGCTAGTTTCCAGATTCAGTGTCTGGTCACTGCAACACCAGGAGCAACATCTTGGTACTGGACATTCCAACCTGTAGGTGGCAGTCAACAGACCATAGCCCAAGGAACAAATAACAATCAGTATACTGTTGATAATTCTGGCACAAACCCTCACTTGACCATAAAAAGTATTGCTTTGGATGAGGCTGGAATCTACACTTGCTATGCCACTAATGCTGCTGGTACCAGTGACAGTTCCAATAATCCTAGTTCTAGACACACTTTGACAGTCACAGGAGGTTTGTTCTTAAATACTGCTCATTAAGTTTTATATAAACAAGGAAATTCTACCGAAGGAGAATAAAGCTTTTATAAATTTCTTGTTAGGAGTTCATGTTTAAAAGTGGTTTCGTTTAGACATTTGAAAATGTTGCAATATTCCTAAAGAATAGCAGTGTCCCATAGTAAAACTGCTTATTTCATGTCATCTTGGAGTAGATTAAACATATCAATCCTTCAAGATCTTTTTGATTGCTTCATCAAAATCATTGTTTATTTGAATGACAAAAAGTGAAAACATGTAGTCAAAAAAGTGTTGAAACAATTTGCATGTCTATCATATTTTTGATATGAATGGTTATTACTTTATATTTCTTTGTATTTATAGATTGAATAACAAGTACAAGTACCACACAACCAATATACTCTCTTTCTTTTTTCAATCAGAGGTTATAAAATATATGATTATATTTTACAGCAATTTTGACTGTGACTATTTCTCCTGCAACTGCTAATGTTATCAGAGGAAACACCCAAACAATAGATTGTAATCCCCAGGGAAACCCAGCCGCTACACAAATCACCTGGTATTTTACACCATCGGGTAGTAATGCTCAGCAGTTGCTAAATATAGTCAATAGTGGTGGGAAATACAATGGTGGAACCCCAGGAAACCCTGATCTAACCATTACAGACTTCCAGACAAATAATGCTGGTTCTTATCGCTGTGCAGCAACCAATGCTGCTGGTACTGGAACTAGTAGTAATTCAGTATTGACATATGTTGGTATGTATTTACATATGTTACATGCGGTCCCAAAAATGAATGGTCATGTTACATGTACATATTTTAATAATGCATATTTTCAGGCATGAAGGTATGTACCGGTAATTAAAACTTAAATTTTTACGATTTTTTCTGTCTTCCACGATCAGGTTGATTATTATGTCTACCTAATTCGTTCAGGATGTTGATGAAATCGCCATTGTTTTTTCATCGATTGGGGTCTTCAGATGTTCATCCGAATGAGATTCATCTTGCAGGATATGATTTGAAGACATATTGAATTCATGTGTTTTGATTCAATATAAACTGAAGTAAAGGTTCATTGTAGTTGTTATAAATGTGCAGAATATGAAATAGTGTGTTTGTGCATTTTCCACCTTGTTTCCAACGGAACAAATTTTTTTTACGATTCCAATGGAAATTTTGTTAATTTCAATGAACGACATTGTTCATTATTTTAAATCAATATTTTTAACAATTTTGATATATCATTATCATATCAAAGATCTTTATTATAACTAAGCTTAAAACTTTTTATTGAGCTTATAGTTTTATAAGCATCATTTGCACTAAACTTTCAGATATATGCGTTAACATTTTGAATTTTCTCTGCTTTTCGTCAATTTGTCGTTGTTCACTAATGCATACGTTTCTTGTTTTGAACTGTTATGTATGATAAGTAATGAGGTATTGTAGGCCAGGCGTAAGTAAAAACTCTGTAAATGTTACTAATTGCATGTAATATCGTAGGTATATCCAATGTGGTACATGTATTAATTCTGTAAACAGAGAGAGAAAAACGCATGTGAACTAGATTAGCAGTATTTTGTAGCTTTCTCAAAGTATATCATCTGATTTAAAGATGAGGACTTTTTCATAGAATAAATGTTTTAGAAATAGAGGGATTAGGAAAGGTTTTAAACATAGCATAAAAATTTATACATTGCATAAAAGTAATACAGATAAGTACTCAAAACCATGAGACACAGATACAAATTTCTAAATTAAAAAACAATTATTTAAAAATTCTTTTGAGTAATTTCATATTTGTTAAAAAGGATACAAAGTCAAGCATTCCAGCAGGAATTAAATCAATGTGAATTGCTAGAAACAGAAAGGGAGTTACTTACCAATAAAAAAAACTTGTTTAGATGATTAGTTGTAGTAGGAGCCTGCTGCTAATTCACAATTGTTGCACTTAATTGTTTTCTCCACAAAATTGTTTCAGTGTTCACATTGTGAAGTTTAAATAGACAAAATATTGTAATTTTAGTTAAAGATTTTCCAATTAAAGAGTCTTGAATAAAATTTTATATCTTATCAGATATATAAAGTATACAGTAAAATAAATTAAGTAAAAAAAAAGAGAAAATTGCCATCAGTATCTTATCTGTTTGTTTGTTAAACAACTGTAACATGAAAAAGGTTTGAAATAAAAGATTTTAAGTTTAGTGTGAGACTGGCATAAATGGATCGTGTTCATAATAATGGAAGAAATTTGAACGTCATGTAAGGTAAGTATAGTTAATATTTGTATATATATATAATGATGTTTCTAGTGTTTTGTGTAAAATCCCTGGATTTCATTTTTGGAAGGAAATAAATGGCTAATTCAAAAAGCTTTATAGATAATTGTGCTGGCTTTCCATGAATGTCATAGACCAACCCTTTAATGATAAAAAAAGATCAATTACTAGTTTAAGTTTACTGTTAAGCAGGCATCTAGATATTTTTCTGAAGTTTTTAAATGGATAATTTTCTGCGCATTAAAGTACAAATGTATCTTATCATCCCGTTATTATATTGTTTTAATTCCGAGACCATGAATGGTTATTCTGTATATATCGTAGGAATTAAAGACATCATAAATGAATCTTACATCACAAACTTGAACGAGATTAAATGTAAACTTGGTTTTCAGATCCACTATCAATTTCTGTGACTCCTGCTGACGGCACTGCTATATATGGAGATGCCTCATACACCATTCAGTGTACCATAACTGGAACTACACCAACCTCATCCTCTTGGTCAAAAAGACCAGTATCTGGTGGTGTAGTATCGCCAATATCTGCTGGCGGCAAATATCTCATTGCTAACTCTGCAAATGCTCCACATTTAACTATTAACAATGTCGTGGAGGATGATGAGCAAGATTATTTCTGTCAAGCAACAAACGCAGCTGGAACAGTAACCAGTTCACGTGCAAGGCTGATCGTCAATGGAGGTTAGTTCACTTGTCAATACATTCTGATTCATTTCATGAAAATTTTTCTAGTTTTAAACCACAGGTTAACATCTTCTATATAAACAAATTATGTTGAATCGATTAGCTTTTGCTGAGGATTATTACATTGTTATAGTTTGTTTTGTAAAGCTGTATTCAAACATACTTATAAAATGTTAATTAAACATGAAAAGTAAACATTTTAAAAGGGGCATGCGAGTATACAGTCTCTAGTGTGTAATCAAAACAATAAAATTTCTCCATTTTAAGTTTTGTTTGAAAAATGAAGCAAATTTGTCTCAACAAACCTGGAATTCACTCAAACTTCACCAAGTTACCGATGTTGAACAGTGAATTTTACACCTGAAAATGTATAACATCCAATAAAAAAATCACTGTGACCAACATTTTGCCTTAACATTTTCTTGATGGTGTGTTGAAAGTCGTATTTTTTATGTGTGTGCAACATTCAAATTATTGAATTGCAAAAACTTGTCATAAAACTTCCAAATTATTTACCTCAAACCAAATAAGAGAGTATTAACCCTGTGAGTCCCTCAGATGGTCCCATATCATGGCTATTTAATTTCGTGATTATCTGATTTACTTGATGTAGTTTAATAAGGAAAAATCCCAGTTTTACATATTCACGTTATTTTTCTACTCGGAAAAGTTGCCAAAAATATATCTCTCTCGAAAAAAAGTTGGTTTACAGTAGTTTTACTATAGTTTCCACATAAAAAAATATGTTCAATATATTTTCAGGTCTACTAAGTGTTGCTATTTCACCATCTAATGCTGATGTCCTCCAGGGACAATCACAGTTGATCTCATGCACTGTAACAGGAACACCATCTGCAACAGCCATTTCATGGCGTTTCACACCAAGTGGATCTAGTCAACAACAAACAATAAGCTTAGGCAATACTGCCAAATATTCTGGTGGTACTACCCAGAATCCTTCATTAACAGTACTGAACTTCCAGTCATCTGATGGTGGTTCCTACGTATGTTCTGCTACAAATGCTGTTGGGACCAGTTCGAGTACAACTTCTGTACTAAGATATATCCGTAAGTTATTTAAACACAAATATTTGGTTGGATCTTGTAATGCTTCACCATAGAAATGTACCAACTTTAAGATTCTATTCATAACTAAAGAATGTATGCCTTACAAGAAGGGGCTCAAACAAAACAGCCAAAACTGAATATTACCTTCACCTTTGACAGTTGATACCAAAGATTAATCATAATACTGTAGTTTTAAGAAGACATAATTTATCTCTTGAATCTTCAAATCATTATTTTCCAATACGAAGATTTGCATTTAATAAAGTGCCATAGCAGAACTTTGTTAGGAAGTTGACATTGTTTTTTTATGAATTAAATGAAAAATTAAGATTTCAATCCTCTGTTTTATGGTGAACTGCTCATACAATTATGATTATGCAAACAAATTATCAGAAAACCTTATTTAATTGAAGCTGGAGTAATTTTTGATTTTATGATATATTTCAAGAAAATGTTTTATCTTTCAGAACAACTTACAATATCTGTGAGTCCCTCAGATGGAACTGCTATTTATGGAGATTCCTCTTACACCATACAGTGTTCTATAACAGGAACACCCCAGGCTACATCATGGTCTTGGGTAAGGATGCCCATCTCTGGAGGTGGAGAAACACCAATATCTGCTGGAACCAAATACTCCATTGTTAATTCAGCCACTGCTCCACATTTAACTATTAACAATGTTGTTGAGGACGATGAACAAGATTATTACTGTCGAGCCACAAATGTAGCAGGAACACAAACCAGTACACGTGCAAGGCTTATTGTCAATGGAGGTGAGCTCTTTGTTATTTAGTTACTGTATTCAGCCATGTATAGTATGCATTTATGTCATTTATGTAAAGTACATATTTTGGGTTAAAAAGTGCAGACTATACGCAACCAGATACAGTAATAAAAAAAAAACTATGTAGTAAATTATAAGAACTGTTTTGTGGTGACATTTAATATAATTTAACTGATATAATAAAACATTAAATATTTGCCTAATCAACTATTCACACAATGAAAAGTTTCCTTTCCTTTTCAGGGCTTTTAAGTGTAACTATTTCACCAGCTAATGCGGATGTTCTCCAAGGACAATCACAGTTGATCTCATGCACTGTAACAGGAACACCATCTGCAACAGCCATTTCATGGCGTTTCACACCAAGTGGATCTAACCAACAACAAACATTAAGCTTAGGCAATACTGCCAAATATTCTGGTGGTACTACCCAGAATCCTTCATTAACAGTACTGAACTTCCAGTCATCTGATGGTGGTTCCTATGTATGTTCTGCTACAAATGCTGTTGGGACCAGTACAAGCTCAACTTCTGTACTAAGATATATCCGTAAGTATATAAAACATATATTTTTCCTGATTTTTTTTCTAATGCTTTATCCTCAATTTATTTATAATTTTATACAATTTTTTTCATGATTATCTAGTAAAAGCAGTTACCTTGGCCTAGTGAAAAAGATTTCCATATAGTCTCTGTTCTAAACTTTTAAAGATATATTTTAAATAAATGATATGCACATTTGCTGTCACTTTGTCTATATTAAACTGATTATGAATATGGATTTTAGCAACAATTACTGCCTATTGTAAGTTTGACATTTTAATGTGACCATAGATGATGTATTTCAAGTAGATGTTTTATCTTTCAGAGCAACTAACAATATCTGTGAGCCCTTCAGATGGTACTGCTGTATATGGAACAGCATCTTACACTATACAGTGTTCCATAACAGGGACACCTCAGGCTACGTCTTGGACTTGGCAAAGGAGACCACAGGCTGGTGGATCATTGACGACAATATCTTCAGGAAACAAATACTCCATTGTTAATTCTGCCACTGCTCCACATTTAACTATCAACAATATTGTGGAAGACGATGAGCAAGATTATTTCTGTGGTGCCACAAATGTGGCAGGATCACAAACCAGTTCACGAGCTAGACTCACTGTCACAGGAGGTAAGGCATTATAGTTTTAGCAAAATAAGTGAACAAGACTAGAGTATTTACATATGATGAATAACTGATTATTCTTTGAAGTTAATTGTAAACTATATATTACAACACTTATCAATATGACACATCATTTATGATTTTGTAAGCCTTTAGTTACAAAAATTTATTTCATCCTATGTAATTTTTTATCACTGACATTTTAGCTAGACTCGAAAGAGCCTTTTGTGCCAGGCACTTTTTAATGGTCCTGCATTGACTATCTGCCAGAATTTCTGCATAGCTATGCTGTAAGCCCTGACATTACCATAAAGACACTGTTTTTATTAGGACTGTTATAAGATTTTATCATGTTTGAGGAATTGAAGGCACTAAAATTAATTATTGGTTGATAATTTTCTCTGAAAATTTTATATGATGGATGCTTGGGGTCTAAAAAAGTGCATCCACTTCCCTCATGCATGAGCCTTATTTACACTATCCCCAGGCAGGGATTGCCATAGCCGTATTTGACACAACCTTTCCAAATTTTTGGTTATAAAAGCTCTTCAACCTCATATACAAACTAATGAGTTTTATGTATAAGAAACATTGATCTGGCCTACCATATTAAAAGCCTGGGAAATGATGAGTTTTTAATCCATTTCTATTGAGTAAAATTGAAACATTGAATTATACATTGTATTTTTATTTTTTCAGATCTTCTTAGTGTATCTATTTCACCAGCCAATGCTGATGTACTCCAGGGACAATCTCAGTTAGTTACATGTATTGTTAGTGGAAATCCAGCAGCCACATCCATATCATGGCGTTTCACACCAAGTGGATCTAACCAACAACAAACATTAAGCTTAGGCAATACTGCTAAATATTCTGGTGGCAATACCCAGAATCCTTCATTAACAGTACTTAACTTCCAGTCATCTGATGGTGGTACCTATGTATGTTCTGCTACAAATGCTGTTGGAACACAATCCAGTACAACTTCTGTACTAAGATATATCCGTAAGTATATAAATATGTTTTGATTTCATGCCATGTATGAAATTCCCACTTGAAACATGAAATAGGAAATTTTTATAAAATATTACAATTAACATCCTTATAGGATATTCTGATAAAATATTACAATAAACATCCCATAGGATATTCCAATTAAATAATACAATAAAAAAATCTTCTTTACTTGATATGAGAATTCAAAGATTCAAAGATTATTTTAACTTTGATATCAGAAATACATTATAATCATTTTATCTTGCAGAGCAACTAACAATATCCGTGAGTCCCTCAGATGGTACTGCTATTTATGGAGATTCGTCTTACACCATACAGTGTTCTATAACAGGAACACCCCAGGCTACATCATGGTCTTGGGTAAGGATGCCCATCTCTGGAGGTGGAGAAACACCAATATCTGCTGGAACCAAATACTCCATTGTTAATTCAGCCACTGCTCCACATTTAACTATTAACAATGTTGTGGAGGCCGATGAACAAGATTATTACTGTCGAGCCACAAACGTAGCAGGAACACAAACCAGTACCCGTGCAAGACTTATCGTCAACGGAGGTAAGTTTTTCATGTTTTAGCTGATTCTATTTTGTAGTGACATCTAATGTTAAAACCTCAGCACTTGTTCATCAAACTTTAATTGGTACTTACAGTACAAATATATGCTCAAAACATCAAATCTCCTTTGGATTAGCTGATTTCTGAGTCTTGAGTATGCTAATCATGCTCCTAATTTGTATGACCACAATGGCCGATCTCATTATTCTCACTATTTAACTTTTGGTTCCATTTTTATAAAAAGCTTTTGAATATTGACCAATATATATTATTGTATGTAGAGTTCTGTAATTAGTGACTCAGATCATCAATTGTGAAATTAACTGCAAATAGCATCCAATCAAAAGTATTGTGTTATTTCATTGCTTCAAAAATTTAATTGATTTCAGATGATAATTACAATTGCTGGAGCCTAATTAAAGTAAAAAATCTGAAGAAAAAGCTGTTAAAAATAATTTGTATTTTTGTTATCTTTCCAGACCTTCTTAGTGTATCTATTTCACCAGCTAATGCTGATGTTCTCCAGGGACAATCTCAATTAATTACATGCACTGTGAGTGGAAATCCAGCAGCCACAGTCATTACATGGTTTTTCACACCAAGTTCATCTAATCAACAACAAACATTAAGCTTAGGCAATACTGCCAAATATTCTGGAGGTACTACCCAAAATCCTTCATTAACAGTACTGAACTTCCAGTCATCTGATGGTGGTACCTATGTATGTTCTGCTACAAATGCTGTTGGATCACAATCTAGTACAACTTCTATTCTTAGATTCATTCGTAAGTATATAAATATATTTTGTTCAAATATTATATTCATACAATTTAGATTTAGATTATATAGGGAAAGTGGGATCTTTGAGAAATTCTGGGAAGATTAGTTTAAGCAAAATTACACACTATTAAAAATATTTGATTTGATTGATTATATTGAGGAAATCATGTGCACCATAATTAGGGCTATTCCATTAAAATGTATGTGGCAGGGTAGGAAAGGACTTTCAAAATATCCATGTTTTAGATAATTTTGCATAATGATAATAGAAACATACTGTAAAAAGACCAATAACCCACCTTCAATAATTTACTTCCCTTGCTACTCTCCCACATTCATTTTAATTTTTTATAAAGGGCACCAAAAATGACTAGTGTAAAACTATTCAGACGGGATTCCAACTGTCTATTCTATATAAAAAATAAGAAACAAGAACCACTTATGAACCACATTGACAAACAACAACTTCTGAACAACAGATTCCTTATGTCTTTATTTTTTTCTCTCTTACAGAGCAACTGACTATAGCAGTGAGTCCTTCAGATGGTACAGCAGTATATGGAACAGCATCATACACCATACAGTGTTCCATAACAGGGACACCTCAGGCTACGTCTTGGACTTGGCAAATGAGACCACAGGCTGGAGGATCATTGACAACTATATCTTCAGGAAACAAATACTCCATTGTTAATTCTGCCACTGCTCCACATTTAACTATTAATAACATCGTGGAGGACGATGAACAGGATTATTTCTGCGGTGCTACAAATGTGGCAGGATCACAAACGAGTTCACGTGCTAGACTGACTGTCACTGGTGGTAAGGCTTATTGTAGTATTAAAAACAGTAAATAAGAACTGTTGTATTTACAAATAATGAATAACTTATGGTATGTTACCATTATTATACTATACTTATGAATGTGACATGTCATCTAAAATTTTGTAACTCTTTAGTTACAAATATATATATTAATTAACCAATCTCATTTTAATCATTGCCATATATATATTAACTCTCCTGACTCAAAGAGGGCACTTTTTAATGGTTGAGTATTTTTTTTTTTATCTTTTCAGATCTTCTTAGTGTATCTATTTCACCAGCCAATGCTGATGTACTCCAGGGACAATCTCAGTTAATTACATGTATTGTTAGTGGAAATCCAGCAGCCACATCCATATCATGGCGCTTCACACCAAGTGGATCTAACCAACAACAAACATTAAGCTTAGGCAATACTGCTAAATATTCTGGTGGTAATACCCAGAATCCTTCATTAACAGTACTAAACTTCCAGTCATCTGATGGTGGTTCTTATGTATGTTCTGCTACAAATGCTGTTGGAACACGTTCTAGCACAACTAGTGTTCTTAGATATATTCGTAAGTATATTGAACAATCGGGTTTTTTTTTGCATTCAAAAGAAACATATATCGGGACCTTTAAAGCTCATTTTATGTTTGGGTTTTTTCTCATTGTTGATGACCTCACTGTGCCCTATAGATCCTTACAGCTAGGTCATTTAGTCTCTGGTTGGTTGCTGTCTTATTGGCAATCATACCACGTCTTCTTATTTTTATAGATATATAATGATTATATGATTTTAAAAAATTAGATTAAGTTAGCTAGGGTGTCTACCTACGTCTTGGATTTTGAAAAAGCAGGTAACAATCTGTCTATATCTTTAATGAAATGTTCAAATTTCTAGAGTAGTATGTAATTCATGTGAAAGACTTCTCATATTGATATAGAAAATAATGTGTTTTATCATATTTACCTATGTATTTTTTGTTTGATTCACTGTTTGTAAATTTTGCTACATAAGGGTAGGTAACTCAAATAAAAGGGGAGATTAATCAGAGATCACAAATCGCTTTTGAATTCTTTTTTACACTATATTTTAAAGTTTGAGATAATTTGATCAATTGCAGTTAGTAAGATAATTTTCTTTTTCTTTTTGCAGAGCAATTATCAGTAACTGTGAGTCCCTCGGATGGAACTGCTGTTTACGGAGATTCGTCTTACACAATACAGTGTTCCATAACTGGCACTCCTCAGGCCACATCATGGACTTGGACAAGGAGACCAACTGCTGGTGGTTCAGAAACAACAATATCTTCTGGAACCAAATACACCATTGTTAATTCTGCCACTGCTCCACATTTAACTATTAACAGTATTGTGGAGGCTGACGAACAAGACTATTTCTGTGCAGCCACAAATGTGGCAGGAACACAAACCAGTACACGTGCAAGGCTAACTGTCACTGGTGGTGAGTTCTCTACACTTTTATCTTCTACTTCAATAGACTTAAGATTAGCAAATACTGTATTATAGTGTGCTGATAGGGGTGGGGAAAGATGGTACATTATTTGTTTTCAACTTCTATAGCTTTCAAGCTAGACCCCTTTAACCTTACCAGAAGATTAATGCACATATAATGAAGTTTTGAATCTGCTATTACGGAATTGTGTGAAGAATCTTTTTCACATTTTCCAGAGTTGGGACTTTATTTAATTTCCAGCAAATGTAACTGAAACTACATTGTAAACAATTTACATTGATTAGTCACAAATATTTAAAACTTTGACCCATTTTCTTTTTAGAATTGTTGACTGTTTCCATTTCTCCAGCCAATGCTGAGGTCATCAGAGGAAACAGCCAAATAATTACATGTACTGTAAGTGGAAATCCATCGGTCACCAACGTAGCATGGACAAAAGATGGTCAATCTGTTAACGTGGCCGGAAACCCAACAAAATATTCTGGCGGTACTCCAGGGAACCCATCACTGACTGTTACCAATTTCGAGACAACTGATGCTGGTTCCTATATCTGTATTGCTACTAATGCTGTGGGAAGCCAGTCTAGCTCGACGTCTGTGTTGACCTATATCGGTAGGTACTACCTATCTACCATGCCTGCAGTAGTGTCCATCCGGCCGATAGAAATATCTGACTTTAGTAACCTACCATTATGGTCAATGATTATTTATTGTTATACCTTTATATATACCACCTTATTCCCTACCAAAGCTAAACATTTAAAATGAGGATTATTTGGAATATTTTCTTTATATTTTTGTGAAGAAATGAAAATTGCACATAAAAACAAATTTTGTTTGTTTATTTTGCATTCCTCCTTTATGTTTGGTTGGAAAATATGCTCACATGCACAAATGCTGTTTTTCTTTAGTTAAAAGGTATAACAAAACAGTTATAGAATGTGTTTTTGACAACACTTTTTTTTGGGTTAAAACCATTAACTTTTACTTACAGTCTTTAGGCTTTAGACAAGAGCATGGTCTTAAGGTTCAAATAAAACAGCTGTTGGCTTTTAACACATTCAATAACTGGTTATTGGTGTCACCAAATACGTTACTGACCTGATTAAATTTGATAGAAGTAGGTTGTATGTGTTATGTTCTTTTGGCGGGGAAGTTAACATAAGATATAAAAAACATTGTTATGACAAGAATAAGTTATGATTTAATACATTATACAGTCAGATTTGGATCAAAAAGTTTCCTAATTATCCAAATGATGATTCCGTCAATGATTCTGAAGAAACAATTTTGACTGTATTTTTTTTTAATCAAAATTCCTTTTAGTAATTATATATAATTAGTAACTGCTGAAACGAGCTTAGATACATTGTTTTATATTTAAGAACAAGCTTTCATGATAGCTGAACAATTCAGCTTACTGCAGCTTGCACAGAACAATGTATTGAACTTTTTACATTAAAAAAATATTATTTTTCTCTCTTCCAGTTGAATCAAAACACATGTGACTTACTACAACAAAATTTCTATATTTGTTTTAAACCAATAATATTTTGATTTTACTAATTTTATGATATATTGTCGTACTTTCTTCCATATTATCTCCATGTCCAAAGTGGACATTATATATATAATTACGGGTTATATTAACTGAATTTGTGACACTAATACACATGTGTTTGTACTGATACTGTTATATACATTACCACTGTAGAAGGTAGTTGCACATATGTATGCAAACATCAAATGTAGTGAAAATTGTAAAAACAGCTTATATCTGACATTCTGCACTTTCAAACATGTATTTCACATTACAGGACATTCCTTTAAAACGCATGATTATTTTGTCTCTTTCAATTAGATAATTCTCCCTAAAAATTAGTATTTTGGGAGGAATTTCTTTTCATACAGTTATTTAGAAACAACAATGTCACATATTCTGTAAAAAACAGTACCTGCATGACAAGTTTGAGGACTCAGTACCGTAGTTTAATATCAGCAAGATGTACCAAAAACACACTTACGGTCATAAAGGGAAAATGGAGGTATCGCCTCACTGGGTCCACCCTTGAATGTGTTATGTATTAATTCACTATCAGTTCATTTGTGAATATCATAAGATACAGTATTTTACAAAGACTGAAGTTGATTTAGAAAATGTCCTTGTGTTATGTCAAGGGGAGATAATTTCCTTTCAGAGTATATTGAGTTGGACATGTTTGTCATGAGAAAAAGCACAGTGTGTCAGATATACTGTTTAATGTAGAAGGTATCTTTTTAAACAAAATAACTTCTCAAAGGGGAAAAGTTTCAATTATTTTATGTAGATGGTTTTCAGTGTTGTAAATGCTTTATATTGCTGTATTAAAGCATACATTTGTGTACAAGAAATAAAACTCCTGGTAAACAAAGACATAAAATAAAATAAAAATTACATTAATACTCTACTAGTGACAGAACTTCACATTAATTGGAGAATGAGTGTAGGGCATAATAATAATAATAATAATAAATTCTTTATTTAAAGAGGGTAAACTCAGTTAGTTACAATAAACTAATCTTCCCTGAGGCCATGATTTAATTATCACTGTTGTTACGTCAACAGTTGAATAACTTTTAAATTCTTGGATTTGCTAGGCTTATTCCTATATGTAACATTTAATAACAATTTAATTTTATCAAATAACTGGACTGGACGGAATATCTCCTAGGATAAATAATATGTGAAAATTTGTAATTAGTGCCTTGTTAAATAGTTGTTGCTAAAATTGAAAAAGAAAAATTTGTTTTTGATCCAAAGTAACAACAAATAGAAAACAATATTTTAGAAAAATTTAACTAAAAACTGGTGAAACTTTTACAATTTTACAATTTTGTTTTGGTCAATTATAAAAGTGATTAATAAAAGCTTTGCTGATGATGCACACCCTGCTACACACTTTATTATATCAGCCTGTCACCGTAATAAAATAGGGAATCACTGCTTTGCTAATAATTGTCTAATTTTAAAATAAATAGTTTCAGCATAATACATTAGAAACTCAATGACTCTTAATGCCACTAAGCTAAATTATATTGACTGTTATTTGAAAATTCTAGAAAAAAAAATAATGATTAGCACTGTTTCATTATAGTTGTTATTCAAATGATGGTCCAAGGAAAAAAGGCTATATAAAATTCTAATCTTTTCAAATTTCCAAATGATAAATGTAAATACAGAAATATAAAACAAAAATTGTCTTCATTAAACAAAATTTCTTTCATCAAGTCTGTCATTCACAATGTTTAATAGTTTTTAATTCGTACTGTAGTTGCAGACATATTTCGGATTACTTAATTTAAATGCAATAGCACATCTAAAAGAGTTATTTTAATTTTTTAAGATCCTTGTAGGCAAAAATTTGACGCAGCAAAACAAAATCAAAGATTTCTGCTACCACCAAAACTAAAAATGATTCTTAGTAACCTTGGTTGTATTTTCCTATAGTGTGTATTTGAAAAAGGTCAACACCTGAAATCATGGTAAAAATATATCAGCTTAAAATGCTATATTTTTTGTGTCAAATATTTTTGTTCTTTTGTAATTTATGTTTCAGGGACTCCATTTTGTCATCAGATCGTGTGTGTATATGCATGATGAAGGTTTTACATTCCTAGTGTTGTAGCAAGCATGTTTTGTAAAGGTTTTTAATTATTGCTTTACTGGTATTCAATGGTTAAAGAATTTTTACAAAGAAAATTTTAGGAACAGATCAAACTAGAGGAGTTTCACACTGTGTGTTAAGTTTGAACACTTGTGTACACCTTTGTTGTAAAGCTTTTCACACCTCTGTTCCAAATCAAGAATAAGTTGCAAAATTCTTACTAGAGAGAGAAATGAATGCCAATAAGAATTTTATGTTAGGACAAGATATTTTCAATCAGCCTCCAAGCTATGTTGCTTACTTGTTTTTTTTTAATTAAAGTAATGACATTTAGCCTTTGGGCCCCTTATGATAAAATCAGTAGAAATTTTTTACATTGCCAAAAGCTTTCTCTGCCAATGTCAATTTTTTGATAGACTTGGTATTTTTACAGTTTTGAGAAAAATCTTTGTTATTTTGAGTGAATCATTAAGGATAATAGGAGACTTGTTGGTATATATGGCAATGAAACAGCAACCCAATAAGACAAAAAAAAATTAAAAAACAACACTTTGCATGCAGCATGTTGAACATTGTATATTACGTTGAAATATAGACGGAAAATCAGGATTTTTCTTGCATTGATTATTTGTATAGATTAACATTTCTGTGTTTGTATGGTATATGTAGTAATAAAATTTCATTTGTATATAATTATATATTTTCCTGAGTATATATATGCTTTCGTGTGCCTCTGTACATATATATTTATTCCTGAACATATATGTTTATTAATTGTCAGCTGAGTTAATACTATATATATTGTAATCACTGTGAATGCTTATAAATGTCTCAGTTTTTAGAGGTTGTGTACTAGAATTGTTGAGAAATGTTGACATCGAAGAAATAAACAAACAGATAAGTTGTCCACTGTCATTCATTAGTAGAACTAGTTAGAGTAGTCACAAACAAAAGCGAATAACAATTTTTGGAAATTTTTATCTTCAAGTTAACATTTAGAAGAATAGGAGTTATTAGATTTAACATTTTTTTTTTTTCAATTTATTCTTCTTTTACAAAACCATTTATAAAAAAAAACCAAAAACATTAAATTTTTTAATTTATTATTGAAATAGGAAATCTCTTCAATTAGCCTTGAAGAACTTTTAGTGGACATACATCACTGCAATGGCCCTACTAATATCACACTACAATGATCCTATGCTTCAGTTTAAGTACTGCAGAATGAATACTTTGTGTATATCTGCAATGATATGTTGTATACTATATATATTACAACAGGATACTTATTGTTTACATGTATTTATTCGAAAAGGATAACGTCATTATTCAAATGAGTTATGCATGAAGTGATTTTAACAGTTGAATTCTTATAACTAAAGCAAAAATTATAAGGCCATATGGAATACAGATGGTTCATTACTGGCTTGAAAACTTTATTTCATCAAACTAGATTTTTTAGTGTTTAGTGATGGTATTATGATTAAAACCATGCTTATAAAAGAAATGGTCAACAAAATCTCGAGTTAACAATTTAATAATAAGGACAAGTTGGATTACCAGAACCACAATTAAAATTTTATTTGACTTGATCATTTTGAGATAATTGGTAAAATTGAGATTTTCAAATCTTGTTTTTAATCAAATAAAGCCATTAATATTTCTAACAATATTAAAAATCAAAAAATGAATTTTCTTATTAAATTGAATTTTTATTTGAGATGATTTATATGTAGTTGAAGAAATATTAAGGGGTGTGTTTGATTCTTTTTTTACAGAATTTTTGTCGCTTACTGTCAGCCCATCATCTGGCAGTGCTGTTCTCGGTGCCCAATCGTATGTGATAGCATGCCAGATTACTGGTAACCCAACAGCCACTAACTGGTATTGGACCAAGACCCCATCCAGTGGTGGACAATCGGAGAACATCAACCGTAACACCAACAATAATAAATATACAGTTCAGGAAAACGCACAGAACCCACAATTGACAATAAAGAATATTCAGCAATCTGATGATGCTAATTATGTGTGTAATGCACAAAATACTGCAGGGCTACGAACAAGTTCAGCTGCAAGACTTATTGTTACTGGACGTATGTATTATTACAATTATCTTGGTTTTTTTTATTACTCAAAAACACTTTAGAAGCTTTTCAGTCATCTTTTATTGACCTTAGATGCAACTGGTAACTGTATGTAAAGTAAATCCATGTAAGGACATCAGAATCCCCTTTGGAAGCCTCTAATTTTGCTGAAAGATGTTCAAAAAATAACTAGAGATCTTGTTCTTTGCTGCAACATTTAGACAGCCTATACCAATTACAAAAAAAATTCAGATAACTTTTTCTGTTGCGTGGATATTTTCATAAATCGTGTTTTGTTCATTTTGTGGCATTAAAATTCATATTCAAATGTATTTGAAAAAATTGTCGTTAACCTGGATTAAGAGTGCTATGAATAATTTTCTTAAACACAGATATTGTGTTACCAATGGACTCAATATATTACCCAATATTGTTTTTGTTTTCAGAATTAGCAAGTATTACAGCAAGTCCATCAACACAGTTTGCCAATTATGGTGCTAATTCAGTAACAATCCAGTGTAGTGTGTCTGCATCACCTGCAGCTACAGCTGTTGGGTGGAGAAAAGTTTCATTAAATGGTCAGACATCTACAGAAATAGATGGACAAAATAGCAATAATAAATATTCTATTGTCAATTCATTGACCGCACCACATTTGACCATCAACAATGTCGACTTCAATGACGATTCTAATTATGTATGTTTTGCTACCAATGCTGTGGGTACAGGCACCAGTAATAATGCTAGAGTTGATGTTATTGGCAGTAAGTATTATTTTCTGATATTTTTATTTTAATATTTTCCTATATTTGTTAACTTAATATTAAAATCTTATTATATTGACATTAACCCTTAGAGAAATAAAAAAAAGTTATTAGCATTTAAAAATTAGAAAAAAAGAAAAAGGGGGAGGAGAAAGATTATAAGAGAATTAGGAAAGAGAAAATAAATATTTATTTTCCTTTTGATCAGTAAAGACAAGTTGTAACATAAGACTTATTGTGGATTCATTAATTTTTCGCTGGATACCAATTTTTGTGGATTTCGGCAGGTTATGGAGAACCAATTTTAATGTTCAACAAATTACAAATTATTTTAAGGAATGTATGCAGACTTTGCCAAAACAACAAAATGAAATATCCACCAAAAAACAAAATTATTCTTACCATGAAAAAAATGAATCCACAGTATCTATTTTCTACTTTTCATCTTATGCAATTTTGTTATCACAGTTGTACAATGTATGTTTTTGATCAAAATGATTTTTTTTTGCAGCTGAATTAAATGATTAATTTATGACCTTTATTATCATGTAAAAAGATTTATTAAAAAAATTCATGAAAATATATTCCTCTGTTTTAGGTGCACCACAAGTCTCAATACCACAGAGTGCTTACAGTGTTATATATGGAAGTGATATAACAATCCCTTGTACCATTCTTAATGCTAACCCAGCTCATTTCAGAGTCACATGGTATTATACCGGCAGTAACAACCAGCAGACTACAATCAATACTGGAGATCCTTCCCAGTACAGTGGTGGTGTCTTAGGAAACCCAGGTCTCACCATTCTCAATGCTAACAACCAAGATGCTGGATTTTATAAATGTGAAGCCGAGAATCAAGTCAACAGTGGTCAGAGTAGTAATACACAGTTGAATGTCATCGGAGGTAAGTTGGTTTATACTTATTTGTCATTCCATATTTTTTTTACCTTCAAGCATACTAATTAGAAGACGTTGTATAATATACATGCAGAAAATATGTTTTATGTAACAAAGTTAAAATACTTGTATGTCAGTATTCTTTTTTCAAACGGGAAGTATGAGATGAAAAAATAGATAAAAGGTAGTCGTTTCTAAAGGTCTTAGCTGAGAAAAATTCTTTACGAAGTAACATTAGGCTTTAAAGCATTGTGTTTCAGATTTTTTAGAAAATAATTTTTCGTAAATATTTGTTTGATTTTACCATTTAATGTTGTTTTTTTTTTTTTATTTTTTTTTTTTTTATAAATAATTGCTTTGACTTCAGTTACATTTTATCCATAGATTTATTAAGAATTATCTTGTTGGGATATTTTCATCAAATTTGGTGTAATTCTTGTTGATTGAGGTATAAATAACTAGGAAAATGAGTGACATAAGAAATATCATAAATTTAAGATAAATTTAAGTTATTGAGCTTTAGGCTCCTGAAGTATCCGCTTTTTGCATTTTTCTTTGAGATTTACCAGCAAACATTGACAATTATGTAGAGTTTAAAGGGTTAACAGTTATAAAAACTGGACGCATGTTTAAAAAATAATGTTTCAGGGGAAATCTTTGCTATTTGAAACATAACAATCTCATTCCAGCTTATTGCTATGTTCATAACATGCTTATTTAAAGACCATAATAATTCATTTTTTGTGTCCAATTTTGATTTTGATTTTCATTTATAGCAATTTTTATTGAAGAGTTGCATGCAGATCTCTCTGAAGTTTTCTTCTTATTTTCCCATAATTTTAGATTAAAGTATAATTTACTGATTTTGAATACTTGTTCAAAACACATATACATGAAGAGTATATTGTTCTTAAAAATAGATATACCAGTTGTACAACTGAGCAAGACTACAGAAGTTGTTGTTTTTGATGCATCTGTTACCCTAGTCTGTTCAATCAGGTCACAAAATCCTGTTGTGACTGAAATCGTTTGGCAGTTTACAAACAGCAATCAGATTACTACACAAATAGTCATTTCCACCAGTGCCGGGAAATACAGTGGTTCCACTGTAAATAACCCATCTTTGACAATAAACAATGCCGTATTCCAAGATGCTGGAACGTATCAATGTTTTGCCCGAAACGCAGTTGGTACCGGACAAAGTTCCACCCTTGCTTTGGGTATCGCTGGCGGTAGGTGACGAGGTGAAAGTGGCGTTGCTTTGTTAACACTAACACGGTCATTTAAATCAAAAAAATATAAACATCTTTCTAAAATGATACATAAGAACTAAGTCTGGCTTTTAACAGTTTGAGGAATAACACAAATATATATATGTTAATTGCCTTTAAAAAAATAAAAAAATAATAACTTAATGTATAATATTTAACAATAAACCTTTATTTTAAGTTTCTTTTTCTCTTTTGAAAAAAAAGCTACCGTTTATAATTTGGCAAATTGAGATTAAAATAAAAAAAGACTCAAAATTTCATGTTAAGAAAATCACGAAGCAAAACAATAAATTGATGTCAAATTATTTAATAGATGTGCCAGTTGTATGGCTCAGTAGAAGTGATGACTTTGTTCTATACGGAACCAGAAATTTAAATATAGATTGCTGGATATCAACACCAGACTATCCACTTTTATCTGTTGTCTGGCAAAAAACTAGATATGGTGTCACCACACAATTAAATGTGGCCATCAGTAATGGCAAATATAGTGGCTCATCTTTAGTTCATCCTGGTCTGACAATTAACAACGCAGAATTTACAGATTCTGGCAGCTACGTATGCATCGCGACTAATCTCCTTGGTAACGGCTATAGTCCTGCCTATGACTTAAACATATATGCCAGTAAGTCATTCAGTGTGGTATGACTTGCTTACAAAGTAACCCTTGTTGCTACATGTTCAGATATAAATTTGTGAAAAACACGGATTTAAGAAACAATATAACATGTAAAGCCATCTCCATCGATATCAAATCACTTTTTAACGTGTGTTTAAAAACATCAATGCCAATGGGAATCAGTGTGTTTTGTGGAATACACATATATATATATTTATATTATACATATTGTTTGATTTGTATGATTTGTATGATGTTTTTTGGGATTGGATTTCATCATAAATTATGAGTTCAGACATTTCATTTTAACGTTTTAATAAATTGCTAAAGATATGAACAGAACCTAGCGCATTTACCAATTTGTGTATGTTTGCCTTTTTTTTCACCCATAAACTTTAAAATAAGCTATCACACAGTTAAGCATACGGTAGTTATGTGATACACACCATCGTCATGGTTTCTTGGCAACAGTTAAAGTATTTTCTTTCAGTACCTCTGGTGAATTAATTTTTTCGGCCACAGGCTGATGCCAATCAGTTAAGTCATCGACATAACCAATATGCTGCAGGACTAATATCAAGTGTGCCAAAACATTGGGAACAAAGTGAGCTCATATGGCAACGTGTGTTAGGATATTTGGAAAGTTAGTTGAAACTAAACAATAATGCCTTAACAAAGATATTCTTATGAAATTAACCAGTATGCAATATCAGCATTGTCAAGTATTGTAACATGGTCCAATTTTTTTTAATAAATTGATTTTTGTTATGCTTTTAATTAAATGTTTTCAAAATTAAAATACAGGTCTGATATCTTTTCTTGAAGAACATTTTTGTTTAGAAAATGCACTTCTGAATTAACCGCTGAGCTCACTTTGAAGGTAATGCTTAATATTGATGTATAAACTTCAATGGTTTGAAGTTTCACTGGTTTGTGGACAGTTATATCCTGTGTGACTGTTGCTGCTGATTTATAAGGCCCTAACTTGCTGATATATAAACTCCAAGAGCAATAACCCGTAATAAGTCTGAAAATACATTTATGGTGAATTTACACAGTTTAATCATTACATATATTCTTATGTAACAATCGCTAATTAATAAAAATTTACAATATTGTCAATGACATTATAACTCTTACCACTCTAAGATATTATACTATTTCATTAAACAAGTTAAAACCACTATTTTATACATGTATAACCAGAAGTTATCATAAGTAAAATATAACAAAACTATTGATAGTATTCTTAAATGTTGCAGAATTCTTCCAGTATAAATATAAATGGTTTTTTTTTAAATTTTCAGTCAGAAATCAATATATATTTTATATTGGTTTGTATTGTGATATGATACAAGATTTTTGTATCGTGCATTTATTAAATTATATTATATATATTAAGTAATATACATGATATATGTAAAATACTACCTAGAAATAAGATTTATAGATGATTAAATAAGTGTTTAATGATGCTGCGATATTCTTTAGCAATTTTCTAAAAGACGTTTCTTTTTTCTATTTAAATAGGTTTATTGACTGTTACCATCCCATCATCCACATATTCCGTTTTACTTGGGAACCAGATCAGTATCACTTGTACTGTGTCAGGGTCACCTTCAGCCACCAATGTTTACTGGATGAAACAACAAACTAATGGCGGATCATTCTCCAACGTGGACATAACCGGAAACAATAGATACAGTGGTGGTACCTTAAGCAGTCCAACATTGGTAATCAACTCTGCTCAATTTAGTGACGAAGGAAACTATAGGTGTCATGGCGTCAATGCTGCAGGAGATGCTAACAGCATCGTGACAAATCTTGATGTCACTGGCAGTGAGTATAACATCATGCAGCATGGATCATGCTCCTTGTATATCTAAAAATAGATTATTTGATATGATATGTTAGAACGGTATTATTTGTAGCAAGCTGGTAGATCTAGGTTCCAACATTATTTTTTTAAGTTATTTATAGGAATATTTATTACGACAGGACCAGATTACTGAGTTTTAATTATATTTTACATGTTTGTATCACAATACCAATTTCATTTAGGACTCATTTGTGAATTGTAACATTTAATTTATTTTGTTACAGAATTGTAGTTTGGAAAAGACACAAATAAAACGACAGTTTCTATGATCACATTGGAAATTCAGATCAATAAATACTGATATTATATTTAATATTACAAGTGTAGTAAATGAGTCCAACATGAATAAGGGTGTTGATGAAAGCCTTTTACACATAATTTGAAATTTTAAGAATAGTTAAACTGTTTCTTAAGATTCCAAATCACATATATTATATTAATTTAGATATTATAATTCAATTGCTACCCTATTATTTAGCTCTGTTATGAAATTATAAATGGAAAATTGATAGTAAAGAGAATAGCAGCTTTGCAATGCACTATCAATTAGCACATGTTCCCAACATTGAAGAGGTAATATTGACACTGGCTGTACAAACGCTTAAATGAGTGTAAAAATTCATTCTTAAGCTATATCCATATTTGGATGTTGTATTCTTCCATTAAATGTATATATATAGTACACACAATGCTTCAACAGAGAAAAAAAATTATCTATACTTTCTTTTTTGAAGCAGTGTCTATTTCTTAATATTTATTTGCTTTTTTTTTCTTAGATAGATCGCTCAAATCTGCTTCTACACGATTCAGAATCACATGCAATGAATCCAAAGTGCTTACGACAATTTTGCTTTCAGATATTTTATCGTAAAACCTTTAGTTTGTTATGTATATTTTAGCAATTTTCAGGTACAAATGAAAGAAATATTATTACACAAGCATGCTTTGTATATAGGCAGCTGCAAGGTTGCAAGTCATATTTTTCTACATTTTTTTTCTTATCCTCTTTATTTTGCTTTGGGTTGAGACTTTGTTTGTTCCATTAACTTTAAAACAATAACATTGTTTCTTGTTATTAATATTTGTACTAGCATGAGTTTAGAATATAATTTTAGTCAATGTACACTTATTATTGCAAAACAATCTGTAAACTTAGTTGATACATTGAATTATATATGACATTGTTTAGATGATACTGTACAATTATAATAATTGAACACTTATATATTATATAGCATGGTATATGTATATGAATGATAATTTTAGTGAAGTTTTTAGTAGGCTTTTACCACAGTATACAGTTGATCCCTCAGTGTAACAATGTTATGGAAATAAATTACAATTGGTAAGAGTTTTATTTGTTGCTTTTTATGACGTGCTTGCATGTTTGTTCTTAACTTTCAACTGCATAAACTTTAGCTGTTGAGTATAATTCATGCATCTTTAATTAATTCTGAATGCTTTTAATTTTATTTCTGGAATTAACAACTTTATGGTCATATCATGATTTTCCTCATAATTTTCATTTGCATGGCTTATTTTCTTTCTTTTTTTTTGTGTAGAAATGACTTTTCCTTTAAAATTGAGAAAGCATTTTCTATAGAGGAGTTTATAATTATTCATAATATTAAACTGCTTATGTCTTCTTGGACTTTCTTTCTGTCTGTCTGTCTTTCCTTTTTAATTTTCTTTCCGATTTTATTAGAACTAATGTTTTATCTTTATTGTTATTAAATGGTTTAGAATTTCTTAACTTTTTTTTCATATATTAAATAAAGTTAATTTCTTTTCCTTGAATAACAACATCTTTGTAAGATTATTCTACCATATTAACATCTTCTTAAGGAGTAAAAGTGGGTTAAGTCTTTATTAAAGTAATTTTCATCAGTTAGTTTTTAGCCCTATCTAATACTTTGAATTTTGAGTGGGGATGTGCTTTGAAATTTGTATCCTTTTCTGTACTATAATATCATAAAACATATCTCTTGCTTTGGTGTCTATACTTATACCTCTTGTTGCTTAACAATAAATGTATTTGGAAAGGTATATAAAAATGCAATACAAATAATAGTCTATGCTACTTTCCTGTTATAGTGTTGTCTTATGCTGGATAGATTATTGTTGCAAATGTTTCAGATTTAAGTACAGTCAAAGAATTACTTTTACTCTGTTAAATTGTATTATAAAGAACTTGTGTTCCATTTGTTAAGAAACTTTTTTAAAGAAAAGAAAGAGATTTATTAACAATTTGTTTTAGTAAAATAAATTAAGTTACTTTTTATCATATATCATTGAGCTTAAATATGAAAAGTATAGTTTTTACTCAAAGATCGTAATTTGATTGGTTAATTTGAAATTTTCATGTATTTTGATATGTTGATATGAATTTTTCATGTATTTTGATTGGTTGATTTGAATTTTTCAGGTAAGCCAGTTGTTACGATTGGTGCACCAAGCTATAGTGTTGACTATGGCAGCTCTATAACATTGGTATGTACAGTAGTGGCTAATCCTGTATACATCATGGTCAGTTGGACTAAAACAAAAGCAGGTGGCAGCACAGAAAATGTTGATCTGTCTAACACTGCAAAATATTCTGGATCCCGAATAGGTTCACCGTCACTAACGATAAGATCAGCTGTTGATAGTGATGAAGCTACATATGTTTGTAGTGCTACCAATAGCATTGGACAGGGATCCAGTTCGGGAACTGTTTTAAATGTAGTTGGAGGTAAAGAAACTTATATGTTAAATTATAATTTTTTTAATTAGTGTTTCCATTTTATTTCAATTACAGCAAATTAAGAATTGGTATGCTTAAAAACAGATAGATGCAATTGATATAAAAAAGAACATGTGGTATAATTGCCAATGAGAAAACACTCCACAAGAAACCAAATGACACAGAAATTAACAGCTATAGGTCAATGTACAACCTTAAACAAAGGGCAAAGCCCATACCGCATAGTCAACTTTAAAAAGGCCGAACTTTTTTTTAAAGATCTTTTAAAGCCATTCAGTTGGATATAAAAAAAATTAAGAAAATAAGATTGTCAATAAAAAAACTTTGATCTTAACCATACACAACAATGAACAGAAATTTAGGAAGGAAATAATTTGTTTTTTCCAGGTCTGTTAACTGTGACTGTTCATCAGACGTCTTACTCTGTTCTCCTTGGTAACACAGCCACATTAGGTTGTTCATGGTCTGGTATCCCATCGGCCAGTTTTATCACATGGCAGAAAGTTGCCAATAATGTACCGAGAGCAACCAATAATGTGGCAGCAGATATCAATGTTGGTGCAAGCAACGGAAAATATGTTGGTGCAACTGTTTCCAGCCCTTCACTAATAATCACAAATATTGACAATGATGACAAAGCTCAGTATATTTGTACAGCGACCAATACTGCTGGAAGGGCATACAGTGATAGAACATCTCTAGATGTGACAGGAAGTAAGAACCTTTTTTTATTTTTTTTATTGATAAAACCAAATACTGTAAAAATGATACTGTTATCGTTGATGGCATATGATATGTGCCTAGAATTTATTTAATCGCAGAATACAGCTTAATTACTAAAATCTAGCATGAAAATATAAAGGTATTCTTAGAACTGGTATTGCTAGATTATACCATTGCAATAAAGCTTAAACAAATATTGTTTCTTTTTTATCTAACTTTCGGATAAAGTTTTAATGAAGAGATCTTTTGGTTAAAAAGACACTTAACATTTTTTTTGTTTTTTTTAAAGATTTGCATTTTATATAACAACAATGATATATATACCTGTTTGTTAAAAAATTTTAATAGAGGAATCTATTTACTGTATAGATATTATATTGTGATATTTCATTTACTTTTAGCAATTCCTCAGGTACAGATATTACAAGATTCATACTCTGCAAATTATGGTACCTCCATCACTCTAGATTGTATCGTAACGGCAGTACCACTTCATACTGTCGTGACATGGAGAAAAACTAAAAGTGGAACAGCAACTAATATCAACGTTGCAGCCTCTTCAGGGAAATATAGTGGTGGCACAGTTAGTTCTCCATCATTAGTCATTAACAGTGCTAATCTAGACGATGAGGCCAGTTACGTGTGTAGTGCTGAAAACAGTATTGGCATAGGGAACAGTTCATCTACAGTACTGGATATAGTTGGAGGTAAAGAAATAATAAATGTTTTTATTTATCACAATTATGTATTCATAAAGGTTTGTGTATATTCAAATACTTCTTTAAAACATAACTTTGACAATTTGAATATAATGAACCAACTGAAAAAAAGCTATAAAATATGTTAAGGTCATAAATCATTTATTTGAAAAAAAAATAGAATCATGCAAAATAAAAACTGAACAAGAACAAATATTAAACACTTTCAAAGACTAATAGTAATAATATATAGAAAGATACTACAGGGAAATTCCTAAAACTGAAAAAAAGAAGGATTTTTAGGTTGGTTATAAGAATTTCTAGGTTGCATTGACAAACGGTTATTTACCATGTCTTAAATTGCTTAACAACCTTGAATCTTTCATTTAATTATAGATAAAAGACTTATTTGTTGTGATTACAGGTTTACTGACAGTGACCATACCAACAGGTCCATACAGTGTTCAGGTGGGCAACTCTATAACCATTCCATGTATATTATCTGGACTTCCTGCTGCCACGCAAGTTCGCTGGAAAATGATTCAGAATACCATTACTACTGATATCAACATAGCAAGTGGCGGAGGAAAGTATGCGGGGTCTTTAACATCTACACCTGCTTTAACCATTCATAATGCAGTGAAATCAGACTCAGCCAATTATCAGTGCACAGCTACAAATGTGGTGGGAACCTCGTCCAGCCAAGAAACTTTTCTCAGTGTGTTTGGAAGTAAGTTAAACTGCTGTTATCTTTTTTGTTAGCTTTGACTGTACAGATGAAGATTAATTTCAAATTGGGTTTTTTTTCTCAAGAGAAGTTCAGTGCTTACTCTTTTATTTAAATTTTTCAGTTAGATTTGTGTCAAAGCACAATTAATGCATACATTTTACAGTAAAATTAAAGTTCAAACCTCAGAAGTAAATTTCATATATGGGTTTCCTCTATATTTTTATTTTGTTCTTTTATAACATGGAAAACAGTGTTTAGTAAATAAATATTTTTCTTTAACCTTAGATGTTCCAGTTGTGCAGATTCCAGCCAGGACATACTCAGTTAATTTTGGCGGGAATGTTATAATCCCATGTAGTATACAAGCTAATCCACTGCATACTTCTGTCCAATGGAAAAGATTTACACAAGGAACCCTACAAGATATAGATATAACAAACTCTGGTGGGAAATTTTCTGGTTCAACTTTGAACTCTCCTGATTTGGTCATTAACAATGCTGTTGCTGCTGATGAAACAAACTATATATGTACAGCTACCAATGCTATTGGGACAGGCCAAAGTTTTTCAAGTTTCTTAGATGTAATTGGTGGTAAGTTGATTTATAATATTTTTAATTGACCTTTTTCATTTATTTATTTGAATTTGTATCGATAATATCATTGTTGCTCAAATATCTCGAATCGTAACTTTTTTTACAGATAATTTTGTATGTCTAGCTTACTGTCTTAGACTAGATAGAGCTCAAACATGAATGATTTATAATCCCTTCAAAATCTTTTAAAAAAAAACCAACTTTTTATAAAGGCTCAATATAAGATCTTATTTTTTAATGGTGAATGTAGGGGTCAAATACATATTGATGATTAGAACAATAATTTAAATTTAGTCCCAAAATTGAAAAACACATTGTATGTTATTTTTTGGTTGTTTGATTGTAGGACTACTGACTGTTACTATTCCATCAAACCAGTACTCTGTACCTGCCGGTCAGGACATACAGCTCGTCTGTAAAGTAACTGGTACCCCAGCTGCCTTTTCTGTTCAATGGAAGAAGATAACAGTTGGAAGAAGTGTAACACAGGATATAAACATTGCCACCAGTAATGGTCATTACTCTGGATCCACAGTGGACACACCTTCACTGACCATACATAATGCTGGGGAGACAGACAGTGCTAATTATATTTGTACTGCTACCAATGCTGCAGGTGTGGCCCAGAGTCAAACTACTAATCTAAATGTTATAGGAGGTATGTGTGCAAATTTAGATACATCATACTTTTTGTAAACTGTGAAATTTATTTCCAAAGTCTGCATAGTAAATTTTGTTTGTTGGTGAAATTCTTCATTTTAGGACAACAGACGAGTTAGGAAATAGGTTTATCAATTTGTGTACTAAATATTCTCTTGAACTGACATGATTGTAATAGACCAGAAATTAAAAAAGACATAAATATAACATTGAGTTATAAGTATATTCTAATAATAGTATCTAAGTAAACTCTATCTTTTTGGACTTTTTAAGTTTTGTAGATTGTTGAAATCATACAAAAAAAAACAGCTTTGCAAACAGTTTTACTTTTGTTTATTTGTAGATGAACTTAAAAGTGTTGATTTCTAGCTATTCCACAAATTTGTTTGGAACTAATTAAAAAATGTTTGCTTTTACCAGTATGAATATGAATGTGTAACAAAACTAATAAAACTTGTATATTTCAGATATCCCGACAGTAGTGATATTAAACCCTCCCTATACTGTATCTTATGGACAGACAATCACCATTCTGTGTCAGGTCACTGCTACACCTTCAGCCAACAACATTATCTGGACAAAAACCATCAATGGAGTGGATACACTGATAAATGTGGCCAGCTCTAATGGGAAATACTCTGGTTCTACTGTAGATACTCCATCTCTGACCATAACAAATACCAATATAAAGAATGACGAAGGAAACTATGTCTGTTCAGCTACCAATAGTCTGGGAACTGGTCAAAGTGCTTCTGTTTTCCTGGACGTCATTGGAGGTAAGGGATAATAAAGTCAGAATTTCTTTTACTGCCACCACGCTATTTTCACACACAATTTGTATTTATGTATGTATAATTGTGATATGCAGTCACTGACAAGATAAAGCCATGTTTTGAACATTATCAGTACATTCTGTCAAATTCTTTATTAAAATTATGTAAAATCATGTAATAAACGAATACAGATTCACAGAATTTATATTGAAATAAGAAGATTTGGTATGAGTGCCAAATGAGACAACTTTATATCCAAGTCACAATGTGTTAGAAGTTAACAATTATAGGTCAAAGTAGGACCTTCAACACATATTGTCTGCCTTAATATTCATAGTTCAAAATTGTTGTTCCCATGTTTTAAGGTTTGCTGACTGTCAATGTACCACAAGCTAAATACACAGTTCAGCAGGGGAGCAGTATACAGATGGTCTGTTCCTGGAGTGGTACACCGAGCGCTATAGCTGTAGTATGGAAGAAGTATATCCTTGGTGTACCTACAGATATCAGTGTAACTAATGGCAATGGGAAGTATGGAGGGTCTACTGTGACATCACCTTCTCTCACAATTAGTAACGCTGATCAAAGTGACAAGGCTACTTATGTTTGTACTGCCACAAATGCTGAAGGAACTTCTAATAGTCAGCCAGTAAATCTGGAAGTCACTGGAGGTATGTAAATTTTAATGCATATTGTATGCAAATTACTGATGTATATTAGTGCTATTATTTTTGGAGTATTTATTTACTTGTAAATTATGAAACAAAAGTGAAAAATTATGACTTGATGCATAATTTGTTTTACTGATTATATTTTTCAGCATCATGTACAGAAATGACATCAATTTATCTCGTATTATTATTATTAGATATCAACGGTTTGAAATGATAAATGCAGGCATACATTTCTGAGAGTTAAAAACTTTATCTGTAAGTGGACCATTTATCTGGTCTGTTTACTATTGACAGAATGACATGATGTAACTTTAAGACCCTTAGTATGCTCTCTTCATATTTAATTAATTATCAATGTCTCAACAAAACTTAATTACCGAATACTGTTTAACAGGTGTTCCTGTTGTGAGAGTCAAGCAGTCAGTCTACACGGTAAACCATGGAAGTTTTGTTATTTTGGAGTGTACAGTAACTGCCAATCCAACTCATACAACAGTACAATGGTATAGAATCGTTAACGGTAACCCTGTAAATGTGGATATATCCAAAACTGATAAGTATAGTGGATCTACTGTCAGCAACCCATCACTTACAGTTCTCAGTGCTTCTAATGCTGATGAAGGAAATTATGTCTGCTCAGCAACTAATTCTGTGGGAACATCTCAAAGTTCACAAACATTTTTGGATGTGCTGGGAGGTATGTCTCAAAAGATAAAAGAGTTCTTTGACAAAAGCATGCTGTTTAAAAATTTGAATTTGATCTAGACCTGCAAGTTTTTAATAATCTAACATTTTTATTTCTCAATTTAAAATATAATTGTCTTAGTTCAGGGAATTTCAATAGAAAAGTTTACTATATGAATGATCAGTATGCATGGCTGATACTTTTTACTAGTTATATAATTTAAGCATGAACTTGGATTTTTGGGGGTTCAAATTTAAAGGATCTATTTAGAAATGTTAAATTTCCTTTGTGAATATATATTTGACCCTTCATACAGTTAAAAGTTACCATTAAAGTTCTACTGAGGTAATGCTTTGATGATTGCTTCACCCTACAAATGATTCTGTAAAATATAAGACCCATTATTATGATAATTTACAAATATAAAAATTAAATAAAGATATTAGAGATTTTACTGCATGTTTCTAACCATTTCTTAAATTATTAGTAATATTTGTAAACGAATGCAGCTTTTTTTTTTATTTCTTTGAAAGCTTACTGTGATTGTTGCCTTTTGTTTATGTCACACAGTCAAGATGATACAATTATTGCCTTTTGTAACTTCTCCAAAATTAGAAAAAATTATTGTAAGTCTTCAAAAATCTGTCCTGATTATACTATTTGGATAATGCCTTTAATACTGATAGAAAATTCTATTTAAGAATTCTGTCCAATAATTTTTGGGACAAATTGCAGCTAGGTCTTGACATATCAAAATACTCTAAATTACTCCTAACAAAATAATTATTTACTTACACACAGATATATTGACTGTCAATATTCCCCAAAGTCAGTACCAGAACAACTTTGGCACCAATGCCACCCTTACATGTCTTGTGACGGGAAGTCCTCCTGCCACTAATGTATACTGGACAAAAAGCCATGCTGGCGGCACCTCAGCAAATATTGATATGACAAATACAAACAAATATGGCGGATCATCAGTTAATAATCCTTCCCTGTTTATATCAAAAGTTGATACAAATGACGAGGGGGATTACGTCTGCTGGGCTACGAATGCCGTAGGAACAGCTCAAAGTAGTTCAACTAATTTAAAAATCAGTGGTAGTAAGTAAATCGTCCAATGTAGATGATACCCCTGTTAGAACCTCCTAATATCACTTCAGTGTGTAGTTATTATCACAACAGTAGCCATGTTTAAACACACGGGAATTCTGATATATGTCACACCCAAATCTAAATCTTAACAGACTTGTAGTCAATGTTACTCTTAAGTTACTTGTGTCTCTTGATAACAATTTTCATGGATTATAATTATATTATTGGATGTTAATTAAACATGCTCATAATAATTTTTTGGCAGATACATTTTATTTTGGTATTTACGAAAGAAAATTAAAAATCAGTTTAGTAAAAACTATGAATTAACATAAATTCATTATAATCCTTGAAAATGTACATTACTCTGTGATATATTTCTATATAAGGTCCTTCCATTAGACTTTCTCATTTCTGTTAAGACTCTGAGACTGAAAATCTGTTTTGAATGTGAAATATATAAATACTTTCACAAGAGGCGAGAGACTGATCTGCTCTGATAAATATTCCCTTTATAAATATTTGTGTACTCTGAAATTTATAGGACGATTTAAAAACATCTGCATTGTATTGATTTAATTATTCTGCTGTTTTAGATGGTTTATAACTTATGAATCTCATGCATAAGATTCAAACTATAAAAAGATACCTTCAATATAAAAAAAAATATGTTTATTTTACAACAAATTACATTTTAAGTCTTTAAAACTTTCACATGAATACTAAATACTGTGGATTCATATATTTTCATCTGTGCCATTTTATGTGAATTAAAAAAATGATTATTTTTTTCGGTGGATTCGTAATGTCATTCCTTAAAAAATCTATGTATTGTAAAAGAATTAATTTGGGTGTAACTTGAACCACAAAATTCTTAAAAATTAGTACAAATTGAATATTCATGAAACCACAGTAAATATTGATTGTAAAATTGATTACTGTGTACAATGATATGTATCATCTAAGTTTTTGATAGTATATGTGTATGTATTGCTTATTCTTTGTAAATGATTATTTGTATTCTTTCTATAGCTTAATGCTATTTGAAAGGTAGTATATATATTTCTATATGCTTTTTCTGCCTTACTTAAGGATTCAAGATACATGCTTTTAGCTGTGAACATTTTTATAAAATTTTAATGCCTTTTCAAATTTAACTATATTGTAACCATCCTCATAAATGTGTTCTCTAATTTTATGGAACAATAGTGATGGAACAAAAAGCATGTTTCTTGAAGCTGTCCACAATGCTTGAGGTTTTGATATTAAATTGATATTTAATGATTTAAAAAAGCGCTAAAGATTATCTGGATAACAAAACAATAGTTCAGTTCATCATTTTCTGTATAAATTAAACATACCTGCCAACTGTCACTATTTGCGGGGGATTTCCCCCATGAAAGGTCCCACATGGAAATTTTGAAAGAGCAATTTGTCCACATTTTAACAAAACAGTTAATTTTACAACATCTATAAGCTTTAAAAAGGTATGAAGAAGCCTAAAAACAACAATAAGTTACATCTGCAGGCCCCCTGGAAGGTTTTGTAGGACTGTAAGAGCCAACTTGCACGTGAAACCCCCATAAGCATTTTGCAAAGTTGGCAGTTTTAATTTAAAACATGCAGAAATAATATTATTTTTAATGCTGGTAATTCTAGTTAATATTAAAACCTCATGTATGTACTTAAAGCACTTTATTTTTAATGGCTATTAATATTTGTCATACTTGACATTGGTGTAAGACTTATCCTTCTTGTTAACTTACACACAGTAATTTGTAATGGAAAAATCTTGTTTTTGTGAAGTTTTTGTTTTTGAAAGCGATCTTTTTATGTAACTGGAAAAAGTCATTTAAAACTTTTAGATTTTATGGAATTCTGATTTGCTGATACTTTTGTTCGTCTGGGTTAAAAGATGGCTGATTTAAAGATGTCTTCTAGGTTTAGTTGATGGATTTTTGTGTTTTGATGATAGCTCAGTTTTCATATTATTGAATAGTTTATTATTTTAATACATGAAGATTATGTCTAAAGTATAAGAAACAGGAAGGTCTCAACAGTTGTTCCTTTGAAAGGGACAGTTTTTGTTCAGAAACTATTCAACTATTAAGCAGACTCTGCTTTAAACATTGATTTTAACCATTATTATGTATCTAAAGGGCCAACGCTATATTTACTAAATACAGTAACAATAATAAATTTGGAAAAAAGATATGTTTCTGCTTATTGTTTTTAACATAATTCAAGCTGTTGGATTTCCCTTTGGATTGTTTTACAATTGGTTATCTATAGAGTCCTTTTATAGCTTAATACATGGTATAGATTTTCTCATTGTTGAAGCCAATATGTTGAACTGCAGTTGTTCATATCTTTGCCTTTGGCCTATTTTGGATAGTTGTCCCATTAGCAATCCCTAGTTTAAAAATTACTTAAGTATTTAAAATCTGAATTATATAATAGATAAATAATAATTGCAAATGCCATTGACCAAAGTGCTTTAATTGCTTAATTGTGGCTGATTTACTAGGCTTTAATGCATGCTTTATGTATAACTCAGTAGATTAGTAGAAACTTATATATAATCATTAAGGGGTAAATGAACTTAATAATTATATTTGTGATTTTCAGCGCACTTTTTTATGAAGTAGATTTTAACATGTGTTTGGTTTTTTGTCATTTGATTTTAAAACTGTTTACTGAGATTTGATGTGTGAAAGCACAATGGAAAATAACAGTCTTATTCACCAAAGAAAATCATATGTCATATTGAAAGGCTGTTGTCGACTTTATTTTCCATTTGATTGTATTGAGTGCCTACCAGCTTGCACAAGTTTTATTGAAACAATTTTGTACTAAACAACTAATTGTATTTTTTATTTTATTTCAGCTTTCAATAAATAATAACAATCTAATTTAAATGTTTAACTTTTAAAGGTTTTACTTATTTTGTCTTAATATTTAATTTAATTGTTAATTTTAGTGTAAACGAATACACATTTTTTTTTTTTTTTTTAAATGTGTTTGCAATGAAGTATCAATGATAATTATTAACAGTCAAACTTTTACATGAATATTTAAAAGTCTTTGAATCTTAAATTTTACATGAATATTTAAATGTCTTCAAAAAAGATGAGGCAAAATTCTAATGTAAATATTTTCTTTTACTTTAGATGTACCAACTGTTACCCTGACTACAACTCTGTTCCCAGTACTAGTAGGTAATGACATTACGATTGGTTGTAATGTCATATCCAATCCAGGTGCAACTAATGTATACTGGAGATTTGAGAACAGTGGTAGTCAAATAACCACTATTAGTCCAAACTCAAACACGGCTAAATATGGTGGATCAACCACCACTTCTCCATCACTTGTGATAAAGAATGTTGATTTCAGTGACGCTGGAAAGTACACTTGTTACGCTACTAACAGTATAGGAACAGGGAACAGTCAAGAAGGAACTCTACAAGTATCTGGCCGTAAGTTTTCTAAATATACATGTATTTATTGTTTAAATTTGTAATATTGGGTTACTTATATACATAGCTTGAATAGTACAAACCATGTGTCCATAATCAGAGGCAGAGGGGAGGCTACTCTGTTTATTTAATACCGACTGTGCAAGGGCTGTATAGCCAGTCAAGCTTGTTAAAAACTCCCATATATATTTATTTAACAAAATATATGGTTAATGCATTGTCTTTTTTACAAATGTGCTCCTAGCATGACAGTAATAAAAAAACAGGTTTCATATCTAATAAATTACAATTTTTATGCAATTACTTTTTTTTTGAAAGGTTTTGAGAGTTTTTAGAAGAGAAAATTATTTTTCCTATACATTAAAAATACAGATTGCAATATTTACCCTATTAGGATGCTACCTTGATAAGAAAATCAAGTAACAATGGGAAGTAAATATATAAATATCTTACTCCATACTAAGAATTACATCCTATCAAATATAAACAAAAAAAGCAAAATTACAGAATTTAATAAACTTATTGTTCATTTTCAAATTTGTTTTCAGAGCCTCCAAATGTTGTGGTTACTCTACCAAACTACAGTGTTGATTTCGGTCAGCAAGTGACTCTTGGGTGTACAGTTACTGCTAATCCAGCCCATACCAGTGTATATTGGACCAAAAATAAGAATGGTATCGTCACTAATATCAATGTGGCAAACAGTGGTGGAAAATACAGCGGGTCTACAGTTGGCAGCCCATCACTTACAATAACCAATTCTAACCTGGACGATCAAGCCAGTTATATCTGTAATGCACAGAACAGTGTTGGACTGGGATCCAGTTCTAGTACAGTTTTAACAGTCTCTGGAAGTAAGTTTTGTAATGTGTAATGAGAAATACTTGAATTATTTTTATTAGTTCAACAAAATACATTTTTTATCTGAGTTTTTGTGAGTTAGGTCAATTATATTTGTAAAATAATCAGTATGAAATTATGCATGTATATATTATTGATTTAACATTAGTTGAGGTCATTATTGACTTGTTACACAAAAACATTTTACAAAAAAAAATCCATTTAAATAATGCATATTCAGCATAACTTACAGTAAATTTTAATTTCATCATATTTTGTTAAAAGTGCCAAAGATTTTATTATGTTTTCAAATTATATGAATATGATTGCTATATTTTATTTTTATTTTTTTTTTCATTTTGACCAATAATTGAAATGTTGAACAGATTTTACGGTTAGAGAAGCAGAAAAATGTAACCAGAGAAACTGTTCCAAAACAAAATATGTAAATACATTTTTGCATCAAAGCATAAACTAACTCATTCTTCAATTAAATTGAAATCAGATCTTTCTAACTTTTAAATACCTACATATTTTTTTTACAGATATCCCAATTGTAACTGTCACACAGAACCAATACAACGTTGATTATGGAAATACCGTAACTTTAGGCTGTACCGTCACAGCTAATCCAACACACAGTGTTGTATACTGGCAAAAAATAAAAGGAGGAGTCACATCTACAATTGATGCCAGCGCCATCTCTAACAATGCCAGATTAACCGGCTCTACTGTCAACAGTCCAAGTTTAGTCATCACAAATGTTAATTTAGATGATATTGCATCCTATATTTGTTTTGCTCAGAATAGTGTGGGAACTGGACAGAGTCAGCAAACTAACCTGGCTGTTTCAGGAGGTAGGATATAACTGTAGAAGTTAAATTTATCTATGTGATGTTCTCTGTTGATGTAATGTCGCGATAACAAAATGTATGTCTTTCTGACATTCCATGTTGATCTAACTTTTTTTGGTTGTTTTTTTCTTTTGATAAAACAGATTTATTTAAGAGATGTCTAATAAAAAGTACTTATTCCTGTAATTAGAAGTGATATAGTGATATAGTTCTGGCCGCTCAAGAACCTCATAGGTAGTTGTTAACACTGCTGTAACTTAACAATTACATAATTTTTATGCCCCACCTACGATAGTAGAGGGGCATTATGTTTTCTGGTCTGTGCGTCCGTTCGTTCGTTCGTCCGTTCGTTCGTTCGTTCGTTCGTCCGTCTGTCCCGCTTCAGGTTAAAGTTTTTGGTCGAGGTAGTTTTTGATGAAGTTGAAGTCAAATCGACTTCAAACTTGGTACACTTGTTCCCTATGATATGATCTTTCTAATTTTAATGCCAAATTAGAGATTTTACCCCAATTTCACGGTCCACTGAACATAGAAAATGATAGTGCGTGTGGGGCATTCGTGTACTGAGGACACATTCTTGTTTACTTCTATTGTTATATTGACAGATTAGATAATCTTAATAATTTTTCTGACAAGTTCTTCTATTTTTTTCACCCTGAAGGTATAAATAGTTGAAAAAATTACATAGATATTGATATGAATTTAATAGCAATAGGAACTTATTGATATTTAGTCACAAACATATTTGTTTTATAGTTTATATTTATTGGTATGTTTAAAACTAGTAAATTTAAATGCTTTACAATTTGAATTACAGCCCTTCCAACTGTTGTTGTACTGTCCAATAGCTACCCAGTAACTGTAGGAGGTACAGTCACCCTACAATGTGTGGTCAACGCTAACCCAGGTCATACTGTAGTCCAGTGGAAGAGAATTGTTAATGGTCAAACTCAGGATGTCACAGGTGTGGGTGCTCCTGGTAGTGGAAGCAGATTATCAGGTTCAGCAGTAACTTCTCCAAGCTTGACAGTCAGCCAGGCTAGCTTCGCTGATGAAGGATCATACATTTGTACAGCTACTAATGCCATTGGTCAGGGATCAAGTAGTCAAACATTCTTAGACGTCACTGGAAGTAAGTTATTACAGTGGACACATTTATTTATATATTTTTATTTTATGTTAAAATTTTAGTCCAAGAAGTTAATGTTGTGCCATTTCAAAAGTTAAATTGAGTAGTGTTATATGTCACCAAACTTTTTTATGACTAACAGATTTTGCCAAATGCCATTAACATGAAAAGAAAGAATGTAGCAATATTTTTATAACTTTAGATATAATTTTAGAAAAATTTCTTGTCTTCAGTATTTTTAGTATAAATGAAAAAGGTACAAAAAAATAGGTTTTAGCTCTGAAATATTTATTAAATGTCTAGCATTCATCTTTAATAGAAATTAGAAAGAAAAAGTATTCCTGTGGATTTAACTTAGTACGTAAATTGTAACCCATTTAACATGTTTAATAAGCTAATGCTATTTTATTGCAGATGTCCCGACTGTACAAGTTACCCAGTCAGAATTCCAGGGAGATTTTGGACAGTCAGTAACATTAGGATGCACAGTAACAGCCAACCCATCAGAAACCAGAGTATACTGGAAAGTACTGGATAGTAATGGAGCTTTACAAAATATTGATACAGCTGTATCCCGGTACAGTGGGTCTGTTGTTGGGTCACCATCTCTAATGATATCTGGACTCAATAAAGCTGATCAAGCATTTTATCAATGTTTTGCTGATAATGATGTTGGAACAGGACAGAGCAGTCAAACTTTCCTCAGAGTTCTTGGAGGTATTAATTTTATGACTTCTTGTTAAAGTATTCTTGATCATGACTGTTTTGGATTTATAATTCAAAATTTAAAAAAAAAGTAATAGCAAAAATACATATAAGAAATCTATACCTGTCACCAATCCCTTTTAGTTATCCTCTTTAATGTAGACTTTACTTTGATATTATTAATTCCACACAAATATTTACATTATGCAATTGGTATAATTTTTCCATTTGACTAAAATTTTCTTTGTTTAATGCTGTTTAACAGAGGTCCCAGCTGTGACTACACCAGCAACACACCAGTTTACCCTTGGAACAACTGCTACACTTTCCTGTACAGTAAACGCTAACCCAGCAGCAACATCAGTTTCCTGGTCCAAATACAATAATCAGAATCAGTTAGTGGCCATCGATATGGGAACTAATAACAACCAGAAATATCAAGGATCAACTGTAGGAAACCCATCCTTGACCATATTGAACACAGTGTCAGGTGATGCAGGAAGATATGTATGCTCAGCTTCAAATGCTGTGGGTACTGGTAACTCTGGCACATCAACATTAGATATCACTGGAGGTTAGTTAAATATATAATTAAGTAACTCGTTAAAGATACCATGCTAAAAACATTTCAAGACGTGCATTTTGTTTAGAAAGGAGAATTAGTGAGGCTTGAATAAATCGAAGGCCGAATAAAGTATGAACAAAGTTCTGAAACCTTTTGCCTAATACAGATAAGATTATCTACTCGTTACATTTATGCCTTTATAATTAACAAAATTTTAGCATTTTTACCTATTTCTCTTCTTGAAATACCATAAAATATTTAAAGGCTATCATAAACAAGTTAATTTTTGTTTCCATTTTCAGCTCTCCCGATTGTCAACATACCACAAAGTACCTATGCTATTAGCATTGGTAACCAGATAACTTTAGGATGTACAGTTTCTGCAACACCAAAAGAAACCGCTGTCTTCTGGACCAGACAATATCCAAACGCTGGTGAAATAACCGTATCAAAGGTCAATTCTGCCAAGTACCAAGGCCAGACAGTCAGCTCACCATCTTTAATCATCCTGAATACTGACTTTAATGATATAGCTACTTACCGGTGCTATGCTACAAATACAGTCGGAACTGGTTCAAGTAACCCGACCAGTCTCACAGTCTCAGGAAGTAAGTATTACTGTCATGTGATCTGAGGTATTTTTTAATAAGGGCTATTCCATTAAAATGTATGTGTGAGGGTAAGAAGGGACTTTCAAAATATCCTTACAAACAACGGATTATTTTTTAGATAGTTTTGCATTATGCCACATAATGGTAATAGAAGCATACTGAAAAAAGTCACATTCAATGATTAAACATCCCTTCCTACCCTCCTTCATACATAATGATTTAGCCCTTATAAAATGTATTATGATTGCTTAGGTCACATACATAGCGGCAATAATGAAGCCACATAATACTTTCCCAATGAGCCAATATTGGAAAAGTCAGAAACTTCATCTTCCAAGCATAAGCTGAACATGGAATGAACACAGGGCAGGTCTTTTTAATTGAAAAATAAATTATTTCATTTTAAGAAACTTAAGAACAGTGCCTGCTAACTCAAGTTGGATGAAATATTTGCCACTGGATGTTAAGCAACCAACAATGAATCATTTTAATCAGAATTGGTTTGCTTGATGGTACATGTATTCTTGAATTTGTAAATATTTGTACAAAATAATTATATACATTAACAACCTCCTGTTCATATGAAATGCTTTAAAATATATTTTACTGCTTTGGTTGTTAATTGTGAATACATAGTAGCAATGCAATGAAAAAAATTGAAGATTTTTCTAAAATTATTTAATTTTAATCTTTTTTTGTTCTTTTTTCCAGATGTACCAAGCGTTGTGATACCACTTAGTCAGTATTCTGTAAATTTTGGCAGTTCAGCAACTATACCATGTACTGTCACAGCCAATCCAACTCATACCAGCATTCAGTGGAAAATAATCTTAAACGGACAGGAACAAAATGTTGATATGCAAAATAATAAATATTCTGGTGGAACTGTGAATTCACCAGCTCTGGTTATTGCTAATGCTCAACAGGGAGATGAAACGTTTTACATTTGTACTGCAGCCAACAGTGTTGGAGCAGGACGAAGTATACAGACCTTTTTGAGGGTTGCTGGAGGTAAGGTTTTTTTTGCTTAAGAAGGGGGAGGGCAGACATACAAAGGGATAAGTTTATCTATTTTTACTTAAGAAGGGGATGGGCAGACATGCTAAGGAATAAGTTTATCTATTTTTACTTAAGAAGAGGATGGGCAGATATGCTTAGGAATACATGTAAGTCATAATAAGAGGTGTAAAGTTTTACAGACCTCTTCAAATATTTTTGAAATAACATTTTATGTAAAGAGAGAGAATGATAGAATAGAAGAAAGTGTAGAAAGAAGAAAGGGATGGGAAAAAAGGGGATAGAATCTAGAAGAAAAGCTATAATGTCGTTGTCTTCAATGTAACTTTTACATGTATGGTCTAACATGCTTAAAAAATTTCAGAAAATTTGTAAAATATTTGGATTTAGATGTTTTAGATTTCCTGACATAACATCAGACCACAACAACCACTTAAAAACCTTACTGCATATGCTGCATATGTTATCTTGCTAAAATGCTTTTCATCATTTGGTCTCTGAGGGAGAGTTCTATAAATGCCAATCATACCACATCTTCTTACCTTATATTTATGGTGAAATATTTGACTTTTTCTTCTTCTTTTATTTGCATTTCCAATTTACCAAATTTAAACATAAAAAACCTGCAAAAATGTCTTAAAATATGTAATAATTTTTATTTTTTTTAAAGAAGTGTTAATAACAGTAATTTTCTTTGTATTTCAGATAGACCACAGGTAGCAATTGGATCCAGTACTTACCAGGTTCAGAAGTATGGCACAGTAGAATTAGTCTGCACCATTACAGCCAATCCTGCTGCCAACACCGTACAATGGTACAGATACGATGGTGGAGTTCAAACCAGCTTACGTAATGTAGCTGGAAAATACAACACCCCCACCGTCAACAGTCCAAATCTTCAAATAATCAACGCTGATCTAAGCGATAGAGGATATTACATCTGTACAGCAGCAAATATTGTTGGAACTGGAACCTCATCCTCTACATTTGTTGATGTTACTGGCAGTAAGTAACTATAAATATGTAGACCATGGCCAGCTAAGGTCCGCCTCCAAGTGCTTGATTTTCAGGCTGCTTTGAAGACCCATTCATGGCCTTCAGCTGTTTTCTGCTCTTTGATGGGGTTGTTGTCTCTTTGACATATTCCCCATTTCCATTCTCAATTTTACTATAGGTACTGGTATATTGTAGTAATTAAAGGGTGCACTTGAAAGTAAACACATGTTTATCTTTTACTTTTTGTGTAAACTTACAATATAATAAAGAATTGTGACAAAATGTGAAAAAATGTTACTCTAGTTAAGAAAATGGATTTGGAACCTGTTTTGCAATCCATGGTACATTGTATTATCATGTTATGAACATTACTGTAAATTCAGAAATTATTGTGTGCATTTATTATTGAGATTTTGTACTTTTAGACTGAAATGTGATTTTTATTTTTGCGATATGGAGAAAAATCCTGTTTAATTCCTATTAAACAAATCAAATTGCGAGTTTAAATTATTGCGATTATAACCCTGTCTCATAATTCAATAATAAAAACTTTGCAATAATTTCTGAATTTACAGAATCTCCTTTGGGGATCTGCCAGGAATTTAGCAATTATTTAAAAAAAAAACCACAAAAAAGCAAAGATTTAAATGATGACAAGCTTTGACAAGTTCCTCACTTGGGAAAAGCCCATACATAGATTTCTTCCCTTCCTTTATTTAAATTTGAGGATAATAAAAGGAACATGCATCATCAAAAACTAAGGATACCAGTAATGTTCTAAATAAAGTCAAAGTCTCAGTAAATTATCACATTTTGATATTGAAACCCTTCCATGAACAAAAAACAACTCAAAACTTTCAAATAAGAAAAAGACCCAAGTAAAAGATTTTTGGGTGAAAAAAATACTTTATTGAAAAATTGAATACAAAGGGAGCTTTCCATTTCTTAAATTTGATAATTTTTTTACAGATGAGCCAATTGTTACAATTCCTCTGCCTAACTACAACGGTCAGTTTGGAGGTAATGTTGAGTTGACCTGCAATGTAGTAGCCAATCCTAGTGCAACAGTGGTATACTGGACAAAAACAGTAGGTGGTCAAACAACAACAATCGGTCAATCTACTGGAAAATACAGCTTTTCAGTCAACAGTCCATCTCTTATGATCTCTAATCTAGATGCCAGTGATAAAGCCAGCTATACATGTTATGCTACTAATAGCATTGGCAGTGGTAACAGTCAGCCCACAACTCTGGATGTTATTGGAAGTAAGTTCATTGGTGTAATTTGCCTATTTTTTTTAACTTAAAAATAAAAATGAAATAATTTTTCACTTTCAATGTTATAACTTTTACAAACAATAAATATGTCATCAGTAGATAGATCTTTTACAGTGAAACCTGTATTGTAAACTGTATAATTGCATCAAGAAATACCAAGGATATTGTTTATCATTTTAACCTTTCTATACCAGTCCCATGCCTATGCAAGCAGGATCTTCATTACTGAAGAAATTCTGTTCAGACAGATTTCATAGCACAATGAATTTAGATTTAACAATTTCAAGTTTAAAGTATTAAAACTTGTAATGGAGAAAAAAAAATTTGTTCAAAAAGCCTGTTGTTTTAAATTACTATATGTTTGTATTACAGGTATTCCACAAGTTACCGTTCCTGCCACAGTCAGTGTCAACATTGGAAGTACAGCTACTTTAACTTGTTCCATTCAGGCAAATCCTACCCATAACTCTATTAGCTGGCAGAGAATTGATGGCAATAACCAAGCTACAACCATCACTATTGACAACAATAAATACTCTGGTGCTACAGTAAATAACCCAACACTGACCATCACTAATGTCCAGATGAGTGACCGTGTCAACTATGTTTGCTTTGCCACCAACAGTGTTGGAACTGGACAGAGTGGTTCACTTTTCTTGAATGTCCAAGGCAGTAAGTAAAATTTCTTGTTCAAGTGTCATTTTTTTTTTTATTGAAATGGTTAAATTTTGAATGGATGTTATTTTTGCTTATTTTGAAATCTTTTGCCAATATGATACCTACAATCAACAATATTGATGTGAAACATGCATTCATCTAAATTTAACCCTATCACAAAATATTATAACTTTTCTGCATGTAGAGTGATAATTGGAATCTGTTTTGGCAAGCTAGGAAAGTAAACAAGCTCTAAAGATTCAAGATTAATCCAACAATTGTTTAACAAAATATTTATATGTTGAAAAAGTAAAAATCAGTAAGTCATATTGATTTGAGTGTCAAATAATAAAAAAATTAAACTTTTTCTACTATTTTGAATTAACAGATCCACCAGTAGTCAGCATTGCTTCTAACACTTACCAAGCTCCATGGGGTGATTCTGTGACACTTGTCTGCACTGTCACTGCCAATCCAACACATACTAGCGTCAGCTGGAAAAAGATACAAAATGGTGTCGTGACTAACATTGTCCCATCAAATAATCCATCCAAATATGAAGGTAGTACCGTATCTTCTCCATCACTGATAATCAAGAATGCAGATAGAAACTCGGATCAGGCTTTCTATGAATGTGCAGCTACAAACACCATTGGAACAGGAACCAGTTCAAGAACTTTCCTAACTGTTACCGGAGGTATGTATGAGTCTCTTTTATTTTGTCACCTAGAACCAGTTCAAGGGCAATCCTTTTTGTTACAGGAGGGCTAATTGGAATAGACCTTCCATTTGGTCACTTAGAACAAGTTTAAGAACTTTCCTTACTGTAACTGCGGGTAGGTTTTAGTCTCTTCTATTTGGTCACTTACAACCAGTTCAAGGGCATTCCTTGTAGTGACAGGAAAGGGTATAAGGGTCTTCAATTAGATCCCCTGGAACCTGCACTACATTAGACTTTCATCATTGTTCATCTTATGGAAGTGAAGTGTTATTACTTGTTTTAATGCAAAGATTTTTCTGTTATGTATGTACAGGAATGATTTTCTGTTGATTTTTCACTCTAAATTAAAATATCTTGTACATTGTAATAATCATTGGGAAAATACTGGTTGCTAAATTAATTTCTTGAAATTTTGACAATTGAAAATGTGTGTATATCTTTCCTCTTTAAAAGGATAATTTATGTATTATTCCTCTTTTATTGCAGATATACCAGTTGTTCAGATCCCAGACAATTACCAAGTAGAAATCGGCCAGAGTGTTGTAGTTGTATGTACAGTCACTTCCAACCCTGCCCATACAACTGTCCAATGGAAAAGAGTGAATAATAACCAGGAAACTAACCTTGATATTAGTGATTCCTCTCAGTACCAGAACGGTAACTTACAGAATCCATCTCTTACCATACTGAATGCTGCCACTGATGATGAGGGCTACTACAGATGTACTGCTACAAATTCTGTGGGAACTGGTACCAGTGCTCTTAGTTATGTTGATGTAACAGGAAGTAAGTATTGGAAGGCCATTTAGATAAGTCTGTCATTTTTTTATTTTTAGACCATAAAAAGCTAAATTTAATTGGGAGGGCAAATTTACAAACTGATAGGGGTGTTAAAATTATAGTTACTGTTTAGATACTTTACATTTTATGCATAAAACATTTCCATTTATAGCTGCTAATTCAATTGTATCCTGTAGTCACCCTTCTGTTACGTTTATTCAAATTCTTGAAAGGATATTTACAGGTGCAAAATTAGGTCACCACAAATTTTCTTTCACAATCCTTTTTTACTTGAATATATTAGACTTGAATAACCAAAACATAAAAAAAAGAAGGCTTAGAGATGGTGTAATTTATGTTAAATTATTTCAGATATCCTTCAAGTCACAGTTCCACAAAACATCTACAATGTCAACTATGGACAAAGTGTACAACTTGTCTGTACCGTCACTGGTTCCCCAGCAGTTACAGATGTCTACTGGGTCAAGGTCAGAAACAGTGCATCAACAACTATCAGAGCCACAACTATGGATAATTCCAAATACTCAGGTGTTTCCCTCAACAATCCATCATTGACCATTCTTAACGCCAATCAGGACGACATCGCCGTGTACAAATGTTACGGAAGGAATGTCGTAGGACTTGGTGAAAGTCAACAGACACAACTCAATGTCATTGGAAGTAAGGGACTTTTAATTATAAATTTGCACACTTTCCAGTAAAATTCATATGTTCACAATGCTTATATTAAAATGGCACAAAATATAAAATTAGACCAATTGTTTAATGACGTCTTGGGTGTCACAGTGTAACTGATTCATAAAAATTGTTAAAATTATTTGTCACTTTCCTTTAAGTCAAGTTTAAGATTGTTTTGACAAAAGGAATGTGATCTCTTGCAATTTCTTTATTTCAATTGTCTTCAATAGTCCATCATCATTAGTCATATTTACTTGAAATAAATCTAGAAATGCCTAATGGTTATGAGAAGTTCTCTTTTTGTTGATGAAATAAGCAAGGGCATTCAATGGGTAGGCAAGCCAATGAAATCTTATTTGATAGAATTATTCTCTAGCACAACTTTATAAAGTTTTGTCTCATTTGTCATATTAGATAGCAAGAACTGTATACAATGAAATGTACATAAAAATCCACAGTTAAATAAGCTTTTTTCCCCATTTTTTAGGTAAACCAGCAGTTAATGTTGATACAAGTGTTTCTGTGACATTAGGAAATTCTGTCACACTTCAGTGCACAGTCATTGCAACACCTTCTGCTACCATGGTACGCTGGAACAAAGTAAGCTCTAGCGGCACCTCAACACCAGTAGATGTAACAAACAACCCCACAAAGTATGCAGGTGGCAGTCTTAGTGTACCATCATTGACCATTTATAATGCCCAGAGTACAGACGAGTCTACCTATACTTGTCAAGCTACAAATGCTGTCGGCACTACAGTCAGTTCACAGGTCAACTTAGATGTTGTTGGAAGTGAGTAAACAATCATATACAACAACAACACCAACAATTTTTATTTGTTAATCAAGATCTTGTTGGGTATACATCATTTAGGGATCAGCCTAACTACACTAAACTAAAACAAATGATAAAATAGAGGTACATGTAAACCCTCAGTTTTCAATTATTTGGTTTACAATCATAGGTCAAAGACCAGTAAATATATTTGAGATGAATATTATACATAGAACTAATTATAAACATTTATTTCTGAAACTCACATTTCAAAAAACTTTTCGGTACATACACTAAACGGAATAAAAAATTAATTGGAACTCACAATTTTTAAATAACTTTTTGATAAATATATAACTAATTAACTTTTCTTGATATTTAGATAAGTTTTTGATAAATACATGACTAATTAATTCTCTCTTGATATTTTTCAGCCATACCTCAGGTCAACATTGGTCAGAGCCAGTACAGTGTTACCATTGGTCAAACAATCACCTTGATCTGTACTGTCACAGCTAATCCCGCCCACACAATCGTGTACTGGAGAAGGAATGTCAATGGTGTATTTACTGACCTCCAATCAAGCAATAGATACACAGGATCTTCAGTATCTAACCCGTCTCTAACAATCACTAACACTGTAGCCGGAGATATCGGAGACTATAAGTGTTATGCCACAAATAGTGTTGGTACTGGGGAGAGTGCACAAACTTTATTAAATGTGGTTGGCAGTAAGTCAAATGCTAGCATACTAAGTCATGGTGTTTTTACTGTGTTTTGCTTTCACTTTTAATGTTAATAGCAGGGTGTGAAAGATTTGGTCACCTACCTAAGATTTTAACACCTTTTCTATGATGTGGTTTTGTTATCTCTAATTTCCTAGTAGATTGTTTCCTATTTTTCTGTTTTCGCAGAAGAATTAAGAAAATTGGTTTTTAACTTTTAATACGCTTGGTCAATTCATTTGAACATCTGAAATATTTCTAATTCTTGATAGTAAGGTGAAAAATAAGATATAGCTTGTTTTTTTCCCCTTTGTGGGATAAAAGATATATTTCCAAATGGGAGACAATCTATGTTAGAATGGAAGGGGAGACAACCATTGGTTTGAGTTGTGAACTAACTGTTCTATTGACAAGAACGACATATGTTAAACCTTGCAGCCCTATACACAGTATGGTATGGCCTGAAAATTTCACTAATTGAACATTTTGTTTCAGAAATAATTCCAACTTTTTATTTGAATTCCTTTGTAGGTTTAGCTTGCAGAAAGAAAATAGTCATAGCTTTATTTAATTTTCAGAAAACTGGAACTGTGATAGAAGGATATTTGTTGAACCGAAAGGTTTAAAAAATGTAACTTTCTGTTTAGAGATATAGTTTTAATAAATTAAGTAAATATAACTTAGTTAGTTTCACCTGATCAGCTAAAACAGCTACTCAATTTAGGGCATTTTATTTATTATAAGATACACACAATTTTATACACACATGAATTTAAGAAAACACTTTCTGTTGTGAAGTAGAACATCCTTCAATTACCTAACTGTTTTATCTCTACCTGATCAGGTAAAAATAGCGATTTATTTTATTTTAGAATGACCCCTTGAAAGCTGAAAAGAAGGACAACCTGTATACAAGACTTATTTTATACTTCACTTATTATTAGTGGAATCAGGGGGTTATGTTTAAAGCAATTATAGTTCAAAACAATGATTACTCTTGTATTCAATACAATTCTCTCAAACCATTATTAACAAAAAAGTCTGTCAATTTTCATTATTTGATGAATTTTGGTTTTCAATGTGCAGTATGTCATTTATTACAAAAACAGCAAGTTTTGTGCTGACTGTTAACAAACAATATTTTGGCTTGGACTAAAATTTGTACCAAATTTAAGAAGAATAATGTGTTTGACTGCAAGTAGTAATTTTTGTGAGACCTGAAGTTTGAAAATTTGAACATGATATAAATATCTAATTAATACTGTTTTGTTTAGGTGCTCCTGTGGTCAATGTTGCATCAAATGCTTACTCGGTCAACATCGGTAACTCAATTACATTACAATGTAACGTCCAAGCCAATCCCTTCCATACATCGGTGAAATGGCAGAGAGTTGATGTCAATGGTAATGCTGTAGATATCGATATGACAAACAGTCGATACACTGGTAGTGAAGTAAACTCACCATCACTGGTCATTAGCCAGACCATGAAATCTGATGAAGGCCGATATGTGTGTTTGGCCACAAATGCTGTCGGAACTGGACAAAGCCAGCAGACATACTTGACAGTTGTAGGAAGTAAGTCTAAACCTCTTTTAGATTTTAATCAATATATTTGTTTACAGTTCGTTGATTTATAACTTTTACTTCTAACCTAGTTCATATTATAATTTAGATTATTCATTGTAAGAAAGACTTTTGATGTTAAATTCAAACGTATTTCACATGAACTTTCCTGCTTACACAATTTCACCCAAAACTTGATGTAACTTGTTGTTTTGTATTTGTTTTTTGCGTCTTTTTCCCCTGGTATAGGTGATTGGTGTGGTTTCATTGTCTGATTGTCTGTCCTATATTTTGATGATTGTTGTTACCCTTTTAATGTATAATAAAAAAAAAATCAAAAAAAAACTTTTTCTATTTTGAACTTAGGTACTCCAACCGTAACTGTAGACCAGCTACAATACTCAGCCAACAAAGGCTCCGACATCACACTACAGTGTTCATACACTGCCAATCCTGCTGCCACCATGGTCAGATGGGAGAGAGCTAATGGAAACAATGTCGTAGAGATCGGAGATACCACCAATAATAATAAATATGGTGGCTCTACAGTCAGTTCACCATCACTTATTATTTATAACGCTGAAGAGAGTGACGAAGGAAATTACAAATGTAAAGTTACAAACAGTGTCGGAACAGGAATTAGTACAACAACCAATCTCGATGTCGTTGGAAGTAAGTTGCAAAGTTAATTTATGTGCTTTCATTTATTTTCCGGGATTCCATTTTTTTTGCAGATTGTGGGGAACATGTCTTTTTTGTGGAATCTCAATTTCAGGGTTTTAACAAACAAGCCTTCAGAAAATATGTTCTTTGTTGAGCATTTAACTTCATGGTTCACCTGCTCCCATCACAAAAATGGTATCCCAGAAATTAAAATGAATCCACAATATGGTGTTATTAAAAAAGTCTCTGTCCTTGTAGTATTGACCTTACTAGAAGGTCTTTTCAAAGTTTCTTAATTTGATTCTGTAATTATATTCAACACAAGTAATAGTCTTTACTGGGAAGAGGTCATAGTTCACTGCAATGACAAAAATTTATTTATCAAATTGTCAATTTATGAAATGATTTTGTTTCATTCATTAATTTGGTGAAAAATTATTAAAAGTTGTATTTGAATTCTTGTATAGAGTTTCCTTTCAGAAATTGTCATTGACTTAGAGCATAGTTTTATAAAAAAAAGTATACACTTAATATTAATTTTCTTAAACTTGTATAGAATACACTGTTAAATTTGATGTTTATAAATGTTTCAGATATACCAATTGTCACTGTACCAACCTCAGCATACACTGTCAATGTTGACGGCTCTATCACTCTAGCTTGTCAAGTTACTGCTGACCCAACCCACACTCAGGTCTATTGGCAGAAGGTTACAGGAGGCAATACACAAACAATTACTATAAATGGAGGAAAATATACTGGATCTTCAGTTACCGTTCCTGCTCTTACCATTTCTAACGCTCAGTTTGCTGATGCAGGAACATACTACTGTTTTGCCAGAAACAGCGTCGGTACAGGATCAAGTACTCAGGTTGTCTTAGCTGTCTCCGGCAGTAAGTATTGCGTAATTTTCACGTTCCAGCATTCATCCAATTAACTTGTGTTTTATACGATAATAATAATTGCTGATTGTACATGTATCTCCATTATGTAGTTGATAGTTTTAACAGCATTTCATATAGACCCGACGAGATCCTGCTGGATTCACTTGCTTATTTATGTAAGTTAGCGTGCTTTGTAGATGGAATGTAATGTAGTGTAGATATAGCATTTTAGGTATTTAAGGTTAAAATTTGCCCTTTAAGTAAAATAATTATCATTGTATTCAATAACTTTTATGTATTATAAAGTATAAAAAAGATAAAGATTGTGGTAAAAGGCCTTGTGATCTTTATTTGGTTTGGAAAAGAAAAATGAAGGTTTCAGTACATCATGAATTTGAGTTATATATAAGGCAACTGTATGAAAAGTTTTGAAATTCATGTATTGATAAAATTTATTTAACATTGAAATTGTTCTATTACAGCAGTTTCCTTGATTATAAGAAAAATTTATGTTAAATGTTTAATTAAAATTTTTACTTTAAATATAATTTCAAATTTTATTATCATAATTTAATATAAAAACATGACCAGTTATTATGTCTGGATCACCATTTGGTATATGAATAAAATTTATTTTTATCCAACCTTGATTAATAAATTGTTGATAAATGAATAAATTTGAAAATACATTGATTAAATGGAAAAGTAAGAAAATTCATACTGATAAAATCATTAATATTTATTGAACTATGAACATACAGAAATGTAAAAAAAAAAATTGAAAGAACTTTGTTATAATTCTGTTAGTAGAAATTTATTTATAACAATATTCTCTTCAGTAAATAAATATTTTCTGTCTCTGGCTTTTATTCATTAGTATATTGCTGTGCTTTGCATGCTTTAGACCTGTTTTGAGTAGTTTGTATTGCATGTGCTTTGGATTGCTGTTTTTAAACAAGAGAAAGCTTCCTTTTATTCCATATATTCTGCTTTTAGGTTAAACAGAATTATTGACAATAAAAAAGGTGGAAAATGCACAACCACTATTATTATTATTATGTATTGTAGATTGTAATATTTTGTTTTAGCATGTTATACTATTACAATAGAAATGCTAAAAAAAAGTGGAACTTTGCAATTAGGTTTTAAAAAAATGACTTATAAAATACTAGTTCTAGAAAGTATACATACTTAGATATGACAGACTGAGACACATATCAATGTTGATAAGACATTCACAACGACCCAACAACAAAATCAAACCAATAAGAGGAGGGTGAATGATAAGGGTATTTATGTATCTTGGATATTTTTATTTGTTGCTTTTTTAGTTAGCAGTAGACGAAAAAGCACCTGATGACTCAATACAAAAGAGATGTTGGGAATAACAGTAATTCATGTTGAAACAAAAGAATACTTAGATAAGCATATACATACGAAACATAAAAAAAAACTATACATGAATGATGAATTTCTGTAGAATTATTTAAAGCTTTTAAGAGAGCTTTCAAAACAGTATTTTATTTACTACACAAAATTCCTATATATCATGTTTATCCATTAATTTTCAGACACCCCAAGTGTCAGTTTGACCCAGAATGCCATGACTGTCAACTACGGAAATAACGTTACTATTGGATGTGTTGTCTCAGCTAATCCATCTCACACGTCTGTATATTGGCAGAAGATTTCAGGAGGAAATACAGTTACTATTGACATGTCAAACACAAACAAATATGGGGGAGGAACCGTGGCATCACCATCACTTAATATAATCAGAGCTGATACAAGCGATGCTGCTAATTATGTCTGTTTTGCTGCCAACTCTGTTGGAACTGGTCAAAGTAGTCAAGGAACTCTTACAGTTGCAGGAAGTAAGTTATTCTAGATGTTGTAAGAAGTTTTATCTGTGTAATATTTTGTCAGAGATTGAGGGTAGTCATGTACTCTTACTGTAGCAGGAAGTAAGTTATTCTAAATGTGGTAGGGAGTTAATAGCTTTATAAGACTTTTTCAGACCAGGAGTAGTCAAGGAAATCAAATTGTTGCATGAAATAAATTACTCTTACTTTCCTGATTTTTGCTACAACAATGACTCTAAAAAAAATGGCAGTTCTTGAAAATGTCATTTAGTAAGAACATGATCTTTTAGAGAACCATTGAAAAAAACATAAAGTTTACGAAATTGTCTAAAGTTATAACAGTTTCATATTCCACCCACATATCTTTTATAATAAGACTCAGAATAGTTAGATTTGTAATACGGTATATATTAAATGATCAGCAAACCTTACATTTTAAATTTTAAATTTTTTTCCGTGTCAAGTGAAGAAATATCATTTCCCTCACAATACAATAGAAGAATCTGTATGTCTAACTACATATAGTTGTACCAATATATTTTATGCACTTAAACAATATTTTGTGTACATATTTTCATATAAAGCCAGTATCAATTTTCTAACAATTTTGACATATTTATTTGCAGGTGTACCCGTCGTTACCATTCCTCAGAATCAATACACTATCAATGTTGGCACTGATATGACTATCCCATGTAATATCCAATCCAATCCACAACACACACAAGTATACTGGACCAAGAAAGTTGGAAATAGCGCTGCACAAAATATACCACAGGGAACCAGTGATTATGGTGGTGGTAACGTAAATTCCCCATCGCTCATCATCTACAATGTGGAGGAGGCAGATGAAGCCCAGTACAATTGTTTCGCTGTTAATATCGTTGGAACCGGATCAGCTTCATCACCTACATTCTTGAATGTTATTGGAAGTATGTGTTTTTTTATTGTTAGAAAATGAAAAACTGCTCTACAGTTTTTTTGGTTTCTTTACAGGCACAATTTGCACACAGCAAATGAACATAGTGTTAACTATACATTTAAATTTATATGGGGAATAGGAAGATGTAATATTTCATTTGATTTTTGTATAACTAATCATTTTATTTAATGATTTAGAGAAATTTTACCAGAAAAGTGCTTCAGATTCTCATAATATTCAAAAAAAATATTTTTACTTCATATTGAACCTTTATTCCACTTTATTATATTTTTTGGTCTAAAAAGGATAAGACACAAGTTCAACAAATAAGATTGTCTTCTCCTTTTATTTCAGATCCACCAGTAGTTACTGCTAGTATTCCTAATTCAGTAAGATTAGGCGACCCTGTAACTATCACCTGTGTTGTAACAGCCAATCCTGGTGCTACCCAGATCAGATGGAAGTTCATCACTAATAATGCTGAGAGTGTTATTGATATAAATAACAATAACCGATACACTGGGGGCACTGTCCAAACACCAAGTCTGACCATTAGTCCAGTTGAAGAAGTAGACCGTGGAAGTTACAAATGTGAGGCTACAAATGCTGAAGGAACAGCTTCAAGCAGTCCAGTCTTTTTGAACACAGTTGGAGGTAAAAATGAATTACAATAGAGACAGATATTGTTTGCATAATTTTAATATGAAGTGCTTCCACACTGCAAATTGAATTAGAAAAATGATAGTTTGCCTAATACATTTTCCCTTAATCTACTTTTCACACAACAAAATCAAATTGGAAACAGTCATGTATGTCTGTTAGCTAATTTGAATAATTAATGCATTGTAATTTAACAATAATCTCTTTTGATTTCAGACCCTCCAACCAATCTGGCCATCAACCCAAGTCCAATAACTGTGGAGGAAGGGGAGGTAATCACTGCCACATGTTCTGCCACAGGAAACCCAAATCCTACATTCGAATGGAGAAAACTTGGATCTGATAATGTTATTTCCAATTCTCCTGTACTGACAATAAACAATGCACAGGAGAGTCACAAAGGCACATATATCTGTAAAGCTATTAATACAATGGGTTCTGGAGAGGTTCAGACCACTGTAACTGTACACTGTAAGTAGTAATCAGTAGTAAAGAAGTTTTTCTTTTTTTAATTTCTTTATTTGTTTTTCAATAGTCAGAATTTTACATATCCCTACACTACCACATAGTTTTGAAGATGAATATTTCCTTTGTAGTCTTTATTTAGTCTTTATTTTACAACTGGTGAAAAACAAGCTGATTATTTGTCAATTTTTTAATCAAGATTTTAGAAATTTTTATAGAGACGAAAACCTTCCATTTTAGTGCCAAAGTCTTACTTTGTGAGAATTAAACAAATCGAAGTAACTAGATGTATATAATGTTCTTAACATACTGTGGATTCATTTATTTTCGAGGGTACTAATTTTCGTGGATATCTATCGTGAACAAAACAACTCAGGATAAAAGTTAGCTCAGCTTACAATAATTAAATCATCTTCAATTTTTTATTTTAGTTAAACCCAAGGTGACGATTACAACTACACCCGTTCAAGGAAAGAAGGGCCAGTCTGTTGAAATTCCATGTGAATTCACATCTAATCCATTCGCAACAAGTGTTATTTGGACCAAAATAGTTGGCGGACAATCCAGTCAACTTAATCTGAACGGCAACAAATATCAAGGAGCTACTGTCACTCATCCAAGTCTGACCATCTTAGATTTACAAGCCTCTGATATTGCTGATTACAGATGCTCAGTCCTGAACAATGTTGGTGTTGGAAATTCTAACATTGGAAGGGTTGATGTAGACTTGACCGGTAGGTTTGATGATTCATTTTACTGCTGTCTGTTACCTATATTATGCTTGGTGTTCAAAGTTGGACAATTTGGATTACGTATACATTGTATAGTTAATAGTGAATATTCAGAGTTGGACAATTCAGTTTACATATTCTAAAAATTTGGAATATTTTGATGTTTTTATTATTGCAAAAAATGCTATATGATCATGATGATATAGGTTTTTGAATGATAAAAAATTCCATTTTTGATTTTGATAACATTTTTTGTACCAAGCATTTCCTTTTTATTGTTAAACAATCACAAAAATGAACCACCCTAAAAAATTCTGAATTTATATAACCATTATTTACCTTTTTTTTCGCATGCTTGTCTGACAATCGAAATTTTAAAATCATTTAGGTTCAAAATCAAGTAATTTAAATTAACCTTTGAATGTTCCTGAAGGAGCTAAAGCATGGCATATACAAGGATGACATTTAAATCTTGAATTACTACTTTATTTATTTCAGTTGCACCTTTCGGTATCATGATAACACCCAATGGTATTACTGTCCTGGAAGGAAACGCCTTTTCCATGTTCTGTAACGCTACAGCAAATCCTTCTCCTCAGTATGAATGGTATCACAAGGATACTAAAGTAGGAGATGGACAGACATACACTGTACAAAACTCAATATGGACTCCTCATGATGGACTGTATACCTGTAAGGCTTACAACAGTGCAGGGGAACAGCAGGCAACAATTGATGTTGATGTTAAATGTAAGTATTGATAGGTCAATATTTATAGATTTATTTACCGATGATTCTGTATTTCTCTATTCTATTTGAATATTCATTATAAAACATTGTGTTATTATTCTGTTAGGTGTAAAATACCAGATATGTGCCGAAGTAGTATGAAACAGTTGTTGAATTTTAACATATTTAGAGCTAAGAACAAAATTGTAATTACGTTTATTAATTGGTTATTCTAAATACAGTTTGTATTAAATACAAAGATCATAACCATAAAGCCCCCCCCCCCCCCTCTAAAAAAGGCAAAGATGTATGCAAAATGAGTTTGCCATCTTTCTCTGATTTTACAGGTAACATTTATAACAATCTTTTCCTTTATAACTTTTTTTGTACACATGTAAATTCTGAGAATTTTTTTTACAGATATACCCGTCAGTGCTGTTACCACCAATTCATTCAGCAAACGTCTGAATTCTCCAATTACTTTGTCATGTGACACTGATGCCAATCCGTCTGCTATCAGTTGGCAGTGGAAATACAATAAATTCATTTTGGACGGACAGACTGAGAAATTGTACACTGTTGACATGAATAATGAACAAGATGCCGGACAATACACGTGTATTGCCTACAATGAAGTTGGACACTCCGCAGACATTCATTTCAGTGTTACTGTGGATTCTGGACGTGAGTGCACATATATCAGTATAACATCAGCATAGTTTTTTCAATGGAGATTCTCCACATCAATAAAGTGGCAGCTGTTAAAGTATGCTTTACAATTCTTTTAGAATGTTAGAATTTTTAATGCCCCACGTAGGCGCACTATGTTTTTCAGTCTGTCTGTTTGTTTGTTGGTTTGATTGTTTGTCAGTCTGTCCCGTTTCAGTTTAAGTTTTTAGTCAAGGTAGTTTTTGATGAAGTTGAAGTCTAATCTACTTGACACTTAGTTTACATATTCCCTATGTTATGATCTTTCTAATTTTAATGCCAAATTAGAGTTTTGACCCCAATTTCATGGTCTACTGAACATAGAAAATGATAGTACAAGTGGGGCATCTGTGTACTATGGACACATTCTTGTTTTATTATGGAGTACACTTATAAAGCCCATAAATGATTATTCATAAGACAATGTGTCAGCCCTAAAGGGTGGATAGGGTACTACTTTGATGTAAGCCATCTGGCAAAAACAATGTACCTACAATGATGGGTTTTTTAAAACAGATGTTGGTGAAAAAGATTTCAAATTGAAATGAAGAAATAATACTTAAGTTTGCTTCATACATATTTCCCTACCTCTATTTTGAACACACACAAAAAAATCATTGTCAAAATGAAGCATACAAATAGATAAAACAAAAATTTAAGGCAAAACAATAATTTAATTGAAGATGACACTTTCAGCTTGTTTCATGTTGGTTTTTTATATTGACAATCGCATTATTCAGAAAAATGGCATGATTCTTATTTTAATTATATTTTTTTTTAATTTTTTTTTCAGTAACAACTCCTGGTACTGGAGCATCAGTGGCTTCAGCAGGATTGACTGGAGGAGAAATAGCAGCTATATGTCTAGGAATCCTGTTCTTCATCCTGCTGCTCATTGTTCTGTGTGTTTGCTGTATACTTCAAGGTAAAATTATCTTATAATTTTTTTGAAATTTAAAACTGCTGTAATAAAGGATCTTAGAAATAAATAGAAGAGTTAATTAGGTCAGATGATTCAAAAATCTTTGTTCAATATTTATAGGACAATAAAATATTTCAATTTTAAGGAAAAAAATACTTGCAAGAATTTTCCTGGTATTATATAGGTAAAATGGTGAATGATAAAATAATAGATTTTATATTTATTTTAAAGGTTGTTGTGCAATGTGCTTTGGCGCTGGAGCAGGTAAAGACAAAGAGAGACGTATTACACCTGACCATGAGAAACTGGATATTCCAAGATTCTATGAAGTACCTACTGTTGTCACTAGGTAGGATTCTGACTTCTCAAATATTAATTTAAAATAACTACAACATGGCTGTAAATTAACAGTTTTCTGTTATATGTTTTTGACTGCATGAGTACTTGCAAGAGTGTCTATTATTTATTGTTGTAATTATTAATACTAAAACTGAGTACAGTGGATATAAACCTATCAGTTTTATCAAAGAATTCTATTACTTATTAAGAAAAATCAAGCAGATAGAATATATTTATTGATTGTTGTTTTCAGGGAGCCATCAATGATTTCCAAGAGAGATGTATATGTAGATACTGTTCCAATGGCCTATGGTGCTGCTAGGTAAGAAATTAAAATATATATACACTTGGATGGGAAAATATTTCTGCCAAAAAATGTTTTACTTTTAAAACCCAGTAATTTTAAAACATATATTTTATGGACAAAATAATATCTCTTTACTGTGGATTTATAAATGTTTTCATTGATTGAGGAAATTTTGCATTTTCCTGGAAATTTGATTTCTAAGTTGTGCCAAAGCTCAAAGTCTGGATTTTTGTACATGGTTCTACTATACACAAGAAAGGTACGAAAATTGGTATCCCAAATATAATGATGAATCCACAGTAAATATTTTGTCAAACTTATTGATTGTACTTTCCCCAGTCCTTTATAATTGCAGCTTACATTATGATTACTGCTTTGGGATTGAATGACAGAGAAAAAAATCAACCTTTTACTGATAAACAAAGATTGATACCAGATTTTTATGCCATTTTTGTTCTAGTTAATCACATACTTAAGGTAGTGTGTTCTGCGGGAAACAAGCGTTGAATTTGTTATAAAGGCACCTGATTCTTTTAATTTATTTTTTAAAACAGTCTCATTGACAAATAGACCATGTCTCCTCTTGTCTTAACTTGTGTTAGTATTTACTTTTTGATTTTAATTCCAAAGCAGTAATCTAATGACTGATATTCATTCCAAAAATGTTTATAACATAAACAATATATATATAATATACATTTTGTACTATATAATATGTAAAAAAAACTTATGGCTTTTATATTATTATTTATATCATGGGATTTTATTTATTAATATCATACTTATAATCAGAGGCAGATTTAGTGGGGGTGGGCTTCCAGGGTGCCGTCCTTCCTTTTTGTATAAAAAAAATTGTTGATTAATTAGGGAATCACTGAACCATGACTGGAGGGGGTCCTCTTTGGCAGTCAAGGGGGCCCCTTATGAAAAATTCCTGGATCTGCCACTGACCATTGCTTAAGAATTTGAATCAGTCTTTATGTTTTTACACTTGAAGGTCTTATACATAAGTTTTGTACTTTCACCATGGTACCTGTAAACATGACCCTTTTTTTGGTATGCAGTTGAATAAAACTTAATCATAGATAAATGTGTGTTTCATTCTAGTTGATCTACTATTGACTGTGCCCTTACACAAAAATGCCCTTACACAAAAAACTACCAAAAAATGTACTGGCTAAAAAATTTTAGTCATTGATCAAATATTTGGTATATTATTGTATAACAAAGAGTTAAAAATTAGCTTTGTTTTTTTGTTCTGGTTTAGAAATATAGTCTTTGTTCACATCTTTTATTAGTGTCTAGGGGTTCCTATCATATCACAAATTTGTTTGTTCTTCTTAAAGCAAGAACATGCCATGCTTTAGACTTTTGTCTGAATTTTGAAGGAAAAAAAAATCTAGAGTTTTCAGCCCATGAATGACTGAATGCTTAAAATGCTTTTTATTCAGTTTATACTAAATCCATACTAAAGCTTACAAGGTATAATTTCAAGGTTTAGCTTTGCTTTTTAATATTCCTATTTAACATGTTTTTATTGCAGACCTCAGAATGATTATGAGATTACTAAGTACCGAGTCGTAAGACCTGAATATGATGTGTAAGTAATAGATATATCTCTCTGTTTTCTGTATAGGAAGTCTTTGATTTGATACTGTGATAAATATCACTAAAAATTATTCCCAAACATTAAGTATGGATCTGCAATAGGTAAAAACGTGTCTGTAAAGACTCAGAGATTTTGTGAATATGTCATTCTTATTGTTGTTTTGAAAGAGGGTGATTGAAAATGATTAAAGACGATTACCCTTGTGTATACATAGGTAATGCAAGAAAGAATCCCCAAAATCTCCAGTACTCCATGTGAAAATTGTTCTTAAAACCAAGAGAGAATTTCAATTGACCATACTGAACCGGACAGTACTGAAGGTTTATTAGAGAAAATATCTTCAACAAACCAATATATTTTCTTCCAAATGGTCTCAATCTAATTTATAAAAAAACAATGAAAAGTTATATAATAAATAACTGGTCATCAAATTATTTGCTATGGTAGCAACAAAAATTATAAGATGTTTTTATATATTCTTTGCCAAAATATAGTTTATTTATCTCTATTCCCAACATATACCATTATATAGTACCTATAGATTTTCTCAAAATATAAAATTTAATATCAGGTTAAATGTGATGCTCCAAGCATTTCTATTCAGAAAACTATACAGGGATAAAGGATCAGCCTGTTTGGGTGTCAAGACTTGACTTATTTAAAAATCCTTTATATTTTTTTTTTTACAAAATGTTGGCTTTACAATTAAGCTTATACTAAAAAACATATATTTTTAAAAGCACAGATTTATAAGGGATAATAATTTTGCAAGGTATAATTTGCTTGACTTATTTAGCCTTTGCTTTATACTTTATTATATTTCTAGAGAAAGTCGTAATGGGTGATGTAAGGTCATTTATAAATTGATCAGTCACATTACAGAAATTTGTTGTGGTCTGAATTGTGTCAATATAAAGATAAGAAGATGTGGTATGATAGCCAATGAGACAACTACCCATCAAAGTAATGGATATAAGCAAAAATAGCAACTAAAGAATAGATATTTAAAGGAATATAAATCCTGAGTATAAATACTGTTAATAATATGACGGTAGAGGTGACATCAAAGTTTAGCAAAGTGTCTAATATTTGAAGAATTCACTGAGCATGATATCATTTAATTGAATCTTTATCTTTTTTAGGGGAGAAAGATATGTATCACATTCTGCTGCATCCCGTCCATATTATCTACCAGCTATTGAATATACTTATGATGAAGAGGAACGTAGACGTCGCCGCAGGAAGAAGAAGAAGAGCAGGCACCATCAGGACGAACTCCGTGGGGATGAGCAGATTGTGCTAGAAGAGAGAGTAGTATCAAATGGAGGCGGAGATATCTATCGTACTACCTCCTCTAGAACTGGTAATGACGTTGAGGTTATTGCTGGACCTGAGTACTACTTTGAAGCCGAGTAATAAACTGTTGATCATTAAACTTTAACAATTCAAATGCTTTCACATAATAATTTTCTTGCTAAAAAAATAATCAAGTTAATCTTGCTCAATTTATGAATTAGAATCAACATTTTGTAGTTTAAAAGTAGGAATTTTTTCTGATACATACTTTTTTTTCGTTTTTCGTTAAATGTTTTCATGAAGTAGTATTATAGCAATGCTACATTTGTATCTTAAATTTTATTGAAAATTTAATATTTGTTATTTTTAAGAACTGTTATTTGAACGTGATATTTGCTGAAAGAATCAAAACATTCCACTGTTAAGATTTATTGTTGTTTTCTGAAATGCAAGTTAGTGATTTAATTGTTTTTTATCATTTTGTTAATAAATTTTGTACAATTTTTAAGAATTCTCATAGTGAATGTTGCATAATAGTGCTCCATGACAGTTTGTTAAGTATGTATCTAGGTTTTTATTAATTTCATTTTATACAGGGTATATGCACAAAGAAATCCAGGATGTAATCTGTTCTATGTTTTAATATTACAAGCTTTTGATATTTTATTTTACATAAAAATAATTCCACGTTATACATATCCTCAATTTTATATCAAAATTTTGTACATTGTTTTATATAGATATTTTTCTAGACCAATAGATTTTTTTATTATATATATGTATACATCATTTGTAACTATGTCACCTTATAAGATCAAATAAAAGATAGAAAATCCATAACATTTCATGTTTTACTCCGCATACCAAGTTGGTCTATGAATTATCATAGGCAGATCCAGGGGGCCTTTCCTGGGAAAAATTGGTTGATTATATAAGGAATCATTGAAGCATGACTGGAGCGGGGCCCCTTTAGGAAAAGTTCTGGATCCGCCACTGATTAATAATTATATGCTCTACTGCAATGTCAAAAGTGTGAACTGCCTGAAGTGTAAAAAAAACGTCATTGCTTTGAGGATACCTGAAAATATATTTGAATATAGTAACACTGTGTACCTCCAGCTGTTTAGTGAGAGCCAAAGGATCAGTAACCCTTACCAGAGAAATCAGAGCTGAAAATCAGTGGCAATTTATCATATATCATAGCCATATTAGTATATGTTTAAAACAGAAACAAATTTATGTTTAAAAGCTAGTTCTACCTTCCCCATGAAAAATAAATTTGCTGCTAGTTAACAACAATATTTGAAATAAAGAGATACAAATTAAGATGGCATACACTCTTGGAAAAAATATTTATGTTCACAAACATATGTCAGTATCATTTTTCTAGTATATGCCTCATTGTGATACCTAAAAGGATAAAAACGGTAATTTTCAAAATATTACACAGAACACCAGACCACTTCAACAACAGACTGTTATGAATAAAAAAAACCTGACATAAAAGTTAACCTTCAAAGAAATATACATGGTCCTGATAGTCATACTTAGCACAAACCAATGGTGACCAGGGGTTGAACCAGTTATAGAAGAAGAAGAATTATTTATTATAGTGCAGCCTGAATATTTGAATACAAACAATGTTTTAAAATACAAAATAATCAGCCAGCCAAATAGGCTTATGATGTTATAAACCATGTGATAAACTAGAATGTGCTATTCAGCTACCAACAGGAGAAATCTAACTGAATAAAGGAATACAAAAGAAGCACATCATTCAAAATGATATGAAAACAACACATGTTTAATTTTATGCTCCCAAGCGCTTTCTAAAATTACCGTCATCAGGGAAGCAGGGTCAAAATTTGCCCCAATACTTGAGGAAGCTAGCTCAGATGGATACTATCACTCAGGAATTTTTTTTTAGAAACTACACTCCTTACGAGCATCATAAAGTTCAAATGTGATCAGTATCACTTTTTGATGTACAGGGATACTTAGGGGGTGAACTATTAGAGTGTTGACAAAAAAAAAATGTATCATGGATTAGGTCTTTGGTTCAGTCTGTGCGTACCCACATGTGGGTACGAATAGTCAAATTGCCGTTCTAGGCTGCACGTACCCACATCCGGTTTTCTATTAAAATGCCATCGGATCGGGAATGAAACGTGAAATATATACCGAAATTATCGATAATATGGGGATTTCGTGGTAGAAAGAGTGAAGAGTATGAAAAATAATATTTTCAAATTGTATTTATTAAATAATGATACATAATAAACATTGCAAAATTAAACGCACAATGATGTAAAATGAAACTGTACAGTCCCTGTAAAAGAAAAAGATGATAGAAATTAATAATATTATTAAATTTAAATGAAAATTTAAAGAATAACATTTTAATAATTTAACAATATACCCATATGATATTTTAAAATAATCTTTTAGTAAAATGTAAAACAGAAACTGAAATTTTAAAATATATAAAACTACTAAAAGCTTGAGTTTATAAAAAGTTAAAGAAGCAAGTAATAAATCAATTTAAACCAATTATAAAAGATTCATGTCACTTGTTAAGATTTCGAACAAATTTTACATATCCAATATGATTGTTTTGGCACAGATTTCAACCCTGCACATTTCAAATGTTGCCAGTCTAAACATTTGGAAAGTACTGAAATTAGACATATCCTTAATATCAAGAACGATTTACACTACAAAAACTAGAAATAATCGACATAAAAAAAAAAACTGAAAAGAAACGCGGCAAATTCGATTAAAAACTACAATTTAAAACAAATACCTTGTATTCGGCCTTTTTTCTGTCGAATTTGTTTGGAATTTTTTCCCACCATGAATGCAGGAAAAATTTATTCTGTTATACTTTAAATCTTCTTTAATTTTTGTGCTCCCGGTTCTTCTTTTCTCTGCGGCTGCTATAGACTGCGAATTTTTTTTATACAATTGTATGAAATTTGACGCCTGATAGTTCTGTACAAATCTTTCTAATTCATTATAAGTCTGAAATGTCTTCCCCACAGTTATAATATCACTCTCTTCCATTTTTTAAAAGAATATTTACTAACTGAGAAAAAACTGTTCACTTGCCTATATATATATGTGCATATTTATAAAAATTCTGAGTAGTTTTAATCAATTTATTCACTAATTGCAACAAATTCCGTATATATTTCACGTTTCATTCCCGATCCGACGGCATTTTATTATAAAACCGGATGTGGGTACGTGCAGCCTAGAAAGGCAATTTGACTATTCGTGGCCTCCGTTAGGAATACAAAGTACTAAATAGTTTTCCATTGCCGACAATGTTAGCCTTTTGTTTAATTACTTCTAAATAAAAGAAATTTTGTGGTTGAAAGTGGTATCAAAAGAAAGAACAATTTATTGTCATCAAAATACAACACAAAAAACTATATGGTCCCATGGCTTTTACGGGTGAATTTTGGGGTTGTCAAGAACGCATGACAATCCCGCAGAAAAAAGTCACTGATTTTTAGCACTTCACCTCAACTAGTAAAAAAAATTCTAATAATTCAGATGTAAATAATTTTACAAGAAAACTATGCTTGACTGTAGTCATACTAAAGAGGCTTTCCAGAAAAAAAATATCCATTAAATATAACAACCAATCACAAAGACTTACCATTTTTCTTCTCTATGTCATGTTCCCTTCATCAAGATGGCTGCGCCCATGAATTTTCATTTGGTACATTGATACCTATACAATTTCAAAATAAAATCAGAATCTAGCAAATTTACTTATTTATAAACAATAAACCTAGTCCGCAATATGATGTGAAATATCAGAGTTATCTGTCCATGTATACCCAAGTTACCAACAATATAATATGCATACCCCTTTCATGGACACGGGCAGGTTTTCGATTTCTTTTGAAAAAATCAGCATGGAAAAACTGTTGTTTTTCTTAAAGTTTCTAGTTTTCTTTAAAGTTACATATGAATATAGGTGGAGGAAGGTCAGTGATACTGTATATGAGGTTGGCTTCATCAAATATTTAATAGGGGTAGATTCTACCCAGAAATTTGTAAGCATAGGGAAATTTTCAATTATTTACTATTTTTTCATAAATACAAGTGACCTCTGGAGGTATGATTGTACTGAAAGACCAGTAAAGCTGCCTTATCTTGTTGACTGAGAACCAGTGATGATGTATAAAAATATAAATCATTTCTGTCATGGGTGAGAATGTGCAGAAAAATTAATGTGATTTTTCCTAATTATTTCTGTTTTTTGAAAAATTTATGGGTGACCATGTTACAACTGTCATTCTTCATTACTAAATGCACTAAAAACCAACAAAACAGTATAAAAGTATAGACACCATAACAAAATTCACATTTAAAATAAAAATTGATACAACAATTCATTATATAACCAAAAAAATCAGCAATATACAATGGGAAAATTCAAAAAAGGACATAATGTTGGTTTTAAAGTTGGACTTGTGCCACATAACAGAATGAGAAAAGGTGTTTCTTCCAAAGAAAGTGACAGTGAACAAACACATTATGTTAGACTTACCCGTGAAATGACAAATCTTGTAAAAAATGTACCATATAAGGAGGATAAGAGTCTATCCAACACTGGGATCAAACCTGCCACTTTGTTGCGATCAAAATCTAGTGACACAAAAAAGGCTAAACCTATTAAATCTGCAAAAGAAAAGCAAAGGTAAGACTATTTTATACATAAATATAACATATTCAATCAATCTACACACAAATTAAACATCTAAAGATGATCACAGTTGAATATCTGAAAGAAATCATGTACAAGGGTCACTTTTTACATCATATTACTAAGTTTGGAAAAATCTTATTCAAATATTCAAAAATATGCAAGTAAATATATAAATTATGAAGATTATATATTTTTTAAGATATTGAGACAAAGACAAATAAATCTGATGTACAGGAGGATTTTTTAGAGCCATTTATAAAATTAACAGTTTTAAGGGGAGGTAACTAGCAATTTACATTTCATCTACTTTTCCACTATATATCAGAATGTATGAAAAATACATATTTACCTGGTTTTTTTTGTTTTTTTAACAGAGTTGAGTCTAAAACCAACAGGACTATCAACATAAAATTAAATGCAGTCATGTGGAATGCTGTCTTTCATGAACATTCAGAACTAAGTCCACATTGTAAGGGGTTTCTGGAATGGGACATGTCCAAAGAAGAAAGATGGGGCCTTGGGAACTCTGAATGTGCTATATGTGACACATGTAGTTACCAGTCTAAGAAATATAAACTTTATGAAGAGGTCCAGACAGGAAAAAGGGGTAGAAAGCCTGCTAAAATGAATATAGGTGCCCAAGCCGCATTAGCTCAAACTCCTATTTCAACCACAAGCTTTAGAAAAATCTTGCTAGGAACTAATTCTGTTGCTCCATCTGCAAAGGGACTACAAAAGAGAGCCAATGCTGTACTGCCTAAAATAAAAGAAATCAATGAGAGTGACATGAAAAGACTGCGTAAACGACTAATTAATATAAAAAAGTTACGTGGTGCGGAAAATCCATATGCCGTAAGTCTTCAAGGTGACGGTGCATACAACAACCCACTGTATTCTGGGGTCGGTCGTACACCATTCCAGCCTGCGACCCAAATGGTATACACTGTTGCTGAAAATGAGACACAGGACAAGAGCATACTGACAGTTGTTGCAAAAAATAAACTGTGCTCCATACACCCAGTTAATCCAAACAGTGGAAAATTTGAACAGTGTACTGAAAACTGCAGCTCAACTTTGACCTTTCTCAAAAGCATCGGAGATGAATATTCCTGGGCCAAGGAGGCCCTGACAGATTTAAATGCAGATGAAATCGAGGCAAAACATTTTACAACTGACCCCGACAGCTCTGCATTTAAAGCTGCGGAAGATTTATTTCATGAGAACATCACACAAACTGAGCCTGAACATTTCCTGGACACCCGACATCTGGGGGATAATCACAGGAAAAATGTAAAGAAAAATCCCCAAATTCTCAATATGATGCCTGGAAGAACTAAAAAAGAAAAAGAAAATCTCCAAAACAATTTTTCATTAGATTTATCAGCAAGATGCACTGCTGAATTTACAGAGGCAATGGAGAAATATGGTGGCAACTTCCAAAAAATGAAAAACAAAATTTCCTTCATATGTGATGCAATCCCAATGTGTTATACAGGAAATCATGAGCTATGCCGGCGTCATTCTTTTGTGTGTAAAGGTGGCAAGAAATTCTGGCTGAAAAGTAGTAGCTTTTTAACTCCCATGTTTAAAATTTTGAACAGCATTGAAAACATTAGTGAAATAAGAAAGTGTATATTGTACCGTCTTGGCCCAGATGCCTTAAATAAAACTAAACTTAACCTTAATACGCAAAAAGTTGAAGGATTTAACCGAAGCTTACGACGGTCACTTCCAAAAAATGTTACCTTCACCAAAAACTTTGAAGGCAGGGTCCATGCAGCAGTCCACAGTGTAAATCTTGGTCCTGGAGAATCCTTGATGCTAATTTGTGATCAGCTCGGTGCACCAGTGACTGCAGGTTCCTCTGTCGAAAAATCTCTGAAATTAATACAAAGAACTGATAAACTTCAAAAGGAGCATAAAAAGTCTCTGAAATATAAAAAATCTATGTCTGACAAAAGAAAGTATCTCTATAAAGCATACGCAACAGCGAAAGAGAATCGAGACTATGAAAAAAACAAACTTTTATCTGACGCGAATAAGAAAATTGCTGGAAAAAAACAAGAACATGGTTACGCGAAGGTGAAAAGGATACACAGAAGTAGCAAAAAATAAAAATGTACAAAGTAAACAGTGTGGTTCATGGCTTTTAGAGCAAAATCCCTGTCCCTTGCAGTGTATTCGGTCTTGGTTGGTAGCATGGGTCTCTAGAATGATGTGATCTGCATTAACACATAGCTTATTCTGACAGAGGTGGCTACACTCAATTGTATTGCTATTTTCATCTAGCTTTGGCATATCATTTCGACTGAGTTTATGTCTAATCATATATGCCACCCTGTGGGCCCTTTCTTTTTTTAAACCCTCAGTGGGCCATTTTACATTCTTCACCCCATAGCCATATTTGTCAACATAGCCCTCCCATACAACACATGCATATTCATTGCCCAATTTCCTTGTTTTCAATGAAAAAATTCTCTCTAAATGCTGGAAAAAGTCTCCCATGATGAGTTTATCAAAAAAACGCTTGCATCAGTAATCTGACTCCACAGACCGTTTTCAAAAGTTAAAATGAAAGTGAAAGTACCCCCAGTTTACAATTTCAAAATAAAATCAGAATCTAGCAAATTTACTTATTTATAAACAATAAACCTAGTCCGCAATATGATGTGAAATATCAGAGTTATCTGTCCATGTATACCCAAGTTACCAACAATATAATATGCATACCCCTTTCATGGACACGGGCAGGTTTTCGATTTCTTTTGAAAAAATCAGCATGGAAAAACTGTTGTTTTTCTTAAAGTTTCTAGTTTTCTTTAAAGTTACATATGAATATAGGTGGAGGAAGGTCAGTGATACTGTATATGAGGTTGGCTTCATCAAATATTTAATAGGGGTAGATTCTACCCAGAAATTTGTAAGCATAGGGAAATTTTCAATTATTTACTATTTTTTCATAAATACAAGTGACCTCTGGAGGTATGATTGTACTGAAAGACCAGTAAAGCTGCCTTATCTTGTTGACTGAGAACCAGTGATGATGTATAAAAATATAAATCATTTCTGTCATGGGTGAGAATGTGCAGAAAAATTAATGTGATTTTTCCTAATTATTTCTGTTTTTTGAAAAATTTATGGGTGACCATGTTACAACTGTCATTCTTCATTACTAAATGCACTAAAAACCAACAAAACAGTATAAAAGTATAGACACCATAACAAAATTCACATTTAAAATAAAAATTGATACAACAATTCATTATATAACCAAAAAAATCAGCAATATACAATGGGAAAATTCAAAAAAGGACATAATGTTGGTTTTAAAGTTGGACTTGTGCCACATAACAGAATGAGAAAAGGTGTTTCTTCCAAAGAAAGTGACAGTGAACAAACACATTATGTTAGACTTACCCGTGAAATGACAAATCTTGTAAAAAATGTACCATATAAGGAGGATAAGAGTCTATCCAACACTGGGATCAAACCTGCCACTTTGTTGCGATCAAAATCTAGTGACACAAAAAAGGCTAAACCTATTAAATCTGCAAAAGAAAAGCAAAGGTAAGACTATTTTATACATAAATATAACATATTCAATCAATCTACACACAAATTAAACATCTAAAGATGATCACAGTTGAATATCTGAAAGAAATCATGTACAAGGGTCACTTTTTACATCATATTACTAAGTTTGGAAAAATCTTATTCAAATATTCAAAAATATGCAAGTAAATATATAAATTATGAAGATTATATATTTTTTAAGATATTGAGACAAAGACAAATAAATCTGATGTACAGGAGGATTTTTTAGAGCCATTTATAAAATTAACAGTTTTAAGGGGAGGTAACTAGCAATTTACATTTCATCTACTTTTCCACTATATATCAGAATGTATGAAAAATACATATTTACCTGGTTTTTTTTGTTTTTTTAACAGAGTTGAGTCTAAAACCAACAGGACTATCAACATAAAATTAAATGCAGTCATGTGGAATGCTGTCTTTCATGAACATTCAGAACTAAGTCCACATTGTAAGGGGTTTCTGGAATGGGACATGTCCAAAGAAGAAAGATGGGGCCTTGGGAACTCTGAATGTGCTATATGTGACACATGTAGTTACCAGTCTAAGAAATATAAACTTTATGAAGAGGTCCAGACAGGAAAAAGGGGTAGAAAGCCTGCTAAAATGAATATAGGTGCCCAAGCCGCATTAGCTCAAACTCCTATTTCAACCACAAGCTTTAGAAAAATCTTGCTAGGAACTAATTCTGTTGCTCCATCTGCAAAGGGACTACAAAAGAGAGCCAATGCTGTACTGCCTAAAATAAAAGAAATCAATGAGAGTGACATGAAAAGACTGCGTAAACGACTAATTAATATAAAAAAGTTACGTGGTGCGGAAAATCCATATGCCGTAAGTCTTCAAGGTGACGGTGCATACAACAACCCACTGTATTCTGGGGTCGGTCGTACACCATTCCAGCCTGCGACCCAAATGGTATACACTGTTGCTGAAAATGAGACACAGGACAAGAGCATACTGACAGTTGTTGCAAAAAATAAACTGTGCTCCATACACCCAGTTAATCCAAACAGTGGAAAATTTGAACAGTGTACTGAAAACTGCAGCTCAACTTTGACCTTTCTCAAAAGCATCGGAGATGAATATTCCTGGGCCAAGGAGGCCCTGACAGATTTAAATGCAGATGAAATCGAGGCAAAACATTTTACAACTGACCCCGACAGCTCTGCATTTAAAGCTGCGGAAGATTTATTTCATGAGAACATCACACAAACTGAGCCTGAACATTTCCTGGACACCCGACATCTGGGGGATAATCACAGGAAAAATGTAAAGAAAAATCCCCAAATTCTCAATATGATGCCTGGAAGAACTAAAAAAGAAAAAGAAAATCTCCAAAACAATTTTTCATTAGATTTATCAGCAAGATGCACTGCTGAATTTACAGAGGCAATGGAGAAATATGGTGGCAACTTCCAAAAAATGAAAAACAAAATTTCCTTCATATGTGATGCAATCCCAATGTGTTATACAGGAAATCATGAGCTATGCCGGCGTCATTCTTTTGTGTGTAAAGGTGGCAAGAAATTCTGGCTGAAAAGTAGTAGCTTTTTAACTCCCATGTTTAAAATTTTGAACAGCATTGAAAACATTAGTGAAATAAGAAAGTGTATATTGTACCGTCTTGGCCCAGATGCCTTAAATAAAACTAAACTTAACCTTAATACGCAAAAAGTTGAAGGATTTAACCGAAGCTTACGACGGTCACTTCCAAAAAATGTTACCTTCACCAAAAACTTTGAAGGCAGGGTCCATGCAGCAGTCCACAGTGTAAATCTTGGTCCTGGAGAATCCTTGATGCTAATTTGTGATCAGCTCGGTGCACCAGTGACTGCAGGTTCCTCTGTCGAAAAATCTCTGAAATTAATACAAAGAACTGATAAACTTCAAAAGGAGCATAAAAAGTCTCTGAAATATAAAAAATCTATGTCTGACAAAAGAAAGTATCTCTATAAAGCATACGCAACAGCGAAAGAGAATCGAGACTATGAAAAAAACAAACTTTTATCTGACGCGAATAAGAAAATTGCTGGAAAAAAACAAGAACATGGTTACGCGAAGGTGAAAAGGATACACAGAAGTAGCAAAAAATAAAAATGTACAAAGTAAACAGTGTGGTTCATGGCTTTTAGAGCAAAATCCCTGTCCCTTGCAGTGTATTCGGTCTTGGTTGGTAGCATGGGTCTCTAGAATGATGTGATCTGCATTAACACATAGCTTATTCTGACAGAGGTGGCTACACTCAATTGTATTGCTATTTTCATCTAGCTTTGGCATATCATTTCGACTGAGTTTATGTCTAATCATATATGCCACCCTGTGGGCCCTTTCTTTTTTTAAACCCTCAGTGGGCCATTTTACATTCTTCACCCCATAGCCATATTTGTCAACATAGCCCTCCCATACAACACATGCATATTCATTGCCCAATTTCCTTGTTTTCAATGAAAAAATTCTCTCTAAATGCTGGAAAAAGTCTCCCATGATGAGTTTATCAAAAAAACGCTTGCATCAGTAATCTGACTCCACAGACCGTTTTCAAAAGTTAAAATGAAAGTGAAAGTACCCCCAGTTTACAATTTCAAAATAAAATCAGAATCTAGCAAATTTACTTATTTATAAACAATAAACCTAGTCCGCAATATGATGTGAAATATCAGAGTTATCTGTCCATGTATACCCAAGTTACCAACAATATAATATGCATACCCCTTTCATGGACACGGGCAGGTTTTCGATTTCTTTTGAAAAAATCAGCATGGAAAAACTGTTGTTTTTCTTAAAGTTTCTAGTTTTCTTTAAAGTTACATATGAATATAGGTGGAGGAAGGTCAGTGATACTGTATATGAGGTTGGCTTCATCAAATATTTAATAGGGGTAGATTCTACCCAGAAATTTGTAAGCATAGGGAAATTTTCAATTATTTACTATTTTTTCATAAATACAAGTGACCTCTGGAGGTATGATTGTACTGAAAGACCAGTAAAGCTGCCTTATCTTGTTGACTGAGAACCAGTGATGATGTATAAAAATATAAATCATTTCTGTCATGGGTGAGAATGTGCAGAAAAATTAATGTGATTTTTCCTAATTATTTCTGTTTTTTGAAAAATTTATGGGTGACCATGTTACAACTGTCATTCTTCATTACTAAATGCACTAAAAACCAACAAAACAGTATAAAAGTATAGACACCATAACAAAATTCACATTTAAAATAAAAATTGATACAACAATTCATTATATAACCAAAAAAATCAGCAATATACAATGGGAAAATTCAAAAAAGGACATAATGTTGGTTTTAAAGTTGGACTTGTGCCACATAACAGAATGAGAAAAGGTGTTTCTTCCAAAGAAAGTGACAGTGAACAAACACATTATGTTAGACTTACCCGTGAAATGACAAATCTTGTAAAAAATGTACCATATAAGGAGGATAAGAGTCTATCCAACACTGGGATCAAACCTGCCACTTTGTTGCGATCAAAATCTAGTGACACAAAAAAGGCTAAACCTATTAAATCTGCAAAAGAAAAGCAAAGGTAAGACTATTTTATACATAAATATAACATATTCAATCAATCTACACACAAATTAAACATCTAAAGATGATCACAGTTGAATATCTGAAAGAAATCATGTACAAGGGTCACTTTTTACATCATATTACTAAGTTTGGAAAAATCTTATTCAAATATTCAAAAATATGCAAGTAAATATATAAATTATGAAGATTATATATTTTTTAAGATATTGAGACAAAGACAAATAAATCTGATGTACAGGAGGATTTTTTAGAGCCATTTATAAAATTAACAGTTTTAAGGGGAGGTAACTAGCAATTTACATTTCATCTACTTTTCCACTATATATCAGAATGTATGAAAAATACATATTTACCTGGTTTTTTTTGTTTTTTTAACAGAGTTGAGTCTAAAACCAACAGGACTATCAACATAAAATTAAATGCAGTCATGTGGAATGCTGTCTTTCATGAACATTCAGAACTAAGTCCACATTGTAAGGGGTTTCTGGAATGGGACATGTCCAAAGAAGAAAGATGGGGCCTTGGGAACTCTGAATGTGCTATATGTGACACATGTAGTTACCAGTCTAAGAAATATAAACTTTATGAAGAGGTCCAGACAGGAAAAAGGGGTAGAAAGCCTGCTAAAATGAATATAGGTGCCCAAGCCGCATTAGCTCAAACTCCTATTTCAACCACAAGCTTTAGAAAAATCTTGCTAGGAACTAATTCTGTTGCTCCATCTGCAAAGGGACTACAAAAGAGAGCCAATGCTGTACTGCCTAAAATAAAAGAAATCAATGAGAGTGACATGAAAAGACTGCGTAAACGACTAATTAATATAAAAAAGTTACGTGGTGCGGAAAATCCATATGCCGTAAGTCTTCAAGGTGACGGTGCATACAACAACCCACTGTATTCTGGGGTCGGTCGTACACCATTCCAGCCTGCGACCCAAATGGTATACACTGTTGCTGAAAATGAGACACAGGACAAGAGCATACTGACAGTTGTTGCAAAAAATAAACTGTGCTCCATACACCCAGTTAATCCAAACAGTGGAAAATTTGAACAGTGTACTGAAAACTGCAGCTCAACTTTGACCTTTCTCAAAAGCATCGGAGATGAATATTCCTGGGCCAAGGAGGCCCTGACAGATTTAAATGCAGATGAAATCGAGGCAAAACATTTTACAACTGACCCCGACAGCTCTGCATTTAAAGCTGCGGAAGATTTATTTCATGAGAACATCACACAAACTGAGCCTGAACATTTCCTGGACACCCGACATCTGGGGGATAATCACAGGAAAAATGTAAAGAAAAATCCCCAAATTCTCAATATGATGCCTGGAAGAACTAAAAAAGAAAAAGAAAATCTCCAAAACAATTTTTCATTAGATTTATCAGCAAGATGCACTGCTGAATTTACAGAGGCAATGGAGAAATATGGTGGCAACTTCCAAAAAATGAAAAACAAAATTTCCTTCATATGTGATGCAATCCCAATGTGTTATACAGGAAATCATGAGCTATGCCGGCGTCATTCTTTTGTGTGTAAAGGTGGCAAGAAATTCTGGCTGAAAAGTAGTAGCTTTTTAACTCCCATGTTTAAAATTTTGAACAGCATTGAAAACATTAGTGAAATAAGAAAGTGTATATTGTACCGTCTTGGCCCAGATGCCTTAAATAAAACTAAACTTAACCTTAATACGCAAAAAGTTGAAGGATTTAACCGAAGCTTACGACGGTCACTTCCAAAAAATGTTACCTTCACCAAAAACTTTGAAGGCAGGGTCCATGCAGCAGTCCACAGTGTAAATCTTGGTCCTGGAGAATCCTTGATGCTAATTTGTGATCAGCTCGGTGCACCAGTGACTGCAGGTTCCTCTGTCGAAAAATCTCTGAAATTAATACAAAGAACTGATAAACTTCAAAAGGAGCATAAAAAGTCTCTGAAATATAAAAAATCTATGTCTGACAAAAGAAAGTATCTCTATAAAGCATACGCAACAGCGAAAGAGAATCGAGACTATGAAAAAAACAAACTTTTATCTGACGCGAATAAGAAAATTGCTGGAAAAAAACAAGAACATGGTTACGCGAAGGTGAAAAGGATACACAGAAGTAGCAAAAAATAAAAATGTACAAAGTAAACAGTGTGGTTCATGGCTTTTAGAGCAAAATCCCTGTCCCTTGCAGTGTATTCGGTCTTGGTTGGTAGCATGGGTCTCTAGAATGATGTGATCTGCATTAACACATAGCTTATTCTGACAGAGGTGGCTACACTCAATTGTATTGCTATTTTCATCTAGCTTTGGCATATCATTTCGACTGAGTTTATGTCTAATCATATATGCCACCCTGTGGGCCCTTTCTTTTTTTAAACCCTCAGTGGGCCATTTTACATTCTTCACCCCATAGCCATATTTGTCAACATAGCCCTCCCATACAACACATGCATATTCATTGCCCAATTTCCTTGTTTTCAATGAAAAAATTCTCTCTAAATGCTGGAAAAAGTCTCCCATGATGAGTTTATCAAAAAAACGCTTGCATCAGTAATCTGACTCCACAGACCGTTTTCAAAAGTTAAAATGAAAGTGAAAGTACCCCCAGTTTAGAATACAAAGTACTAAATAGTTTTCCATTGCCGACAATGTTAGCCTTTTGTTTAATTACTTCTAAATAAAAGAAATTTTGTGGTTGAAAGTGGTATCAAAAGAAAGAACAATTTATTGTCATCAAAATACAACACAAAAAACTATATGGTCCCATGGCTTTTACGGGTGAATTTTGGGGTTGTCAAGAACGCATGACAATCCCGCAGAAAAAAGTCACTGATTTTTAGCACTTCACCTCAACTAGTAAAAAAAATTCTAATAATTCAGATGTAAATAATTTTACAAGAAAACTATGCTTGACTGTAGTCATACTAAAGAGGCTTTCCAGAAAAAAAATATCCATTAAATATAACAACCAATCACAAAGACTTACCATTTTTCTTCTCTATGTCATGTTCCCTTCATCAAGATGGCTGCGCCCATGAATTTTCATTTGGTACATTGATACCTATACAATTTCAAAATAAAATCAGAATCTAGCAAATTTACTTATTTATAAACAATAAACCTAGTCCGCAATATGATGTGAAATATCAGAGTTATCTGTCCATGTATACCCAAGTTACCAACAATATAATATGCATACCCCTTTCATGGACACGGGCAGGTTTTCGATTTCTTTTGAAAAAATCAGCATGGAAAAACTGTTGTTTTTCTTAAAGTTTCTAGTTTTCTTTAAAGTTACATATGAATATAGGTGGAGGAAGGTCAGTGATACTGTATATGAGGTTGGCTTCATCAAATATTTAATAGGGGTAGATTCTACCCAGAAATTTGTAAGCATAGGGAAATTTTCAATTATTTACTATTTTTTCATAAATACAAGTGACCTCTGGAGGTATGATTGTACTGAAAGACCAGTAAAGCTGCCTTATCTTGTTGACTGAGAACCAGTGATGATGTATAAAAATATAAATCATTTCTGTCATGGGTGAGAATGTGCAGAAAAATTAATGTGATTTTTCCTAATTATTTCTGTTTTTTGAAAAATTTATGGGTGACCATGTTACAACTGTCATTCTTCATTACTAAATGCACTAAAAACCAACAAAACAGTATAAAAGTATAGACACCATAACAAAATTCACATTTAAAATAAAAATTGATACAACAATTCATTATATAACCAAAAAAATCAGCAATATACAATGGGAAAATTCAAAAAAGGACATAATGTTGGTTTTAAAGTTGGACTTGTGCCACATAACAGAATGAGAAAAGGTGTTTCTTCCAAAGAAAGTGACAGTGAACAAACACATTATGTTAGACTTACCCGTGAAATGACAAATCTTGTAAAAAATGTACCATATAAGGAGGATAAGAGTCTATCCAACACTGGGATCAAACCTGCCACTTTGTTGCGATCAAAATCTAGTGACACAAAAAAGGCTAAACCTATTAAATCTGCAAAAGAAAAGCAAAGGTAAGACTATTTTATACATAAATATAACATATTCAATCAATCTACACACAAATTAAACATCTAAAGATGATCACAGTTGAATATCTGAAAGAAATCATGTACAAGGGTCACTTTTTACATCATATTACTAAGTTTGGAAAAATCTTATTCAAATATTCAAAAATATGCAAGTAAATATATAAATTATGAAGATTATATATTTTTTAAGATATTGAGACAAAGACAAATAAATCTGATGTACAGGAGGATTTTTTAGAGCCATTTATAAAATTAACAGTTTTAAGGGGAGGTAACTAGCAATTTACATTTCATCTACTTTTCCACTATATATCAGAATGTATGAAAAATACATATTTACCTGGTTTTTTTTGTTTTTTTAACAGAGTTGAGTCTAAAACCAACAGGACTATCAACATAAAATTAAATGCAGTCATGTGGAATGCTGTCTTTCATGAACATTCAGAACTAAGTCCACATTGTAAGGGGTTTCTGGAATGGGACATGTCCAAAGAAGAAAGATGGGGCCTTGGGAACTCTGAATGTGCTATATGTGACACATGTAGTTACCAGTCTAAGAAATATAAACTTTATGAAGAGGTCCAGACAGGAAAAAGGGGTAGAAAGCCTGCTAAAATGAATATAGGTGCCCAAGCCGCATTAGCTCAAACTCCTATTTCAACCACAAGCTTTAGAAAAATCTTGCTAGGAACTAATTCTGTTGCTCCATCTGCAAAGGGACTACAAAAGAGAGCCAATGCTGTACTGCCTAAAATAAAAGAAATCAATGAGAGTGACATGAAAAGACTGCGTAAACGACTAATTAATATAAAAAAGTTACGTGGTGCGGAAAATCCATATGCCGTAAGTCTTCAAGGTGACGGTGCATACAACAACCCACTGTATTCTGGGGTCGGTCGTACACCATTCCAGCCTGCGACCCAAATGGTATACACTGTTGCTGAAAATGAGACACAGGACAAGAGCATACTGACAGTTGTTGCAAAAAATAAACTGTGCTCCATACACCCAGTTAATCCAAACAGTGGAAAATTTGAACAGTGTACTGAAAACTGCAGCTCAACTTTGACCTTTCTCAAAAGCATCGGAGATGAATATTCCTGGGCCAAGGAGGCCCTGACAGATTTAAATGCAGATGAAATCGAGGCAAAACATTTTACAACTGACCCCGACAGCTCTGCATTTAAAGCTGCGGAAGATTTATTTCATGAGAACATCACACAAACTGAGCCTGAACATTTCCTGGACACCCGACATCTGGGGGATAATCACAGGAAAAATGTAAAGAAAAATCCCCAAATTCTCAATATGATGCCTGGAAGAACTAAAAAAGAAAAAGAAAATCTCCAAAACAATTTTTCATTAGATTTATCAGCAAGATGCACTGCTGAATTTACAGAGGCAATGGAGAAATATGGTGGCAACTTCCAAAAAATGAAAAACAAAATTTCCTTCATATGTGATGCAATCCCAATGTGTTATACAGGAAATCATGAGCTATGCCGGCGTCATTCTTTTGTGTGTAAAGGTGGCAAGAAATTCTGGCTGAAAAGTAGTAGCTTTTTAACTCCCATGTTTAAAATTTTGAACAGCATTGAAAACATTAGTGAAATAAGAAAGTGTATATTGTACCGTCTTGGCCCAGATGCCTTAAATAAAACTAAACTTAACCTTAATACGCAAAAAGTTGAAGGATTTAACCGAAGCTTACGACGGTCACTTCCAAAAAATGTTACCTTCACCAAAAACTTTGAAGGCAGGGTCCATGCAGCAGTCCACAGTGTAAATCTTGGTCCTGGAGAATCCTTGATGCTAATTTGTGATCAGCTCGGTGCACCAGTGACTGCAGGTTCCTCTGTCGAAAAATCTCTGAAATTAATACAAAGAACTGATAAACTTCAAAAGGAGCATAAAAAGTCTCTGAAATATAAAAAATCTATGTCTGACAAAAGAAAGTATCTCTATAAAGCATACGCAACAGCGAAAGAGAATCGAGACTATGAAAAAAACAAACTTTTATCTGACGCGAATAAGAAAATTGCTGGAAAAAAACAAGAACATGGTTACGCGAAGGTGAAAAGGATACACAGAAGTAGCAAAAAATAAAAATGTACAAAGTAAACAGTGTGGTTCATGGCTTTTAGAGCAAAATCCCTGTCCCTTGCAGTGTATTCGGTCTTGGTTGGTAGCATGGGTCTCTAGAATGATGTGATCTGCATTAACACATAGCTTATTCTGACAGAGGTGGCTACACTCAATTGTATTGCTATTTTCATCTAGCTTTGGCATATCATTTCGACTGAGTTTATGTCTAATCATATATGCCACCCTGTGGGCCCTTTCTTTTTTTAAACCCTCAGTGGGCCATTTTACATTCTTCACCCCATAGCCATATTTGTCAACATAGCCCTCCCATACAACACATGCATATTCATTGCCCAATTTCCTTGTTTTCAATGAAAAAATTCTCTCTAAATGCTGGAAAAAGTCTCCCATGATGAGTTTATCAAAAAAACGCTTGCATCAGTAATCTGACTCCACAGACCGTTTTCAAAAGTTAAAATGAAAGTGAAAGTACCCCCAGTTTAGAATACAAAGTACTAAATAGTTTTCCATTGCCGACAATGTTAGCCTTTTGTTTAATTACTTCTAAATAAAAGAAATTTTGTGGTTGAAAGTGGTATCAAAAGAAAGAACAATTTATTGTCATCAAAATACAACACAAAAAACTATATGGTCCCATGGCTTTTACGGGTGAATTTTGGGGTTGTCAAGAACGCATGACAATCCCGCAGAAAAAAGTCACTGATTTTTAGCACTTCACCTCAACTAGTAAAAAAAATTCTAATAATTCAGATGTAAATAATTTTACAAGAAAACTATGCTTGACTGTAGTCATACTAAAGAGGCTTTCCAGAAAAAAAATATCCATTAAATATAACAACCAATCACAAAGACTTACCATTTTTCTTCTCTATGTCATGTTCCCTTCATCAAGATGGCTGCGCCCATGAATTTTCATTTGGTACATTGATACCTATACAATTTCAAAATAAAATCAGAATCTAGCAAATTTACTTATTTATAAACAATAAACCTAGTCCGCAATATGATGTGAAATATCAGAGTTATCTGTCCATGTATACCCAAGTTACCAACAATATAATATGCATACCCCTTTCATGGACACGGGCAGGTTTTCGATTTCTTTTGAAAAAATCAGCATGGAAAAACTGTTGTTTTTCTTAAAGTTTCTAGTTTTCTTTAAAGTTACATATGAATATAGGTGGAGGAAGGTCAGTGATACTGTATATGAGGTTGGCTTCATCAAATATTTAATAGGGGTAGATTCTACCCAGAAATTTGTAAGCATAGGGAAATTTTCAATTATTTACTATTTTTTCATAAATACAAGTGACCTCTGGAGGTATGATTGTACTGAAAGACCAGTAAAGCTGCCTTATCTTGTTGACTGAGAACCAGTGATGATGTATAAAAATATAAATCATTTCTGTCATGGGTGAGAATGTGCAGAAAAATTAATGTGATTTTTCCTAATTATTTCTGTTTTTTGAAAAATTTATGGGTGACCATGTTACAACTGTCATTCTTCATTACTAAATGCACTAAAAACCAACAAAACAGTATAAAAGTATAGACACCATAACAAAATTCACATTTAAAATAAAAATTGATACAACAATTCATTATATAACCAAAAAAATCAGCAATATACAATGGGAAAATTCAAAAAAGGACATAATGTTGGTTTTAAAGTTGGACTTGTGCCACATAACAGAATGAGAAAAGGTGTTTCTTCCAAAGAAAGTGACAGTGAACAAACACATTATGTTAGACTTACCCGTGAAATGACAAATCTTGTAAAAAATGTACCATATAAGGAGGATAAGAGTCTATCCAACACTGGGATCAAACCTGCCACTTTGTTGCGATCAAAATCTAGTGACACAAAAAAGGCTAAACCTATTAAATCTGCAAAAGAAAAGCAAAGGTAAGACTATTTTATACATAAATATAACATATTCAATCAATCTACACACAAATTAAACATCTAAAGATGATCACAGTTGAATATCTGAAAGAAATCATGTACAAGGGTCACTTTTTACATCATATTACTAAGTTTGGAAAAATCTTATTCAAATATTCAAAAATATGCAAGTAAATATATAAATTATGAAGATTATATATTTTTTAAGATATTGAGACAAAGACAAATAAATCTGATGTACAGGAGGATTTTTTAGAGCCATTTATAAAATTAACAGTTTTAAGGGGAGGTAACTAGCAATTTACATTTCATCTACTTTTCCACTATATATCAGAATGTATGAAAAATACATATTTACCTGGTTTTTTTTGTTTTTTTAACAGAGTTGAGTCTAAAACCAACAGGACTATCAACATAAAATTAAATGCAGTCATGTGGAATGCTGTCTTTCATGAACATTCAGAACTAAGTCCACATTGTAAGGGGTTTCTGGAATGGGACATGTCCAAAGAAGAAAGATGGGGCCTTGGGAACTCTGAATGTGCTATATGTGACACATGTAGTTACCAGTCTAAGAAATATAAACTTTATGAAGAGGTCCAGACAGGAAAAAGGGGTAGAAAGCCTGCTAAAATGAATATAGGTGCCCAAGCCGCATTAGCTCAAACTCCTATTTCAACCACAAGCTTTAGAAAAATCTTGCTAGGAACTAATTCTGTTGCTCCATCTGCAAAGGGACTACAAAAGAGAGCCAATGCTGTACTGCCTAAAATAAAAGAAATCAATGAGAGTGACATGAAAAGACTGCGTAAACGACTAATTAATATAAAAAAGTTACGTGGTGCGGAAAATCCATATGCCGTAAGTCTTCAAGGTGACGGTGCATACAACAACCCACTGTATTCTGGGGTCGGTCGTACACCATTCCAGCCTGCGACCCAAATGGTATACACTGTTGCTGAAAATGAGACACAGGACAAGAGCATACTGACAGTTGTTGCAAAAAATAAACTGTGCTCCATACACCCAGTTAATCCAAACAGTGGAAAATTTGAACAGTGTACTGAAAACTGCAGCTCAACTTTGACCTTTCTCAAAAGCATCGGAGATGAATATTCCTGGGCCAAGGAGGCCCTGACAGATTTAAATGCAGATGAAATCGAGGCAAAACATTTTACAACTGACCCCGACAGCTCTGCATTTAAAGCTGCGGAAGATTTATTTCATGAGAACATCACACAAACTGAGCCTGAACATTTCCTGGACACCCGACATCTGGGGGATAATCACAGGAAAAATGTAAAGAAAAATCCCCAAATTCTCAATATGATGCCTGGAAGAACTAAAAAAGAAAAAGAAAATCTCCAAAACAATTTTTCATTAGATTTATCAGCAAGATGCACTGCTGAATTTACAGAGGCAATGGAGAAATATGGTGGCAACTTCCAAAAAATGAAAAACAAAATTTCCTTCATATGTGATGCAATCCCAATGTGTTATACAGGAAATCATGAGCTATGCCGGCGTCATTCTTTTGTGTGTAAAGGTGGCAAGAAATTCTGGCTGAAAAGTAGTAGCTTTTTAACTCCCATGTTTAAAATTTTGAACAGCATTGAAAACATTAGTGAAATAAGAAAGTGTATATTGTACCGTCTTGGCCCAGATGCCTTAAATAAAACTAAACTTAACCTTAATACGCAAAAAGTTGAAGGATTTAACCGAAGCTTACGACGGTCACTTCCAAAAAATGTTACCTTCACCAAAAACTTTGAAGGCAGGGTCCATGCAGCAGTCCACAGTGTAAATCTTGGTCCTGGAGAATCCTTGATGCTAATTTGTGATCAGCTCGGTGCACCAGTGACTGCAGGTTCCTCTGTCGAAAAATCTCTGAAATTAATACAAAGAACTGATAAACTTCAAAAGGAGCATAAAAAGTCTCTGAAATATAAAAAATCTATGTCTGACAAAAGAAAGTATCTCTATAAAGCATACGCAACAGCGAAAGAGAATCGAGACTATGAAAAAAACAAACTTTTATCTGACGCGAATAAGAAAATTGCTGGAAAAAAACAAGAACATGGTTACGCGAAGGTGAAAAGGATACACAGAAGTAGCAAAAAATAAAAATGTACAAAGTAAACAGTGTGGTTCATGGCTTTTAGAGCAAAATCCCTGTCCCTTGCAGTGTATTCGGTCTTGGTTGGTAGCATGGGTCTCTAGAATGATGTGATCTGCATTAACACATAGCTTATTCTGACAGAGGTGGCTACACTCAATTGTATTGCTATTTTCATCTAGCTTTGGCATATCATTTCGACTGAGTTTATGTCTAATCATATATGCCACCCTGTGGGCCCTTTCTTTTTTTAAACCCTCAGTGGGCCATTTTACATTCTTCACCCCATAGCCATATTTGTCAACATAGCCCTCCATACAACACATGCATATTCATTGCCCAATTTCCTTGT